>NC_051851.1:29275662-29927745 GCF_905115235.1 Hermetia illucens | reverse complement strand
AACAGGATCACTTTCAAGACCATTCGACATTAACAACGGTCTACAACAAGGGGATCATGCGTCCTCTTTAACCTGGCCCTCGAGAAAGTGATGCGTGATGCTGAGGTAAATGCGAGGGGTACGATCGTCTTTAAATCCACCCAACTACTGGCCGCTGCTGACGAAAATACTTTGATCCAGATCGAGCAGGCGGCGCGAGATTTTGGGCTGCACATCAATGAAGGCAAGACAAAAAATATGGTGGCAACGTCAGTACCAAAAAGCAACCAACCAACAACATCAAATCGCACTGATCAAACGGGAAGAATAAAGATAGGAAACTACAACTTTGAGATCGTTGATAATTTCTCGTATCTAGGGTCGAAAATCACAACCGATAACGGCTATGACGATGAAATCTGCGCACGGTTGTTGACAGCCAATAGAGCCTATTTCAGCTTACAAAACTGTTCCGCTCGAAACGTCTCACCATGGGGTCAAAGTTCTTACTGTAGAAGACAATGATCTTGCCAGTCCTCATGTATTGCTCGGAGACTTGGGTTCTTAGCAAGAAAAATTGTGAACTCTTGGCCGCGTTTGAGAGAAAAACGATTCCGTAGCCTACATAACGACGAAATCTATGAACGATACCACGACCGTCTGGTTGTGGATAAAATCCGGCTCAATAGGTTACGGTGGGCGGGTCACTTAATCCGTATGGATGAGGATGATCCCACCCGGAAAGTTTATAAGGGCAATATCTATGGTAGAAAAAGAAGACGAGACAGACCCTGCCTAAGATCGAATGATGGCGTAGGTCAGGACGCCAGAGAGTTTTTAGGGATATCGAATTGGTGGACCTCGGCGCAAAACCGGGATATCTGGAGTTCCTTATTAAGGCAGGCCTAGATAGGATACGGGTTGTAGCGCCGTTAATAATGATGATTAGAAAACTAAAAGATCTGGAATTTACGACACCGAATGAGCGACTAGTGTCATTCCACGTGGAGGCCTCGTTTCCAAGCATCCCAGTGAAGGAGGCGCTTTTGTATCTGAAGGAGTGGCTACTGAGTAAAAACGCCACAGCCTTGACGTGGAAAAGAGAAACAGAGATGCTCATGAAACTTGTGGGGGTATGCGTGTCGGAAACCTACCTGACATTCATAGGAAACTCCTACAAAGGAAACAGGGAGTGGCAGTGGACAAGATTGAGAATGATCTACATTCCAAAGATCTGGTCAAGGTATGTTGATGACATTTTCACCATTGCCTATGAAGGCAAAGGGAAGGAAATGCTGGAGGTCCTGAACAAGGTACATCGGTACCTTAGATTTACAGTGGAGGTACAGTGCAGAACCCCCGTTTCTTGATTTAAGGATCATTAGAGAGGAGAAAGGGATCTCTTTTGACATATACAGGAAGCATACACAGACGCAGCGTATAATGGACACCGGAGTGAAGAACGGCTTCCAACGGTCGATTATTGAAAGACTCATGTGGAAAAAGGTGAAACGGCAAGAAATAAGGACAATGGCATCCCTCGTTAGTATCTTGGAAGGGAAAAGAAGAGTAGGGGTCGTTTAAATTTCTTAGTTACTGTCTACACTGAGTGTTCAAATGATTTCGTCAGATCTTCGCAGTTAGGAAACAACACACTTCTGGGAAAAAAACCTTAAGGAGCAAAACACTTTTAGGAGCACTCCGGCGCCAAAAATACATATTGTATGACTTTAGTAAGTTGTCACCACTCTCAGTTAAGTGACAATATCAGGACATAATTTCTATCTAGATCATCCATCATTTTTATTTATTTTTTCTGAGTTGATTGTAGCATATTACTTTTTAAATAGACACTCATTCACACTCAACTGAAAATCCGCGTTTTCCCACACTTGATATATTAGAAATTACAACAATATATTGTAAATTCCGACAGTTGCCTTTCCCAAGAAATTCGGTGCAAATTCATAGGTATCCCAACGACAATCATGTTTGCGGCTTCGATTAGAAAGAAGAACGCTAGTGGCGGCGTTTTCATCCCCAAAACAACCTGCCAATCGATGTTAAGATCGACTAATTTACGTTCGAAATAGACAACCTATTTTTATAAAACGATTTGACCGGCAGTCACGTTCTTATCAACGCACTAGGTTGCCAGCGCTCTTCCAAAACAATCATCCCAACATTTTTTTGAAGACACTTTCAAACCTCAAAGGAAACCGACTTTACTCACTCTGCCTCCAAAAATAGATCGTCTACGCTTCTACATACAAAACAAAACTTTGTGGACGAAATCTTTTAATAATAAAATCCGACAAGTCAATATTATTATTGTCATATTTTGTATCCACTGAGGTCTGCCTTCCAAGGCGAGCATTATTCCCACATAAAGTCGCCGAATTGTATAATGTTCAATATAATTGACAAAAAGTTAATAGAAGCGATACCGCCTTGCGATACCGTCAAAGCTTCCAACTATTAGTGGAATGATTTTGTACCGATTGCGAAATATTAGAGCCCACCACGACCAAAAAGTAGATTTCAATGGTGCGTTATCGCCATGCATTAATAAACTTCAAGTGCGACCCGGTTCGGTATTTTGGTAGGAGTTATCTCAGGTGATGTGGTGATTGTTAGGGATTTATGTTAATTATTTTACAATTACAACTTGCGTTTCGTTCAATAAAACTCATACGTAGTAATAATGAAGAGAGAGACAGGTGAGAGCTTGGGCTGGTTTGGTTACTACTAGCTTACCCAATGGCACAAATTTATTGGGGTAGGTCTTCGAAGATAATTCTCATGAAGTAATCGCAACTACCTTCACGATGACGTTAATGCTGCCCACCTTCATTAGAATTGCAACGCATCAGATATGCAATGCATTTTCATATTTTTTTGGTTTCATTAACAGAGAATGGAGCTGAAGAGAAAATAAAAATGATGACAGTGAACACTCATCAAAGAGGATCCGAGCCTAACTAACGACCATCTACACAAAACAGTAAAAAGCTCGATGCCGGTTCCTCCTAGACTAGCCAAAATTTACCGGACAGCAGCATCAGCAACAGCGAAGGAGCACAGATCGTCCCAAATCCCCTAATCCAAATACCGATAGTAAAAGTGTGGTAGAAATGTTTTCAGAATAGAGCCTGAGTTACCAAAGGGCATATCCTACAGAAATATTCGAAAAGATTTCACAAAAATTGGAGCCCAAAGAAATGAAGATCGTCTTCTTCAGATGTTGTGAAAATACCAAAGGGTACAAACCAAGAAGACTGAATATAGGAGCAACAAATTTAGCGGCAAACGGGCACGGAATATCATTGTGTATTTTTGTGATACGGACGAGGTAGCGAATTAATCGGTAACCCATGTTATTAATGAATTGGTGTGTCGGCGTGTCAATGGCGCTTAAATGGTTTTCTTATGTGTGTTTCCTCATTTCATGGGCTATGTTATATTACGAAAGTGATAGTGTAATATCACATTGCTATCACCAAGCGCGCTCCAAAGATTACAATATCACCTACCATTACCGCATTACCAAGAATCACCGCATTACAAAGATGATGTGGTAATGTAACACTATCGCATTACCAAACATCACCGCATTACAAAAGTGATGTTGTTTTATAGCATCATCTAACATCACTGCTCTTTGCAGTACAAGTCCCGGCTTTGGGCTTGCTTTGGGTTGGCTTTAGGCTTGTCTCGGGTTGGCTTTTGGACCGTTGGGTGCATGTAAATATGTGGATGCAGATTCTTGGCTTTAAATAATTGATTTGTAATGTCAGCTGCTGGTTGTTGCGTGTATGGCGTTGGTCTACGTAATATTTCCTAGTATAAGCGGCCGAGGTGATAGGAAATCTTTTATTTTTAGTTTCGTTCATTATTCATTTATGCGTGTATGGTACTTTCGTATACTTTACGGTGCAATAAATGCAAGGCAAATTATTCTTGTAATAATTAATATTTGGTACTATCGGCTAGTGAGTGTTATATTTGATGTTGATGGCATAAAATTATTTGTACAGTTGGAGTAAAGAAAGGTGATGTTTGTAATATTACTTTGTAATATCTGCTTCAAAAAATGATGTGATGCCACATTACCTACAAAAGTGATGTTTTGCGCACCTCTAGTGAAAAGCCATAAACAGCTGTGAAATGTCACATATCCGCAGCCATGTGCTAGCAACCACGTGGGTGCACACCCACGTATTAACGCCAAATCTAATGCGCAGAATTTTTCTCTCGCAATTACCGGCACAGTCGAAAATACGCAATGATTTGTCTCTGCTATAAAATTTCGAACAATTCGCTGGGAGTTGAATGCCCTGTATACAGTCTTCTTGGTACAGACTCAAGTCATAAAAGAAATATTTTTGGGCAAATGATACACGTAAGAAAATAGCAATTTAAGGTATATTGAAGAAAACGAAGCTGGCGAGAGAGACGGTACCACCGATGACCTTTGTGTGAGCTTTGAAACTGGGGAAATTGGGGAGGAAATCGGCCATCAAATCAACATAGAGAGACCCATGCTTTGAAAACCAGTTGCAACAAGATGGATGCAAGCAATGCCAACGAGGCTCATCCTCCTAAAAAAGGAATTGATATGAAATAGCTGGATACAGTGGGAACAGTTCAATGCTGTAAAATGGGTCTATTTGTGAGTAGATGCGCACAAACATAGAGCATCCACTGAATGCCATTTTCCGGAAGTAAAGTACACATTAATTCATCTACTTTGTACTCTCCAGCAAAACATGTTTCAAATACAGATCAAATGGACGGGGCAACAACATACCTCCGCTGCAATATTGAAGAAAAAATAAAGATAAAACCTTCAAAGGAGTTATAAACTTAAAGAGCAAAACTCAACTAAGGTGGCTGAGCATGGAACGAAAAGCGATACCACGCCTTTTTGGTGTTTCAACTCAAAAGATCTCAACAATCTACTGATCCTGTTAAATGTCAGAAAAGGTAAAGTGATGAAAAACGTGAAATCGTCTGAGGCATTCGAGATCCGAGATGAGTGGGGTTTGAGACAGGTGCTTGCCATGTAGGTATAAGCCTACCATCCTCCGCGCACAAGGATTAGATTTGTAACCATATTCAGAGCTCCGTGAAGGACCCAGTAGTACAAAAGAATCTGTGAAAAATCTCGCTTCAATACGATTGCAGTGTGAGAAGCTCGCCAGAAAGAGGATGGTGGCCATTATTTTCATCGTTGCAAAGACCACGGATCACTCAGCAACGGTGTAGTGTGGACGCGTTTGTACGTAAACTACGCTCCTGTCGCAAATCCCAGCAAAAGGATTCAATTGGATTCACGACAAATCAAGGACTTCCACTATCCTCCATGAACTCTCGACGCTCGCGTTACCATTTACTTCTGTCAACCGAAAACGAACTTTGAAAAGAAACGCCACAAAAAGAAAGCTGTAAGGAAGTTCGATGTAAATTTATCGGGCAGTGTTCTTGATGAAAGAGATTCCTCGCTAGATCAACTTACGTCCATTCCGCCGACGCCTGCAGTCGAGTCAGCTCCGGTACAAAGCAGGCAGTTCAACACCAAACTCAACTCCGCGACAACAACAGTAAGTTGAACTGTAGCAACAACAGACTGTTTTACAACAACAGCAATAATATTACCAGTAACCGCCTACTTTTTTTAATATGCAAATAGTATTGACTTATTTAATTTTAAAAGATTTAAGGTAGTATCAGGCCGGAAGGGTCGGGACTGCCTGTTTCTCCTCCATACATTATAAAAAAAGAGAGAACGCCGCAATAGACGAAGCAGGACCGTTTTTTTGCCCTCCCCCGTTTCTGCTCGTTTCTGTACTCGGTCCACTTGTGTGTTCTTTTTCTTGTGGGTTGTTCGCTTCCACTAACGATGTCCAAGTTCTTCGGTAACTACTGTGGCAGCGTGGCTCCTCCAGCTCGAAGCTCCTGCAATTTCTCACCAAAAAAACAGACTTGCCGCACAATCTACGACCCTTTGAACTGGCGCAACTATCTGGTCGATGCAGGTGCTGAAGTTTCAGTTCTTGCTGTATCCTGTCATAATAAGCTAATTCCATAAGCATTGAAACTAGCAGCAAAAAATTCTTCGTCGATCCGAACGTATGGCTACAGGCAGGCACACTTGAGTTTACTCACCCAGGCATTCGGACAATAAATCGGTTAGTTTTCGCGAAGTATTTCTTACCGTCCATGAACAAAGACATTAATTTATGGGCCAGACATTCCATCGCATGCCAAAAGTGCAAAACTACAACGCATGTGAGAAACAAGTTAGTAATTTTCTTCGGTCCACCAAGCATTTCCACACAATCCACTTCCACATAATTGCCCTTGCGTGACTCAAACGGTTTTAGATACTGCCTCGCAATCATCGATAGGTTCACGTGGTGGTCTGAGGCGATACCTCTGAGAGACGTTACTGCACAATCTTGTGCAGAGGTGCCCTGTCGAGAATGAATCCTCCGTTTTCTCAGAGTTGAGTACATCCGCGTACCAGTCGCTACCGGTCTGTTGTGTCTGCTCACGGACGCAATGTCAAAGCTGAAGCCGCCGCCATGCAGAAACCGTGGCTGACGTGCCCAGGGGTCTCGAATCCTGTACGTATGTCCTAATTAGGACGGTTGCTCCTCGGAGGCCGCTGCAGTTACCTTACGAGGTTCCATTGGAAGTCTTCGAGCGAGGCCGATATCATTATAGTCTCAACGTCTGGGGCATGGTCAAACGGATCTCCTTGGATTGATTAAAGCCCTTCGTCCAGCAAGAAAACCCAATCAGGGTGAGAGGCGCTCGTCTGCTTTGACTTGCGGCAGCCGAGTTGAGGAGGCCGTACATCGTTGCGATTGCAATAAATCTGAAGGCTTAAAACGGCAAGCAGGTATAAGAGGAAAAGCTGGACTTTTGAGAAGCAAACGATTTGTGCTCATACATTTAACCACCATCCAGTTTAGGACTCCTTCAGCTCTAGCATCGCAATGCCTTCATCAAGAATTTCACCTGGTTTCCCAGTTTTTGATTAAGCCGGATAAAATTCCTCCTTAAAAGTTGACTGAATGATTCACGTTTTTACAAATGATTTTTTCCAATCGAATTTAATTTATTTGCGACAGTGCATTTTCAGTGACAAGGCTCCTTTATTACAAACTGCACTGGAACATTCGTCTCAATCCACAAGGAAATTATAAGGGTGTCATGTTAATATCTAGGTTTAGTGGAATAATGAAAAGTTCAACCAGACCTATTTTCGGAAGAATAAGAAAAGGATAAATGACGTTCATTTAGCAGACTAAATTCATATTCACTCTGAATATGGTCACGGCGTTGAAAAATAAGAAATCGGTATGTCCTGACAAAATTGTATCCACAGTCCAAAATAAATTTCCACTTTCCTCGCCTCAATTATCAACCCCTACCTCCTCAACGCCCATTTTCCCACTGATTGGAAGAGTGCTCGTATAACTCTCATCCCCGAAAGAAAAATGAAAACCCTCTTAATCCCAATAGTTGCAGGCCTATCTCCATCCTTTCGTCCTCTACCAGGATCTTCGAGCGGACCACTAAGTCCATTATCGATAAGCACTGTGAATCAAATTGCACACTTCTCGACTTCCAGTTCGCAAACCGAACTAGCCACTCGGTCGAGCACGCGCTTCTTGTCTTTAAAACGGACCTTCTTCTCGGTATTGATCAGAAGACTCCAACCATAGCCTGCCCCCTAGACCTAGGAAAAGCTTTCGACTTCTTATGGCAATACGGTCTCGCTTTTAAGTTTTCTTAAGTTCTCACTTCGCACCTCTAGAAGCTAATCCTTAGCTTCCTCTTCCAGCAACACTTTTTAATACCATACATATGTCCCGCAAACATTCCCCAAGGTTTAGACTGTTCAGCCCTGTTCATTGCTGAACTACTTTAACCGAGTCCTGACCCTCTCAAATGATTTGACGTGAAGGAGTTGGACCAAAACTTCCCTCTTTCGTCCCTAATACAAGACTGTGAAAAGAGGTAGAGGCCAAGATAGCTATGGAAATCGGGGAGATGGATTGGATTCCTTTTCACAACCGGAGGAGAAGACTAGAGATTTCATAATCTGAGAGATATATGAGCCACTTCCTTTAAAATCCCGGAGTATATCATTGAATGGTAGCAAGATCCTAAGATATTTTAAGGCGCTCACAAAGCAAAACTACAGTTGGGACATGAAACACAAACTGAGTCTCCAGAATATCGGGGACACTACTAAGCTGATCCGCTAGCCCAGTGAAGGACGTCATCTAGCCGATGAGCAATCCTTTGCTTTCAGCTATTGTGGGACAAGAGCAAGGTGGCTAATCAATACATTATAGTAGATATCTTCAAAAGTGCGTATGAATTTATTTTCGACGATACTCTAAATAGACTCCACAGTGGAAATGCGAATTTTATTAATTTAATAGCGGTGGTGAACTCCCCAGTGCAATAATTTCTATGTAATTTGAAACATCACTACTTCTACTGATAACTGACTCACTAAATGCGTTTAAAATAGAACCGAAACCTAAATATGATTGGTGGCGGACTAAAATAAACTGTTAATAAGTAGAGACAATGGATTTTGATTCGGTTTCTTCGGTTGTTATCATCGCCGACGATGAGTGCTGAAAATGTCGATTAGTCAGCAAGGGGTGTATGATTTCACTAAATTTTCGTTAGCTTGAACAAAGTATGAAAGTCAGAGTTTTTACAGCTTAAAGCAGACAACAACTATTTTTTTTTCCTTGTCATCTGATTTTTAACAATAAAAGCTTTCATTATTTCATTTTAATTATTATAATCTATATCTTTATAATACATTTCATTCTTAACTCAATACAGTTAAGAAAATCTTAACATCATTGCCAAAAAATCCACCAACTAATTTTTTCACGTACTAGCCACATCGATAAGAAACAATCTAATTAACTCTAGGTCTCTTGCACAATGTATTGAACTCTAGGTCTCTTGATATTAACATACTCACGAAGGCAATGGCCTGCATGGTATCCAATCAAGATTAGTTGACGACCGGTCACACATCCCCTCTGCAATATTGCCGCGAAAATTACAAGAACTTCTGTAACTTTATCAACGACTAAAAAGACAGAGTGACTTTGAGGAAAATACTCTCTGGAGATTCGAGATGAAGGATCTGGTCAGACTCTTGCTTGCCGACAGTTCTTCCCATTGAAAGATTCCACAAAGATCAGAAGTTCATAATTTACATTCAATATAAGAAGAGCAAATATGTGTTTGTCTTATACATAATTCCTTATTTCATTGGAGTTGCAATGTATGTAAGAAAATTCACCATCCTAACCATGCCATCTCCTCGAGAAGTGGCGCCCTTCTAGATCCCTCTCCGAGCTCAGTGACCATAGGTAATTCCCTTATCATCATTAACTAATGCAAAAATAGCGAAAAACTTACATTCACTGTATCCAACGTACCCAACCCTTATTTTCAGCTGCCTCCCTTACAAGTTCGTTGATAATTTTAATATAATATTATCAATAGAAATGGCCTTCTGCATTATATATTCTTAGTTGTAAACTTTTAACCATTCCTCAACTTTCACAGTACCTATCACATACTCCGAAAAGAGCGAATTTCTAACGTCAGTCAAGAACTTGGTGTATCATGAACTATTACCTGAAGCCATGGCGAAGTCATCAAGCATTGTCCTCTTCTATCTGCTTGCCGATTTTAACGTTCACTATAAGCTATGCCAGCTGAGTTTCAAGGGACACTTGGATTATGCGCGAGAGAAGGTAGCAAATGCCAGCTCATCCCTTGCAAGGATGATGCCTAACGTGGGAGGGCCGAAGTATAGTCGCAGGCTACTCATCGCGGGAGTGGTGAGGTCGATCCTGTTATACGCGGCCCTTGTCTGGGCGGGAGCGTTGAACCACGCTGTTAACCGGAGGAAGATATGTTCGGCATACCGGCCAATTGCGCTAAGGGTGTGCAGCGCATTTAGGACGGCGTCGACGGAGGCAGTGTGTGTTATCGCAGGAATGATCCCTATAGATCTTCTAGCGAGCGAGGCACACTGACTCTACGAAAAACGGAAGGCAAATCCAGCCGAGGTGAATGCGGATTTCCGAAAAGCCATCAGGAGAGAGTTGTGTGGCAAGTGGCAACAACGATGGGATAACTCCGACAAGGGCAGGTGGACCCATACATTGATCCCGTGTATCGAGAAATGGGCCAACCGAAAGCACGGAGAATTGAATTACCACCTGACACAGATCCTTACGGGACACGGTGGCTATAGGAAGTACTTGCATCGCTTCGAGTTGGACGAGTCTCCCAACTGTCCTGAATGCGGTGCTACACTCGAGGACCCGGAGCACGTTATATTCCATTGTCCCAGATTACTGCAGCAGAAAAAAAGGTTGAACAGCATCCCTAAAAAAAAAAGCTATGCCATTTCAATCTAAATAACAATGCCTGAGGAGTCTCGTTCCTTGAACAATAAGTATAACAAAGCTGGCGGGGAAATCTTGCTAACGCAGCTTTCTAGCCCTACATCTACCGATGCTAGAATTGCCTTTAGTCGAGCTTTACTAAAAAGGAGGAATTCTCGGAGTACAAATCGGCCAATCCAAGAATAATAAATAGATAAAGTTAATAAGTAGCCGATCAAAAAAGATCTAAATGCAGTATGTATCTAAGTATTATAGTAGACATTAGTAAGTTCTGGTCCACTGTCAGAGTAATGTTGCCTTTAAAATCAACCTATTTACCGTTCGTGACGACAAAAATGTGTCCATTTCTTCAACAGTCAGTTTACCGTTCATCATTCTCTTGACAAATACAGGCACAAAATATGAAGGAAAATTAATTCATTATCTAATGGTTGAACAGATGCTTCAATTATTCGCTATTGAAGCTACCTAAGCCTTCAAAAAAAACAGACGCGAAAAAGTTTAGGTCCTGATAGAGTCTTCACTAGGCGAATTTCGCCGTCCTATTACCCCATTATTTTTGGTTGTCAAAACGTTCGTTTTGTTTCTCCGCCTGAATTTATGATTTACACTCTGTGAACAATCGTCAGGGCATCCGGAGAATGCACAGCATTACCATGGTTTTGGATGCTATAATATCCTAAATTTATAATGGTCTTACGCGACTCTGTCCCGGTCTCAAAGCAAATTTTGTGGCGCTTGGATTATCAGAGGCCTTTAATAAGGTAAATCGGTCAGTTTCCCGAATCAAAAAAGCAGATGGGTTGCGAATCACCCGCCTAAGCGAAGTCCTTCATCGAGTTTAGATACAATCAGTTCAAACTGCCTTCAAGCAGGATGTTATCACCGAATCTAGTCAACATATACCGATTGGAGTTCCCTACACTACTTGAAGTACTTCAAATTATCAGCTATGATGGTGTACGTTCGATTTTGAAAACCGAAAACAATAGCTCTCTCAAGCGGGTTCTGATCAAATGGTACTTGGACAAACTTAGCGCCTTCTTTGTCAAAATCTGCTCTTAGAAGTACATAGCGGCGCATTTTAAAATATGGACCAAGAAAGAAGTCGAGATGCCGCTTGATATATCAGTACATAGATAGTCGACGCATCCCAAGCGTCAACTCCTCTAGAAAACTTGTTGTTGTTTTCCATAGTATAGTCACAGCATCTCTACACAGAAGAAAGATTGTCAAAACTTTAGCTGCAAGAAGAAAGAAAGAACAAATAAAGAAACCTTACTGGTTATCTAGAAAGCAATTGGTAATTCTGTTGAAAATTATGCAGCTTTTCCCTAGTCTCTGACCTGACTGCTTCCCAATGGATGAACATCAATATTCGCATAAACACCACAGCCATTATGACCGTTCAAAACCACCTGCGTCAGGAAATCACAACGCTGTCCACATGTCCATTCTAACATCTTAAGATATCTTAAAAGGACTCAGTTTGAAAACTAGAAGTCTGTCGTGAATTTCAGCTTGTACAGTACTCATTTCGGAGCTGTGTTTGGTTATGCTACGAACCCCTATGAGCACGAATCTGGCAAAGGTGAGAGTGGATTTTATTTTGTACATAAAAAATTTTTGCGCATTAAATTTGTCGTTCATTATCTTATTCAAACCATCATCAAAAATCTTCATAGGTGGTAGTAAATATGTATATTTCCGATATTCCCAGTGGGAATGCAAACTTAGCAGTGTCGAGGTCAGCTAGTGCGCTCTCACCCACCAATATCTCTAAAGCACCTCCACTGATCACTACCTCATAATACTAAACGCATTTAACTAGAAACGAAAGCTAAATATGATAACGGGTGGGCTAAAATAAACTATTATATTTATAATTAGTGACAATGGATTTAGATTCAGTTTCTTCGTATGTTATCATCGCTAACGATGAGCTGTGAAAGCGTGGATTATTCAGCAAGGGGTGTATGAGTTCATTGAATTTTCGTTATCTTATACCAAATGTGAAACTAAAGATAATATTCTTCGAGATTTTTACACCTCAAAGCAAACGTCAACTATCAAATTTTCTTTTCCATTCCTTTTCTTATCTTGTGATTTTTAACTGTAAAAGTTTTCATTATTTTAATTTAATTGGTCTATAATATTTTCATAATACGTTTCGTCCTTTATCCACCAAAATTAAGAAAATCTTAAAACCATTGCCAAAAAAATCCACCAATTAATTTTTCCACGTACTGACTACATCGATAAGAGCGCAATGTAATGAACTCTAGGTCTCCTGACATTGACATTCTCACGAGGGGGATGGCCGGCATGGTATCCTAACAAGATTAGGGGTCAGTTGACGACCGGTCACACATCACCTCTGCAATATTGCCACGAAAATTACAATTTGCATGACTCTTTGTTTTGACTAATCGCAAAGTTCCATTTCCATTTCGGATACGAGTCACGAAAATCGACTTTTCCTCTTTTTAGCATGCAACAATGACGACACTAAACTAACGTCTAATATTCGTCCTGTCCAAAACGAGTACAATTTCAGGACTCAGGGGGAGTATGAACTTGGTGCATGTAAGTGGATATTGTTTCAGCTAATAAGTGTAAGTGTTACCGGAGTTAGTAGCATTGCCAGTAATAATGGATAAATTTGAGAATACCTGCAGAGCGTTCGTAAATAAAGGATTTCAGGTTACTTTCTTGGTCTCCGGCAACATCCCTGTTACGAAAAGTAGCAAAAACTGATAAATTTTATAACTTATCACTAAAGAAATATGTAAAAAAAATATTTACAGGTTATTTTGGAGGAAAAGTCGGAAAAACCTCCACTCATTGAGCACATTTAAAAAAGGATGGGGCGGGGAACGAAAAGGGAATGGGGCTAGTTTGGTGGCATGCAGGAGAGGGATGGGAATCAGAAGCTACGAGGGGCGCTAATGATGGGTAGATTTAAAAAATTGGGAGTCTGAGTAGTTGCCTGTGTAAAATACTACTCTACTTTGGGGATCAAAAAGACGGTTCTGAGATTGGACGGATAAGAGGACCTGGGGAAACAGATGAGTTCGAAGAAGGTTATCTGCGACGATCTCGATCTGCATGTCTTTGGAGACAAAAGGATTGGAGTGGGAGTGACATTTGACCAGGAAGTTAAGGGCATGACGGTCAAGGAAGGCATCGATACATGGGGTTTGGCAGAACTAGTAGAGGATCAGGTTGGAAATGTATTTAGAGGTGCCTTCGTTTTTAAAAATGTTGGCGCAGTGGGGAAAGATCCTGCGCTCTTTAATCCATGTTTCCATGCAAGACAATGGTCTCGCATTTGTCGGGATTTCAGAAAAGTTTCCAACGGATGAAATAATGGTAAAGTTCGTCTAAATAGGAATTCAGACGAGTTTCACCGTGGGATATGTCTTTGGTGGCAGTGTAAAGGATTGTCATCCGCGTATTGAAGGATTCGGATAGGACACGTATGTGGAGTTGGTTTATGGAAATCAGCGTTGAACAGGGAGAAAAGGGTTACAGAAAGCACTGAACCCTGAGGAATGCCAGTGGGGCAACTATAGGACAAGGAAAGGTGCTATTGGATGTTTAGGTTAAGTTTCCGGATTTCCGCCCATCTAGAAAGCTAGGAATTAGCTTGGAGAAATGCGAATGGAAATTGAGGATTTCGGAAAGCTTATACGCGAGTCCGTATAAGGAGTCGAAAGCTTTCCTTAGGTAAAGGAGACAGGCTATGGTGGGTGTCCTCCAATCGATACCTAGAAAGATATCAGTCTTGAGGACATGCGTGCTTAACCTAGTGTTTAGTTCGGTTGGCGAATTGGAATTCGGGAAGAGTTGGAAAGACAGCGCTCGTCTATGAGGGATTTAATGGTCCGCTCGAAAATTTTGGTGGAGGAAGATTGGATAGAGATAGGCCTGTATCTATCAGGATTAAGTGGGTTAAGGTTCTTTTTGGGATGGGCATAATACGAGCACTTTTCTAATCGGCAAGGAAGTGAGCGTTGAGGAGGCAGTGATTAAAGATAGAGGAAAGTGTGGTGGAAACGTTGTGAGCGCATTTTTTAAAATCTTTGGAAGGGGTTTTGTCCAGACCCACTGATTTTTTGGTCTTGGAGGCATTTCCACTGAAATTGGGCTGACAAAGTGGATAGGAGGAACATCATCGTGTCCATTGGGATGGATAAGAGATATTTACATGAATAATATAATTTTCATCCTTTACAGCTTTTCTTTACTGGAGATAATCTTCATCTATTTTGTTTTGTAGGTATATTACTGCTTCACTAGTAAAGATTGCATGTCGTTGAAAACATCTACTTGCTGCATACATTTGACCTCTGCCTTACAATTTATAATAGTGTCTATATGTTCCCTGAAAATTCATACAGGCGTATGAGGCGAAGTTAATGTTCACTTCAACGAAATTAGGAGAAGACCTCACTTGCACCATGCTATTTGGCTAATTCGCTTAAAAATTTTGCAGCACATTTTAAAAGTAACATAGACAATAATCAGTAGTATCTCGTTATGGTTGCGAACGGCGATGTACAGACTAGTAATGGGGACCAAGTCACAATTCTTGGGAGGAGCATCAGATTTTAAAAAAACCCAGATGATCACAGCAGTTTTATGATAGATAGGAACTTTCGAAACCTGTCAACTCACCATGCCAAAGAAGTGTAAATTATAATGGTTTAAGGGGGTCATCCCGTGTGAAGGCCGTTTTTTTTGCCTTTTTTTGAAAAATTATTTTGAAGGACTGGATAAAGATAGAAACGTGATTTTTTTCACCATATGTTTATTGATATCTCTAGTATATGTGATAAATTTTTCAGCTTGATTTCGTAGCTAATTTTTGGAATAGGTGTTAATTTATGCACCCATCTCCAAAAAAAGGTGTTTTTCTGCTGCCACGCTGGAGGGCGCTGTGTTCATCTGAGCGAAAAAACTAAACGGCATTTTAATGTGGACAATATTCCACGGTCCGCAAACTAGGATAATTAGAAAATATTAAAAGGTAAATTTTTGGTGGGCTTTTAAACTTAATTTTTTGGATTTTGGTGTTTTTTTACGGCTTTTTTTATGAATAAAAAAAACTACCTGTCCGATTGCAATTATCCTAGTTTGCGGACCGTAGAAATATGTACTAAAGAAGCCGTGAAAATTTCAAAGAATTTGGTTGGATAGATTTTGAGCTATGGTGGCAGCCGATTTTCAAGATGCAGTTTCGAGAAAAACGCATGTGAAAATTTAAATGTGATTATCAACAGTAAAATTTTAGCTCACCATTAATCTGCTATACCTGATCGATAGAGAACATCCTCCGTTTCTTCAAAAAAGTCTTGTAAGGCCGATTGTTGCTCTCTGGTGTCAATTGTGGCTCTTTTAGCGAGGTCAGTCGAACGTCGTTCGGACCGCCAAATTCGCGCTTCATTACGGTGGTCGGCATAAACCTGACATATGTGACCAACTTGACATCCCATTGTCACTAGAATTTTGAGAATGCCATTGAATCCTTCATTGAAAATAATTACAGCCAGAAAAGTGGCTATTTCTACGACCTTGGCCCCAGAATGTAGGTGTTTAGGAGCGAAAGTTCAGATCAATGCATTTAACGGCTCATTGTTATTCTGGGTCTCTGCTCCTAAACATCTGTTGAACAGATCATCTCGTGACAAATCTTCGTAGATTGGTTTGATGACTGTTTGAACTTCTTCAGTCAAAGGTGCCTTCTCGTGGTAAAAACTATCCAGTTCTCCTTTAGCTTCCGCTTTGCGCCATTTGCACCAACTGTCCTCGCCTGTTGGACAATTTTGATGCTGAGGATTTTCGACTGTAGAACATTTATGGAAGAAAGTTGCCCAAATTTCTTGCTTCATTCCTTCTATCGAATTTGCGTGTCGACGAATAGCCAGCCCAGGAAATGTAGTGAGGTCCTTATCAGTAAGTTTTCCAGCCTCTTTTCCACCAATGCCTTTGTGATTCTTCTTTGCATTTCTAAGCCGCGTTCCCATTCTTTCCTCGACATGTCCTACGTATTCCTTTTTTACTGCTACGTATATTTTATTATTTGCAGAAATTAGCAGAAATACTGGAGACAACTCCAGCAAAATCCAATATACAATATACAAAACTTGTCGCAATTGGAACATCCATGTTCATGCTTCCTAAAAGTTTCTTTGCTGATGTTAATGCGAAGTCCTTTTTCTTCTCTGATAAGTATCGATTTCCATGAAATACTGGTTTTTTAGTGCGAGCATGACGTTGAACGTTAAAGTGATCTCCCTTCGTACGACCCATTTAAAAAAATCACTGAACACACAAACAGCACAATACTTACAACAAAATATAACTGAGTATAACTTGAACGTCTTTCAGTGCTCACTCTAGACTGGATTATCCTTTTTATTCCAAACAGCAAATAAGTTTAGACAATTGATTGGTTTTCCATCTTTTTATATTTATACCTGTGTTCGAATTTATAAGGCTCAGGTAAAAAACTAACAGATAAAAAAAGATTCGATGCTCCTTCTCATCGAGTACTCTAGCCGCGGCTGCAGACTCCTTACCTGTTTAACACTGTAATTTCTGAAGGACTCGGAATATCGAAAAATCCCTTTGCCCACATATTCTCCACTATATATAGATACAATTCATGCAAAAAAAAAAAATCGATTTCTCCAACCCGACACACGGGATGACCCCCTTAATTCGGATTGTCAAAACAATGGGTGGAGACGTTCAAGGGCCCTCCTCAACCGAGCTCTAAAGTTTGAAGACGAACGTTGGTACAAGAAAGCTCAAAAGACTCTAAACAAGAACATAAGGTCGGCGTAATGATTGTCACAGGGATACTTTTGCGAAGAGACTGATTCATTCTGTACGGCCTCGAAGTTAAAAAAAATCCTCGTCAATGAGTGCTCGGTAATCGATATTTACAGGCGATATGGTGCACAGAAAGCGATTAGAAAACAGCCCCAGGGAATCCTTACATAGACGTAAAAAGCTTCCGACCGACCAATCTAACTTTCCTTCTATTAAAAGGGATGCAAAGACTGATAAATCGGTTCATAAAAGATATATAAATTCCCAGGTACCAAGCCAATCCAAAAAGCAAATCAAGAGAGACAGCACACAATGCGTTGACGGCAGAAACTAAGAAGGCGATATTTGACAAAGAACGCGTAGTTAAACGGCGTGAAATCAATCCATTGTTAATCAAGTTGACAGATTAGCTCACCAAAGATCTGGCTATTCAACAACAGGACCAGAGCCGAAATTTGGCATTAATTCATCCACTTTCAAGCGTGCACTTTAGGGCTCGCAGGTAAAAATGCCGACGCTTCTAAGGCGTCATTTTTACTGTCCCTCAAAAATGGGAATACCAAAGCTCTAGTGGGGCCTTTATAGAGACGCGGCTCTTAAACCACACCATAAAAAAAATCGGAGTGGTCGACTTGAATATACGTAGCCAATGCGAGGAATATGCAGTCTACAGCCCCCTTGGACTTTAGACCAGAATAACCTATCTGCATCTAGAAGTTTTTCTCAGATTCGGAAAAGTCAACCATATCATCTATTATTTTGAAAGTGTTCGAAATTGTACAACTTAACAATATTTTACTTATTTTGGTCACGTTGTCCTGGACGAAACCGTTAGTCGTCTTTCATTGGTATACTTGGGTGCTATGCCTCAAACGAGGGGTCCGTGAATCATAAAATGTGAGAGTAATTTGCTCACCAGTTGATCTGGCCCTACATAATATAGATGTGCACTTAAGACTCATATCCCAAACAAAAATCTAGCGTAGCTTAGGCTCAAACTATTGGCGGTTTAAACTCGGATATAATTCGCATCTTTGCCGTGTTGCGATTATATAAAAAGGAGCCGTTCCCACCTATTGCTATTATCGGTCATGCTGCTCCCAGGGCAGAGGTGAGGCAGCTTCTGATGAGTTGACTCCGCACTGAGCGAAAACGTTAGTCGTCTTTCTCTAATATTTTATTATTTTTGTGAGCTCAGGTAGTCAAAGTCAGATAGTGCAGCGAAAAAGAAGAAATGGGTTACCTAAAGTGAAGTGTGATTTTTTCAATTCTCACAAATAAATATTTCCAGGTATGCATGGGGTAAAAGTATTGTCTGCCCTCGGTACAGAAATGCAAAAACTTTAGAAGATTCTGGCTTGCCCCACTACGTTTGGCAATTGGAGACTCGAAAAAGAGTACCCACCGACATGGCTTTGCCAGCCAGTGTGGTTAGCCGGACCACGTGGTCGAATTACAGGGTCTCGCTCGTTTTTGACATCTCATCATCAACCTATCTCATAAGGAAAAGTCGCATCGCGTCCTTAAAGAACTATCTAGTGTGGGATATTTTTTACAAACGATGGCTGCACTGGAAGTAAGGTGGAAGAGGAAAAAATGCACGAGGAATGCGTGCAAGTAGGTTCTCATAATGGCAGACATCAGGAATACACTGCTTAACGGGAGTCAGGCAATGTGATCAGCATTGCGTTCATCCGAGATTATTACCCTGACTTGACTCAGGTGCTCATTCACAGCTGAGTCGACTACTATCTCATGTCAAATCATGATACAAATCCCACTACCACCAGTGAGATTTGAATCGCGACCTTCTATACGACAGCCTTGTGCTCTAACCACTGAGTTATCCAGATACTATCTTTATTCTATATTGTATATTTATTTTCTAGTTCCGGGGCAACGACTTTTTTCGTTACTATGCCAGTAAGTAAACTATGACAGTTGTGACAGCGGCTTCTCTTCCTTTTATTGGGCTGTCCGTGCGTCTATAATTCTATTAGTTTTTGATAATATCTTTGCATTCTTCAGTTGCTTGCAATGCTGGCAATGAATCCTTTTGAGTTTGTTGAAGTGTCTGTCGTTTATTTTTATGCAGGAAGATGTGATTCTACCCTTTTTGTATGAGGTACAAAAAGCGTGGGCCTTGCTTATTTTTCTTCAAGTTTTTTGGCAATACTCTCTTCTTTGCTCTTTTTAAGGTTGAATGCCTGATTGGCCGTCTGTTTGTCTGTTTGTCATAGACACTTTTCCCAGAAACGGCTATACCGATTCACACGAAATTTGGTAAAAGGGTTGGAACTATGAGCGCCCACACATGTAGTAAGTTACATCTTCCTATATTTAGTTTACATTCAAAAGTGGGGTGTAATATTTTCTCCAACGAATATAGTCATGTTGCGTATCAAATTGAAGGTCTCGATTAGTAGTTTATCGAAGTCAGTTTTAGTTTTGATATTTGAGTGCGGGGGGTCGAAAGTGATAATTTCTTTAATGGGCCCCATTCTCAGAAACTACCCAACTACCCATATACGCAAAGGGGGGATGTACATTTTTTTTTCATCGAATATAGTCGTGTAGAGTATCAGATACAAGGTCTTGATTAGTACTTATCGAATTTGCTACTAGTTTTGATGTGAATTGGGAAAGGAGTCAAAATTTGTACACTTAGATTGGAAAAGGACTCATTTTTGGAAACTACCCAACCTAAAAATCCGAAGAAAATCAGGATGTTGCGCTTATATTAAATCTAGGCCTCAAACTATGTTCCATTCCGATATCTGCAGAAATAAACTTACTAGTGGTATGTTACTACCTTTTAGAAGTTTTCTGAAAAACGTCCCTTAGGTTCACCCTAGGAGTGCTAAATTTTTCATCAACATAGAAAACAGCATACTCATTAGTTCAAACTTATTATTATTATTAATTGTAGAAAGGAAAGAAAGAAAATAAACAGTTTATTACGATTCACGCTTGTTTCACTGTGAGGAAGTAGTGCAGGCCAGGTAGGTGCACAAACTTTGACAGATCCCGTTGAGAGGGTGACAATAATACTTGGAGGGATTTGTGAGCGATAGGTTGCTAGAAACAGAAGACTCCGCATCATTTCTTACTTCCCATTCCTTTTCATTTTGCTTCTGTTTGCTGTAAAAAAGCACATTTAGAGGACTTTACATGGAAGCGAGGGAAAGCGTGAGATTTAACACAATGTCATATAATTAACGAAATACACTGGATCTAACAAGTTGACTTCAGCTCTCATCTTCTCATCCTCCTCACTTCCAAGAGGTCTTTTGTTTAATAGGAGTGATATTTTACATCTGGGAAGGTGGGAACCTTTGACAGCAAACCTCGATAATAGCTAAGGTAGAATAAGACTACATATAGGAAACTCGTCTCCTGGCGCGTTGTTTGAGTTTGTATGGTGGAACAAAGGCATTGAACATATTCGTAAGGGATATGGAAACATGCACAAGAAACCATACCTAGTCCCCATATATGCCGTCACATTCCGTGTCGCCTAGTAGTTCCTCCTGTTTGTACTCTTCTTGCCTCAGGGCATATTTCCTTTCATGATCCTCGCATTTGGGTAGTGAGATGTTCGGTTTCATTGCGCTATTGAAATGTTTACTTTTTGATTCTCTTTTAATTTTTCTGCCTAGCCATCTATATTCTATTTCAGTTTCACTACGTCAGACATAAAATAAGTGTTTTTTGGTAATGAATTAAAATACCAAAATCCTGATCTTAGATCGCGAAACAGCGATGGCTTGATACATCCAAAACCAGGAAGTCTATTACTGAGAAAAGTGGCGAACTTGATTGACGATCTGAGACCCAAGGGGACAGAAGCTAAAGAAAACAAGTCGGGAAACCGGAAGCTAGACGCTTCAGGTATGAAAGGTTTTGTGTATTTCTTTTATAAAGATATTTGGGTGTGCATTTGTCCCATTAGCATGTAGTACGTAAAATATGCAAATATTATGTGAAAATATCCAGTTTCAAGTGATATTGACATTCATAATCTTGAATTTGCAGAGGAGCGACAGTTTTGACCTAGTATAACTTTGTTAGTAATAGAGCGATTTTCACCAAATTTGACAGGATTATGCTTTATATCGTAGTCTATATCGCTGCAAATGTTTGTGATTCTAGGATGAACTTAAGGGGGGTTTTCCTGTCAATTACTAAACATTATAATAATGTACTATTATTAACTTTATTTGAATAGGTATCGGTATGGGAGGTATTTCGGAGCCTAGGCACCATATAGTGGCAGCCCCCTGATTTTTTGCAGATTTTTCGGTTTGGTAGTTTCTGAGAATGGGTTCGTTAAAAACGTGATCACTTTCAACCCCCCGGACTCCCCATCTTTCCAACAAATGTCAAAACTAAGAAAGGCTTCGAAAAGTACTAACCGAGAGTTTTAATTTGATACTCCACATGACTATATTTGATGAAAAAAAAATGTACACCCCCAATGTTGCCAAAAGAGATAGGCGTTTTGGTTATCGGCGACAGTAGAGTATCGGCTAGGTACCGTGCGCGGGAGATAAGTATCAGATCTAGCTTTTCCAGTTTCCTTAGATTTTTCTCATATTTGCTTGCTTCAGTAGTGGTTATCAAAGATTTTCAATTGCGACCCCTGATATCATTAAAAATTGTAGAAAATACAGCAGTTAGTATCTCGAATTCTTAAAAACGTCAACTATACCAAATTGGAAGCAAGATTCTGTTGGGACTTACAAAATAATTCCTAACTTATGTTCCAAACTAAATACTTCGGTGGCAACACTTTCTCACTACCACCTCATGTTGAGTAAAACACAAAAGGAAAGTATCCCACCCCCATACGATCAGATATGTAAATTAGCTGCCACGAAAGCGTATAGCCAAATAAGTAACCTCTAACCACAAAATACCTGGAATTCGCATCAGACGTTTTTATTTCTGACTGAAGTGTGGCGACAAAACGCAATATGACGGGGAAATGGTGAAGGGACATCGGCTGGTAATTAATTCATTTGTCACGGAGCTAATAAGCTGAGCTTATTAAGCTATTCCTTTGGCGTAATATAAAAAGTGGTTGGGACGTATCCTGTCGGTCAGGCGAAGGACGCTAGCCCTAAATGAAAGTAATTAATTTTATTTGCGGGTTTTTATTGCACACGGTTTGATTTCAATACATTTGTTTGCCGAGTACGAATAAAAGTTGGTATGCACGCTTGTAAGTCTAATGATAAGTGCAGTGTTTTAAGTAGCTGAAAGTATATGGCCGGCGAAATCATGATTGCATAAATTACTGGCTTGAAATTAATGTACGGCTTTTGGAGAGACGACATTAACATGATGTTTGTTATGCTTTGTACTGTAGACGTCAATATATGCATACCTTGAACATGGCAGTAATCATTAAGTCTGCAGAATAATTCAAACATTGCTGTGAAATCGATTTGCTTTAAAGCAATTTGCAATCCATCTTTTCCCAGCAGGTTTTCTGGCTTGTAGGATTTATTTTGACTTTGGTCACATGAAAAATATCCTATAATTATCTTACGTGATTTAGAAGTACAGATGTATTTAAATGTGTTTGGCAATCAAGGCATAGTAATAAAATTCGAAGAAGCTTTTTCTAGTATAATGCCAATTTCACTAGGGCACCCTCGCAGACAAATGCAGCTAGTATCTTGCACCAGAATATCCCCTCAGAACTAAACGCTTTAAGCTAGACCTAGGTGGTGCAAAATATGTTGAAGCAACTAAAGTTCTTTTGTTGAGTTTTTCAAAAATTATGACTAACGGTTTGGTCCACGGCAGAGGCAACTCATCAGGCGCTGCGTCACCCCTGCCCTGAAAGCAGCGTGAATCCATCATTAGTGTGGATTGAGGCATTACATTGATGAAATCATTGCTGCGAAAACGAAATATTTCCACAAAGTCCCATTAAGATGCACAGAACGGCGTACATGTGCAATGGTTTTCTTCAAACATACAAATTAAAGTTGGGAGACGAGTTTTTTGACATCGTGCCGGACATGTTACACTTGCTGACTTTTGTCCTGACACGCTTTATGCTAAACATGCTATATGCTGGTAAGTATGAATATAGCTTAATGCTGCACTTGTGATAAATATACGGGACATAAGCATAAAGACGAAAACAATACGCGATGGACTGGCGTTTTCTGCTAGGGCAAGAGATGGACATGCAGACGCTCAACCAAATCAGCTACGTAGGTTTATTGAAAAAGTCATGGATATGAAAATCGTATCCGATACTTGTCCGTAGATTATAATCTGCGACCTGCAAAACTAATGCCATTTCTGTAATTTGTTTAAGCAGCAGTCCGTTGTTACCAACTTTTAGATTTTTAGACGGTCGAAACTTTGTGTTGCACACACACTGCTAACCCATTTTGCACTTATGACACCACACCTTGATCCTAATGGAATTCCGACCTCATATTGTCTCATGTCAAGTTAATTCTTAGCATATCCTATAAGCTCCAAGCATCAAATTGTGGTAGTTAAGTCAGACTCGTAATTCCATTTCGTTCTTGTAACGCAATTCCATGCTGAGCTAAAGGAGCCCTCTCCCACAATTTTGGGATTCAACCAATAAATAGCTGAGCCGGAAGCAGATCTTTGGAAAACTCCGCTACCAGAGGACTCTTTAGGTTCCCGTGGTGAAGATAGTAGAGCGTAGTCATTATGCTGTGTAATTATTTTAAAAAAAAATTTGGAAAAATATTGGAAGTTATTATAAAAGGCAACAATAGATTGGAGGTGTTGAAATATTTTTTCGAATCTCCCCGATTTATTGTGGGGAAATTCCAATTAAAATAAGAATGATGACATCTATGTGAATCGTTTTAAGGGTATTGGAAGAAACAACATCAAAATGAAAAAATAAATATATAAATAAATAAAGGCAAACCAGTATTATAGCCAATTACTATTCTTGTTAGTCTGATTGAGGAATAGTAAAACATTATTTTCGTAAACAGAAAAAACGTTAACCTGAATATATATAATGGCTCCATACTTTATTATCACTATACATGAAAGAAGAAAGTGATATCCTACAGCAGCGGCTCCAGTTTATCATTCATTAGAAGGTGCCAGATTACGTACAAGAAGACTACACACAGGGGATTCGTCTCCCAGCGCATTGCGTGAATTTATATGGTGGAACGAGATCAGTGCACATGTTCGACCTTCTTCGGTCACTTACGAGAGAAAAATTCCGCACATTTACTCTGCTGTCATGTATGTGATGCAGTACATTGGTGTGCAGTCGCGCGATTGCGTGTCCGGTAGTATGTGCTATAACAATTAAACCAAGCATGGGCAGTCCTAGACCAGATACCGGTTGTTGTACCGTTGATGGTGCAACTACTTCATACCCTCCTCGCAAATAATCAATAACATTCCATCTTCTTACTTCCGTATTACAACTGAATAGTGTAGTTACTAACACAGCTATGGTTTATAAAGAAATGTTTTGAACTAAAATATAACTCTTTTGAGTTGGTCCCAACAGAAACGTTCTTAAAAATGTGTAGATTCATTCTTTCCTATCTTTCTAGGATCCTTCTATGTAGCAGGAATTGCTATATCAATCAATCTTATTAAATGGAAATATGAGCAGCTAGTGTCGTCACATAACTCTATTAATCAAAATTGGATAGAGCAGAAATTATGAAAGTTTGAGAGCCAGAATGCATCCATCTTTTGTTCCTGTCGTTATTTCTAGCCACGAAAAAGGTTTTGATATTGCTCGGAGTGAAGTCTCAATTTGGTCAGTCCACTGTGTGTGGTATGGACAATGTGTGCCGGGTAAATTTCCAAAATATGGAAATATACTATTATTAACTTTATTTGTACAGATATCGGAACCCGATATATTTTGAGGCCTAGATTTCGTAGAGATGCACCACTGTGATTTTTTCAGATTTTTTGGTTGGGTAGGTTCTGGGAACGAGACCTGTTACACTTTTTGGGGGCCATATTTTGAGTCCTCACTCCCCTATATTTCACCCAATATCAATAATTGAACCAGTTTCGAAAAGTACTAATTGAGACCTTACATTTTGTGAAGAAAAAATTTGCACCATTCACATGTATGGGGAGCCCCTCCTTAAATGTAACACAAGATGGCGCCACTTACTGTATGTAAAGGGAACACCAGATTACATACTCTCACCAATTTTCGTGACAATCGGGCTAGCCATTTCCGAATAAATCGGGTGTGACAGACAAACAGACAGACAGACAGAGAGACAGACAGACGGACAGACAGACACCGTCTCGATTCTAATAAGGTTTTATTTCACACAAAACCTTAAAAAGAGGAATCCGGGATCTACAAACGAGGGAGTAAGTTGCTCCCTAAGTGGTTCGGTCCGTCACTAAGTGGGTGCGGACTTAGGACTCCCAGAATCCTCAACAAAAAATATTATTAATACAAATGCTTTAATTCGGAAAACCCGTGGTGAGGACAACAAGGCATCATATCTAACAAGGCGCACATTCCAAGGTTTCCGCCTTATGTTGTATTATAAAATTTTTTCTGCTCGCAATTTTCTGCTATCGAATCTCTCAGCTCGGTTAATGAGAACTTCAGCTTCTAACGGGTAAACACTATTCCCTAAACTACTACTGGGTGAAATCCTAGGGCTTGACTGTTTGGAACCAACATTGAGAAGATGGTAGGGCACCCTTCCACTTCATTCATTTGCAGCTGCCCGATACCAGCAGATCTAAGGCAAAGGTACTCTGGAAAAGTCTTTTCCGATGAGTACAGTGAGCGCCGTCTTAGACAGAAAACTATTTGAATGGGTAAAATAACCTCTTCAGCATTTCTGATCAAATGAAGTCATAAGTCATAAGTTTAACTATAAGGACAGAGTTAGATCTCATTTTGGGCAATTTGGCCAGGATTAACCCTTCCGGTCCACTCCTACCCAGGTGCAGCACTGCAGAAGATGTTGGCATTTGTATTTCGCTGTGTTATCTAACTGGGGAATTTGGACAGGATTCTTGGCACCCCTGTCTCCCTTAAATCTGAGCACTAGGTAGTAGGTGCCTTATGATTGAGGCATGTTATGAAACCCCAAATAAAACCTGAGACAAAAATGTTAGCAGCTAGACCACGAAAGTGACGAAAGAAAGAAATAATTGGTTCGACAACCGCAAGTGAAATCAGATATTTCGCAATCCGGGTACTGGTTGAACATCTGCATTATTTGCTCGAACAGCCGCACATTTCCTCAACAAATGAGTCCCGGGAGACATTGTGGGAAGTTGGGAACTGAATTTGACCCGGTGTGATTTTCAATCCGATGCATGGTTGATCTGAAGCCGTAGTAGAACATATATTTATTAAAATTGAAATCGGTTTCCAAATTTCGTTGGCTTTTCATTAGAATCCATTCATTTCGCTTGTTGTGCCAATAATTTTGTTGGACTTGGTTGTGTTCCTTGCTTGCCCTGTGTGACCTGTATTACGTGGGAATAAATGGTTGATGTATGCACGTTTTGCGTTCTTCAACAGCAACAAAGCTGAATTGTTTTTCTTTTTACTTGAACCTAAGTATGTTCATAAAAAGTACCATTCTGTCACATTTCTCGAAACCGTAATTTTTTCGGTTCCTGCAACATTGCTCGTGACGGTTCGCGTTTGATGTTGAGCAACCTGGATTGTCACTTTGACCATCCCCAACTTTCCAGTTCATTATAAAATGTATTCAAAAAATGCCAGATAGTGATGCATTAGTTTTCCAGTTTTGTTTTCATCTAAGTTCCACGTCCTTTGGACTTTCCTTCATTACTTTTCACCAGAAGCATTACTTTGGCCTCATTCCCATTAGACCTTGTAAATTACCTTCTTTGGTAGTAAACCCCAAAAAGTTGTCATTTCTTGTGTTCGCATTGAGTCTTGTCGTCTGGTAGGTGATTGCTCTCCAGAAGTCTCCACGTCAGACAATGGGAGAAACTGGTAGGCATTCGTTCGATAAGCACGGTTTTAAGATTTTTTGAAGGATTATCGTCGAACCTACACGGGCTACAAAGCGCGGTTGACACTTTAAATACACTATCTGCAAATTGCGGTAGATGCCTTTGTCCTTCATACATCGCCCGGGGTACCTATCGGAGCTACCAGCTAGTCCTCAGATAGCACTGTGCCGACCATATCGTTTAGTACATATTGATCAAGCGTGGAGTGTAAATTTCTCCGACCAGCTAAACATTATTCCTACCGAGCCGGTTCTTTCTCAGATGGATATCTTCACTCGATCCACTCTAGCAAGAAATTTCGAAAGAGAGTGCGGTCTCTTGGCAGTTTTCACTGGAAGAACCTGAAGATGCAAGCGTGTGTTAGCGAGACACCTTGGTAGAGTTGCATTTTGATGCTGATTGTCCTGTATGGACAACTTAGGTTTTACAATACCCTTGCCAAGAAAACTGTGTACAGAAGATTCAACCCCTGGCACACTGTTCGAAATTTTGGACGGAGAAAAATCATTGCGCATGTTCGACCATCGACGGTAAATGTGCTAGAACAATTCCACGTATAAGGGCTGGCGATAATACCGTGTATGTGATGCAATGCACCCATATGGCTGCGCACATGTGGCATTGCACAGTTGTTTATGGCATGCCACATGGAATGAGGAAATACACACAAGAAAACCATCTAAGTGCCATCGACACACCGACCCGTTACGTGCGTCACGAACCAGTTAACCACCTCGCCTCTAGCCGAAAGATGTACAATGCACTCCGTGCCCCTGTCCCAACGGATTTGCTACTCCTGTACCATACTTAATCTGGGTGGTCACTGTGCCCACACCAAGTTTCTATTTGATTACAGTCTGTCAAAAATAGTTCCATAAATCCGACAATGTTACCAAGCGCCTCAAAATAGACATAATAATGGTAAAGTAACGTAGAACAAGTCGGGAAACCGGAAGCTCAGCGCTTCAGGTATGAAAGGTTTTGTGTATTTCTTTTATGACGAGATTTGGGTGTGCATTTGTCCCATTAGCATATAGCACGTAAAATATGCATATATTATGTGAAAATAGCCACTTTGAAGTGATATTGACATTCATAGTCTCGAATTTGCAGAGAAGCGACAGCTTTGACCTAGTATTATTTTGTTAGCAATAGTGCGATTTTCACTAAATTTGGCAGAATCATGCTCTATGCTGTAGCCTATATTGTTGCAAAATTTTGTGATTCTAGGGTGAACTTAAGGGGGGTTTTCCTGTCAATTACTAAAAATTACAGTAATGTACTATTATTAACTTTATTTGAACAGGTATCGGTATGGAGGGTATTTCGGAGCCTAGGCAAAATATAATGACAGCCCCCTGATTTTTTTGAGATTTTTCGGTTGGGTAGTTTCTGAGAATGGGTTCGTTAAAAAAATGACCACTTTCAACCCCCCGCACCCCCACCTTTTCAACAAATGTCAAAACTAAGACTGGCTTCGAAAAGTACTAATCGAGACCTTTAATTTGATACCCCACATGACTATATTTCATGAAAAAAAAATTTACACCCTCCCTTTGCATGTATGGGGACCCCCCCCCCCCTTAAATTCGTCGTAAAAGGATGTAACTCACTATATGCGTGAGCGTTCACATTTCCCACCTTTCTACCAAATTTGGTGCCAATCGCTACAACCGTCTCCGAGAAAAATGCGTGTGACGGACAGACAGACAGACAGACAGACAGACGGACAGACAGACTGACAGTAAACCGATTTTAATAAGGTTTTGTTTTACAAACAAAACCTTAAAAATGGGTATTGCATCAAAACTCAGGTCCTATACCCAACAGAACTTACCTGAGGAGTCAGAACAAAAAAAAAAGTCGACTAACCCCGTCAAAAGTGAAGATTCTTTTCACTACTTTCTTTGCTTTCAAGGGAATGGCACGTTATAATTGTGTCCCTGTCATGTAATCATACGGTCAATAAGATATATAATACTAATATATAATAACACTATATCTAGAATCGATGAAAGTCCTGGGTATACTGATAAAACTAGGTGTGAAAACTGCATCATGATGCACTTGGTATCTATCTTATATCTTCTAGTTCTTCTTCTAGTTCTATTGTATTAAAAACGCTTTGATTTTTTTTGGATTTACATACTCGTAAGTGCATTTTTTACTATTTCCTGGACATTCGAACTGTTTTTTTTGTGGTTGAAACCTTAGCAAATAAAAAGTCGTATTTAATCTTAAATCCCCCGTCTGTGTTTATTCTCACGAATTTTCACTCAATTTTGCAATGTCTGGAATAAATGTACTTTCATCTTACCTGGGTAAACATAGGTCTGCGTATATATGCACATGCATATGTCACGACTCCTGCAAAAACACTTTATAAGCAGAAGTGAAATTTCACTCATTCTTTTGCTTTCCATCTTTCTAATCAGAAATGTAATTCCTCTCAGTGCTTTTATCTTTGTTTGGCTCCATCTGCGCTAATTCAATAGTAGAATCTTAATTCGGGGTAATACAGTCTGACAAGATGACGGATCACCCATTTTTTTTCTGTTTGGTACGTTTATTGCTGTACCCAACGCAACCAATGCCATTGCTTTCATTTCAACTTGTATTTTCTCTCCTTTAATACGGGAAATCTCACTCTTGTTCAACGGTAAGGACATGTCCATCCTATACGAGAATATATTGTAGAGAAGCATAAAAGATTTCTCCCATTCTCTATTGATTTCAATGGAATATGTCAGAGGGTATATACGTATGTTGTGTATAGAGGAACCTTTCTTTCCACCCCTAATAGATGCGAGGACATGGGCATATTTTGCGTTAAAATGGAGATATTTCTACTTGCTGTAGAGGAGAAAACTTCAGATGGGTGTTCACACAGTTTGTTTAAAAAAGAAACAGGTAATAGAACCTACGTATCTGCTGAGCTATAAAAATAAAATAAAAAATAAAAAAAATAAATAAAAAAATAAGAACTATTCAGCCATATAAGATACCGAAGATCAGAAGCTACTTTGGGCCTTTATCACCATACTGTGTAGCTTTGAGTAGCTAATACCAATTACGTTACCTTCGTGCAGTTTTGGAAAGCCATGTTCACAGTATGGTAGCTGTACATTTTATGCAATTTAAAAATGTAATATTAACAATGCTTTGTAATTTCAAAAGAAAGACTGATTGATTGGTCGCCGCATCGGTGGTACCTAGCGCCACAGCATTACTGCGAAAGGAGATGATCGAATGCGGAAGCTAAAGTGAATGGCAATCAACTTGGGCCTAACATATTTAAGTAATAAATTTGCAGTAAGAATTTGCTTTCACTAGAAACATATAGTAGTAATGCGAACCTTGTAGATCTTTAGGTTGCGACTTTCGTTTGGTAACATGGCAAGAATAATAGAAGAAAAAGAATCCAGGACCTACAAATCTTTCCACTTTTTTGACTTGACTTTCGTTATAGAGGTCATGATGACACTATCGGAGTTAACCTCTTTCGGATTAAGTACCGAGCTTAGCCAGAATGTTGATTGCGACAGTTCGATGAAGCATTAGGGTACTGTAAGATTTTAAACCAAGGAAAGAGTCTGACCAAAACAGAGCATTCTACTTGTCATAGTCTCTCTCATGTTTTATTTAGAAGAGAGCTAGCTAGAAAAGTCCTGAGCTCCTAAAAGAACGTTTGGAAAATCTAAAGTAAAATGAACGAGCCAATTTCGATTCAGAATTATTCTGAAAAAAACTTCATTAACTCATTATCGATTATACCGAAACAAAGTGCGGAATACAGTGCTATTCTCTAATATTTTATTGATATCAAGAAGGCCTTTAATCGACTTGTTCCTCCTGTTCCACTCCATGCTGAAGCTTAAGTCTCCCTCTCCCCTCGCGAGGATTTTTTCCTAATTTTCGTCACACATCTTACGTCACTTACGTCTTTCAGTTAATTTCCCCGCTAGTTTGTAGCAGGACTGCTTTGACAAATGAACTGAACAGTCCAACTTTCGACCTCTAGGCAACTTTAAATTTACCAAACACCGCCCTAAATAGTTTCAATATATTGTCTACGTCGATATCGGTTACACAGATGTAAAACTGATGTTGCTTATCGAGTTGCAATGAGTATATTTGGGGTGTATTATATAGGAAAATAACACATTTCTAGAGCAAAGAAGAAGTTGAAGTTTCAGGTTAAGTTAGTCAAGCTCGTATTTGGTAACGTAATTCAGTTTCCTTCTTTGTAAGATTTAGCTGAATTTAATTCAGAAAATATCCATTCTCAAATGCTACATACATGAGGTTTTTCTATCATATGAGGTGACTTTTGTCAACCGCTAGGGCAGAGATATACCCCACACAGGAAATTTACGGATAATGACGGATCAAATTCGCCAGCAATCAGTGTTCTTTCAGAAAAGTATCCCTTTGAAAAATGCTTGTCTACAGGCGAGTTCTTTAGAGCTTTTACTCCTAACGCCATGTTAAAACATAAATACACGTATCTCAAACTTGTTGCTCAAAAGATCCCCAAAATGTGGACCTTTAAATCCAAACCCATCAAGGTAAAAAAATGCATCCGGCTTAGAACCTTCCTGCTGCATTTATACTAGTAGAGACCATTTGAATGCGAATATAAGCTCGAGCATGTTTGGTACAATCAAAAAAGTATGGTGGCGTGTGGGCAGCGGGCTTCTACAAAATTGAAAGTTATCTGAAATTTTGGGAAAAAAATTAAGCATCTAAATCGCTTGAAAAGTAACAATGGATACCTCCTTATTCCTATAGAATAACACACCCTCGACGCTCTTGATTTGAGTAACTTAGGACAAGAGGAGCAGGATTTAGTTGGCCTTAATCTTCAGAGTTAACTGGGATCAATCGTGGGTTATAGCAGCTTTCTCACCCACCAAAGAATTGTTTGTCCGTGTCTAATTATAGCTGGACAATCGCAAAGGAAAAACTTAAGAATCTCCTATCTCGCCACATCTTCGACAAGATGAAGCGTAGGGTATGCCAAATTTGGTGACCCCCGTATAGTGCCGCCGCAATCCGGGACCAGATCTTTTTCGAGTTCGCGCCGGGGCCGGTCAACGGCGGCTGTCAAGTAGTGTGAGCACCATAAATTACGTGCCTTTTTTCAAATTAAGGGTTAGGTAAATATTAATTGAAGTATTCATTCAGCAATGGGCTCCCATTTGCTTGGGAGGATAGTCTAAGAATCCCGGAAAACCATAAAATTTTCATTATGTCGAATTGGTCGGAGAACCGGGTCGTGCTGATGACGATGGATCAAGAATGTATCTGGCTATTAGTCAAAAATTTATCGAGGTAAAAGGACAAGGTCCCCAACGAGTGTTAAATACAGAAAAAATTGATTTCATTTGGAATAAGATATCCAAATGAACCTATACAGGTTCTCCAATATAAGAACGTTTTTCCTACCCCCAGATGCGACAGTTGTAATAGAACCACATGATCAAGGATCTATAGTAGCTTGCGAAGAATACTAAAAAACAGAGTCAAGGGCTGATTTTTGAAATCTGCGCACTCCCTTCGACAATTTTGGGACTCGTCAAAGAATACCCTAAAAATTCGATTGATAGCGAACCGGCTGGTTTTAACGCTGGATTCTCTTGCGCCGTCTCCATCAACACTTTCCGTGCCAATATGGTGAAGTGTGCGAAGTTTATATTTTCTTTCCATAGGGGGTTTAATGGTCCACATAATTTTCCTTGAATCGTCAACATTGGCCAAACCGCTTTGAATTCGGGAAAGGAGGCTTGGAAAGTCGGACCACAGATAATTGCCAACAAGATCAAGGCTACGTCTCATCAGCACGATCATGAATTTTCAAACATCATTTGATTACTTCATCGTCATCTTATCATGGAACTCTTCCTGTTTTCGTTAATGAAATATGTCAATTATCGACCAAGTCAAATAATTTGGATATCTGGATGGCGTTGGTACTGCTGCTATATGGGAATAGCAAATGAAATGAAATGTATCCCGTTCAGTAGCGGGGTGAGCTCGTTTGGAACGAATATGCTATTTTTCTTGTTCATAGAAATGTCCCAGACGGAGTCGAGAGAAATCACCATGTAGCATCTCAAGCCATCGTTGTTTCAGTCGGTCTTTTGGGTCGCAATGAAAAGCCATTTCCACGATTATTCGGAAACTCCAAACCTTCATTAATTGGATCTTTATATCAAGCGAAGAATTCCATAAATCCTTTTATACAATAAATAGGTTGTCGGGGACGCCGTTAGTCCATATGTGAAATTTATAATTTGATATCATTATTGTTATATTATTTCTGAGTTATCAGAATGTCGGCTGGTGCCGGATTTTACCTAATACAAGCACTTCAAACAATTGGGCTCGAGCTACCCTAAGTACCTAAAAAATAGAGGCTCTTTGGTTGGGGTGGCCTATTACTGGTTATTAAAAAGATTTGTTGAGAACCCCCGTAATATAGAGTATATTCGCAGAATGATGTACTTCTGCACAGCTTGGACTTTGCCAGAGGCGCAGCGCAACTAGGGAAGTCGTGGGTATTTTAGGTACAATACCTGCATTTTTTTCCCAGTATTATGAGAACTGCAGCGCGCTTCAGGATCCCAAATTTCATTGATTTTTTAACCAGTGACTGATAGTTCGTCTTCTTCTCCGCTCACCTTTGCTTAATGTTGCTATTATCTTTGTGAGATAGCAACATTAATAATATACGTAGAATGACCCGTCTTATCAACTGTTAGTACAACAGGTTTATTGTGTAGAATAGGGCGGTTAATTGAAGTAATAAAAACTTGTTGTTTCTTTTTCGTTGGTGTGGGTATTTATTCTTGCAAATACCGATATTTCGGGAACCACTTGTTCCCTTCATCAGTGTAAACAAGTTCGGTATTTGCAAGAATAAATACCCACACCAACGAAAAAGAAACAACAAGTTTTTATTACTTCAATTAATTAATCGTTGGAAACACCGCATAATTTCACTCTGATAGGGCGGTTAGTTAAAGTTTACCGATTCCAATACATTCCGTAAGCAGAAATATTGAGTATTGCTTGTGGTTTATATAGTTGCCCTGGGCATGTTCTCGTGCAGTCAGAAGTGAAATGGTCTAAAGCTTTTAACTTCGACTACATATTTTACTCTGGTCGATATCCACCGCTCTTTCTTTATAAACTTTCTATAAACACCGGTGCCGACTAGCCTATCTGAGATGATGCAAAAATTTCTTCATGTCCGCAAAGAGATCGACAGCACGCGGCCATCTGTCCGACAAATAAAGATCAAGGACTGACTGCAGGAGAAATCGTGGATTACCCTTCCTTCTTTCCTTCCTACAATTTTTGAAAGATCCATCCTTGAAGTTCAGTGGAGTCACTCAAGATACATCGCATCTTACCGTAGAAATAAGTGCATAGCGAGTCGACTGGACGGTGATGTTTTGGCACAACGTGGCCCACATTCCTGCCTCCGATGTCAAGAATCAGGTTCATCCACTTCACTGCAAACTTTGAATGATGCATTCGGAATTTGGACATAGTAGTCCGTATCCGCCACTGGAGTTTTCCAAATCGGTCTTCGTCCACGGTAATATTCAAAACGCAAATTCCAGTGAAGGGGTAGCTAATTCATTCAGTGCATTTATTTTATTCTTTCGAGAGAGATGCAATTTTACGTCCTAGGAATTTGAACAGTGGATCACCAACTCGAGCATGAGTTCTTTTCCCTTAATTGCCTGGATAAATTTTTCTCCGTAAATAGTTGGATATGGATCCATTCTACACCTCATAATACCCTCTGAGGATGACTTTCGTTTGACATTTGTTTAAGCCAGATTATATCCAAATATCAAGACCGAACATACCAACTGTACGACAAAGACACTAAGATTGTTATCAATGCCACTATATAACTTGAGGTCAGCCAAGTGCATCAAGTATGACGCGCTCTCAACACGTAAGCCATATTCAATTTCAAAATCATTCCTTCTAGCCTAATGCTACACAAAACTCAAGAGGACTTCCCTTAGATAATGCCTCTCTGCATTGTCAGCCTCAGATGAGCGCATTGACAAGTTGGTATAATACTTCTCTATGTCTGTTGTCATGCCATGTTATTGTTTTGGATCTATTCGATACATGAGGGTTGATGAGGGATATCGATTAGCCAGTTTGCGAGACGCTGCCAAAAGCCTTGGTTAAATCAGTGTAGCTACTAGACTGATTTCGTAGGACTCAATTACCTTCCCTACTACTAACGTGTCCTGGGGCAGTATATTGCTAGTCTCAAAGTGCGAATTGATCCTTTCAGGAGCAATGCATGTTATGAATTTTTGGGGGCAACCAAGTAATCGGCTTTGTCTCTGAGGGATCCTGTACCGTGTCTTTTTAGGGAAAAGGTAGGTAATCCCCTGAGAGGAAGATCAGCTATTCTTCCGGCCAACCAATGACCTGATTGTATATGCCAATCGACGGTGCGTACGATGAATTTCTTGTAGTTTCGGTAAACCCTTGGCACTTTATTTTTAACCCATTTGGTTGCATTTCCAGTGTTGATTTGAGTCAGGTGAGCAATGTCCTACCACAAAGAGTTATGTGTACTTTCTAAATCAAGTTTCCAGTTCGATTCTCTTTGGTTACTTATATCAATAACACGAAACAGTTGGGAAAAAAGCCGGCTTCACGTTATCTGTCAATGCAGAATATTACAAGGAAAACATTGTCAGAGGGTTTGCAAAATCCCTTACTAATGTTCATCAATTTATTGATAGAGAGGAAGCGCTGTTGATGCAGGATGGAGAAAGACCGTACGCAGCTTAGAAACTTACGGAACGATTTTGGAGCATTTCGCGAATGTTTCGACAGTTAAGCTTGAATGGCAGAATACGCTCAGAAAATGTGTGGTCCAGGGTGAAGCAGAGCGTGTTTATGGAGCCCAGATCCAAAAATAGTTAGCAGTTGAGTTGTAGTTGTAGATGAGTGGGACACCATCCCGGTGGCGAATCTAAAAAAATTGTACAAAAGTTTCAGGCAGCGAATTCTAGACTACATAAAAAAATTCATATTATATATAACCCACTAAAAAGAGCTGATTATTTTGGAATTAGCACAATCCTAATATATTTAATTGCATATATCCATATTTCGGAGGTCAGTTGCTCTCATTCTGAGTGCTTATAATAGAAATTCAAAAAAACTTAGCCTTTGTTGTTATTTGACAGGTTGTCCTGATACATAAATTGCCAGGTAATTAGCTGGCATTTCAGGAATCCGGAATTTTTGATAAGATTGATACTCAATTAACTATTCATAAATTAGGTTGCAGCGCCATGATGGAGTGTCCCCAAGGTCGCTATTCTTCCTTTTTCCTTTAGGTAGTTTCTAAATTTCTAAACTTTCCACCATGCCCAATATTCGTGACACTCGTACCGTATGTAGGACTTCTTTGTCCTCCATGTTATGATTGTCGTTTACCATGCGCTGGGCTACTGACGATTTTATTTCACTCGCTGCTTGGTCTTTCTTTACTGTTACTCAAGCTCCCCCTATGTGTTCTTTGATCCTGGTTGCTCCTACTTGTTTTGTTTGTCTGACATAGACCTGATCGCATTTCGGGCAATCGATTTCATAGATCTTTTCCTTCTGTTCTGGGCAGTCTTTTGGGCACCCAGTTTTTGCTCCAGTTACTGTTTCCTGATTGGATCGACAGCAGGTTTGTCCTCATCATTGAATTTTCGATGCTGCGTGTTGTTCTTGAGTAAATGCAGGGGGATCTGTTTCTATTTTGTGGGTGCCCTTCGGTGCATTAATTCTAGCCTGTTTAGTTGCCTTTCCTTTTGTCTCATCAGACGTTCTACAGTTTTTTTGCAGCCGTTCTTCTTCTTGAAGTTTTCTCCACTTACCCAACCCAACCCCAATATATAGCCTTTTTAATAAAATTATAAGAATTAACTTTCCTACTTTCATTCAAATTTTATACAGTAACAAAAGGTCTAGAAAGATTTGTCCTGTATATATCTAATCCTGTTAAAGTCAATATTCTGGGTGCGAGAAAACTATAGGAAATCAATCCCCAGCACAAATGAAAAGAAGAGTACTCCAGGTACGAAAGTTAGAACTTTTTTGAGGTTCTCATCCAAAAAAGATCGAAAGTCATGTTGGTGCAAATAAAAGATTCGGTCCCGCTTTTCTGCATCATTTTCACCCCTGGTCCGGATTTTCTCTCTATGGCCTTACAAAGAGCAAACATACTATATTTTGTTCTGCACATCATAAATCAGTATTTTAAGTCATAATTTTTTCGATTTACGAATAAAAACTATGAACACTACATATCCACCTTACATACATGTACATACTATATATACTGCATGGGAAAATATAAAGTCACTTTTTCACTACACACTGTCCTTTCTTGAGAAAACAATCATAATAGTCTCTCCCACATTTCTTGTGCATCGAAAAACGAACAAAAAACTCAAGTTCCATAAGCATCCAATATAAGACTACGTGGAGAACACAATAGCAGCCATATCCTTACAGTCTTATTTGCTCAAGCACTCTTATCAACGAAGGGAAAGAAAGGAGGCGAATCGAAAAGGTTCCCTCATTTTCTTCTCCTTCCCAAGCCGAAATATGCTGTCTATGTTTTTTGCAAACATTCATAGCTGTTTGACAACCTAATCTCAATGTCGTCCTGGTAAGTCCCACCCTTGAAGCTAATTCCCTGGTCGTGAAGAGCAGACGTCGATTTTCTCTCGTTCCCTCATCAACTATTCTCTCGTCTACCATACAACACATTGTCCTTTTGGTTGCTGAATTCACTTGATGTTGTTGTTGTTATGTAGCCGCCTTTTCAATATCAGTGACGCGAATACTCCCTTCCAAATATCCTTGTCAATTTGATTTAAAATTTCAATTACGAAATGGAGAACATTGCTGACGTAAGAGCCTCAACGGAAGACAACCGATAAGTGGTTGTGTAGAAGCCTTCATTTTGGGAAATTGAATCCTCATCCTGGCGAAGAAAGTTATGGAAAGCACCGCCTGTGGTCCCCGGGTGAAATGATTTTGGCACTCTTACCTTTTGTTTGTTTGCTATAATAAAATTTACTTCTCAGCTTGATGGGAATTTAATGTGTTGATTATAATAGATGGTGGGAAGGATTTCGAGAAGGAAGTGGAAATTGGGTTGATTATGATAATTGGAGCACGTTTTTAGCATTTTGGGATTATTGAAAGCTTAACATTTAATGAGGACATCTGTACTTTGCTTAATTTAATTGACATGGAATGACTTCTTGAAGTGGTAAGAACTTGCGGACAAACCTGACTTTCATTCAAAGGTTCTGCTTCGAATTATATAATAATAATAATAACGACCGCCGAAGACGGTCCCAAGCCCGGTTGCGAAAGGAGGAGGCATGGATAGCTTCAGTCTGAATGGTTGTACGCCACCGCAGCGTCTCAGGGGGTAGGTGAGGAAAGTGCAGGAAATTTCCAATCCTGCAGATGACTCACTGAGGAAGCTATCCCCACACCTGGCAGTTAGGTATAAAATGCAAATCCATCCAATGAGAAGAAGGAGAAATTTGAGGTCCGGTACGGATAACCGGCGAGAGTCGGCTGACTTGGTGACTGGGTCGAGCTCTCGTAATGGACAGCACGGCCTCAAAACCGCTAGTCGTGGGGCGGTTCGACGTCTAGGCGCCATGACGACCAGGAGCACAGCTTCGACTGCTGCAGCTGTTTCGCCACAATCTGTGGCGACCACTTCAGCAGGTTCGCGTAGGAAGCGGATGAAATGGACTGAAGAAATGAACCTCTTCATCATCCGCTCCTACTACGAAATAACGACGGGGGCGGGTACAACATCTTACCGCCCCTTGTTGCACCAGAGATTCGTCGAGCGTTTCCCGCAATTCGCGCACGTAACTGTGCAGCGAGTCGCAGACCAGTACCGCTTTATTACTCGCAGCGACACAATCCCGGCCACCATGAGGGAGCGTGTTCTACTTCAAGTCATCTGGGAAACTGATGACCGAGAGTCGATGGGGGCAGAGGCGGCGGCATCAACAACACCACGCCGCAATGCAGGTAACAGTTTCAGTACTCGCCGAAGCACTCTTCTCCACCGTCCAGCTGAGGTTTCCGCTGAGGTTCGGGACGAATTCCAAAGAGCGTGTATAGAATTCTCGGATATGGATCCTTTGCACAGACCAGGTATTCCTAGGCTCTATGCATCTCCAGCAACTCCGGGAATTCTATCTCAAATCATTGAAGAGATTGCATCTCGACTGTGTGCTTATATGTCGCTGCTGCAACTACAATCACTTGTGTATTGTCTTGCAGTTGCGGCTATCAGATTGCACGGTCAGAGATTCGCCTTCGTGTTATTGGTTTGAGTGACCAAAGAGATTCACCATTGAAAATTCGTCTGGAACGTCAACGGGACTCACTAAGGCAGGACACTGCTAGACTGATTCAGATCAGTACTGGCAATGCCAGCAGACGGGTGAGATATAAAGTGCAGAGGGTTTACCGGAACTATGCCATTCCCAGTGAGACACCCGTAGTTGAAATTTTGGACACACTAAAACAGAAACTTTCTGTCATATGCAATTGATTACGACGGTATGGCGAAAGTCATTCCAGACGTATCCAGAATGCAACATACGCAAGGAACCAGCGGAGCTTTTTCAGATCTCTCAACGAATCCCAACAGAGCGTCCAGACAATACAGTTATCGGTGACGGAAGCGAAAGAGTATTGGGGTGGATTTTGGAGGTTCCCCGCCCTGTATGCTGAGCATTCTGAGTGGATCACCGCCGAAAGCACTCGCCATGCCAATACGCCTGGCATGAATTTTGCGGATGTTACCGAAGAGGAAGTCCTACGAGCCATAAATAACTCGAAGAACTGAAGGGGCCCTGGTCTGGACCTTATCCCTAAGAAGGACACGGTGCAGGATCCCGCAGACACAAGACTGATTTCTTGCTTACCAACCCTCTACAAATTCATCACGTCCGCGCGCATCAATGCGCACCTCGAGACCAACAACATTCTGTCCGAGGACCAGAAGGGCTGCCGAGTTGGGTCAAGGGGTTGCAAAGAGCAACTCATTATCAACTCGGTAGTTGTAGGACAAGCAACTAGAGGCCAAAGAAACCTCTTTAGTTGCTATATCGATTATGCCAAGGCTTTTGATAGCGTTCCACATACCTGGCTAATCGATATCCCACATCTGTATTGCATTGATCCGAAACTAATAAAGTTTTTGGCCACAGTCATGGAAGGGTGGCATACCACCTTATCGGTGCGTACATCTGAGGGTGCTAATACCTTAGAGCCCATCCGTATACGGAGGGGCATCTTCCAGGGGGATTCGTTGAGTCCCCTTTGGTTTTGTATGGCATTGAACCCCCTTTCATGGCTACTGAATAAAGCTAGAGGGTATGGTTTTGCAATAAAGTGTGGCTTACGTGCTAAGTGCGAACTGACACATTTGATGTACTTAGATGACATCAAGCTGTATGCTGGTATTGACAACCATCTTAAAAGTCTGTTGCGAATAATATACATGTTTAGCTGTGATATTCGGTTGGAGTTTGGATTAGACAAGTGTCGAATCCAAGTATTGGTAACCTCCACATCGAAGCTATGACCGACACAGACTTCTATAAGTACGTAAGAATTCTGCAAGGAACCCATGCTCGAGTTGGTGATCTGAAGGATGCTTTGCTGTCCGAATTCCTGCGACGTGTAAAGCTGATGAAATCCGCACACGGTTGCTGTCAGCAGACCCTGCCTAAGATGGAGCGATGGCGTAGGCCATTACGCCAGACACCTTCTAGGGATATCGAATTGGTGGACCTCGGCGCAAAACCGGGATGTCTGGAGTTCCTTATTAAGACAGGCCTAGACCGGATACCGGTTGTTGCGCCGTTGATGATGATGATGTAAAGCTGGTGCTGAAATCGCATCTCTCGGGGAAGAATAAAATAAGCGCGTTGAATGTATTCACTATCCCTTCACTGGTTTATGCGTTTGGAATATTGTCGTGGACGAAGGTCAATCTGGAAAACGTCCAGCGGCGGATACGGACAACTATGTCCAAATTCCGATTACATCATCCAAAGTCTGCCATGGAGCGGATGAACCTGCCTCGTAACATCGGAGGTAGGGGCGTGGTTGACGTGGCGGCACAACATCATCGTCAAGTCGACTCACCACGCGCTTATTTTTACAGCAAAGAGCAGGCGAGTCCCTTGCATGCGGCTGTCTGTAAGGCAGACTGTGGGCTGATTCCACTTAACTTGAAGGATCGATCTTCCAATCCTCTGAATGGGGTGAAGTCGGACCAAGAGCGAAGTCGAAGGTAATGCACGGTAAACACGTGAATTGTCTTTGGCAGCCATTTGTCGATTTCCATTTGTCGAACAGATGGCTGTGTGCTGGGGAGCTCTTTGCTGGGTTCACGTGTGCCATTCAGGACGGCGTGATCGCGACCTGAGCTTATAAAAAGCTCATCATGAAAGAACGGTTGGAGAACGACCAGTGCAGAATGTGTGGTTCGGCGTTATAGACGTTGGACCATCTCATTTCTGGCGGTACTGTTATGGCACCGGTGCAATACATCACCAGGCATAATGCTGTATGTAAGGCTATCCATCAAAACCTTGCATACAAGCATGGACTGATCACGGGAACATGCGCGGTTTACCGATATGAGCCGCAAGCAGTACTTGTTAGTTCTGCTTACAGCATGTATTGGGACCGGCAAGTTTTGACTGATCGCCATATTCCACACAACAAGCCTGACGTACTGTTAGTTGACAAGACAGGTTGCTCCGCGTATATTATTAATGTTGTTATCCCCCATAATAGCAACATTGAACGGAAATACGTGGAGAAGAAGGTGAACTATGAGCCATTAGCTCGGGAAATCAAAGAAATTTGGCGTATCGAGCGGGTGGTTGTAGTTCCCATAATATTGTCAGCTACAGGTATTGTATCTAAATCCCTCACGGCTTCCCTTGATGTCCTGGGACTTTCGCACAGTCTGGTGCAAACCAGGCAGAAGTACACCATTCTGCATTCGCGCTCGATGTTGCGGGGAGTACTCGACGGATTCTCCCACTGACCTACCACCGGCCACCACCACCAGCGCCCCTTGAGTTTTTAAGTAGGTAGGATCGTCCGAGCCTAAATGCTTGGCACTTAGTGCTAGTATTAGGTAAAATCCGGCATCTGCCGAGATAGTGATAACTCGGGAAAAAATAATAATAATAATCGTTGGCGCAACAATCCATATTGGATCAGGGCCTTGAAGTGTGTTAGAGCACTTCATGCAAGACCGTAACGGTACCTTACAGTAGTACACTGTAGGAGGCAATGCGGTCAGCATTGCGCTAGATTGATTCAATTTTAAATCTGTTAGTTCCTGCAATTGATGCATATTTAAACCTGCCAAGCTAAACGTCAAGTTTTAAGCGAGTAAACGTCAAACAAGATACCAAAACCAATCAATTCTACACGCGTTTTCATAAAAGTGCTCAAGCAAATCAAAACTAAACAAAATATTCAAGTACCTTCTCAGCTTAATTTGATAAGAATAAAATTACTGATTTCTGAGCCGATTTTCTAAAGCCGAAAGTGCCAAGATTAATTTCGATTTGATATAAATTGATGACAGTCCTGATATGGTGGAAATCAAAACCAATTACTTTTTTTAACGTCCATTGAAAAATCTGAAAGATTCAATTCGAGGTAGAAATAAACTTGAACAAAAAAAAATAATTTGACCTGACCGATAATGGAAGAAATTAGAACAAATTGATTGCCCAACAACTAATAGTGAGTTCTATGCTTTGATGTCAACATGTCTGCCAATATGTTGTCAATTATGGCTGCCAACATTTGTTCATATGTCCATCAAAAATAGGTTTACTGAAAATTTGCATCAATTTAAGTAACTTTTTGATATCTTATCAGTTAAGAAGGGTTTATGCGTGTGTTTGCCAAACTCTTTCAAAATTGTAACTCATGAATTGCTGCTTGTGTTATTATGAATATTCTTGAAGGCAAAAGAGACTTATTTGGTGCGGAATATATTTTCTGTTTTTGTATAAATTGTAGGGGAAAGTCGGGTTAATTTTAGAATTAGGAAAAAGCTGCTCAATCATAAACCTCTGGAGTTGAAGCAAGTGCCAGGCCAAACTTTGAACCTGTGAAACCCATTCAAGCAAATTCTGTGAATTGAAAATGATATCTGCATGAATTATCGCAAAAAAAAAAAATAAATATCTCTTTTTACGAAAAATCCAACATATAACAATTATATTATTTTCCCAAAAAAAAATCAGAAATCATCAAAAAACCATAAAAATACCGCCACAATACGTAATCTTGCTCTACTCGGTACAACTGTGAAAACATATATTCGCATACTATAAACTTTTATCTGCTGTAGGTGTCAATCAAAATTTCACCGAAAACAGTCGTTTCGGTGCCTTTAGATCTTTTCGGCTAACGGAAGTAAATATTGGCTTCTCAAAGCTATCTACCGAATTTTCTTGTCAGAAATCGACAGCCTGTCACGAGCCAATAACGTTTCAAGTTGGTACAGTGACGACGCTGTATCTTACTGTGTACTGTTTTAAGATTACTAAGTTTTGAGCTATTTATATAGGGGAATGTACCGACGAATTCACACATTCACGTTTACCTGATTAGATATCAGTAATTTCGGTAATTTTCAATGAATTCGCCAGACAAGTGAAAGCTTGAGAATGGGGAACGTGAAAAGTATTTTCTATTGTCTTATTTGTATATTAGATACAATGAAACGTTGAACGTTTCCAGAATATCACGCTACCCACAAATCTTATGACGCATTCAGTGTCTGTACATTTGTGAGTAATTAATGGTTCCTTGGTCATGAAGGAACTCAAAATATTTAAGTATCTATAGTCAACAAAAATTAGATATACAGATATAACCTAGTTGAATTGTGATGTATGCAGATTTTCTATGCTTCCACTTGGACTAAGTAGAAAGCACGAAAACGCTATAGAAGAGGGGAGGACCTGAGGCATTAATCATAACGGAAAACAAGTCGGCATATCGGAGCCTGGACGTTTCAAGTGTAAATGTTTTGTGATTGTCTTCAAGGAGGAACCTCCTATATACGTTTTTCCATTCATACACATTTAAAAATTCAACTATAAAAAGAGGCGAACAAATCAGAATACCAGAAGCTTGACGCTTCGGATGTAAAGGTTCTGTTTGTTCTTCTAATCTAAAATATTAGTTCATATATCTCCAAACTTTCAGATATATGTACATATTTAAAGTATATACACACATATCTATCTGAATTGATGGCATGCATCTGAATATTTCCATTTTACTCCAGAAAATCTCATTTTGCCCCCCACCGAAGTACTAATAATTCGCAAAAAACGCTTAACCTCTGTGATCTCACGAAGTGCAGTTTACCCACCAAGCTAATCCTCAGCATGTAGCTCGCGTATTTAAAAATCTTATCCGACGTGTGCATGGAATTGGCAATTATTTTCTTCTTCTTTCAACTTTGCCTGGTTCAGAAATAGAATTAGCTCGTAGTCGACAATTAATACGTGTAGTGAAGGGTTTTCAGCTGAAAGCGGTTCCCATAATTTACAGATACTAAGAACACTTTCGCCTTATATACGTTTAGGACTGATTGAAGCCTGCCAGTATGCTGACAATGTACCGATGGTCAGCTATATTACCGTAAGGCCATGTGCATCTACAATAAACTTAAGTAGGGTTTTTCGACGAGCAGAAGCACATAGCCGCTAAACTCGACGGGTGGTGAACCTCGTAACACTTGACGTCAGAAACGCCTTCAATTCCGTAAGATGGAAAGACATTCTAGGCACACTAGACAATACCTTCAACGTGCCGAACTATCTCTTACGGATTTTGAGGGACTATCTGAAGAACCGCTCCCTGCTCTATGAAACTCTAGAGGGTCAAAGGTGAATGGAGGTCACGTCGGGGGGTAGGACAGGGATCCATCCTAGGGACCTCTGGGACGCTACCTATGACAGTCTGCTTAAACTCGACATGCCAGAAGAGTCGCGCCTGGTCGGCTACGCAGATGATGTCGCAGCGCTTGTTGCTGGACGCACTGTCGAACAGGCGCAAAGCAGACTCGGCATATTGATGCGACGGGTAAGCGGATGGATGACTACTCATGGTTTCAACGTTGCATTGGAAAAAACCGAAGTAGTCATTCTGACTAAAAAGAGAATTCCGACCCTGCGTCCCATATCGTTCGGCGAGTCGATCATCGGGTCAAAATCAACGGTAAGGTACCTCGGGTTGACTCTTGACTCAAAGATGAGCTTTTCTGAGCAAATCCAAGTAGCAGCGAACAAGGCTGCGGCTGGAGTTTCGGCGTTAAGTAGGCTAATGGCAAACATTGGGGGTCCTACGTCTAGTAGGTGATGTCTCGTGATGAGCTCAACGCAGTCTGTCCTGCTCTACGGCGCAGAGGTATGGGCTGACGCTCTTAAAAAGGAAGTACATCGTAAACGCCTCGCGCAAGTACAGAGACGGGGAGCTTTACGGGTGGCGTCTGCGTACCGCACTGTCTCTGAACCAGCCGCGATGGTGATCGCGGGAGTTATCCCCGTTGCCCTTCTTGCTAGGGAGCGTCAGGCCATATACAAGCGCAAGCGAGATGAGCCAAGAGAGGTGGTTGCTCGCGAAGAACGGCAACACACTCTAGACGAGTGGCAGCTCTCTTGGCAAAATGAAACTAGAGGCAGATGGACTGCGCGACTCATCGGCAACTTAGGTGCGTGGCTGAATTGGAAGCATGGTGAGACTGACTATTTCCTTACCCAATTTTTAAGTGGGCATGGAAGTTTTCAGTCTTACCTGCACAAGATTGGAAAGGCGCGTTCTCCGGATTGTGTGTTTTGCAATGGAGTTGTGGACGACGCCCACCACACTTTTTTTCTTGTGAAAGGTGGGATAGGGTTCGTCAGCAGCTTTATTTAAACACAGGGGATCTCTCTCCAGACAACATTGTCGAAGAGATGCTGAGGACTGCTGACAGGTGGAACCGTGTTGCCCATTACGTTCGGGCCCTTCTCGTTGCTAAGAAGATAGAACTCGACCGGTGGAGAAGCCGGATGGCAGGGGGTTCCTTGAACTGACAGTTCCCTTCCTCCTCTCCCCTCCCGTTGGTGAAAGGAATTCCCTGATTTGAAGGCTCCGCAAGGCGACTAGCTCGAAATAATGGGACAAACGGTTCCAGGTTGGTAGTCCGACGATGTACCGAATCGGGAGTCCAACACTGTGTGCGTAAATGCATTCACCTACCCTACCCCAAAAAAAGGATGGTTTTCAAGTGAATTTGTAGACTATGGGAATATGCTTTTATTAATTTTTTTTGAGCGGATATTAGAATGAGATGTATTTTCAGGCCTAGATTTCATATAGATGCAACATAGGGATTTTTTTCAAATTTTTTTGGTTAGATAAGTTCTGAGGACGAGTAGTGTTTCACTTTTTGGGACTCACATTTTGAAGTTTCACTTCCCTATGTTTCACCCAGTATCTGAAATCATGGTATAAATAAGATCAAGGAAAGTACTACCCTTCATGACCATACTTTGTGAACAAATATTACACCCTGCCTTTCCCATTTAGGGGGGTCCTCTTAAACCCAACATAAACTGATGACCCTCGGTAGATGGCCACATGTTCTCATCAAATTGATAGTACCTTCAGCCGTTACCGAGTAAATCGGATGTGACAAGAAGACAGATAGAGTGGCGGACAGAGAGACATTGAATCGATTGTAATAAGGTTTTGTTTCACACAAAGCCTTAATAAACACTCTCAGATACGGTGACGTTTTTCGTAAGGTTAGGAAAAATACCTCGCTGATGGATCTAGGTAAAAGTGCCAACCGTACAAGGTGAACACGGAACGGCGACTTACTATTTGCATTTAAACCAGATAGAAATAAATCGGGAAGTCATTCAAAGAACTTAAATAACATTAATACAAAGAAGGAAATTAACCAAGCTTTATGGGCCCAGCTAGGTGTACATGAGGCAGATATTCCATGGCTATTGAAGTAGCTTAGTGCCGATAAATTGCGTCTATAATATTCGGTAGAAACAATGGGGACAGGTGAAACCTGCCTGAAAAGGGAGCATGTAGGACTAGGACTACTACTGCCAGCGAGTCCGAATCGGTTGGGTCGTTTGTTGACTTCGGGAGCAGATATCCATAAAAGAATGGGTTTGGCGTTTTAAATTTGTGAATCGTAAAACAAACTGCACTAGTGCCCACGAAAGATTCAAGTTGTGCTGTGAATGTGAAAATGTTTACGATTGAATAGAAAGACCCAGCTGTCTGTTCCCTAGGCAAGTAAATGATATCAATAGCACTAACATCGCAGGCAGCAGGACATGGTCGATGTTTAGAAAGACGATCAACACTATCTGTAGACATTCCCTCAGCTAAACCTGAACCATTGCCAATTAGCCAGGACCTGCTCTCTTAGAGTGTGCTCGAGAGCAAAACTGCACAAAATGGTGCGACAGTAGAAACAGCGTAGATCCTCGATAGAGATTTCAAAATAGCAAAAATGGGTGGTAAATCAATCGATATTTTCTGTGCAGCACAAAGTCTTTCGGTAAAGGCCAGCGATGGATGCAAATGGACATATATTGTTTGAAGTTCTTTTTAGTCTGGATGCATGAATGGATGCATCAACACAATCCTAAAGAGGAAAATAGGGTTGGTGATAGACGCCACATATGTTAACGACACTTTAGCTAAGGACTTCCAGTGGTACGTCAATGAAGATTGCTCACGCAATGGCCATCAGACCATAGTGTTTAAGTGTTAGCAATTGGGAAATCAATAAGTTTCACAAGGAAAATTCGAAAGAGATTCTGCTGCAAAATATAACGAGACGAAAATGATACAAATCAGTGAAAAGTAACGCCGAACTTCTGAAGCGTCCATGTTAAAGTGTATCGAATGTTAGTTGAATTCGAGGAATACTCCAAGGTCTGGTTCCTCCTGCCCATCTAAATACAAGTAGCTACATAAGCAAAACAAAGATCCTAAAGGAGCATTTCCAACAGTGGAAAAAACAAATATGTTTAAACTATCAACTTAATTATCTGCTAATTAAAGCGGCAAGTCCTTTTAATTTCGAGGGGTAGTTACTTGAATCTGTGTTTAATAACCGCCTCTCGTTTTCTCCTAAAGTTTCTAAATTCCAAGGATCCCAAAGCGGGAATCAATGCATACTCTCCAACATCATCAATACTCCAGAACAGAAGAATGCATCAGGACAGCAACAGTGGACGTCGTCAAGAAAAATAACATTAAGAAGGCCAGGAACACCAACAAAACGGAGAAGATAATCAAGGAGTTCATAGAGAAGCCCGTTTACTACATCAAAGCGGATAAAGGGAAAGCGCTAGTCATATTGAACATGAAGAACTACGAAAACTGGATGAGGGATAAGCTGCAGAATGGACCGTACAGAAGACCGATGTTCAGTCACAATTCGTCGAATAGATGCACAGAGTCATTAAGGAGCGGCAACCACTTTTGGGAACCAGTAGATTGAAAGTCTCAAAGCCAGTACTTGCTAAGATCCCAAGGCAAAGAGATTAGGGGAATCGTTTCCACGGAAATGCCTTACATGCATCAGATCGTCAAATAGTGAGTGAAGGAATTTCAAAAATTATTTTTGAATAGAATTCAAGTGAGTTCCCAAGACTCTTCAATTGATTGGGAAATCGAGGAAAACGAAGTCTTAATGCTCTTTTTAAGGTTTTGTGTGAAAGAAAACCTTATTAGAATCGAGACGGTGTCTGTCTGTCCGTCTGTCTGTCTGTCTGTCTGTCACACCCGATTTATTCGGAAACGGCTGGACCGATTATCACGAAAATTGGTGAGAGTATGTAATCTGGTGTTTTACATGCAGTAAGTGGCGCCATCTTGTGTCAAGTCTAAGGAGGGCTCCCCATATATGTGAATGGAGGGTGCAATTTTTTTTTTCACAGAATGTAGCCATGTGCGGTATCAAATGAAAGGTCTCAATTAATACTTTTCGAAACTGGTTCAATATTTGATATTGGGTGAAACATAGGGGAGTGAGGGCTCAAAATATGACCCCCAAAAAGTGTAACAGGTCTCGTTCTCAGAACCTATCCAACCAAAAAATCTGAAAAAAATCACAGTGGTGCATCTCTACGAAATCTAGGCCTCAAAATATATCCGGTTCCGATATCTGCACAAATAAAGTTAATAATAGTATATTGCCACATTTTAGAAATTTACCCGGCACCCCCCCCCCCCTTATGTTCATCCCAGAAGTACAAAATTTAGCATGCATATAATGAAGAACATAGTGCACAGTTTGGTCAAACTTGAAGAAAATCCAATTATTATTAACAAAGTTATAGGGGGTAAAACTTTACCATTTTTTGTGAATTTCGTGCACTCTGCAACCCGCATGACGTCATCATCACATATCATTTCGTCAATACCACAACGAAATGAGTTGTTATGGATGGGGTCGCAAAGAATTATTTTGTTTTAGTTTTTTAGTCATTTGTATGAGAATATCAATTACTCCAACCAGACATGTGTGTATGTAGGTATATAGTATATGCGTGCTAATGAACTTTGCGGGTAGTACCTAATTCAGATAGATGTAAGAAGTAAATCGGAAATATGGGTACGATCAATTGATATACGTGCATATATGTGTACAGTATTCGGAAATAGGCAGTTTGTTTGTTTAGGGTGAGCGTAATGTGTACGAATGTCTCGTAGTTTGGAAAAATATAAAGGATTATGTTGGATTTGTAGCTATATACGGATAGAGAAATGTGCGTTGAAATTTCTTACATAAGATGAACACAAAACCTTTATACCCGAAGCGCGAGCTTCCGGTATTCCGACTTGTTTCGTATGTTTCGGTGAAATAAACGACCTAGAGCGGTAAAGGATTTTCAATACCAACAATCAGAAGGTCCAAGGTAACAAAATCTACATGGAAGAAAACTTTAGGGATAAGTATTATAAACAGTTAAAGGAGCCCCGACAACAAGCGAGTGAAATTTCCCTTTTGTTGAACCGATAGTTGGGGAAAAATAGTTTGGACGTCATTTTCAGTAGCAGGAACAGCCAACTCGATCAAATGGCCAAGTCCGAGATATATGAAATAGTTTACGCAAATGACAGAAAAGTATACATCGGACAAAGCGAAAGGAACTTGGAAACACGTCGTGGATAGCACCTGAAGGAAGCAGAGTTGGCGTAAAAAATGGTCCGATGGTCTTCAAATCGTTTTGAACAAAACCGTGGTTAACATCAAGGCTTGTATAAAATTCTTCGATAACGACACTAAAGAGGAAATTCGCTCGGCTATATGTAAAATCATTCGGAATGACGCGCCTTAAAAATTTGTAAACGCTATTTATAAATAATACGCGACCTTCGTGATAAACCGCTATACTTTCTCAAGGCGGATAAAGGGAACAACGTCGTCGTTATGGACAAAGATAAGTATGATCAGACTATTTCTCGGAGAGTGGAAACTTCTTCGAATTACGGAAAGATCCGCTTCTCGAATTTATCAAAGGGACCTATCGAACGTTGAAGGAAGCTAGTGCCTGAACATTGGGCCACTCCAACTGCCCAATCGTGCGCTTCCAAGAATCAAATGTCAGCCGAAAATCTAGAAGAAGGGGGATGAGATGCAAGAAATCATTGCGGACTCGAACTCACCTACGTACAACATCGCTAAGTGGTTGATCAATTAGTGTCAGGCTCTTGGGGCAACGAATAGTAAGTATTCAGTGGCTAACTCCCATGAACTAATACAGAAGCTGCAACGCATTGAGAGGATGGGTGAGGACGAGGTGATGGTGTCGTTCGACCTGAAGGCAGGCTTTGCCAGGCTCTTCACGAACGAAAACTATTTTACGTTTCGGGAAAGATTCTACGAAACTCCTTCGGGAGTAGCGTTGGGAAATCCTCTCTCGCCATTAATCACTGAAAGGTTCACGTCATTAATCGAAGAAGAAACTGATTCGAGGTAAATAATGCCCAAAGTATTGTTTAGGTATGTAGACGACATATTTGCGATTGTTAGAAGAGACGATATCGACATGGTCATCTCCTCCATAAACAGGATTCATCATAAAATCGAGTTTACACTAAAGGTAAAAATGGATGGGGCTCTACCCTTCCAAGATCTGAATATCGCCAACTCCAGCGGGAAGCTTAAGTTCGAGATATACTGCAACGCAGAGAGCGATACCAGCAACTTCACACCATACATTTTCCCAAAAAACTATTCTCGCAGCTTAAGAAAGCAACCACGAAACGGATAAGTATCTCATATTCCTACCTATTTAACAACATCAGGATTTGGATAAAAAAGTTTCAATTGGAAGTCGTAGGTTCATGTCGATCCTTGCAAAATTTACTGGGAAGCATCAAGATCCTTTGGCATTGGAGGAAAAAAGCAGGATTAACCGAATAACGTACAGCGGCTGTAATAAGATATACATAGGACAGACTAAACGCCTGATAACGACTAGATTTATGGTTTGAATTAAGAGGTGGTTTGTTAGCCGAAGTCTTAAAACGAAAGATGGCCTTGGAAGATATTTTTCCGCTTTATTGGCTAAAAGTGTCTACTTTAAACAAATACGTATTCCGTCCCCTTCTTCAGTGTTTTATCTTTTGAAAATGTTCCATTATGATTTGGGTTTTTAAAACTGTTCCTGTAATTATCGAATCCTAATTCTGCTCTTTTCTAGCTTTTCATCGAAGTTGCACCAAACCAAAGAAGTTGTCGCCCATGTCCATATGTAGCCTTCTTTGCATTCCGTTTGCAGGGGAATTTTCGGAATGTGGAGGCTTTCGTATGAGTCTAGTTTTCTAGCGTCGTTGAAAATACTTTCTTCAATATATTGGTATTATCCAACGATAAATGGTTTCCTTGCTCTATATGGGAGTTTATATATGGGTTGCCACTCTTTCTTGCGGATTCGGCCTCTTTAATGTTTTGTCTGCCCTACATAAATCATGTCGCAGTCTGGGCAGGAAATCCTATTTTTGAGGTAACCCGGAACCCACGTTTATGTAGTTGCCTTTTGATGTTCTACTTGAGACTCGAATAAGTTAATGTTATATATTGGTTCAGCGTTTGGCTCCTAGAGGAGTCAGAGTGAAATTATGCGGTGTTTCCAACGATTAATTAATTGAAGTAATAAAAACTTGTTGTTTCTTTTTCGTTGGTGTGGATATTTATTCTTGCAAATACCGATATTTGCACCACCTGTTCCCTTCATCAGTGCTAACAAGAAACTTGTCGGTTCCCTTCATCAGTGACTGCACTGATGAAGGGAACAACTGGTTCCCGAAATATCGGTATTTGCAAGAATAAATATCCACACCAACGAAAAAGAGACAACAAGTTTTTATTACTTCAATTCCTGGAGGAGCGTCGAAAGTTTCTGTCTTGAAACTTTTGGATCCGATTTACGATGATGTTCCTACAGCATCCATTTTTCTTCGCAGTGTCCAGGATGTGTTTCGTTTCTTTTTTTCTTATCACTTGGTTGTGTCTTGTGGGTCATACAGTTGTATGCCGCCATCTCGTGGTTTAAGGTGTATGTGATGGTTCGTTGTATTTAGCTGGGTTCTCTGTAAATATCGAGCTCAAAGTCCTCCACTAAATCCAGGAAAGTTATCTGCCTTTCTTTTTTATCTTCATGGTGAATTCGACGTTTCTGTATGCCCGGTTAAGTTTCTCAAGGATCCTTCCCGTCTCTTCCGTTTCGATTATTGCTAGTACATGTCCACATATCTAATCCAAAATCTTGGTAGTGTACCTCCTCGAGTTCATTCTCCAGGTTCTTCATAAATACCTCACATATCAACGACGAAAGTGGACTGCTCATTGCTCCCCGGAGGCTGTTTTATAAAACTCATTTTTGAATGTGAAATAGGACTTGCTCATGCATGTGAAGGCTAGTTTTCTGTACAGTTTCGCATTCTTCCTCCATTCGGTAGAGTTTTCGTGTGTCGCGATCTATTCTTGATGTTGTTTTTGAGTATAGGGCTCCCTTTATCAACACGCTTAGAAACAGTGCTTTTACGTCGAAGGATACTAGTATTTCATCGTTTTATATCCCCCCGTTCTCATTGAGTTTGGTGATGATTTCTCTGCTGTTTTCCACTGGTCGTTTTCTTATTTTTAGGCCTAACTTTTTAGCTTCTTCCAGGAGCCGCTTCGCGTTACTTTGGGCCGGTAAATTCATTGCGGCTATTGTCTCTCTGACTTTGTTGCCTTCTTAGGTTAAGCATTTTCAGTTGGGATGCTTTCTTAATGATAGGTTTACATTTTTGCAGAGCCTTTTCCACTCTTTTAACGGAGTCCTTCCTGATGACATAAAAGTTACCTTCATCTAATTTTTTTGGTACTAAGTCATCGTATGTTTCCATGTTGACTACTAACTAGAAAAAAGCAGGATTATGATACGATAATTACAGGGATAGAAGACAAACCACTGTGGAAATGGACAGGTGGTTCCCGAAATAGGTATTTGTATATATTTTACATTACTGTTTACCAATAAAGGAAAACTATCCCCCAAATCAATATTTTACTTAATTCTGGATTTCTTTCCCTATTCAAACCCAAACATTGATGAAGATGGCAAATTGCCGCCGTAATATGCATATTTGCCCACAATAAAACTGTTCAATAGAGAAGGAAACCGTTTTGAATTTTTTTATTTTTAGTTTATGTAAAAGTCTATTTAAGGAAGGAGGAATGCGGATATAGCACCAAACTTTTGAAGAATACACGACAAGTGGTTTCTTCCAGGGCAAAGGCAAAGAAAGTAACGCCGCCATTTAGGGGTCCCTCAATCTACTAGCAGAATTTAGATATCAGAATAACCGGCAGACAGTACTTTGTAACCACTTCGTTCAAGCTCTAAGGGCATAGGTAAGGCAGCGTCTGATGAGTTTCTTCTGCTCTGGATCAAATCGCAAGTTGTTTATTAGCGATGATCTTATTTTTCCGCGGTGTGCATCTCTTTGTTTTCCCTTGCGCTTTCCTGAGATGTTCTTTGATTCTAATGGTCACCCCACTTTTTGTTTGCCCAATATAAATTTCCTTGCATGCTTGGCAGTCTGGCAGGTGTTACTGCAGAGAGTCTTTTGTTGAATCTAATTTCTGTTTCAGATCGCTATTTTTATTACGTCTGTTTGGAAACTTTCCAGTTTTGCCTGAACTCCGATTGGCTCCTTCTCTTTCGCCTGCCCAATTTTTCTATCGAGCTGGCTTTGTATTAATTTTGCCTGGGTTGGCTCAGAATGCATTAAATGTTATTGACTGGCATTTTTCATCAAAGGTTACTGAAGTTGTTTAGCGAAAAGTCCCCCTGAAAATTACAATCTTTATTTCATTGTTAGATCTGAACCCTCTTATCAAGTCAGGGTAGATCAGTAGAGGAGAAATATACATAGTTCACACGTTACCTTCTTTAGAAGTTTTTCTTTCCATGAAAGTTATTTGTATTATCAAAAATGATTGCCTGTGCAGTGACGATAACTTATTTATTAACTTCGATTCATATTTCCGTAGAAAAATGTATGCATTTTTACCCCCTGTCGAGAATATTTTAATGTCATTATTAGCTTAAATCAATTTCCTTTTCCGAATCATCCAATAGACGTCCCCATGTACCAATACATTAATTTGAAACCATAAGACCAACACTTTCAGTGGGCATGGGGCGAAATAGCGTCTTGATCTAAAATGGAACAGACAGATTTGAAACCGAGGATCGTTCAAAAATCACTTGTGATCGCGATCGAATCAAGTGAGTAATGCAGCCTCAAATGGCGATGGTTGGACGCGATAAAACATCAAACAGGTCTGTGCGCTTCTGTCAATTAATTTCATTCATTTCTGTTTCGACCCATCTTTTTATTTGTGATCTTCTCTTGACTGATCAACTGAGTTTAAATTAACACTTTGATTGCTCAGGTCACTTCGTTGGTGGGGGTTTAGATTTTGATATTGTATTTTGTGGAACCTGTAGGACAATATACGTGTATGATATAACCCTTGCCCATACCTGGAAGCATCAAAATTATACTTTCAAAACCCACAATTATTTCCAAATTTAGCTATTTTCAAAACTATTCTCTGACTAGTCTCCTTTTGAGCACGTCAACTAACACTAGTATTACTTAGCGTAGAAACATACTAAATCTGGCAGTAAAAGCGTTAAGAAAGTAATTCAAGTCCAGAATATTAAAAAATTATTAAGAAATCGCCGATGTTCGAGACAACATAAAATTGACGGACCTTGACGTCAACACAACTAGGGACCGCCTAAGGACCAACCAAGCCGATAGCAAATTTTTTCTACGCAGGCACTCATATGTCTGTGTGTGAGCGTTTGATCTTAAATCGAGTGATCCTCCCGCTTAACGAATAATCTCTCAACGTCTTAATATCAAACATCATTTCAAGATGCCAGAATTTCTTATCAACGGTAGCTTGTAGTTACCTGAATGCAAGCAAAGCCAGTCGTCAAATTAAAAGCCAGGCTTCGGTCGACGACAGACCTATTAGTCCGTTCTGACTGTTTTCCCCTGATAGAAGTAGTGATGTCTCAAATTAAAGGCAATTAGAACTGTTCCTCCTTCAATCTCCAACAATCTCTCGTGATGCTTCCAAATGATCATTTCGTTTTTCCGTTGATATGTTCGACGAATTAATTCTACCTACAAGCCTCGATCATCTTCTCAATTCAGTCGCATAAGATCGCCTCGTTCCTGGGCTAGTCGCTGCGATATGATCACTTAAAACAACTCTGAAGCGTGGGTTGACCATCTTCAGGTGTAATTAATTAGCTTGGACGTGATCAGTGAATTTGGTTGATTCAGTCGGACATGCAGGTATATCCGAAAAATCGAACAAGAAATGATCTGTGAGCAGATCGAAATAGTATTATTGGATTTTGAGTATCAATGTCACCGATCGCTAAAAGGTAGGTCACTGATTCTCGAAACTGGGACTAGTTAAACATTATAGGAAGGTGTAAAGGTGTCGATGTCGGTTGATCTATTTTTCAGGTTTTTTTTTACATGAGATCATTTGACTGAAGTGATGCAGAGTATCATGATGATCGTGATTATCATAATCACGGTGATCTGTCCCAGAAAGTGTGGTAACCTGTCTCGATTTGAAGCTGCGTTATTCAATGTTTTATTGTTTCTATTGCTTTTATTTCGGTTCATTCATAAAAACATGTACGTCAGTTAGTTTGTTGTTATTTATGTTGTTTTGTTATTTTATGACATCTTTGACATCCATATGAGTAGACATAAGATGTCTCGAGGATATTGTTTTTGAATGTTTGTGATTGAAATTGACAAGTATTCGTTGCTTTGTAGAACATCGGAGTAACAAGTAAAGTAGTGTCTACATTTTTAATGTTTGGTTTATATTTAGAGTTCCGTGATATCATGCGATGTAACATTTTGATTAAGAATCTTCTTTTCAAGGCAGCATTAGTTCAAGTCTTGGGCGATGACTAGCCCATTCCCCCCAATTTTTATAATATAAAGTAGAAATTTGGATAAAACTCGTTATTTGTTTGCGAAGTCAAATAGTACATTTTTAATATTGTAGATTAAAATGTGAACTTGTCGGTCTGAGTTTTCGTAAATTTCAGCGGAGCCCCATCACATCAAGGATAGTAGGTGCTACCTAGACTGAGAGAGAAGTTATTGATTTGGATCATCTCCCCATTGATGTGGTTGGAGAAACAATTCAAGAAAAGTGATGACCTGCTTCATTAGGGTCATCTCCAATACAATTCCACTTACTTCAACAATAGGCCCCTTTGAGGGAAGTCCATGCCAAGTAAAGATTTGTTAAGCCTGAACGAAACAGAGATAAGGCATCGATCATTGATTTTCTTCATATCCCTTCATAAGGCTGAAGGATATTTAGGTACTGTATATTATGAATGAGGAATTTTAGTTGATTCTACTGCATGAAATTTGGAACCATTAAGACGACCCAAGAACTAAGAATGCGTCTAATTGTGATCTGTCGACCGAAAAGGGTGTGGAATATGCGCTGGTATAGTATAGTATCTATCTCAAAATTTATCCTGATAAAACGCTTATCCTAGTTCCTTGAGATCTAAACGGACGTAAATCTATTGCCAGCTTCACAAGCTTACCACTTACCGCAAACTCCAAACCCTTCATAAATACTTTGATTTTGTTTATCAACATCGTCATCATGTGCAAGTGCGTTACACTAGCCACAACCATGCAACCAAGTTGTCAACTAAATTGTTGATTGGCGCGAGCTTGTCTGTGCTGCTGCAACTTGACGGATCAACCGTAACTTGTCCACAGACATGCAATCTCGCTGTAACCGTAACTTGCCCGCTGACTTGCAAGCTAAATCTACGCATTTGCGACTTTTTCTTAAGGCTTGGCAAACATGTGGATGGGCCATAAGAATAAATAGTCCCATTAATTACGTCATTATCACACTCCTCTGGTATACACTCGCTTCCTCCATGTCCTCCATAGTTCTGCTTGCAAGCGAATTTCATCTGGTGGAGAAGCATTTGCGAGAAAAAGATGAAGAGAAGCTACTCTAATCTGCCTAACTAATTAGCATATTACCACATGACTATAAAAGTATACTTAGATGGTTACTAAATCGTGCTTCTTGCCAATTTTTTAATCTTAGTGGCTCAACGCTGCCCCCAATAAACCCCTATTATTGAGAGATTATTGAGAGGAGCGTGTCATGCCGCGACCTGAAGACCAGAGTTCGAAGTGTGGTCGATACTCCGACTCTCCGTCGTTTTTTGCCTTGAAAGTGTTTTTCGCCCATCCTGCTCGTTCTTGTTATGGATACTGACACGCGGAACAACCAACTTTGAGCGCCCATGATGTTTTTGCATTGTCTCAAAATAGACCTTACCGACAATCCAATTGGATAAGGACCTTGGAGTGTGTTAGAGCACTTTATTCAAGATCGTAATAGTACACTACAGTACACAGTCGGAGGCAATGTGGTCAACATTGCCCTTGCTGAAGATGATTACCCTGGTTTGACTCAAGTTCTCATTCATAGTTGAGTCGATTGTATTCGACGTCAAGTTAGGATACCAATCCCACTGCTACGCGAACTTCCGTACGACAGTCTAGTGTTTGAACCATTGAGACATCCGAGCACATAGCGAATTTTTCAACATATATTTATTAATATCGTGACCATAACTATTTTTGTAGCCCGATATTATCGTTCATTGGGGGTGCCAATAGTCGAGAGCTATCGCAAAACCTAAAATAGATACCTGCAAATACACTGAAGTGTCCAGCCGACATGGGCTTCCACACTTTTGTGTTAGCCAAGCTAGGGAATGTGAAGTTTATGAGTCCTTTTAACCGATGCGTGGGATCTCACCAGAACCTGAGCTAAAACTGGAAAATAAAAAATAGCGGCTTGACCGCGCGTGGAGCTTGGTTTGCTTCGACTCCATTCGTCTCTAAGACAAAACTCTAGCTCAAGAACCGATACCCAGGAGCAAGTAACATCGGCTGCCTGTCCATCAACCAGAAACGTGGCATGTTGGGGTTTATAATCGAGGTATGTGACGCATGGTGTAAACAACAACAAAAAGAAAGAGCTGATGATCATTTTGGAAATATTTGAAAATTTCTTTGTTATGTGAAATAGTTTATTGTGTTGGTGTGATAGGACGACGAGGTGGGAAGTAGGAATTTGATAGAAGGATAATGGAGGTACTAAGGGGTGTTAAATAGGAAGGAGAAATAAAAATGCTGCTTCCAAGCAAATTATTTTTTCGTCAGCTCGTTGCAGGACAAAATGCATACACATGTTGTGAATGTGCGGACACTATAGATAGATTGAACATTTACGGAAAATAAGCAAGGTGAAGGTCGTCGACCTAATCTTAAATAATCAAAGACCAGTGACCATTGGACATTTAGTTAAAGTCAAGGAATTTTTATGTAGCAATATCCAAAGAGATATAATCAACAAATGATAGATGATAGCAGTTTCCTTGCAAGCCCAGGAAATGATTATGATAAAATATCTTGAAAGGACAACCACTGTAACCAGTTACTTCAGTACAGAGCAGATAAAAAGCATTCGTAATATTATCAAGGAGAAAAAACAAGGTAAACCGCAAGAAGAGCCCCACTTTAAACAGGATAAAGATAAAGTTAAAGTTGAAATTACGATGGTTTGATTACCACTTCCAGATTGGGTTTTCAACTTTCTTTAGATTTAACTTTGAAGGATCTGCTTTTTGTATCAAGGAGTAGTTATGAGCGTCACAAGTTTCGAGACAAGAGCTATAGACTTTAAAACTAGATATTGACCTATTAACGGGTGTATAAAAAAGAACTGAATTTCTAACTTTATTCGCATTGGTATATATCAATTATCATCCCTTGTACATATTTCACATAGAGCGCAACCTGCTCGACTATTTGTTAACTATCGTACCGAATTGTCAGCAAGCGCATGTTTAAATGTCAAGGTAGATACGGGAACAGTTCTTCTCCCCTTAACTAATGGTAACGAATCTTGATCTCCCCCTCGAAATTCTCAATATTAATGGACACTTAGAGAGTTTCCAAAGGAGTATTTCAACCCATTCTCCCTCCACCCATTTTGGCGGTCCTTTTATCCTGTCAACTAATAATCATTTTTTTCATGTATGCAGGAGATAGCTTGAAGGTGATCCGAATAATGCATAGCAGGCGTGCATTTTTTACAGGATATAGCCGTGTGAGGCGTGCTAATTGTTCCATTATATTCTCAAAGCAAATGCAATGATTTATTAAAGCAAATAATAATAGAGAAGTGTGTGAACAACCCAGATTTTTTCCAAAGAATTCCAGCTCCAGAGTAAAAGCTTTTATTAAAAAAAATATTGAAAAAATTTTCAATTGGAAAGGGAAAAGTCTGAATTTCAAATGGAAAATACGGAAGTTGGTTGGGAAAAGTATGAAGTTGGTAAGTTGGTTCTGAAATTAGTTTAGAAAATTCTAAATCGGTTTGGAAAATTCTGAATTTGACTTATACAACCTATAGATAATGTAAGTTGCCTCGGCGCATTGATGCGCCCTCCTAATGCAATTCCTACTTATTGTAATTTCTGCAGCCTTAAAATTGTTCAAACTTCTTCCCCGTCGATTAGTTCCTTTTATCCTTGTCCTCTTTCTAGGCTGATCTCCCTCTCATTTTACCTGGACCACATCCATAACCTAACGTAAGTTTCACTACTATTTATACATAATTAAAAACTTAAAAGGTTTGTTTCCCTTGTTATACAGCTATCCTTTAGGATCGTCAGAACTGTATAAAAAGTATAAGCGAATTGTACTCTTCGTCTGTTTTCGGCAATGCTATCACCATCTTTTGTCAATTGTGCGCCTAAAGATGTTAATTCATCCACTTTCTCTATATTTATCAAGTGTTACGCTTTGTCCATTGGGGATTCTTTTCCTATTTGCATCATAATTTTTGTTTTTATTTCGTTGATTTGTAGTCCTACCATATTTTCTCCTTGACTCAGGTTCAGCAGGATTTCTTTATTTTTTAGTGAATCCAAACGACCTTAAAAGGATATTGATAATGTCTACATATTCTTCAATTTATTTCGTTTTAAAGAGTATCTATCAAAAAGTATCTTAATAATTACGTACTCGAGAGCTACTTTAAATCACAGTGGAGTAACCCCATCTGGTCTTTTCATTCGAGTTTGAATCCCGGCCTTCATGAATGTTTATGTTCGTCCTTGTGGTGTTCGGTGCTGATGGCTTGCCACTTACATAGCAATAAATTTATTGTTAATGAAACTAAAACACAGTCTCCTTAAAAACTAAAACAAAGCCTGTTTTTTGCTGAAGCATAAACTGAAATCCAACCTTCCTGCCACAGTGATTGTTCAGTTGGTATTTATTGACTTGTGATGTTTTTAATGTTCTTGTGATATTTGCCAAACGGTCCAATTTCACATGGATATCACAGTGTAATAATTATTGGGTACAGTATTTTTCGTCAAGTACTGTCGTAGTTAACGCCACCTTGGGAACCTTTCGATGCTAACATCGATATTCCCAATTCTCTGTGGCATTTGCTCTTGATTTTAGATGGGCTGGATCATTTGAAGGATGGTCATTACAACCATATTCACAAAAACGGTCGGAATTTTATGAATGCAGGGAAATTTATTAATTTTTTTTATACATGATAACGGTATTGACTTCATACTGTGTGCTGAATTAAGGAGTGTATCTCTCCTGAATTGTAATGTTGCCAGTAACGATATTACCGACTGCGTTTGTACAGAGTCTCGAACTGGCCAGATATACGTATCTTCAATTTTTTAATTTTTCGAAAGCTTGCCTTAATTTATTGCCCAATTGGTCGCCACGATATATTTTTTTTAGACTCCTGATAATTCAATTCCTTTTATGATACTGTAAACCTCCACCGTCCAATAATAATAAAAATAGGGGGGACGTTCGAATGACTTTACTAAAAGGAGAAAAATTTAAGCCAAGGTTGTACATGTGTTTCTTCAAAAAACCTAAGGTTTATGGACTACGTATAGCAGATTAATAATCAGTTAAGATTTTATGCCTAAAAATCGCATTCCACTTTTTAAATGCTTTTTTCCTCGAAACTGCATATTGAAAATCGGCTGCAACCATAGCCTACTATCTATTCAACCAAATTCTTTGAAGTTTTCACGACTTATCCAGAACATATTTCTACGGTCCGCAAACTAGAATAATTGCGATTCATTCAGTAGTTTTTTTGTTTTATTCATTAAAGAATCCTTAAAAAACACCAAAATTCACACAATTAACACGGCGCCAAAAATTTAGCTTTTAATATTTTTTTAAGTCTTGGCGTTGAAATGCCGTTTAGTTTTTTTCTTTAAGATGACCGTAGCACCCTCTAGCGTGGCAGCAGAAAAACACCTTTTTTTGGAGATGGGTGTATAAATTGCTGTAACGAACTATGTGATCGGGCTGAAAATATACTATGCACGCTCAAGATATTAATAAATCTATGGTGAAAAATTCGTATTTGTATCTTTATCCAGTTCTTCACAAAAAATTTCTAAATGGCCTTCACACGAGATGACCCCTTTAAATTCGAGGGCTTAAGTAGGGAGCAGCTCAAAGGTGAGCTGGCGTTGTTGGGGCTCTCTACAGAAGGGAGCAAAGTAGAATTACAAGAGACTTCATGAAACTTTGGAGTCAGGAGGTACTAATGTCGAGAAGCGTGAATTCCAGTGTGAGCCTAAAATGTTTGTTGAGAGTCGCGGGGAAGCAACTGGAACGACCGCGATAAACAACAACAATATAGCAGCTCTAATGCAAGGCATCTCCAAAACACAAGAAAAATTGGCAGAGCTGACAAGACGACAAGATAAAAAACGAATAAAATTCATGGAAGAGATGACAAGGCAACAAGAAAAGTCTTGAAAACAACAAGAAGAATCTAGAAAGCAACTGGAAGAATTTGTAAGGCAACAAGAAGACGACATGAGGAATGGTTGAGACGTCAAGACGAAAAATGCAAGCAATGGTTGGAAGAAATATTTAACGAAAAGTTAGTGAACGAAAAACAAAAGGAAAGCGCTCTGGAAGTGGCGTGCCGAGAGAATGAAAAGCTGCTGTATGAAGGTAATCCAGAAGTAGTAGAACAGATAGCTGAAACTACAAAGCGATTGGGAGATTCCTCTGAAGAACCACAGGAAAGAAAGGAGGGATTTGTAGTGTTTCAGGATGGAAAGTCGATGTATCAGGAAGTGAGTATACAGAAGGAAGTGATACAGCATGAGAATGCCAAGGAGATTCCAAAACCGATGGAAGAGATGGTGCAAAAAGTTGAAAAGCAGCAGGAGGAAGTCGGCAAGTCCAGTCAGGATATTCGAAAAACACAAGAAGTGATCAGTCAGGAGGTGACTAAAGAGGTGGAGCGAAACTGCCGAGAAGCAGTAGACCATGGAGAGGTCATAAGTGAAGGTGGAGGCAGGAGGAGGCCATGCGAGAAGGAACGAAACAGGTAGAAGAAATTTGTAAGCAACGTGAGCATTCCTGGCAGGCCAGTGCAAAGCCGGAGGAGATAACTATATAGATAGAATTGATACGTCGGCAGACGGAAAGTGTAAAGTGGCGAGAAGCGAGTGACAATTGCTCACCTCGGTCAATTATAATTTAAACGTGGAGTTTTCGCGATTGGGGCAGGAAATTCGACCTAAGGTTGAAATATAATGGCAGTTACTTTTTGATTTTAATTTGCATTTAATTACAAAGTTTCAGCCACATTATAGTTATCACGAAACAATTAATTTGTTCGTAGGTATTCGATATTCCATATTTATGTTTACTTAAACTTACTTTGTTGTATGTATATAATTCATTGTATTATAAGTCTATCAACAGTACTTTTCCCATATACACCAAAGACCTGAATAGTCCATCTTTTCATGAAGTTGAAACGACACATATGACTCTGGATTCGTACATGCCAAGTTTGCACCACAATGCTCCATGTGAAAAAATGAAAAAAATAACAATTTTCTGACATTGCTTATGGAATTATTTCAGGCTCTTCTAGAAGAATACATTCAAATACTCAGTAATTATAGACTGGAAATGATCTGCATAATTAAGCTGTTATAACGATAGTGGTAAAACTACTACTATATATGCCAAAAACGAGTTTGTATTTCTGGAATTGGAAACTATATGTTCCGAATTTTTAGTTCTGATAGTAGACTAGTACTGTGTTGATATAAACGTGAGGAAGGGATGATCGTTATAATCCAGAAAATTTAAGATTATTAAGTGATCTCTTAAAATCTCTTTATAAGTCAGTTGAACATTAGGAATTGCGGTGCCAAAAAGAAGAAATATTTAGATTTCAGATTAAAGTATTTTCAACGAATTCCTATTCGAAAGAATCTTCAAATTCCAATTCGAAAGGATCTTCCCTAACGGAAGTATCTCAGCTTTTCTCTGCTCAGCTCCGAACTCTCGACACAAAATATCAAAGACTTCGATAGCCCCAAGCAGAATCGAACTCCCTAAATCGGACAACTGGGGGTAGCAAGCATCGTGTATAGAAAAATTTATGGAAAGCAAAAATAATTGTAACTTATGTAGATTGAAAAATATCTAAACAAATATAATGTTAACATAGAAAATAGCAGAATGGAATCTTTAATGGAAGCCCACTGTTCCAAAGCTTTACGGTGTAATTATGGGGCCTTGTTTGTGCGAGTACAACATTTAGATTTACTTTATCGAGAAAACTGCGATATATTATGTAAGTGCATTCTATTAAAAGGAAATCATGTTCGACAGATATTGTCCATGTACACCATATAATGATATCATTTCTATAACCACATTATTGGAAAAATAGACTTGTACCCAGCTCCACAAAATAACACTGCAGCGGCTGCCATAATTCCTTCCGCATTGTAATGGATTTGCAGTATTGCTAATATCTCAGTACATATTTCGATAATAAATACATAATAAACATGAACAGCTTTCAAATAAAAGGGTTGTGTAAAAAGTGTATTACATTTTAGCATTAACCTCTTCAGGACAACTACTTGCAGTAATTAAACGTAAATTGTATAATTATGTTACTCTAATAATGTTTGGATATCGTAATTCAGGTATCTAATAGTACAACATGTTACCACCTGATAACATATTATCAGGTGGTAAGAATGCCTTATGTTCATAGGGGAGAAATTGGTGATTATTTGAGTGCTATATGGTGAAATTCTAGGTAGTTCTCCCAATGGCCCTACCTGTTCTTCAGTGAGACAAAAGGAATGAAATTGGTTTTTGGGGGTTGGGTAGTATTGTTTTTAAAATTTGAGAAAATAAATGTAAATTTGAAGTTGACAATCCAGTCCTTATAGTTGTAAGGACGGTAAACCATTTACAGTGATACACAATCAAAATTGTCCACGTTTTCTGGTAAGCTGTATGTAAATTTCACGAAACGTTATTCCAGAAATTGCAAAGAGTATATTAGGACAGGATTGGGAATATGATTACATTCGCTTTCAATCAGGACTCAAATCATTTACAAATCATTTGGATTTCAAATTACTTCTTCTCTATTTTTTTAGATGTTATACATAACTTTTTTATACAACAAATTGAGTACCGAAAATGAGGCATTGGTATTGAAAGCAAATGGCCATAAAAGAGATCAATTTGAAGAGACATAGTTAGTTTTTATGGAGGAGGAAAGCATGTGGCGCGGCAGGATTCGCGGCATTGGAAATTTATTTCGAATGTCGCGAATACCAGCGGACAGATGACGTCACCGGTGCTCCACTCAGTTCGGACCTCACTGCAAGAGTGGGGAACAGAGTAGGTGACGAGAAACGTTAAAAGAAAAAAAGACAGTTGGTTGGCAGTCATTGAAGAGGAATAATTTGTAATATAATGTTGCTTAATTTGATAAATCATAATAGAATTTAAGTAAGTAAACTTCAAATAAAATAATGAAAAGTTGTGTTTAAGTTAGCAGTCCATAAATTCTATGACTGCCAACCAACTGTCTTTTTTTCTTTTGACGTTTCTCGTCACCTACTCTGTTCTCCACTCTGGCAGCCAGGTCCGAACTGAGTGGAGCGCCGGTGAGGTCATCTGTCCGCTGGTATTCGCGACATTCGAAATAAATTTCGAATGCTGCGAATCCTGCCGCGCCACAAGCAACCAAGCAATGGGGAAACAACTCCTAGAATTAGTCCTTCACGGGAAAATCAAAATCACAAAAAGTGCCATACCTTATCGATTTCAATATAGTTAAAAATAATGATAGCCGCCACTTTGCTGCACATACGTTTCATACATTCTCTCATTCGATTATAATAGCTAATATAAATGGTACTGTGTCTCACTTTCCTAATAAATCATTCGCCGAACTACGAAACATTCAGAAGAAAGTGGAAAATCTGATGATATCCTTACATGAAGCAAATGCAAAGCCAAAGCTGACTGATAAAAACCTCGTTTCGTCAAGGTTAAGGCCTTGTTGAACAAAGTTAGTAAAGAACTCAAAAGGATGCTAAGGACAAAAAAAACCTGAAACTTGATACTTTTGTTGGTATCCTGAGACCAGGAATGGGCACCAATTACTTAGTGTGAAAATCCCTAAAGAGAATGCTAAACTCTGTTTTACCAATGGCCCTAATAAAGAATTGCTAATTGCTGCTCAAAGATTGCCAACTCTTGCTGTTCTCTTTGACAAAATCCTTAAACTTTCGGGCCAAGAGCAAACTCATCGGGTTCTCACAAAATATAATTCCTACAGAAACTCAGTGGCATCAACTAAAACCTTAGAACATTAGGCTTAGTAATTTGTATAACCTCTTCTTTAAGGTTAACGTTGGTAACTCCCTAAAGTAGATCAAGTACTTACTCAAACCATCATAGTCGAAAAAAATAAACCTATCATCGGCCTGGTGCCCATACGCACTGTGATCGGAAGTGGCAGTAGATAGGTCACGCATTAAGGAGGGGCGATAATTGTATTGTGCATCCTAAGATGGCCGATGGCGTAAAACAGTAGAGGACGAGTGGCGATGCCTCGAGAAGTCTCGGGGGGAGCTAAAGGGCATTTTTGGTAATCGAAAACGAGGTTGACGTAGGTGTACTTGCACGCATTACGCACCATCAAAAATTTACGAGAACTCAAATTGAAAAAGAACTTACCGTTTGTTATAGGGGAGTTTCTTAGGGGGACGTGAAGAAAGCTTGGGTGACTTCGCTTTAACATCCTAAAACCCTTTGGAAAACTGCAGACAATAGCGGATTCACCTTTATTATAATGCGAAGAACAGATCCTTATTATTCACCCATATATCGGTCCAAGACTCTTATCAGGAGAGAGGGGCTCAAAGAAACTGTGATTCTGTTTCATTATTATTTATTTGATTTAACACAGCGTAAGTGGCGAGTCCAGAGCAAGGTAATTAAGATTCCGACCTAGATCGATAGGTCAAAAAGTTGATGCTGTTATGTCGGCGGCTTTGCGTCATATGCAACATTTCATTTGTTTTATCCAGTGACAATCTGACGAGGGAGTGTATTTGCTGATATGCAGCTATTTTTTTTCTTTGCGGACTCCCTATTTACCTCACCCAGAACAATCACAGACAGACACAAACCGATCAATCCCCCGTGCCGAGGCTTTTGAGATATGAATTCTCGCTTGATTATCGATTGTATACTCTAGTGAATTACTTTTACTGAATTAGGAATAATCCCAAAATCCCAAAATTGGAGAAATCTTTGTTCCACTCATGTCTGCCGGTTTGAGACAGAGTTTAGACTCGAATTGATTCCTATTGAGAAGCTTGATGGTATATTGATCCCTTGCAGAACTAGAAACAAAGCTATCATATACAGGACGTACCTCGCACCAAACATGCCATTGAGTGATGTCTTCCGTGCACACCTTATTCCCTCAGCCATGAACTTTGTATTTGTAAGTAAACTCGTCTACATTGAGGGTTGAAAAAAGGAGACTAATTGAATTGAGACTAATGAATTCAAGCTGGTTTCGGTTGTTAATTGGAGAAATAAGTAGATAGCTCTGGTTTTAATAGTAACATTAAATGCATGGAAATTATTGGGTAGTTTTCTTTTTCGTCTGGGCAGATGTATAACAGGGAAGAATGGAATAAGTGGTTCCCGAAGGATCGCTATATTATTACTAAAATTATTAAAATAAAATTTTAGCGGAAAAGAAAAACCGTCCATAAATTTTCAAAAATTTAATCTATAGAAATACCGCAAGGACACACAGATATTCAGTGGATATATGTGCAAATATAATTGACATGGTTTCATTGCATCAATCATACCTTTCTGCACTCCATAGTATAGCCAGCAATGGAGTTGCCGCTCTTTCTCAATGTCTGGCTTATCCACTGTCACTTTTACCTTCTAATTAACGCTTTTACCGGAACTTGGCCCGTTTGCTGAAGTTCTTCATTCCAAACTGTATCAACCCAAATTACTTAGATGAGACGACCCAGGCAAGTGTTGACAAAGGCTTATTGCTTCCAAGTTCTTGATGGTCATGTTGATATAGCTGCAAATTAGCGCTGTTAACGCACCGAGTTCGTAGCCCTTGTAGGCATTAACAACACTGACTAGATATGCAAGTTGAATTTCAACGCGCTACCCAATAATACGGACAAGCGGGGTGCGGCGACCAGTCAAACTGAGAATCTTGCTTTATCAGTATTCACCTTTAATCTGACTCTGCTTGCCTCTTTCTTCAGGGTAATTTGGTCAAGGTTCATAGCTTACAGATAAAGCACGCAAATGCCATCAGTATTGTGACCGTGATAAAAGAAAGGTACCATAGTTTATCGAAGCCCTTCACGCCTTCCGAACAAGGCAGTACGGACTACGACTGACGCTTATTTAGAAAGCGTAAAGTAATGCCCATAAACTCCTTGGTGACCCCGTTCCAAAGCTTCTTTGATGTTATTGAAGATAAGTCTGCAAACTTTTACACAATGATTCTCAGAGTTTGTGCATATGGCGCGAAGTGGGAAGAAGAAGGACTATATATTTCATAGACTGTTACAGACTTCTATTGTTGTATATGTTGTTTTGTTCGGGTTGTTTATTGTTGAAAAATAAAAAAAAACGCTAAATTTTCCTTTAATGTCGAACAAATATTTTATTTATCATATATCGATATTTGGAAGATCACTTGTCCTCTTCCTTAGTACGTGTTAGTCTGGGGACTTAATGATATTTTCATGGAAAGTTTTTTAAAGCAATTATTTTTTCTATTGCTTGTTCGTCTTCTTCTTCTTACGTTTTCTTTCAGTTGACTTAGTGGTTGAGAAATGTTTTGATAAGAATTGATGTTACAGCCAAGATTCATTAATTTCTCTCCACTCCGCTTTAGTCTTTAAGATATTACGCGCTTTTTACTAAATTTTCTAAGCCCCATCTTCGTTATGATTCTTATGATATAAAGTTATGCTAGGTGGGGTTATTTTCAGACAATTCCTATATGTTTTTTGGATTTCTTTTAGATGAATTGACAGATTTTGGACTCTTTGGACTCTCTCCACGCTTTAACTTTCTCGGGGCCCAGTATAGAGAGACTAAAAAAAATGTCGGAGAAGCCCTCACAATGTTCATTTACCTCCTAGAACTTCTATTAAAATCATTTTCTACCAGCATCGTTCATACGTTTTTGTAAGTCTTAAATGCAGAGGTCGTCCAAATTGTTCCTCCAATAGCCCACCAAAACTATGTATATCTGCCTCTTAAATTTGAAGAGAGAGTAGAGTAGGCAGGTAGGCAGGTAGAATAGAGTTATTTAAGAAATGCAGGAATATCTTCTCCGTTTGCTAACAGCCGATATTTTCAAGATATATTGAGAGTATTATTGGTTGAATGGAATATTAGGGTCTTCATGTTGTTGTTCCTTGAGAAGCAGTAAGAATGCCGTTCGAACGACCTTAGGTTCTCTCGTAGAGGTTTTAGGCGAGGTGAATGTTTTGACTCCAAGAGTTGCCTTGATTCATTAACGAAGTTTGAGCATTGTTGGTTGTTTGTCATAATTTAGCGATATTTCATGTAAAATTTCAGAAATAATCGTTGGCGCAACAATCTATATTGGTGCAGGGCTCTCAAGCGTGTCAGAGCATTCCCATCAAGACCGTAACAGTATACTGTAAGGAGCAATGTGATCAGCATTGCGTTCGTTCGAGATTATTACCAACTAAGGCGACTGGTATCCGACACCCAGCCATGATAACAAATCCCTCTGCCACCAGTGAGGTTTGAACCGTGACTTTCCGCTATGACAGCCCAGCGCTCTAACCACTTGAGGCTTCCGAACAAATTCCAGAAAGGTCAATAAAAATTTAGACCGGAAAATCCACATTTGGTGATGCTATGTTCTCACAAATTCCGTTACCAATACTAAAGAAAATCGATGCGTTGTTTTCCATGGTTTTCAACGTCAGCTGAAGCTAACGCAAATTTTTATTGGATGCCTAAGTACATCTGGATCGAATGTACTCTCACTGAAAACTGTGTCAAAGTGTTTTTGAAGATTTCAGACGGGACGTTCGACAGTTGACAATTGACCTAAGAAATGATTGCTGAATGCTATGAATGTGTTAAGAATATTTTATCATCATCTAGGATACGCGAAAAATATCTTCTCGATTGGTTCCACGCACTTCAAATGACGCTCAAAAGGAGGCACGCGTTCATTTCGCTAAATATTTACTGGTGACATTTAGAAAGGGCCAATCTAGCATCTACCACAAAGTTATTACATGTGGGTAAGCTTGTTTCTATAAGTATCATCCAGAAACCAAACAACAGTCTATAATATGAGCCAACAAAAGTCAACACCTAAATTGATGATATCAATTTATTTCCGCCTGGCAAAAATTGTAGCTGCCTCAGATAAATACTCAAAATTCAAAAAAAGTCCGCACGTTATTAGCGTATAGTATAGCGTATAGCAAGCTCAATAAGTTACGGAAGGCGGGTCACTTAATCCGTATGGATGACGATGATCCAAACCGGAAAGTCTATAAGGGCAATATCTATGGTAAAAAAAAGAAGACGAGGCAGACCCTGCCTAAGATGGAGCGATGGCGTAGGTCAGGACGCCAGGCAGCTTTTAGGGATATCGAATTGGTGGACCTCGGCGCAAAACCGGGATGTCTGAAGTTTCTTTTTAAGGCAGGCCTATACCTGATCCCGGTTGTTGAGCCATTGATGATGATGGTGATGATAGATACTTAAATATTTTGAGTTCCTTCATGACCAAGGAACCATTAATTAGTCACAAATGTTCGGACCCTGAATGCGTCATAAGATTTGTGGGTAGCGTCATATTGTGGAAAAGTTCAGCATTTCATTGTATCTAATATACAAATAAGACAATAGAAAATACTTTTCACGTTCCCCATTCTCAAGCTTTCACTTGTCTGGAGAATTCATTGAAAATTACCGAAATTACTGATATCTAATCAGGTAAACGTGAATGTGTGAATTCGTTGGTGCATTCCCCTATGTTTGTAAAAAAAAATAATTGTCGTACATGTATGTATGTGAATATCAAAAATATATACATTTTCGTTAGCGCGAATTACGTGGGCATACCATCGAAGACCCCTCTCTCGCAGTTTTTCCTCGATCGATGCTACGCCATATCGATCGCGGATATCCTCATTTCGGATGTGATCAAAACGTGTCCCGCCACTATTCCAAAGCAACATCTTCGTCGGCCAACACTCAGAACCATAGAGAGCGACAGAATGGACGATATTGCGATAAATTTTAGATTTGAGACGTTCGTTGATACGTCCACCACAAAGAACACCAGTTGCGGAACGCACTTCATCCAGGTTGCGTTTATGCCTGAAGTAATCTCATAACGCAGTTTTCCATTGGCTGATAGCATTGACCCTAGTTATTCAAATCGCTCAGTTCTAGGCAGATCACTGCCATTAACAGTGATTGTGCCTGTTTCATTGGGATGGGTCGTCAAAAACTCAGTTTTATTCAGATTCAATCTGACACCGTATTGCTTGAAACGATCATTCCATTTCTGGACAAGTTGCTGTTGATTATTGTTTTATTGGACGCTATTATCTTCATAAAGCAGTGTATAGGGCGTTGGACATTGGATGTCCCGTGTTACAGTGTCCATAACAAAGGGCCCCTCGCATCCTTCATGAACACCAACGGAGATACGAAGCGGTTTTGATACACCCGCCACACTTCGAACCTTACTTTTCGGATCGTTGTAGAGCAATCGAATCCAGCGCACAAGTTCTTCTGGCACTAAGTGCTGTCGTAGAGTATACCAGATGAGTTTGTGTGGCAAATGATCAAACACTTTCTTTAGATCCAGAAATGCAATGTAAAGAGGGAGATTCTTCTCACGGTGTTTCTCCATGAGTCACCGCGCAGCGTGTATTGCGTCAGTAGTTGTGCAGTTCTTGACAAATCCCGCTTGATTCACGGTTATTTCAACGATTTCTCGAATACGGTTATCAAGAATGCGTTCAAAAATCTTCATGGTATAGGATAGTAATCGGATCGAACGGTAATTTGAACATTCTGCTGGATTACTTCCCTGTTTCCATATTGAAACTGTGGTACTTTCCTGTCAGTCAGATGTTGTTCTACTTTCCTGAATAATCCGATTAAAGAATTCACTGAGCCACAGTGTTGGGTCCTGCTCTTCGCTTTCCAGAGCTCAGATGCGATGTCGTCAGGGCCTGTAGTTTTCCCCGATTTTATTCGTTTTATTGCCTCCTTGACTTCATTTGCGCTGACAGGTAGAGCTTTTCCAAATCTCAGCAATGATTGTGGAAGTGGAAGATGAGCAAATTCTTCAGTTGAAATCTGCTCGAAGTATTCTCGTCATCTATCCGTTGCGGCTCGACGGTTGGTAAGCAAAGTACTGTTCTTGTCATTAACGCAACAGAAGTGTTCGATATCTTGTGTGCATTCGCTTGGGCTTTTGCCAAGTCGATACAGATCTCCCTTGCCACCCCGAGTGTCCGGTTTATAAGAATGATTACAACTACTATATGCTATTTAAAGTTGGTAGATGGCATCTTCTTTAATAAGTATCCTAAGTTCCAACTGTCAAAAATGACAATTTAGTGGTTGCTTTTGTGTCCCTGTGAATAATATATTATCTTCAACGAGGTAATAAGTACTGACAAACTTTTGCCCGGAATCTGAATATTTAACCCACGAATCCTATTTCTTAAAATTGTCTTAGTGCCTTTATCAACCGTACTCGCTAACACTTCCTACTTTTTTTGGTGTTGGTTTCTTAACGTCTATCATGTCAATTTATTACTATAAAGCTGTGAATACTGATATGGTTTTTGTAAGTAGGAAATCTATCTTTTTTGTTTTGATCTTGTATTTTTTACTCTATTGATTTGGGGAACAAGGATATAAAATGTTAATTAAGGGTGTTATGGAGAGGTGGTTTCTTATGCAACTAAAATTCTCCAAAGTTTTAACGGCTTGGAGAACTACAGGATATTCAGCTTGTTGAGTTTAAGTGGTATCTGAACGGGTTAAGGTTATGGTAGGTACCGTCTTTTTAGGGTGAATTGATTCAATGATAACACTAGGCTCACATGTAAAAGAATGTATTCACAACAACTTCTGTCTGAGATTTACTTTATGCGTCTTCGAATGATTCTTCTAATTCCAGCATGAAACTGAGTAGTCTTTTCAAAAACTTATATTCGAAGAGTAGACGTTATTCTTGAGGCAGTGCCTTTTGCATAAGTTACAACTCAGTTCACCCAAAAAGATAGTGTGGTTGAAACTTGATTTGTCCTTATTCTATATTCTATATAGAACACTCTTCTCATAGGAAGACAATATTCCATGCCCAATATGCTTCTCTCTGATCGATTTAAATTGGACGAAACGCGTCTATACCTTTGGGACCTCGCCGCCTTCGATGATACAATATTTACGTCATTTTGACAAAAGCAGTGTTTCATCGGTTCACGTATATATATACTACCCCCTTGGGACGAAATATGTCTTTTTGCCATTTTTGAAAAATCAAATTTGATGCATTCAATAATCCTTACCTTGTGGTTTTGGCACATTCCGCTTCAATTGCATCCATTTGTAAGTCGGCACAGTTTGCTGTTGCTGTTGTGAAGACATTTGTTGATTTGATGTTCCTCCCGGTGAAAGGTGTCCTCGATTCATTGATCCCGGCGACGTTAGAGCATTGATCTGCTGTCTGCCTGGAATACCTGTTGTTAACGTGTCCAGACCCATTTGATGAGCCAAGGAATTATCGACAGTGCTATATCCACCGTGTTGCAAATGCGGGGCATGATGCCAGGTGGCGTGACTGGGAAGGGTACCATGTTGTCCTGGCTGACCAGTTGCCACCAGAAGATCATCCGCTAGATTGTAATGGGTGGAAGAAAGCGAAATTTTCTCATCCGCCGTGTGGAGGTAGCTCGTATTAGACACTGTGTGCGGGCTTTGGTTATAAATGCAATCCAGATTTGTGTAGCTTAATCCATTTTCCGAACTAATGATATGTGGGTCCTGGATCACCGTGGTCTGTTGACCAGTCGCGGGATTGTAGTAGGATTGAACACTGTCATTATCATAATATGAATCACTTGGTGAACTGCTTGATGGATGCTGCGGGGTAGTAGTGGTTATTCCATACTCAGCGGCCGTCGGACTATAAAGATGCGAGTGATAGATAGAATTTGATCCTAGGCTGGTTGATGTTGTGATGAGGGAGTTGTTAGAACTATTGGCGTTAATTATATTATTGTTATTATTACTATTGTTAGGTAAATTTGGGGTTGAGCAACCAGTTCCTACTACTCCCGCCGCAGAGCTACTTATGTGATAGATATTTGTATCGTTTGTCCCCAGATTGTGCTGGTTATGAGCGTTATACTGTAAGTGATTGTGATGATGCAGATGATGATGCGATGAGGCTGGGAAGTAAGTGTATCCGCCTGCTCCCACATCGGAGCTGTGATAATTATTTGAGGGATTTCCGTACATGCTCACGTCCATCATATTGAAAAGCACCCTATATTTTCGTTTAAATACTTTGTCTAATTCCCATCCACCATTTCAATTGGAAACCACTTTATCAACACAATCTCTATCCTCGCTAGTAACAGCGTCCCTCCAATGGTTGCACAATATATTATTCAGCACTTTTCACACTTTCATTCAAATATGGTCGGAATTCCTTCAAAATTCATATCAAACTTTTCAAGGGATTTTATTCATCGGTTCGTAAGGATTTAAGCACTCCTTGTCGCTAGTTGTCCTGATCACAATACCGCAAATGTACTGGTTCAAATTATTACACGTAGGAAATTCCACAATAATACACAAGGAAACTCGACACTGCACAGTAACTTAAGGAACTCGGTACCGGAAAACGCGTTTTCCCGTCTCAGAAACAACTTTTCATGAAAGGAAACCTTCGTCGTCGCCCCGTCGACTGTTACCACTAGAATGTGACTCCCCACGCGGCGAACAGGCAGTCATTCACGATAGTAGCCCTGGTGAAACTGGTTTTGAGAAATGCCTTATCAGTGGACAAAACATGGTTGTCTCTTTTCTATCTTCACAAACTGATATCAGGAGGCGTAACCCGAAAGTATCTTATTTTCGGTGCCATGCGCACTTTAGATTAGGCGGGAATTGGGCTTCCATTTTCTGCGATTAGGTTATAGCCACGCCTAATGAAGTGTGAATTGGATACTAAGCCCATGGGAATGGTTGGGAACATTGCTGGGATCGGCATGTTTTCGGAATTACTTAATCCACGGGAAAAAAAAAATTTGAAGGCTGGCACATGGCTTCGGGGTTGTTTAGCCGTTGCAAGGCAATCCCACGAGATGGACGATTCAGAAGAAAGAATCTCAAGATACAGAAATGCGAATTTATTCGACAACTTGATTTCTGTTTACTATGGGATTTACTTACATTGGATTTCGATTTTCTGTCAGGAATTGCGAGAGATTCAAGGTTAAGGAAATGAAGGTGACATCTATTTGTACTATAGTTTAAGAAGTTCGCGTAATTGAACAAAGAGTGATAGCTACGCGGATGTTTTGCGGGGAATGTTAATTACTATGCGTTCTTGTATACTGAGATATGCTTTGTAGTGGTTGAGAGTGGGCAGCCAGTTCAATATACCTTACTTGATACTTTCCCGGTTTTTGTTCCGTAGGAAATTATGACATATGCACGTACATATAATAATTCATAAAAAATTGGCCGTTTTTTAAGCAATTCGGGATATCGTATTCGTATTCAAAAACTGAAATATATTCTTGGGAAAGATTTGATTGTAAATATTTTCTAAATATATCCCATAAGCGGTGCGAAAATTATTACATTGCACTGAGCTATCTTAAAAATGTTTTTTATATCGCTTTTCTTTTTGAATTTTCCATGGAGCTCTTGCGATGAGATTTAAGGTTGTCTAACACGGATATAGTGTATCTTTGCGTTCAAGGTTAATTTCCTTTCTGGTGGATTTTGTATTTTGGGTGTGGACACTACATTTTTTGGCGATTTTGATGTAGTAATTTCCAAAAAAATTCACCATGAAGCCTAAAACAGTCTAAATGCATGTTAAATGTTAAATGAGAGGTAGACAAGGGACATATATAGCGTACATAGAGTACATATGTAGCAACCGCTCGAAAATTATTCGTTGTATGCCGTCGAACTACCAACTAAACACTTCCCCGTGATTAGAGAACTGCCCATTTGACAAATTATTTAGGGCTAGCTCTCCCGCCTTAGCGAGCCTTCAAGTTAGACAGTTCCTTCCACCAGATGGAAGAGAGAGACGGAGAGAGAGACGGAGAGAGAGACGGAGAGAGAGACGGGACTTGTTAGTTCAAAGAAACCCCTGCCAACCGAGTTTGGTGCTCAGAGGTGGCGGTGAGGAAGACGGGGCGATCAGACCCGAGTCTGCACGGGGACTCATCTGAAGTGGCAAATTGGTCACGAAACCTTACCAGGGGTATACTGGTACCCTGGGAACCGGGAAAGTCCCTGGACTCTCATACTTCGAGTGAACTCCCGTTGTATGTGAGTACAGCTCGGTTATTTGCGGTTGGCCCCCCTAGTGGGAGTTTCATGGTGGTTGTGGTTGTGCCCAAGCGAGAAGAGACCTTCGGGCCTCGGCGTGGTGTTGCGTTTCAACACGGGTGCCGTACTCCTTAGTTCGGTAGAGATTTAGGTAATTCTTGGATCCACCAGTATGAAAGCTAAGCCATGCACTTGGTATAGACTGGTACCGTTGTTGCTTGTCTCAGCGGGGCTCTGATTGTGGTCACAAAATCAATCCGTGTCTTAAGAGGACCGTAGGATTAAGTCTCACGGCAGGTACCTACGTTAAACACCATGAGCTTAACTGCCAACCGAGTTCAATTTTTATTCCGCAGAATAACAACACGAGCATAATGCTTAAAATTTATTTATTTATTTATTTAGTCCCCCTCTACATCTTTCTGACAATGTTGTCCGGAGTGAGTTCTTCTCTATCTGCATGAAATGCTGACGAATCCCATCCTACCTTGCACGAGAAAAAATTTGTAATCGGCGTCGTTACCCAGAACACAGTCAGGGAGTGTAGAACACACAGTCAGGGAGTCGTGCCTTGCCAATCTAGTGCAGATAGTACTGAAAAACACCATCCGCTTAGAAGCTGCATACGGTCTGCGGCAGATCCGCAAGTATGTTAAGATTGCTTCTTACCTTAGGTCCGTGGCAAATCAGAAAGTATGGTAAGATTGTTTCTTAGCATACTTTCGGATCTGCCACGGACCGAAATTGTGGATGAGCCGCACAATCTATTTTCCTCTTGCCTTGTTTTCCCAAGAAAGTCGCCATTCATTTAGTGTATGTTGTTTTGTGTTCTTCCCAAGCAACCATCTCCCCTGAGCTTAAAGCCAAAACTCTAACCACGACCTTGCCCGCAGCAGTTTTGATTTGATCGAAAAAGCTCATCTTATGTAGATTCGAGCATCAACCCAAGGTACTTAACTATTGGTATTGACTCTATAATCAACTCGCTGATCGACATGGACGCAAGGTCGGGATTCTCGTCTTAATCAAAATGACTACGCATGCGCGCCCGGCAACAAGTGTTCAAACATCATCTGCATAACAGACCAGGCGCCACTATTCTGGCAGGTCCAGTATTAGTAGACAATTATATACCGTATTATATCCACCTTCCTCTGGCCTTCCTGCGTCTCCAGATAATCCCTCAATATCCGCAAAAGGTAACTTAGCACGTGGAATTCATTTTCTTGTGAGCCTACTATATCTGGAATCTTACGGGGTAAGATAAGTCTCCGGCAAGACGAATCGCGTCGGTGAGTCTATTCCTTATGAATGAGCACTGAATTCGGCCGAAGATGAAACGCCAGTCTATGGTCCTTTGGATTCTGGCGCCCATTTACTTTTCATGGCGAGAATTGCAACTTCCAGCTCTCCACTTTTCGAGGCGAAAGTTCCGTTAGGATTGCTTCCTTTGCAACTAGGGCATCGATACTTTGGTGTAGATCTAATATTAAACATTTCGACCCCCGTTCTCGCCACCGTTGTCAGGTATTACATTGGCATTAACGTTAAAGTTGCAGCTTTGCGCAACTTTGTTTATGAAGTTTGCTTGGGATTCAATTTTTCATATTTTACTGCAATCAAGGTGGGGGAAACTTTTGGATGACTACCTAAATCACTGCCATAAAGATAACCTTCCACTAGCTATTCTAATGGAAGGACAAGAAGCATGGAGCTGCAGAAACTTCTTCATCAGGTAAACACACCAAATCTTAGAGTCAAAACCGTAGGTTTGCCTCCAAAAACTGGCAAAAGACAATCTAAAATAGTGGCACTAAGTGCCAGGAAAGTCTGTAAGGGCAATATCTATGGTAGGAAAAGAAGACGAGGCACACCCTGCCTAAGATGGAGCGATGGCGTAGGCCCGGATGCCAGACAGCCTTTAGGGATATCGAATTGGTGGACCTTGGCGCAAAACCGGGATGTCTGGAGTTTCTTATTAAGGCAGGTCTAGACCGGATACCGGTTGTTGCGCCGTTGATGATGATGACCAAGTATTGTCGTAGAGTATACCAGATGCGTTCGTGGCACATAGTCAAACGCTTTCTTCTGATCCAGAAATGCAATGTAAAGAGGGCGATGCTCCTCACGGTGTGTGTCTCCGTGGGTAACGGCGCAGCGTGTATTGCGTCAATAGTAACGGAGTTCTTGGCAAATCCGGCTTCATTCACGGTTATTTCAACGATTTCGCAAAAACGGTTATCAAGAATGCGTTTCAAAATGTTCATCGTATGAGAAAATAACCGGATCAGAGGGTAATTTGAACATTTTGCTCGACTACCTTTCTTTTTAAGGTTTTGTGTAAAACAGAGTGCGGGAGGTTTAAAGTGATCATTTCTGTGTGGCCCCCCTCAGACACTACCGAACCGAAAAATCTGAAAAAAATCAGGAGGATGCCAATATATGGTGCTTGGGCTTCCAAATACCTTCCATACCGATATCTGCTGAAATAAAGTTAATAATAGTACTGTAATATTTAGTAATTGGCTGCGAAACCCCCTAAAGTTCATCCTAGCACCACGTGCAGTGATGTAAGCTATAATATAGAGCATGATCTTACCAAGTTTGATGGAAAGCGCACTAAAGTTATAATGCGGCCAAGTTGTTGCTCCTTTGAAAATTCAAGCCTATGAATGTCAATATTCCCCGAAAGTGAATACTCTCACATAATATATGCATATATTACGTGCTACGTACTAAGAAATACGCAAAACCTTTCATACCTGAAGCGTCCAGCTTCCGGTTTCCCGACTTGTTTTTAGATTGTCTTTATTATAAATATAGGTTCACCTCCCTAGAATATTATGGAGAAAAAGTGTGCTGAATTAGTACGAGAAACGTCAGATTTCAAGGCACTTCATGTAACTAACTTCTCTAGTTTGAAAATGGCATCTTGTGCGGCGGCCATGCTGGGAGACTTTTGGCGGAAGTCTCCTGATTGCTTAGTAATTGCAAAAAGAGTCTGGGTTTGTTTTGATGGTTCAGATGGATTCTGAATTGGTTTTCACGTTTGCCTGTTGATAAACCCAATAGAAAATACATATATGAGGTTTGATGATTTTCGTGCAATCAATGAAGCTTGGGACAAAGTTGGACATCAGGGATCAAAAAATTTTTGTTTCTATGTTGTATGTATCGTGTCACCGATACATTTTGTTCTTATCATCGGTAACTTTCTATATGTTGCTTTTGCTGTTACCGAGTCGTAGACTGGATTATTCTTTTTTGGAATAAATGAAGCAGATTGATGTTAGATAGTTTGGCACAGCCCCATATTTGAACCCCGTAAGTGCAGACAGGCTTAAGCACCGATTTGTAGATCAAAGACTTACAGTTCAGAGAAAGTGGTGATTTTTTTGTAAAGCATCCACGAAAAATGTTTGAACTTAAATTTAAGTTGAACTTAATTTAAGTGGGGTATAGTGATGTTGTTGACCTTCACTTCAGGACAATTTGCTTTGCGCAAAGTGAAAGTTTCATCCACAACATCTGAAGCCAGTTTTCTACTTCCCTTAGATCAGATGCAAAGAAGCTAGTTTTGGGTCTGCGTGTGAACTTAAGATTGCGGTATCGTCAGCAAAGCTATGAAGGTTAACCCGCTAATAGGAAAATCGACCGTGTACAGGATCCCCTGAGTAACTCCTACTCTGACCTTATGTTGTTTACTGAGGATATTCTTGTATTTCACCTAGAATCTCTGTTTCATTAAATACGATATTAACAGATTATGGAGACAACCAGGAAGTAGACGTTAGATTGTATTAATAAGACCTACCTGTCAAACTTGACAACAAACGCTTGGGCCACATCTAGAAATACTGCTGTACAATATCTTTTGCCTTCGAGTGCATTGTTTATTTTTGATACAATCCGGTAGACTGGACAAGTGCTAATTGGACATCTGCGAAGGTCAAATGGCATTTGAAGATCAATTGGTTGAAATACTTCTTCCAAATGAGCTGCGACTGCTTTGTCCTCATTACTTTTAGCCCAATTTCCTGGAGTAGTTCTTAGTGGGGAACTCTCTGAACGTTGGCCTATTCAGCTAATTTCCACACCGATTATTCACTGGATTCAGATGTAGACAACGCGGCCAGGAATCGTTGAATACCAGGCTCCTGATCCTTTATAAGCGCCGATTTAAACTGTTTTGTGGTTTCACGGAGTCTGCTTCTTGCTTGGGGAGACGCAAAAGTTTCAAAATTGTCGACGAATAGACAGACTTCTTTGAATTCGGCACTCTTCGAAATATTTGGTGTTGCTATAGAGTAACATTTTGTTAAAACGCTCAAACACTTCATCGATATCAGATTTACTCCTTAATCGAAAGTCCAGCGAAATACTATTGATGATTTCCATTTTGAATGTTCGCCAATTGATGAAATTGTCCAGACTAAGAGTTATTCTACTTAAGTTTATCTTGCACCGTAATATTACGGGAGAGTGGTGTGACGATACCTAGTAAATTGTTTGCGCTATTGTTCATTGGGGTGAGATTCCTTTTGAGGCCACAAAGTCGATTAGGTCTAGCATTTCGTTGATATCAGCCGGCCAGTAAATAAGCTGACCTGGTGATATGTTCTTTACCTTTAGCAGAGACTAACCTTGAACTCCAGCGGGTATGCTTTTCATTGCGTAGAACAATTTTCACATCAAGGTAGCTTATTTATGCCGACGGCGCCACTGCACCGTATGCCGCTCGATGTGACTTTCTGTGCTGCTGTATGGGAGTAGTATATGCCCGAGAGACGCGCTGCACCAGGACCGTTTTCCAGGAAAAAAGCCACAACACCATATATTTTGGCCATTCAGTAAAGCATGAGCTCGGAGTAGACTCCCTAGTTAGCCAAAAAATGAAACCTGCTATTAACAGCTTTGCTAACAAAAGCCAAAGGCTATGCACTCTGCGCTTGTGAGGCAAATTTCGAAATAGAAGCCTCATTAACGTTCACGCCCTACAAAGGAGACTGCCGAGTCGGAGAAAGATACCTTCTACGAAGCAGTAGAGTGGACTCGCGAAGCCTATCCGAAATATGATAACAAAATTATATTTGAACAGCCATGTAGGTACGGACCCCGTAATCAGGCGACACACTGGCTAATACAGCTTACATAAAAACACAAAGGATAACGGACTGGGGGTTATTCAATTAGCTGTTTCGCACGCAATGGTTGTTGGAAGTGCCTTGTTAGCGCGAAAAGCAGTCGACTAACACCTCTAGACGGGACCTCTTTAAACCAGATTAACCATGTGTTGATTGAACGCCGCCAGATCTCTTGAAGAAAAAAAAAAGTATGAATTACTCGAGACAGGCATGCGTATGTACATGTATGTGCTAACAAAGTCCAAGAGGATCGACATGTGTATAGTACCGTTTTCCTTGTTCTTCAGCCTTTATCCCGTTCACAAGTGAGATCGGCTCTTCGTAATCTGCTTGGCTATTTGGTTCTATCAAATTCCTGATCCGGGTGCAAATGGAGGCCTTTAAATCCCTATCCAGCTTATCAAGCCTACACCCGGAAAAATTACTCTTACTCTTAAATTTTGCGTATACATTTTTCGGGTTTTGTTTCCATAATCGATCAATGTTGGACAGTGTTTTCAATTGGATTTAAATCCAGGCGTTGCCCAGGCCAGTCCTCGTGCTCGAATCATTATTGTGCGAATCGCGTTCTATGCACATTGGTGCATTGTCTTATTGAAAAGTTCAAGAAGATCTTGTATTTGTCACCTTATTTAACATTTCCAGGTAGGATATAAGCTACTTTGACAACAAATTTCGATCGCTTAAATCGTCAAGTTTTTCCTTGATTGTTGCTATCCTATTTCCATAAAACAGCTGCCACTGAATTTCACCTTCTTCTCAGCGTACGTAGAAACCAACGCCTCATTAATAGGATGCTTTACATAAGTCCTGCAATCAGGTTCGCATTGAACTTTGATTCGTCACTCCGAATCACCGAATTCCAAAAGGAGAGAGGAGAGTCCATATGACTTACGGTTTTCCAAACTTTGACATTCTCTGAGATTGTTCTTCAAAAGTCATCATCATCAAGTTTCCGAGGAATACATGAGAACTGGCAAGATGATAGTCTTCTATAGTAATACCTTTGACCTTATGGTGAGACGTTTCGGACGAAGCAGTTTTTATAAACTGAACCACGCTCTGTTAGCTACCAATAACCGTGCGCGGATTTCATCATTGTAGCTGTTATCGGTTGTGGTTTTCGACCCTAGATAGAAGAAATTACCAACTATCTCAAAGTTATAGTCTCCTATCTTTATTCTTCTCGTTTAACCAGTGCAATTTGATGTTGTTCGTTGGTTGATTTTTGGTGCAGATCACGGTTGGGAAAAGTCTAAAAGAGTCACCGGAACTCCGTTATATGTGAATGTTCAAAATAGTGATATTGACGTTGAAATACTTTAAAATTAGAGCAATTAGACAAAAAGTATGATTAAGTTCAACCTTGCTTGGTGATGATGAAAAGAAAGTTTTGTTTTGACGATCCAGATGGATTTGCTGGTTATTGGCATGATTAGAGAACTAATGATATTATTTTACGAAACACCGTTTTTTTTGGTAAGGATCTGTGATGCTTTGGGCTTATTTTCGTCATTTGCTAAGCCGACGTTAGCATCGATACCGATGCGCGTATTTGAGGCGGTTTCGAGCGGTGTATGTGTTGCTGTCTACAAAAAATGGCTTGTATGTTATAAAGTATGTATTCGGGATTGTATGTATTATGTGTCTTCTTACCGATACCCCTTCTCGTTATCGGCGGCACTTTCCTGCCGACAATGTTACTGGGAAGCTCCAAGCTAAAACGGGGTTACTCTTGTGGCTCTTGAGGCAATAACAATGAAGAATTGCCCGGCAAGCAAGTCAGATCCTTGTGAACATGATTTCACTGTAACTGCCAAAGTAACAATCAGGAAATTTAACCCGGCTACGGAATTTTGCTGGGTTTGCCACTGCAGGTTGATGCCTTCCTGGGAGGCGGGGGTCATCACGGAACACCCTGCAGTTGTTTTGAGAGTTTCTTTCGATGTCTTTGGCCATGCGGGTTTATGTTGATTGATGGATGCTGTGGTATTTCGTCCGGCAACATCCACATCAAGATTTCTTTCCGATCTGCTAATCATCCGGTACTGGTCCTGGTGCGAATGTTGCAACAATTTTTGTATCCTTGCAGACATAGAGATATGAAAAATTCCCTTGCTCTCCTGCGATTTCCGATGACGGAACGGACATGCGGAAACATTGGATTAACTCGTTACTGAAGTTAGGTGTGTACCACCACTCGTTGTGGAATTGAAGGGTCATGGGTGATCATCATATCCACAATAGTTGCGCCAAGGTCTCCCCTCCATACTGTGAGGAACACTAGTAAGATAAGTTTAATAACCAAAGGATCACCTCTAGTTTGGATGATTTAACTGTAGTTTGAGATAATTGAAATCACTGGTTCTGGGAAAAGGATCTTCGAAAACGTTTTTCAATACTTTCAATAAAAGAATTAGAATGTAATGATCACGCTTTGCCCTGTAACGAGCTGACGCGAGATTTATTTGCTAATATGGAGCACTATTTAACACTTCATAGCTTCTTCACTCCCTTCTTTTCTATTTCCCAAATACCATCCCGACATTCACTAATTTTGGAATATTAATCTATAAATTATCATTCCAACTTTCTTTTCACAAGTTTATAGACAAAATTCCCTGGATTTGTTGTTTTGAGCAGGTAGTTTGGATGAAGGATGGTTCAATACAAATTGTAGATAAATTCAAAGTAGCTTTTGTTGTTGTCCAGACTGATGATGAATTGTGGGATCATTGTCTGGGCCGAAAAATTAGCGGGATATTGGGCAGTTAAGAATAGGTGGACCGGCTGTAAAGCAAGTAGAACAAGTGATTTCTGTCTTAAATTACTAAATTATACTAGTAGCATTTCACAAGAGTTTTAGGAAGTGACAGTTACAGTGTTATGAGGGGGAACTTAATTTCGTGACTGAAATGTTGAAAATGGAAAAAAACTAGAGAGATCTGGAAAGAAAGTGAACAAAACAAAAAATTTGTCCTGTTTCTCGGTGAACGAATCTAGTCAATGTTCGACTTGCAATCTATGTAGTTCTGGCAAAAACATGAAATGTAGTTTCGCAAGCATGATTTTTATGGCACTTTTGGTTAAGGGGAATCGAAAGAATATTTTTTCTATTTTTTATTTTTGTTTTTTATGTATTTTTACAATTTCAAAATTTTTTTTATTATATTGGAATGAAGTTGAACTAAAATCATTGATTTGAAGAGTCTCTCTTCTTCTTCTCACTTACCCGTGCAGTTCACATTAACACACATTTTTATGGCCTGAGGATATTAAGGCAGGGTGGGAATTCCGCACTCATAAACACCTGAGGCAGGAGAAACATCGCTTGGGAATGTGATCCGTGGTAGACTCGTGTTTGCTTGGGATGGATCCACGCATCGGTTTGAGGACACGCGAAGTTTTGGTAAATGGCACCTGAGGAACTAAAGTGTCCAAAAAGGGCCCCTCAGCCATAATCACGTGCCTAATTAACATAAAGGCGTGCAAGCATGTGCCGATAGGACAATTCAATAAAGCTTCAGGATTGCGGGCAATTCTTCAACTGTTTTTGAAATAACCCCCTCTCTGTCAATGTAAGGTTAACTCGTACCAAATGATTACCTGCTTGACTTTTTTTGAATTATGTGGAAGGCTTTTCTTCATTTCAGATGCGTAAACAATAATAAAACATCTGGCTTGGTTGGCGTTTATTTACATCTAGTTTTAAAGCATCTAAGGAAGATAGGTTGACGGAATTATCGTATACGGTCCACTTATTTACTTAATATGATAATTAACTCTACCTAGGAGAGTAAAGGAAAATTCGGATGTTTCTGATTTTGCACAACGAAGAGATTTTTCCTTCCGAAGCACTACAGTCCAAACAATGGGCAGCACATATAACATCAACGAAGTTTTTTAAGTTTTATTATTGAGGGTCTTGAATGGGTACAGGAGGAATAAAATATGGCTGATTTCGATTAGAAAATTCGGCAGAATATCCGATTACGAAAGTCACACTAGCACACCAACAATGCATACGCGCATGCGTGAACATAGGTAGGTTTATGGACAAGATATAGCAGATTAATGGTCAGTTAAGATTTTATGGTTAAAAATCGAATTCTACTTTTTAAATGCGTGTTTCTCGAAACTGCATGTTGAAAAGCTGCTGCCATCATAGCCCAAAATCTATGGAACGAAATTTTTTGACATTTTCACAATTTATTCAGAAAATATTTCTACGGTCCGCAAACTAGGATAATTGCGATTCATTCCTTGTCTGAAAAAAAAAACCAAAATCCACAAAAAAAATTTAACACGTGCCAAAAATTTAGCTTTTAATATTTTTTAATAATCCTAGATTGCGGACTGTGATTAAGTCCGCACGTTAAAATGCCATTTGCATTTTTTCTTTAAGATGATCACAGCGCCCTCTAGTGTAGCAGTAGAAAATATAAGTGTATAAGTTGCTCTGTATCTCAATAATGATGCTATCGGGCTGGAAAAGTGACTACGCATGCTCAAGATATTACTAAATATATGGTGAAAATTCGCATTTGTACCTTTATCCAGTTCTTCACAAACACTTTCTAAAAAAAAGAAAAAAAAAAACGGCTTTCACACGGGATGACCCGTTCACGCTCTAAAAATGTCAAGCGACATAAAGTTCGGTGCTGCCGTCGGCAAAAACGCTTCCTACATCTTTGCCCATTAATACGAATAGGAAGAGTTCGATGACCAGTCAGACGGAGAATCTTGGTTTTGTTGGTGTTTAATTCGTTGGCTTCTTTTCCAAATCTGCCAAAAGACCATATGCAATGTGATATACTGTTTTGATTTGCTGCGCCATCTGCTTCCCTGAATAGTGCATTACCAATTTCTCTTTGGCAAGGTATATGCGTCGCGAGATTTCCGTTGCCAATGACGGATCGCTAGAATCCGCAAACATTCACGAACTACTCGCCGATGACACTACGTTCTCCATGACCAAGTGATACTGTGATACTGCACATCTATGACGCTTCTTAAAGTAGGCTGGAATCTCGGATTCAATACACGTCAAGCTTTCCGGAGTACAATAACACAGTGCCGGAGAAGGGAGAGGAATGTTTTCCAGAGGCCTACCATGTAACCTCCCTTAATCCCAGAATGTCCAGTCTGTAACGCTAAAACTTTGGTCAAAGTTAGAGAAACTCTACACTTTTGGGATTATGGGAATTTCATTTTATATGGTCGCCATTTGCCCCTTGGTAGGGTATAGCGTATCAACCACATCTACGCGCCATCGTTCGCGGTTTCCAGAAATGCCCTTTAGTTCCCCCACGACTCCCCATGAAGCCCGTACTCCTCCTCTAGTATTCCGGCCCACTCGCCAGCAATTTTGGGAGCGTGGATTTTACTCCATGGCGCAATGCAATTGTCCACCCTCCTTAATTTGTGACCTATCCACTGCTCTTCCGTCTCCCGATCACAGTGCGTATGAGTGGCAGGCTTGTGTGCCGACCAAGTTGTTCGTTTTAGATAGGGTCAGGCCAGCGTACTCTGAGGATACGACGCGGAAAGATATTGACGAAAGCTTGGAGCTTTTGTGTTGAGTTCAGTTTCTATGTGCTACTCCCATATAGCAACACAGAAAGGATACTATCACAGAACAGTCTCAATTTGATCTTGGTGTTGAAATGACTGCATTTACAAATTTTAGACAAGGCAGTGAAAGCCGATCTAGCGCTATTAATGCGTCGCATTGAAAGCCGATCTTGTGCTATTAATGCGTCGGGCAACATCCAGTTCTGTGTCACCGTCGGCAAAAACGGCCTTCGATGCTATGCCCGTTAATGCAGATAGGGAGAGTGCGATTATCTATCAGACGTTGGTGTTTATATTCAGTCCAAGTCTACTTGCCACTCGTTTGGCCAAGGTTCATGATCCGGTGAGAAAGCAAACAAATGCCATCAGCGCATTGGAGCTGTTTGAAGAAAGATGTCATAATTCATTGAATTCCTCCACGTTCTCCGGACAAAGCCGCATGAAGAACGTCATCGATAACAAGAATTTTATAGCCCAAAAATAATCGCAATTTACGCTTTGCTGAATTCTATTCCATTAACGCCAACAAGTCGGAAAACCTGAAGCTGGACGTTTCAGGTATGAACAGTTTTGTGTATTTTTTTTATAAAGACATTTGAGTGTGATAACACATATATTATGTGAGAATATCCACTTTCGGGTGATATTGACAATCAAAATCTTGAATTTCCAAAGATGTGACAACTTTGACCTATTATAACTTTTTTAGTAATCGTGCGATGTCCACGAAACTTGGTAGAGTCAAGTTCTATATTATAGTCTGCATAACATCGTGGTGCTAGGATGACTTAAGGGGGTTATGAAGCCAATTACTGAAAATTATAATAATATACTATTATTAACTTTATTTGAAGGGATATCGGTATTGAAGTTATTTCGGAGCTTAGGCACCATTTAGTGGCAGACTCTTGATTTTTTTCAGATTTTTCGGTTTAGTAATTTCTGAGAATGGCCCCGTTAAATACATGATCGTTTTCAATTCTCCGAACTTCCCGCCTTTCCAACATATGTCAAAACTAAGACCAGCTTCGGAAGTACTAACTGAGACCTTTTATTTGGTACCCCACATAACTGTATTTGGCGAAAAAAAAAATTACACCCCCTTAAGTTCGACGTAAAAGGATGTAACTCCCTGCATGCATGAGCTCTCACAGTTCCCACCTTTCTACCAGATTTGGTGTCAATCGCTGCAGACAGACAGTAAACCGATTTTAATAAGGTTTTGTTTTGCACAAAACCTAAAAAAGGAATACATTTGAAGGATTTTCAAAGGGGTCTCATCACCTCCGTTGGATAAAGTGCGTTAAGATAGAAGGGGATACTAATAAGAAAATCCCACTAACCCCTGGAAACGCTTGAATGGTATTCAGCCATGCAAACTATACAGATTACTTTCTCGAAATGGTTTGGAACCATTTTTGACGGAGATATAGAGCTTACATAATAAATTTACTTTCACGCTTAATGTTTCATTTTCTTCTTGTTCTTGTTTAGGATTCTTAGAAATCATTTTCATCGAAGATTCAACTTCGACAATGCCATTGTTGTTGCCCGTTTGCGATTCACTCAGGATTTAATTAAAACACTAACTAAAAAGTCTTAGTCCCTGTTTTCTAGTTTTATTGGAAATTTCGGATGCTTAAAATAATAGTTGCATTAGATCATATTGCCATCGTCTGATCTGATTTGATGATCCTGAATATGGATTTCCCTCAGGAAATTTTCGCTCACAATACCGTACAAAACAAATTTTATGAACTTCCTGTAAATTTAAGACCCAAAACATAATTTAATTCCTCTTGTATATTATAAGAAGTTAAGTTTTGACCTACTTATCTAAGTGTGTGAAAATTTGACAAAATATACTATAATTTCTAAAACCAGCCTAGTTACCACCAAATTCGCACAAACCAACCAAATACCTATCATAGTTCGCCAACTATGGCAGATTCATTAGAAATTTATTTGAAATGACGATAAACAGCCCATCGCAATTATCTTATCTATATCTTCTTGGTTTCAGTTGAAATTCAATTGGTTTTCTAGTCAAGCGTGGCCTCCATAATATTTTCATGCCATTTGTCATGAGAGTAGGAGAATTATTGATTGACCAAAAAGCAATCTATCATTGATTTGGCGACACGTTAAAATAAATACATTCTCTTCTTTTTTCAATATTTTTGATTTGCGATGATTGGCTTCACACGGGACTCCCCTTCGTCGTTATCTTTGCACTTTTTTGTAAATCGCATATTTTGAATATGCTTGCATAACCACTGGTGCTTTATATAACCAACGAAATAAATATTTTACTAACGTAATCAATTACAATCGATGAAGTGCAGAGTCACCAAATTTCTAAGGTTATCGTTCTGTGATGTAATAAATTGCACCGGAAACATCCAAGATTTTGATGGATTCATTCACTAACTGTGGCGTAAGCGTGGACGAAATTTAGAAGCCTATTCATTGGTTCATTCATACTGAATTCGGACTTTGTAGAAGACATCTTCCATCGTCCTTTTTCACGGTAATTCACAAGTCGAGCCTCCACTGAGGATCCCCGAAAAATCATCACAATTTCATTGGCAATATATGCACGCAAACTACGTCTCCTTCCAAGCGAAAATATCACTTTCCCCGATGAGTATGGATGTTATTATTCATCGATCATACATTTTCCCAATAAATAAAGCGATTATTCCTTATTCGATTCGTTTCCAAATGAAAAATATACGATCCTTTATATACTACGAATTGTTATTGATGAATAGTTAAATGCAATCTTGGGCAATGAGAATGCTAATTAGGAGAAATGATAATAACAAATGATGGTGATCTGTATGAATCAATCACTCTAATTCCGGCCATATGCAGACCTAATTAAACGTAATTATCGACACTCCAATCTGAAGATTTTTAGATATAAAAACATTGTTAAATACGCCTTCTCCTAGATTTGATGACATAACGAAATTCATGTATTTTCAACTCCTTATAAAAGTGATGTTCGATGCCCAAGTTAATGTACTACTTAAAAGTCATAAAGGTGAGTCCTTCGCCAAAGAATTTTACACCCTATGGTTCTCTTGCTAATTTCTCAAAGTCCAAGAAGTATATACAATATATAGTACGACGAATGACGTTGTCTTTCTAAACAAACAGAGAACCTCCGTCAAAAGTGATTGATGAAATCGAAATGCCGAAGTGGGAACTAATTGCCTTCTTTATCAAAAACGCGATTGATCGATCTATGGTCAGTGCAAACTCTATTGCTTGACTGCCAAATTCATTGTTAACAGCGTATCAACTTTGGGCCTAGTGACATATATGAATATCTTTTGGGTAATAATCTTGTAGATGACCAATTGTGGTCTACCAAATTTCAGAGTAGGGATCCTGCTATAAGGTTCGTATATTTTGTTATGCCTGGGGTGTAACAATTGTGTGACCTCAGCTTTCGACCACATCTCTGTTTTGTCCTTAATTTGTCGAGTGGAGAAAAAGTCAGAGAACTGAACGCTTGGAACGGTGACACACCTCAACGAAGACTTATGGTCTTTTAAGTCTATACAGACTCTCTAGTAAGTACACCATCCGGGAGAATCAGCTGCAAAGAGAATTAAGACTCCGCGAGAGCGATTGTTCCCTATGAGAAGGCAAGAGCTGCTACATATATTATCAGTTGAACAAACCACCTGGCATGGATGGCATCTAGGATCAGGTTGGGAGACACATAAAGTTAAGTAACAATCAAATTGCGGTCGAAGGGTAGTATAGGTCCCAGGGCGAAACGTGGATTGGTACCCACGATGGAGGACAGAGTGCGGGAAACGCCTGCTGAACCAATACCAACAGCTCTAATACTAAACCCTATCTCCACCTCCACATGGTGATCACTGGGAGCTCTTTCTCTATGAAAAACTGCAGACGAAGAAGGATGAAGGCGAGTATCCCGCGCCTAAAAACGGGACAAAATGTACCAACTGGTCCTCCAGGTTGGAGGTTGGGTAGGACTGACAACCCTACACGGTAAACCAACGTTAAGAAGCCACGAAAGGTGCCTCGGAGTGGAGGGATTATACAACGACGAACCCGGTAACGACAACGGATTAACGATTTGCGCACTTTCTCATGGAACGTCCGCTGCCTGTACAGAGATGGAGATGCCAAGCAGCTAGCCGATACCCTGTCCCAATATGAGGTTGATGTAACAGCATTGCAAGAGATGATACGGACAGGGACCGGTAACCATGTGCTCGGAGTAGGTTTCTTAGTCAGCCAAAAAATGAAACCTGCTGTTATCGGCTTTGAAAATATAAACGAAAGGCTACGCACTCTGCGTTTGTGAGGCAAGTTAAGAAATATAAGCCTCATTAACGTTCACGCCCCTACAGAGGACATTGTAGAGTCGGAGAAGGATATCTTCTACAAGGCAGTCAAACGGACCGTCGAAGACTGATCCAAGTATGATATCAAACTCATACTTGGAGATTTGAACAGTCACGTATGGACGGAGACCGTATTCAGGTGATACGTCGGTTTCCATAGCTTACATAGAGATACCAATGACAAAGGACTGCGCATTTACCAGCTAGCAGTATCGCACGAAATGGTTATTGGAAGTACCTGGTTTGCGCGCAAAGCGGTTCACAAACATAAGTGGGCCTCTCCAGACGGGACCACTTTCAACCAAATTGACCAAGTGCTGATTGAACGCCGCCACTCTCATCCTTGATGAATGTAAGTACATACAGGGAGTCCAATATAGACTCGGACCACTATCTCGTTGGCATGGTGCTCCAAGCTCGAATTACGACACCACCTACAATCCCGTCTGACAATCAGGTGAGAGTGAATACTGAAGCCATCCACAAAAGAGCTCTCCATGAGAGGGAAATGGATGCAACAATAACCGCAGTCAACAGAGGTCCTGGAGATGAAGCATCAACAAATGATTTTCACAACCACGTGAAGAACGTTATCATTGATAGGGTCACAAAGAATCTTGGTCGCAGCCGCAAAAAAGTCAGAACGGCTGGTTTGACGATGAATGTAAGCTAGCAACGGAGCGGAAGAATGCTGCATACCGAGAAATGTTGCATTCTCAAAGAACGCGGGCACGCGCAAAGACTTATCACGAACTCCGAGCGGAGAAGCGACTTCACAGACGGAAAAACGAAGGCTGGGAGAACCAACAAATCTATGAAGTAGAAAAGTACAGGGAGCAACCGCACCAGGCGCGCAAGTTTTACCAACAAGTCAGCAGGATGAAACCTTATACACCTCGATGCTCATCCTGCCGAGACAAAGAGGGAAATCTGATTTCCGACAGAATGGGCACATTGGAGCGATGGGTTGAGTACTTTGATGAGTCACCGAACAACCAGAAAACATCGGCGAGTTGGAGGTCTCGCCAACTGAAAACGACGGACAAATACTGCCACCACCAAGTATAGGAGAAACAGTCCGTGAAATTCATCGGCTTAAAAATCATAAGTCGCCAGGAACCGATGGAATTACGGGTGAATTGGTTAAATATGGAGACGACCAATTACACCAAGTGGTTCAATAACTTGTGCTCAAGGTATGGAACAGCGAATCAATGCCTGACGATTGGCAATGAGGCATTATCTGTCTCATACATAAAAAGGGAGATATCAGACAGTGCAGCAATTATAGAGGCTTCATTCCAGGCAAGTTAGCAATAGTTCAGATTTCTCTGTGCGGCAAGCGATGGAAAAATTGTTGAAATATGGACACCAGTTGCACCATTTATTCATCGACTTTCAAGCCGCCTAAGATAGCATAGCCAGGGTAAAACTGTTCACGGTCATGAGAGAATTCGGTATCCCGACGATATTGATAAGACTGACTAGGCTGACCCTGACCAATGTGCGAGGCCAGATATGTGTAGCAGGATTACTCTCAAAACCATTCGACATCAACAACGGTCTACAGCAAGGGGATGCCCTACCATGCGTCCTCTTTAACCTGGCCCTCGAGAAAGTGATCGGTGATGCTGAGGTAAATGGATGAGGTGCAATCCTCTTTATGTCCACCCAACTACTGGCCTATGCTTACGATATCGACATTATGGGAAGAACCACCCGAGACGTACAAGCTGCCTTCATCCAGATCGAGCAGGCGGCGCGAGATCTTGGGCTGCACATCGATGAAGTCAAGACAACATATATGGTGGCAACGTCAGCGCCAAGACCAAAAAAACGAACAACATCGATTCGCACTGGTCAAAGGAAAACAATGAAGATAGGAGACTACAACTTTGAGACCGTTGATCATTTCTCCTATCTAGGGAAAATCACAACCGATAACAGCTACGATGATGAAATCCGCGCACGGCTGTTGGCTGACAACAGAGCCTATTTCAGCTTACCAAAACTGTTCCGCTCAAAACGTCTCATCATAGAATCAAAGCTCTTACTGTACAAGACAATGATCTTGCCAGCTTTTATGGATATCGAATTGGTGGACCTCGGCGGAAAATCGGGATATCTGGAGTTCTTTATTAAGGTAGGCCTAGACCGGTTACCGTTTGTTGCGCTATTGATGATGATGAATAACTGACCAAAAGCCAAAGTTTAAGGAGCTCATAGAGTTTGCAAAGGCTAACGCGACTTCCATTGCTGTAACAATTTCGAAGCTGCTGCTGAACATTGGAGGGCTGCGGCAAGACCAGTGCATTTTTGCCGGACTGCAACACCTATTTTAAAAAAGTTTTGTCCTTTTGCTTGGCCTAGAACGTAGTTTGATGAAAATTTCTATTTTCTATTTTCAACTAAAAATAACGGGATGAACAATATTTGTCAATTGTAGAGTCTATCAGTTACTCTCCTTTGTTATTTCTAGTCTTGTAGCCACTGTGCCCTTTGGGTCTTCGAATTTTATGCCACTGCGAGCTATTTTCTAATTAATTGATAAATTAGTGTTTCTCTATAGTGAAGGTGTGGTATTTGTGTTTTGTTTTTTTTTTTTAGTCTTTGTGCACTTCGCTAGTGGGTTTGACGCGTCTGCATTTTTTCTCGATCATTGGTTTGATCCGGGCAGAGTCGAAAGTTTGGAAATCATGGTGAAGCAGCGTTCATTGACTTTGGTAGTCGATCGGCCTTTGGAACCATAGAAGATGACAGAGCAATGGTGGAACGCCAATTTATCTCAGTTGCGTTAATGCACGAAGCAATTTCATAGCGGATTTCAGCACTGGCTGTGGGCACCATTCCAGATGCTGATAGCGCCTGTTTCATTGGAGTTGGTTGCAGAAACTCTGTTTTATTAAGATTTAATCACAGGCAAGAAAGTGTCTATTAGAGATCCTTGATGCTTTCCATTCATAGCCCAGTAGACTCACTTCCTTGGTAGATAACATATTTCTGATTTCCTCAGACCCTGGGAGATGCAATGTTTAGCCGTCAGCTTGAAAGCTAGGAATTATTTTTTTTATTTACTAAGAAGAAACATTCTTCGGGAGATATCTTCATGAAAGAAGCTTTTAGAACCGTCCATCTAAAAAGTTGGTGCTATCCTTGAGAGGGAAGGGGTTATTTTATTTCTTTTTAATTTATTAAATTTAAATTTATTAAATTATTAAGTCAAAACTCATATTGAAAAGTGTCATAAATATTTATTAAACCTTTTAAGATTGTATCTAAAACCATTTTAACCTTCAAACCAGCGCAAAATATATCCAATTAGGCAGTAAGCGAAGACTGCTTTGAACTGGAAACCAGGAATGACATTTGCATTTCACAGAGACTGATTAAGTTTCTATCAATTATAACTAGGCAATATCAAAATATTTCCCCTGAAGACATTCTCGTCTCAATAGCGCCATGTAGTAATTACCGATCATATTGGAGCCGTTCTTCAAATAATGGGACGACATAATGGCGCACTGCTTCCAGGCGGCAGACGAACAGACAGTGCTCGTATGCATTTTCGGCTCCAGGTTTCTGCCGCCTAGCCTGAAACCCCCTTAGAACTTAGACCGATGCGATCGGAACTAGTAGCGATACCACTTCAACGTTAATCGATCAAATCGACAAGCGCACTCCTGGCTTGAATTAAGTAGAAGAACATCTTTCTATTGTTAAATATAAAAATCTCAGTTTCTGTTATGATATGATGAAAATTTAATCGATTATCGATATTAGGCTGGGGACGGTCGAACGGTGTGCAGACAATGGACAATGCATCATTCATATTGACCCAATTCTTCGTGGTATTTGACAGTGGTGCTATTTAAACAGGCAGCAATGGTTCTGATCCAATACTTAGCTCAGTTTTATTATTGCTGGCTAATGCTGTAAATAAGTCGCCTATTGTTGCAAATATGTAGATTAACGTTCAATATCCAAAGCAGGGCTTGCGCACGTAAATGAAATTCCTGGCACTGGGGAGTTCTGCTTGCTGGCGACACCCATATTTGGATTCGTATTAGTCGAATAGAAGCAGCACTGATAACACAATATTTGACGACAATTCGTCGCTATTATTGGATTAGACCTGCTTAGTCGTTCAACTGTTATCAGCAAATTGCAAAAGCCTACGTTCGATGAGAACATGTTTGGACGCCATTTATTTGCTTATCAGCACTGAACGTATTTGAACCAGCATTGAAGATAATCAACAAGCATTAGCTTTTCTATACATACAATACGTCTATCTACCTAAGGCACATAAGTACATATATTATGAATAGGTTTCCATTTTCACTGAGCTACCAATCAAGGTACCAATTCATATTCACTTATTAGAAATCTTTAGCAAACTTCCATTGCATTTCAAATAGAATAAAGAAAAGTGAGGGCAGAATGATAAAATACAGAATCATTTACAGAAATCAACGGGCGTCTTAACATATAATGCAGTCTTACATGAGTTCCAGTCCAGGAAAGGGGAAATTTCTACCCGTTCATACCTCTTATGTGCCTCCTGGAATGCCTACTTAGGATATGAAGGAAGGTGGGAAATCACAATGTCGGCAGATGCTGGATTTTATCCAATACTAGCACCAAGAGTCAAAAATTTAGGCTCGCACGATCCTACCTCCTAGCATTGCTGGTGGTGGTCAGTGGGAGGTTAGTGCTAAATTCCGCTAAACTCCTTGCAATATTCACCACATTTGTAAAATGGTGCGCTTCTGCATGCTGTGGATCAGATTGTATGAAAGTCCCTGGATACTTGGGGATGCCGTAGCAAATTTACGTGCAATACCTGTAGCTGATAATAATATGGAAACTACAAATACCTTCTGGAGGCACCAAATTTCTTTGATTTCCCAAGTCAGTGGCTCATAGTTCACTTTCTTCTCTACATACTTCAGGTCAGCGTTGCTGTAATGGAGAATAGCAATATCAATAATATAGGAGCCACACATTCTGCACTGCTCATTCTGCAGCCTTTTATAAGCCCGGGTGGCGATCACGTGATCCCGAATGGCCCCTCCGTTTCAGCAAACAGTTCCATAGCACACAGAAATTTGCTTGGCAAATACAGATTGAGGGAATTCACGTGTTTACCGTGCATTGCATTTGCCTTCAATTTATCAAAGGACTCTTGGTTTAGCTTCATCATACTCAAAGGATTGAAATATCGATCATTCAAGCTAAGTGGAGTCAGCCCTCAATACACCTTAGAAATAGCTGCATGCAAAGGTCTCACCTGATCTTTGCTGTAAAAATAAACGCGTAGCGTGGGTGAAATTGTACCACAATGTTAACCACTTCCGTGGCTCGGAGGGCACTTGCAGAATTTGTGTGATGCATTCGGATTTTGGACATAGTAGTCCCCAACCCGTCGATGAAAAGCCAACTGATGGCCATACTCCAGCAGTTTTTCCATCACTTGCCGCGTAGAGAAAGTCTGATCTGTTGCTCATATGCCTGGAGTGAGGCCTCTTTGGTATGGGCCAATGATGTTCTGGGCTATCTAGCAAGATAGCTGAGAATATCTTGAAGATGGTACTCAGCAACGTGATACCTCTATAATTGCTGCACTGTGTGATATATCCCTTTTTATGTATGGGGCAGGCTGCCCCGCACCTTGAGCATAAATTAATAAACCGCTTAGTGTAGTTGGTCGCCTCCATATTTAACCAGTTCAGCTGTAATTCCGTCGGCTCCTGGTGACTTATAATTTTTAAGCCAATAGTTGCAGGAACTGCTTCTTGCGTGCTTGTTGGTGGCAGCATTTGTATGTTGTCTTCAATTGGCGGGACCTCCAACTCACCGATAGTTTGGTTGTTAAGCGGTTCGTCAAAATACTCAACCCATTGCTCCCATATGCCCATTCTATCGGAAAATAGATTTCCCTCTTTGTCTCGGCAGGATAAGTGTCGAAGAGGATAAAGCATCCTGCAGACTTATTGGCAAAACTTGCGTGTCTGGTGTGGTTGCTTCCTGTACTTTTCGAGTTCACAGACCTGTTGGTTCTCCCGGCTTCTTTTTTTCCACCTGTGAAGTCGCTTCTCCGTTGAACGGTGCCATTCCGACTTTTCTTGATGCTGGGGCCAAAAATGTTTGTGGCAGTATCAATGATAACGCTCTTCAGGGCATTGCGAAGATCATTTATTGATAACTATTTATTGATGCTTCATCACCAGGACGTCTATTAGCTGGGGCTATTGCGGTGTCCGGATAGCTGAGTGGTTAGAGCACAAGGCTATCGTACGGAAGGTCGCGATTCAAATCTCGCTGACGGCAGTGGGATTTGTATCGTGATTTGACGTCGGATACCAGTCGACTCAGCAGTGAATGAGTACCTGAGTTAAATCAGGGTAATAATCTTGGGCGAGCGCAATGCTGACCACATTGCCTCCTACAGTGAACTGTAGTGTACCGTTACGGTCTTGAATCAAATGCTCTAACACACTTCAAGGCGCTGGTCCAATATGGATTATTGCGCCAATGGTTATTATTATTATTGCGGTATTCATTTCCCCTTTTTCTCGGCAGGATGAACATCGAGGTGTGTATAGTTTTAGCCTGCTGATTTGCTGGTAAAACTTGCACGCCTGGTGCGGTTGCTCCCTGTACTTTTCTAGTTCACAGCCCGCGTCCTCTGAGAATGCAAAATTACTCGGTATGCAGCATTCTTCCGTTCCGTTGCTAGCTTACATTCATCATCAAATCAACCGTTCCGAGTTTTTTGCGACTGGGGCGAAGTATGTTTGTGGCCGTATTTATGATAACGTTCTCAGGTGATTGCGAAGATCATTTGTTAATGCTTCATCTCCCGGATCTCTGTTGACTGCGATTGTTGCGGCATCTATTTCCCTCTTATAAATGTTACGGAGGGCTTTGTTGTGAATGGTTTCAGTATCCACTCTCACCTGATTGTCGAACGGATTGTAGGCGGCGTTGAAATTCGGGTCCGAAGCACTATGCCAGCGAGATAATGATCCGTTTCTGTGTTGCCCCCTACATATTTTGACAATCGTGAAGGCTGAGAGGTGGCGGCGTTCAATCAACACATGGTCAATTTTATTGAAAGTGGTCCCGTCTGGAGGCGCCCACGGATGCTTGTGTGTCCAACAACAATTTCGTGCGATACTGCTAACTGAATAACCAGCTGTCCGTTATCATTGGTGTCCTTATGTAAGCTATGGGAGCCGACATATCGCCTAAACACGGGCTTGAAATCTCCAAGTATAATTTTGAAATCATACTTGGGACAGGCTTCGAGGGTCCACTCAACTGCCTCGTAAAAGGTGTGCTTCTCCGACTCTGCAATCTCCTCTGTTGGATTCACTGGATGGCAACTGTAATATAGGGTGCATTGGCTTTTTTCCAGGAAACCGGTCCCTGTCCAGCGCGTTCCTGGCAGCGCTGTTACGTTAGCCTTCCATTGGGAGAGAGTATCGGCTAGCTGCTCAACTGTACTCGGTCTGTACAGGAAACCACGTTCCATGAAAAAATGCGCAAATCGTTACTCTTGTGGTTACCGGATTCGTCGTTGTAAAATCCATCCTCTCCGAGGCTCCTTCTGTGGCTTCGTAACATCGGTTTTCCATGTAGGGTTGTTAGCTCTACCGAGTTGGTAAAATTTATACCGTTTTTAGGCGCGGGAGACTCTCCTTCATCCTTCCCCGTCTGCAGTTTTTCATTAGAAAAGAAATCCCAACGATCACCTCGTGGATATGAAGATAGGGTTTGGTAGTAGAGCTATTGGTGTTTGTTCAGCATGCATTTCCCGATTTTATGCTCCATTATGAGTACCAATCCATCGTCTGCCATGGGACCTATACCACCTTTTGGCTGCGATATTTATTTTATATTTCCCTAAAAGATGCGATTTCAGCACCAGCTTCACACGTTGATTTCGGGCGGCAAACATCCATCAAATCACCAACTCAAGGGTTCCTTGCGGAATTTTTTGGTAATCGTAGTAGTCTACCTTGATCATAGCTGAACGTCACAATTGTTATTTCCGACTTGCAGCTCGTCATGAGCTTCGCGAAAAGCGTGGATTGGACGCTTGTCTAGACGAAATTCCATCCGTAATGCTATACAAAACCAAAAGGGACTCAATGAATACGCCTTTAATTTTGTTAGTTTCGAATTAATTTAATAGAGAAGTAGGACATCGATTAGCTAGGTGTGCGCGACCCTGTCAAAAACCTTGGTGTAGTTAATATAGCAATTAAAGATTTTTCTTTAGTATGCCATCAAATCCTATGCCTGACAGAAATTTTTGGAGAAATCACTTACTTTTAAATGCTCAACATCATCTGGTACACTTCAAGGCCCTGATCCAATATGGATTATTGCGCCAACAATTATTATTATTATTGTGCACGAAAACTAGATACTGTTCTAAGATAGGTTTCAAGGTCCTTTTCACAGAATTTTGCAGTCACCTGTGAATATATCCACTTTAATCCTAAAACAGTTTCTAGTTTCGCTGCTGAAGGCTTCCACAGTTTCAATGAAAACATTGTATGACGTAAAAAAGTATAGGAAAAGGAATCCCTTTCATCAACGTCCGGACTCTCCACCGATCGAAGTCTATCTTCTTCGCAGGAAGAAAAGACCGAAACGGAATGCCATGGTGACATGGTTTTATCTGTCAACGCTCCTTAGCAGAGAGCCCCTGGGTTTGCATAAACTTGTTGAAGAATCTCAGCTAGTTTTGGATAGTCTCTGAAAGGAAACCTTTTATTCTAGCTCGATAAATCAAGATGTAATCGTGGACAAATTCTTGAAGCAAATTGATAACTTCTTAAAACTGGAGGTGAATATAAGGAACTGCATCGAATATGTGATCGGATCAACGACAATAAGGGTCTTGGTTCGGATGGCATTGCAAATAAGCCGAGAGTGAAGACTAGGCCCGACCTATTCGACAACACTTTCGGGCGAAGTCGTGGGGTGATCTGAATGGCATTTCAAGTACCCGCGAACGATGGTGCATAGGTGTATTATTTTGTTAAGGGAAAGTCGCACCGCGTCCTTGAAGAACTATTGTGCCCCTGCATAGGTGTAGCGCGGAGTATTCTTAGCGAAATGGAAAACACAAAAAATTATCGCTTTGACTGAAAAGCATCGGAAATGCCAGGGTGTTCACCTCAGTCGACGGGGTAGGACATGCCCCGGTCCTATCGAGAAATGGGCAAGGGTTCTTGGGGTTAATTAGTCCAATCAAAACGAATACGTGCTGGCACCGCCACTAGAAAGACCGAGGAACTCACAAGAGCCCTTCAGAAAAGGTGCATCAATATTTGCACTCTTCAAGAGACCCGATGGTCCGGTGTCCAAGGTGTGACAGAGAACGCCCAAACGCTCAATACGGTGTTGGCATTGCCTTCTCAGAGAGTTTCCGTGATGCTATTGAAAAAGTTGGCGCAAGGACTTGCAAAGTTCCTGCCGGTTACTATATGGTCATCGCGGGCGACCATAGTGGTCATGTGGGTAAAAGGAATACGGCAACAGATGCCATGGGTAAAGGGTTTGGAGCACGCGATGGTGGCAGTCGGTTTTGTGGGAACCCCTGAACTTGTACCATCTTCCTACATTTTATAGTGGAAATAGTAAAACGCAAGTTGATTATGAGACTATGAGACCATCGACCGTTGATTGCTGTTTTGTGAATCAAGCTACCGATAAAGCAGCGTGAAGAACGCAGTGGCTCGCTCTTTAACGATCTCGTGAGAAAAGAAAGAAAGATCTCACTTACGCAATTGTCAATCATTATGAATGTCAAAGAAGAGGTAAGTCGCTCTTAGGTGGCGGTGGGGAAGACTGGACCCCAAGCCTCTCAGTCAAATCAAAACCAAGTGGCCGAGGAGAACCCCACGTGGTGGCATTGGCAAACGCTGTTCTCACATTGGTTTGCTGGCCGCAAGACAGTAGGCGATTGCACCAAAGGCCAATTAGAGTGATCACACCCGAGAATGCTGGGAGACTCATATGAAGTGGTAATAGATCACGAAACCTTATCAAGGACATACTGGTAACATGGGAACCGAGATAACCCCTGAATTCGAATGTATCAGGAGAATTCCTGACTCATGAGCGTTCAGTTCGATTATTGTGGCTGGCCCCTTAATGGGAGCTTCGTAGGGGTTGTGGTTATGTTCAGACAAACAAAAACCTTCGAGCCTCAAACGGGTGCCGTACTCCAAAGTTTGGTAGAGATCTAGGTAGGTCTTGCATCCGCCAGTATGAATAAACTGAGCCATACACTCAGTATAGACTGGTACCGTTGTGCTTGTTTCAGCGGGGCTGCTACTCACGTGAAACCACCAGGACGTAACGTAAATTGACGAAAACCACTGGACATGATGACATCGCATCAGAATTGGGGAAAGCGAAGAGCTTGGGCTCAACATTGTGGCTCAGTGGGTTGTTGAGGAGGGTAGAAAACCATCTGACTGGCAAGAAAGCACCACCATTTCAATATGGAAAAAGAAAGGTAGTCCTGCAGAGCTCACACTACCGTCCGATCCGGTTGCTGTCCCATAACATGAGTATTTTTGAACGTATTCTTGATAAACGTATTCGGGACATGAGTCAGAAGACCATGAATCAAACGAGGCTTGGGGGTTTGAATCTGAAGAAAGCATTTAACCGTGTGCATACGAACTCATCTGGTATACTTTACGACAACACCTAGTACCAGAAGAACTCGTGCCCTGGGTTATTTTGCTCTACCATAACCCGAGAAGTAAAGTTCGAAGTGTGATAGGTGTATCAAAACCGCTTCGTACCTCTCTTGGTCTTCATCAAAGAAGCGCCCTTCCACCACTCCATTTTGTTCTTGTTATGGACACCGTCACACGGGACACCTAACGTCCTGCGTCCTCTACACTGCTTTATGCAAGTGATATTTTCCAAGCGTCCAATAGCGAAAACGTCCAAAAAAAAAATGATCGCCCCATGCAACACGGTCTCAGATTGAATTTGAATTAAAATCAATTTTTGACGATCGATCCCCATGCAACAGGCACTATCACCGTCAACGGTAGTGCCCAGAACTGAATGATTTAAATATCTCAGGTTAATGTTATCAGCTAATTGGAAATTGCGTTATGAAATTGCTTCACGCATTAGCGCAACCTGGATGAAGTGTTGTTGCACAACAGGTGTTGTTTGTGATTGATGTATCAACGAACATCTCCAATCTAAAATTTACCGTAATGTCGTCCGTTCTGTCGAACTCTAGGGTTCTGAGTGTTGGCCGACTATAAAAGACAATGAACGGCGTCTAGCGATAATGAAGACGAAGGTGTTGCGTTGGACTTGTGACGATCGATATGGGGTTGAATCGATCATGGAAAAATTGGGAGAGAGGCCTCTTCGATGGTATGGTCACGTAATTCGCGAATATCAAATTATTAGACTGATTCCCATTGATATGAATTCGCCGGGAGGATGGGGAGCAAAATCCTTAATAATTTTGGCAGAGAATCTTTTTTTTTTCAATTTTGGTAAAAGCATTTTTTCTTTTATTTATATGAAAGCTACGAACTTACCTGTATAAAACTCATATAGAAGCCATGGACGGAAAGTGTTCTAATATTTCATTATATTTTTAAGAAAAAACAATTTAATATTATAATATTATTCCATTAGGTCCGAAAATGAGACTCAATCGTTCTTATGATTAGTTTGTTAAACTATATTATTTCTTACAATATTCAGTGACTTCGTACGGTAAAGCTGCATAAAAATCATAAAGTCGGCTAAGGAGTTTGATTTATCTAATTTGAATATTTTATCTAAATGGCGTTATTCACTAGAGCTCTAAATGTTCTGAAAACAACAATCTTTTATTTGGAGACTCAAAAAAATAACTAACCTGTTAATTTGTGTCATTATATTGGACTCAAGAATTAGATTAGAATTAGAATTTCTGTGGAAATGGAAACGAAAATCTTTCTCTCGCTCTACACGTGTAGCACAAAATCTATTCACAAATTATCTGAGATGGATGTATGCGTTTTCACCTGGCCAGGTAAACTGGCAACAACACTCAATCGAAGAGTGAATTGAAGTAGAAAGACTAGCTCGCTTTCGTCCATGACTGTGAATTAGTTTGAGAGAGATAAAGTGTGGGCTGTCCTCTTGTATGATATCTTAGAGCCAATCACAATGGGGTTCACACCGTCAGAATAGGGTGTAGAAAAAGATTCTCGTAAAAAAGATACTTTTAGCTGTATGGCTGAATTATTGAGTACTCATATAAATGTATGTATCTAAATGGAATAACATATGATATGCTATACATGGCGGCTCCGTCTTCCGATTCCATGCCTACAAATGGGAAAGGTGTGAAGCAGAAGGATGGTAGATTTTATCTTTCAAGATCCCATCTTTTATCCTGTGTTGTAGGCATATTGGCGTAAAGTTGGCTGTATTGCAGAATGTTGGTGATTTCGTTGTTCCTTTTTGTGGCTGCTCCTGTCGTAGTCAGTCTGGTTGTCTTACATGACTGAACAATGCCTGGTTTCATTGGGACATGTGTTTTGTGAAACAAAATGTGCGACGTTTTATCCTTTCCCTAATTTTCTCTTGTGCATGTCATGATGTTGTCTCCCAAGGGGTGGAACATTTAGGAAGCTTTTGCCTGCGATTGAGATTTTGATAAATGAAGGGTTTAGACGAAGCAATTACTAACTAAATTTGCTTTGTAGGCTGGTGTTAGGTGTGATGTTTTTATTTATTTGCATGGGACTGGGATAAACTCTCGTACATACTTTGAAAATGGCAAATTTAAAATTGTACACTTATAGTAAACTGAGGCTTTAAAATCAAACATGAGAGCTCAGAATTATATATTTAAATGATACTGCTAATACGTCAATAAAAATAAAAAAGAAACCAAACTCCAAATATCCTAATTTTATTTATTTATTTATTATTTAATCCTGAGAGACACAGCCTTGTTGAATCAGGATTAATTTGACATAATTTGATTCTTAGCAGCAATTATACAATTTAGTGCTGGTAGTTAGTAGTTCAACCATCCTGCCGTAATATTAGGGTGCAAATTATGTCGAATCACACCATCAAAAGAAAAGCTGAACTTTTTATTCAAATATTACTTAAAAACGGCCGCTCATTTCTTGCACTGGCATCGCAGCCTATAAACAGATTGGCCTTCTTTGCTGAGATGGTGCACGTCGAATATTGCGGCTCTTCCAAGAGAGCTGATGGGTCGCGAGTCATGTACATCTAAGAAAAGTACACGTTCTTCGCTGGAACTCCGGTTCGAACATAGAAAAGCGTGCAGACCCTTTCAGGCAAGGACACATGCTATCCCGATCAGCGTCTCTTGTGCTGTAGAATAAATATAATATCTGCCTTGAATATTTTTTTGAGAATTGCGGAGTCCTAAGTCCGCATCAACTTGATGCCAAACCGGACCAAATGGAGAGCAACTCAATCCCTCTTTGTTTTGGTCCACGGACCCCTCGTTTAGGGCTTAGCACCCAAACTTTCAAAATGTTAAGCGATGATGGTTTTACGATTTCTTACCAGGGCAGAAGCAAATCGTTAGACGCTGCCTCACCTCTGCCCTGGGAGCAGCGTGACCGAAGCGGCTCGCAGATGTTAAATGCTCCTTTATATAATACGCAGAGCACAACATAACTACGAATTATATTGAGCGTAAATCCGCTCTATTAACCAGAGCTTCACTCTGCCCTGGTAAGAAAACGTAAAGTCGTCATCGCCTAATAATCTGCTATGCTTAGATGGTTCAGTCACCTCCGATCAAAGTCTCTTGTATTAGTGCGCCGTTGATGTCTTCCTCTAGGAAGAAGATAAGCTGATTAGTTGAGGCGTACTCAAATGCTGTGTTACACCATGATCTGCTTGTATAACAGGTTCATCAGTCCCCGTCGAATACGAATTAGGAAAGGGTGGCTTGAAGTTTCTTCTCCTTGATAACTATCCAGTCATCCATGGGAACGCTGAGGATTTGAAGGCATAGGAATTGGATGAGGGTATCCTTATCTATATGGATCCTGAACAACCAGATGCGAGCGACCGGTCTCCTAAAGATTACGTCGTATGGGATAACTTAGAGCTTAACGACCTCTTAAATATCGCGACGCACGAACCTAGAAAGTCCCTGGAGAATTGGTCCTTCGATTTTATAACGGAAAACTCATTGACCACTTGAAAGGAGTCAAAGTAGGGACTACTGGTCACGTCGCTGAAAGGTTTCGCAATTCGGCTGATACTGCTTTAATGTTTGCATATATCACGTGCGCTCCCTGTACAGAGATGAAGCTGCCAAGTAGTTAGCCGATACCCCGTTCTAATATAAGGCTGATGTATCAACGTTGCAAGAAACGCGTTTAACCGGGACCGGTTTCCTGGAGAAGAGCCACTACACCATATATTATAGTGGCCATCCAATAAACCATGTGCTCGGAGTAGATCTCTTAGTCAGCCAAAAAATGAAATCTCCGATTATCGGTTTTGAAAACCTAAGCGAACGTCTATGCACTCTGCGCTTGCAAGGCAAATTTAGAAATATAAGCCTCACTAACGTTCACGTCCCTACAGAGATAACTGCAGAGTCGGAGAAGGATACCTTCTACGAGGCAGTAGAACGAACCCTCGAAGCCCGTCCTAGATATGATATCAAAATTATACTTCGAGATTATAACAGCCTAGTAGGGAAGGAGCCCGTATTCAGGCGATACGTCGGCTCCCATAGCTTATATCAAAATATAATCATAACGGACTGCGGTTTATTCAATTAGCAGTGTCACACGAAATGGTTGTTGGAAGTACCCGGTTTGTGCAGAAATGGTTGTTGGGAGTACCTGGTTTGCGCAGAAAGCGGTTCACAAATATACGCGGGCTTTCCAGGCGGGACTATTTTTAACTAAATTGACCATGTATTGATCGAACGCCACCACCTTTCAGCCTTGATGAATGTCAGAATATATAAGGGGGCCAATATAGACTCCGATCACTACCTCGTTGGCATGTGTGGTCCGTGCTCGAATAATAACATCACCCAGAATCCCCTCTGATAATCAGGTGAGAGTCAACACTGAAGCGATCCACAACATAGCCCTCCGCAACACCTATAAGAGCGAAATGGATGCCATAATAGTAGCAGTCAACAGAGATCCTGGAGATGAAGCATCAACAAATGATCTTCATACTCACCTGAAGAACGTTATCATAAATACGACCACAAATATACTTGACCCCAGCTGTAAAAAAGGTCGGAACGGTTGGTTTGACGATGAATGTAAGCCAGCAACGGAAAAAAGGACGTGGGCACGCGCAGAGACTTATCACGAACTCCGTCGAGCGGAGAAGCGGCTTCACAGACGGGAAAGGAAAGCCTGACAGAACCAACAGGTCTGTGAACTAGAAAAGGACAGGGAGCAACCGCACCGGGCGCGGAAGTTTTACCAACAAGTCGGCACGATGAAGCCTTACACACCTCGAAGTTCATCCCCCCGAGACAAAGAGGGAAATCTGATTTCCGACAGAATGGGCATATTGGAGCGATAGGTTGCGTATTTTGATCAAGTGCTCAACAACCCAAATATCGGCGAGTTGGAGGTCCCGCCAACTGAAAACGACGGGCAAATGCTGCCCCCACCAAGCATACAAGAAACAGTCCGTGCAATTCATCGGCTTAAAAATAATAAGTCGCCAGGAGCCGATGGAATTACAGTCGAATTGGTTAAATATGGAGGCAACCAGTTACACCACGTGGTTCATCAACTTGTGCTCAAGGTATGGGACAGCGAATCATTGCCTGGCGACTGGCAACGAGGCATTATCAGTCTCATACATAAAAAGGGAGATATCACGCAGTGCGACAATTATAGAGGTATCACGTTGCTGAGTACCCTCTATAAGATTTTCTCCTCTATCTTGCTAGGCCGGATAGCCCCATACGTTCAGAACATCATTGACCCATACCAAAGAAGCTTCACTCCAGGCAAATCAGCAACAGATCTAATTTTTTCTTTGTGGCAAGCGATGGAATAACAATTGGAATATGGACATCAGCTGCACCGTCTATTAATTGGCTTCAAAGCCGCCTATGATAGCATAGCCAGGGTAAAACTGTACACGGCCATCAAAGAATTCGGTATCCCGACGAAATTGACAAGACTAATTAGGTTGGCCTGACCAATGTGCGAGGCCAGATAAAAGCAGCAGGATCACTCTCAAGACCATTCGACATCAACAACGGTCTACGACAAGAGGGTGTCCTATCATGCGTCCTCTTTAACCTGGTTCTGGAGAAAGTGATGCGCGATGGTGAGGTAAATGGACCAGGTACGATCCTCTTTAAGTCCATCCAACTACTGGCCTATGCTGACGATATTGACATCACGGGAAGAACCACCCGGGACGTACAAACTGCCTTCAACCAGATCGAGTAGGCGGCTATCGGCGCGGGATCTTCGGCTGCACATCAATGAAGGCAAGACAAAATATATATATGAGAACGTCAACACCGAAAACCAACCAATCAACAACATCAAACCACACTGGTCAAACGGGAAGAATAAAGATAGGAGACTACAGCTTTGATACCGTTGGTAATTTCTCCTCTCACTACGGGTAGGGGGTCGATAATTTGAAAGCTCTGCTGGCTGCGGGCTGAGATGGGGACAACGTATTGGAGTTCCATTAACTTATGGGAAGCATAGCGTATCACAGCCGATAACAGCTACGATAATGAAATCCGCGCGCGGTTGTTGTCAGCCAACAGAGCCTATTTCAGCTTATAAAAATTGTTCCGCTCGAAACGTCTCACCATAGGGTCAAAGCTCTTACTGTACAAGACAATTATCTTGCCAGCCCTCATGTATTCCTCAGAAACTTGGGTTCTTAGCAAAAAAAATTGCGAACTCTTGGCCGCGTTCGAGGAAGAATTCTCCGAAGAATTTTTGGCCCCTATATGAGGATGGACGATTCCGTAGCCTACATAACGACCAAATTTATGAGCGATACCATGACCGTCAAATTGTGGATAAAATCCGGCTCAATAGGTTACGGTGGGCGAGTCACTTAATCCGTATGGATGAGGATGATCTAACCCGGAAAGTCTATAAGGGCAATATCTATGGTAGAAAAAGAAAACGAGGCAGACCCTGCCTAAGATGGAGCGATGGCGTTGATGAGGACGCCAGACAGCTTTTCGGGATATCGAATTGGTGGACCTCGGCGCAAAACCGGGATGTCTGAAGTTCCTTATTAAGGCAGGCCTAGACCGGATACCAGTTTTTGCGTCGTTGATAATGATGATGATGATAAAAGCAAAACCGGAGTGGTTCGTCTTCACTTGTAATAACTGCTTAAAAGGGGCACGTTCTCCACTCAGTGGGAATCCAAATGCTGACGCTGTTAAGCCACCTGGAGATCCATCGTCGTATCGTCCAATCCACATTACGTGCAACAGTTTGCTCCCAATTGTAGAGGAAGCAGGAGTCATGTACATGCAACAATACGATTTTCGCGCCAGCCAATCAACGGTGGATGCTATCAACACAGATACTGTGTCACCATCACCCTCCACGTGAGGAATGCTTTAAACTTAGCGCAATGGTAGCATATAGTATAATAAGATCCTTAAACCAGCTGAATGTTCCCACGTATATTCAGCCAATCATCAGGAATTATTTCGTGGATATCTATGACACCGCCGTAGGTCCAGTTGAATGTGGTGTGCCTCAAGAATCAGTGCTGAGCCCACTACTCTGGAACGGGATGTATGACCATGTGCTGGTCATTAAACTTGCGCGACAAGGTACCCTTATCGAGCATGCAGACGACATCGGTTTCGTGTTGAGCAATATGTGATAGAGTCTAAGCCTTTCATCAAATACTTCGGCGTTATGGATCATCGATTGACCTTCAAGGACTTCTTGAGCTACGCGGGGAAGAAAGGAGCGAGAGTTGTAGGCACGCTAACTTGCATGCTGCCCAATATTGGAGGACCGAAACCACCAAGGAGACTTCTGCTAGTCAGAGTATGTTTATCCAATTTGCTGTGTGCGCAGCTTCCGTTTGGACAAAAGCTTTTAATGTTCAAACGTATAGGAGAAAATTATCTTCAGTATGTTTTCCGAGTACGTTAAGAGTCGCTGGTGTAGACGAAGCAGATTTCGTAGTCGCGGGAATGGAGCCTATTGATATTTAGGCTGAGGAGAAGCGAACACCATACAATTGGAAAGCACGTGGTGACCATAATGTCGAAGTTCGATGATCAGAAGAAAGAGCGCGCACAATCAGTGTGCGTGTGGGAAGTGCGCGTACAGGCTGATTCCAAATATCCAGCTTTGGATTACGCGCTGCCGTGGAAATGTCCACTATCACTTGACCCAATTTCTAACTAGGCATGGTGGATACCGCAAATATTGATATCGTTTTTGACATAACGATTTTCTCTTCTATCCTGACCTGAGTGTATAAACGAATACGAAGACCCGGACCACATGCTCTTCGTATGTCCCAAATTTGCAAATGAGACGGAGTAGCTTTAATTTCGCTTGACAAGGCCTTTACAAGTGGAGACGATCATTCTGCAAATGCTCGAATCCCAAGAAGTGTGTAATGCAGTTAGTAGCACCATAAGCTGCATTCAGGAGGATAGGGAGGAACAATTCTCTCCGTAAGAGTAAGCCGATAGGACTTTAACCCGCCTGACGATGTAATGTCTCTAGATTTTTCCGTGGGACATAGCGGGTGAAGATATGTTTTTTTTAATTGGCACAGTATGGCTGTCGATGTTTTACACCACTATAAACAAACAAGTCGGGAAACCGGAAGCTGGGCGCTTCAGGTATGAAAGGTTTTATTTGCTTCTTCTGTGAGTATATTTAAGTGTAGAATTATTCCATTTGTACGTAGCCCGTTATGTATTTCCATTTAGCATGCCTGACTACTCACTTCAATGTGATATTGATATTTAGTTGCAGTAAATTTACGGGAGAGAGTCAACTTTGAGCTACTGTAAAATTTGTAAGTAATAGTACGATTTTAATCAAACTTGGGGATAATATGCTTCATATTATGTTTTATACTACTACCAACGTTTATAACTCTGGGATAAACTTACGGGCGTTTTACTCAATTTCCCCTAAAAATATGGTAATATACTATTATTAACTTAATTTGAATATATATCGATATGGAGAGTATTTTGAGACCTGGACACCATATAGCGGCAGCTTCATGAATTTTCTTCAGATTTTTCGGTTGAGTAGCTTCTGAGAATGGGTCCGTTAAAGAAATCATCACTTCCCACCCCTCCCACTCCCCGCCTTTTTAACAAATCTCAAAACTAAGACCGTCTTCGAAAAGTACTAATCGATACCTTTCATTTAATACCCCATATGACTACATTCGGTGAGAAAAAATTTTACAGCTCCCTTTTACATGTATGGGGACTCCCCCCCCCCCCCGCCCTATAAATTCAACCTAGAAGGATATCACTCACTACATGTCTGGGGGTCCACAGTTCCCACCTTATCACCAAATTTCGTGTCAATCGGTATAGCCGTTTCTGAGAAAAGTGCTTGTGACAAACAGACAGACAGCCTGTGAGGAGTGGCCAGATCACCCATCAGACGCGACCCCAGCTGGCGGATTGGGGCATGCCTATTGATGTGTGAAGATGTGTTCATGCACTTTTCTTTTCTGATTGTGCATGGGCTAGTGTTTGCTCATCTCTGGTGCGCGGACCAAAATGACTATCGGAAAGATACCCAGAATATAACACCACCATGGAAGATGAGAGAAGCAGGAAACTCGAAACCCCAGTACCAACGGCTTTTGGGAGTGAGCAAGCGGGCTCCCGGTCGTCGATATCCCTCGACCGTAGTACCTCGGACAACTTGGCCACCTTGGCATATAATGCTACAAGTGATTTGGATCTGGAGAACGAGGTACTCAAGCGAAGTACGACCTTACCGAGAACACCAATAACAAGACCAAATAAAGATGAACTAAAGGAAGATTTTTGGACAACAAAAACCGTGACAACATCCACCGCATATATTCAAGATGCTCGACAGCAGGAGGTGTTCCAGGAACAAGGAAGGGATCCATTCAAAACAAGCTCATCAACTTTGCGATCTCCACCAATGCCAAAGACGATGAAGGAAAAAGTACAGGCAAGATCAATAAACACCAAAAGTGAAGGACCGTGTAAAAGGAGTAACCCTGCCGGGACTTATAGGGAGGAGAGGTCCGATCCGGACGAATTATCCTTCACCCTTCAGCTTGGGGGAAAAATGGTTGAGCTATGTGAGTTTATCAAGGACAAGCACAATGTGCACCAAGCCATAAAAAATATGGTGAGGGCTATTAGAATCTTCTATAATAGATCACAGATGGAGGAAAAGAATAATAAGGATACGCCGAAACCTGCTGTGCCAACAGTGTCACAAGCAACCCAAGTGACGCCTAACCGTACTACCATCGAATCCCGTCTAAATAAACGAGAAGGTGAAAAAGAGGGGGATCCTTTAAATAATCAGCAGGCGCCTAAGAGGAAAAAAGGCGGACAGGACATTCTGAAAACCAAGACCAACAACTCAGAAGGAGGAAAGCGTACAGTGAATCTGGGAAACTCGATCAGCGTTTTGCAAACAAAACCTTAAAAAAGGCAGACGAACAGCCAGACATCCAACCGATTCTAATACGGTTTCGTTTCACACAAAACCCCAAAAACAAATTGAATAAACTACGATCACACCTTTGAGAAGTTTCGTGGAAACTGCATTGTGTTGCCTATGGATGGCTAATATCTTGAATTTATTGTATAGCACGAATGCGCTAAAAGAATGTCCTTATCATTCCCCTCATCGTATTGGGACTAGAATGGTTAACAATTACATTAATAATATAATGTTCAATTTCTGCTAAATTTTGAAATTTCTGGAAGGAAGTACACACAACCTCAGATAGAACACTAGTAATATTTTTATGATTGCAATTCTAGGACACAAAATTTGCACTTCTATGTATGTGCGTTTGTATGCCTCACGACAGAAAAACACTTCTGTTTTGCACATGACTAAAATTGTTTTGCAAACATTTGAATGTTTTCTATTCATTCAAATGTGAACAAAGTTTCTTCAAAAGGGGGCGTTTTGCTTATTCAGAACAACAATACAGCAATCTATGTCCTCCTCTAAAAACGAAAGGATTAGACCATTCACCTGTCATATTTTTGTCGAACCAACGTGAGGATACTTTTGACCTTCTCGCAGATAAAATCTCTGGAGATATCGAAACGTGTTTGGGTTGAGATAAAATAGAGGAAACTGGTGTCAACAAATCAGCACTATTTTTAACAAAGAAGCTCGTGTGATCAATTTTAAGATGTTACATTATAGTTGCAAAAAGAAATTATAACATAAGTTTAAATAAATATGTGTAGATTTGTTTCATATATAATGAATCAATTGACTACATGTGAAAATTTTGTTGTATTTTCATCATCAGAAAGCCTTAAACATGAGTTAATAGATACTCCATCACTTACCATTCGTCCTTGCTAATTGTCAGTGAATTCTTGCTCAAATCTTCATCACATTTCATCCTATAAGTTAGCCACAAGTGATCCTTGTCTCCTACAAAAATGTCATGACTATAAAATTCCCTAGAGACGAAAATGGAATGTAAAGTAAATAGCAATTAGAGGATAAAATCGATGAACAGCGTGTGGCCTAGTTGACAGGTAAGGTGTGTGAGGAATGATACGAGGCTGAAGCCTGTAGCCCAGCATTCCCTGAGGTTTGCTGACCGCAGCTAATCGGATTATCGTTAACACAATTTTAGCAGTTTGTTTACGAATCCATTGTAATGTTAATTGGCTTAGAGATGTAAATTTTTGGAAAATCACTCCATTACTCGAAAAGGAAAGGTTTCTAGTTTTCACTGGAATTCGGGAATTGATACTCATGGTAGTTGTCATTATACTGGCCACTGGAAGGGTAAAGATTGTTTTTAAGGAAATTTTCGATAATATGATTAATTTGAAACAATTTGTAGCTGAGAACTGACGCAAATATGCATTTTAAACTTGCGGTTGATAGTAGGATAAGAAGATATTAGGGAAAGAAGAAACACGAAATGCGATTGGTTCATAATTTTTGACATTTGGTCAGGTCCCAGGGTTGATTTTTCCTAACTAACAACAATAATAAAAGAAATGCATTATGTGGACACTTTTAAAATCAATGAAAACTTGAATGAAAGAAATTAGAGCTTGTATAATACTTTTAAGTGAAAGAATCATTGAAAGATCCAAGATGCTAAAATATGATTGGTATTCGATGAAGTTAAATGCACTGACCCTTTGCACAGATGACAATAACCAGTTACTCGATATTTTATTGTATCATTTTCACTTTTCTGATCAACGATGATGTATAAGCTACAAAAGACGAAAATAAAAGCGTGAAATGAGTAAATGTGCATAGTTTTAAAAAGAATATAGATAAAAAGCTACTGAAATATTGGCGGTTTGTGGCCTAATTGGTAACAGGGCGGAACTCTAATTTACAATGATTTCACTAAAATTGTAAAATATATATCTCATGTTCACTTTGCTGTGGAGTGATATTTAATTCGATGTGGTACTGATATTTTGTCCTTTAGGGGGTAGTTAGTAGTTTGACGCGAAAGAGGCAAACTTTCACCTACTGTAACTTTGTTAATAATAGTTGGATTATGACCAAACCTTCCAGAATTCTGCTTCATATTTATGATACTGCAATGTTCCTGCCACCATATAATTTGTCTTGCCTTCATTGATGTGCAGCCCAAGATCTCGCGCTTACCGCCGCCTGCTCGATCTGGATGAAGACAGTTTGTACGCCTCGAGTCGTTCTTCCCATGATGTCGATATCGTCAGGATAGGCCAGTAGTTGGGTGGACTTAAAGAGGATCGTACCTCTTGTATTTACCTCAGCATTACGGACCACTTTCTCGAGGGCCAGATTAAAGAGGACGCATGATAGGGCATCCCCTTGTCATAGACCGTTGTTGATGTCGAATGGTCTTGAGAGTGTTCCTGCTGCTTTTATCTGCCTCGCACATTGGTCAGGGTCAGCGTAGTTAGTCTTATTAATTTCGTCGGGATTCCTTCATGGCCGTGTACAGTTTAACCCTGGCTATGTTATCATAGGCAGTTTTAAAGTCGATGAATAGATGGTGTAACTGATGTCCATATTCCAAGACTTTTTCCATCACTTGCTGCACAGAGAAAATCTGCTCCGCTGCTGATTTGCCTGGAGTGAAGCCTTTTTGGTATGGGTCAATGATGTTCTGAGCGTATGGGGCTATCCGGCCTAGGAAGATAGAGGAGAATATCTTAAAGATGGTACTCAGCAACGTGACACCTCTATAATTGCTGCACTGTCTGATATCTCCCTTTTCTTGTATGAGACAGATAATGCCTCGTTGTGCCAATCGTCAGGCATTGATTCGCTGTCCCACACCTTGAGCACAAGTTGGTGAACAACTTGGTGTAATTGGTCGAATCCACATTTAACCAATTCGGCTGTAATTCCATCGGCTCCTGGCGACTTATGATTTTTAAGCCGATGAATTGCATGGACTGTTTCTCCTATACTTGGTGATGGCAGTATTTATCCGTCGTCTTCAGTTGGCGAGGCCTCCAACTCGCCGATGTTCTGGTTGTTCAGTAGCTCATCAAAGTACTCAACCCATCGCTCCTGTATGCCCATTCTGTCGGAAATCAGATTCCCTTCTTTGTTTCATAAGGATGAGCATCGAGGTGTGTAAGGCTTCATCCTGCTGACTTGTTTGTAAAACTTCCACTCCTGGTGCGGTTGCTCCCTGTACTTTTCTAGTTCACAGACTTGTTGGTTCTCCCAGGCTTCCTTTTTCCGTCTGTGAAGTCGCTTCTCCTCTCGACGGAGTTCGTGATAAGTCTCTGCGCGTGCCCGCGTTTTTTGAGAATGCAACATTACTAGGTATGCGGCATTCTTCCGTTCCGTTGCTAGCTTACATTCATCGTCAAACCAGCCGTTCCGACTCCTTTTGTGGCTGGGGCGAAGTATGTTTGTGACCGTATCCATGATAACGTTCTTCAGATGATTGTGAAGATCATTTGTTGATGCTTCATCTCCAGGTCCTCTGTTGACTGCCGTTATTGCGGCATCCATTTCCCTCTTATAGGTGTCGCGGAGGGTTGTGTTGTGGATGGCGTCAGTGTTCACTCTCACCTGATTGTCAGAGGTGATTCTAAGTGGTATTGTTATTCGAGCTCCGAGCACCATTCCAACGAGATAGTGATCCGAGTCTGTATTGGCCCCCCTATATGTTCTGACATTCATCAAGGCTGAGAGGTGGCGGTGTTCGATCAACACGTGGTCAAATTGGTTGAACGTGGTCCCGTCTGGAGAGGCCCACGTATGTTTGTGGACCGCTTTCCGCGCAAACCAGGTACTTCCAACAAACATTTCGTGCGATACTGCTAACTGAATAATCCGCAGTCCCTATGTAAGCTATGGGAGCCAGCGTATCGCCTGAATACGGGCTCCTTCTCTACTTGGCTGTTAAAATCCCCATGTATGATTTTGATATCATATCTGGGACAGGCCACGGGGCACTGGCCCATAGGGGATCATGCCGCTAGGCTCGGCTTACCCTACAACTCGCATTGCCGAAGCTGCGGAGAAGGAAGGGAAACCCTCATGCACTTTCTCTGCGATTGCCCGGTTCTGGCTCGAGTCAGGCTGCGGACACTGGGTAAACCATTCTTTGGGGACCTTAGTGAGATTTCTGGCTGCAGGGTCGGAGAGCTGCTTTCCTTCGTGAATGCTACGGGCCGGCTCTGAAGATCCGAACCAGCTGGACTCTGCTTCCCTGTTCCTATAACAACAGTCACGGTCTTAGGGGTTTGTGGCATCAAAACGGCGCACCAAAGCGTTAATTGGGCTCCTCGGAGCGGCCACTGATACCTATCTACCTACCCCTGGGACAGGCTTCGAGGGTTCGTTCTACTAGCTCATAGAAGGTATCCTTCTCCGACTCTGCGGTCTCCTCTGTAGCGGCGTGAACGTTGATGAGGCTTATGTTTCTAAACTTGCCTCGCAAGCGCAGAGTGCATAGCCGTTCGGTTATTTTTTGCAAAGCCGATAACAGCAGGTTTCATTTTTTGGCTGACTAAGAAATCTACTCCGAGCACATGGTTTACTGGATGGGCACTATAACATACGGTGCAGCGATTCTTCTCCAAGAAACCGGTCCCTGTTCAATGCATCTCCTGTAACGCTGTTACATCAGCCCTATATTGTGACAGGGTATAGGCTAGCTGCACAGCAGCTTCATCTCTGTACAGGGAGCGCATGTTCCATGAGAAAATGCGCAAATCGTTATTCCGTTGTCATTACCGGGTTCGTCGTTGTATTATGTGTCCAATCCGAGGCTCCTATTGTGGCTCCGTAACAAGTTGTTTTCCGTGTAGGGTTATCAGTCCTTCCCAACCCCCAACGTGGAGGACCAGTTGATACAATTTGCCCCGTTTTTGGGCGCGGGAGACTCGCCTTCATCCTTCTCCGTCTGCAGCTTTTCGTTAAGAAAGAGCTCCCAGCGGTCACCACGAGGAAGTGAAGATATGGTTTGGTAGTAGAGCTGTTGGTGTTGGTTTAGCAGGCATTTCCCAGGTTTTATGCTCCATCGTGGGTACCAATCTACGTTTCGCCCTGGTATCTATGCTACCCTTTGACCACCTAAAGTTAGTTGGCAGTAAATTTTCAAAAATATAATAACATGCTTCTATTGACTTTACAAAAGCAGACAACAACTTGGCGGTGAAGTTTTCTTGCCACGTCAACCACGACCCTGCCTCTGATATCACGAATGTGGATACAGTAGAACGTATCCGCCGCTGGAAGTTTCATAAAATCGGTCTTCGTCCACGGCAATATTTCGAATGCATAAGCCAGTGAAGGAATAGCCAGTATTTACAGTGCACCCATTGAATTCTTCTTGAATTTTTCCCCAGAGAGTACCAGCTTCTCATACCCAAGGGAGACTGAGAGCAGAGCACCTTTTAAATCGCCAGCTCGAGCTAGAGAGGTGGAGGTGGATGTGGAGGTTACCAATGCTATGTGCGACATGCGGTTCGTGATTACCTTTGCGGATGGCTTGCATTCGACATTTGTCACAGTTGACCATGTATACTGTCTCATTAGTTTATTTTTGGTTCCTTTTCTATTTTGTTTTTAAATGTTTTATTGAATGGTTTATTTTATATTGTTCTTAATTAGGGTTTATTCTTTTCTTTCTTCTAATTTGATTCACTCTTATTTCGGTGCTATAAATTTGAATTAATTTACTTTTTTTTGGGGATCGCTTCGGGATGGAACAACACGATAGTACTCGGGAGGGTAAAATAAAGACCGAACTTTATACTAAACTAGCGACGACATGTACGTCAGAAAATTACTTTACTTTTAGGGATCAATTTTATAAAACGACTAAAGGCACAGGGATGGGTAATCCATTATCCCCACTATTAAGTGAAATTTTCATGACAGGCCTTAGAAAGAAAATGAAACGATGGGTAACCAAACTACGAGTTCGGTTGCGCTACGTGAACGATGTTCTGGTCATTTTTAAAAGCGGGGGATAAGCAAGATAAACTTGTTAGCACTGATGAAGGAAACAAGTGGTTCCCGAAATATCGGTATTTGCAAGAATAAATATTCACACCAACGAAAAAGAAACAACAAGTTTTTATTATTCCAGATAATTAATCGTCGGAAACACCGCATAATTTCACTCAGATAAAGATATACTTGATGAAATCAACAAGTGGCACCTTAATATAAAATTCACGATGGAAGAGGAATCAAACGGTCGAATTCTCTTCTCCGGCATTAAAATATTAGTTTTAAGAAATAGTTAACAAAAATATATAGATTGAAAAAATGAACCAAAAAAAAAACAATCTTTTAAAATAAGAAAAATAATTTAAATCTAATGGCCACTGTGGGCTCTCAAAATAATCTCATCCCGCAGCCGCCAGTACTAAGATTTCTCTTTTTCATCCCGCTTAAAGGTCAATTTCTCTCGCTCTGGAGTATCTCCAGTCGAATTCCGGAGCCCCTACAGTCAAGTTCGGGGGATATTCTATCATTTTGTCCGTGGCCAGCCTATGTATATGATGCATAACCGGATCACCGGCAGAATCAAGAATTAGACCATTCCTGTCACGATTTACGAACGCTTTGGGAGGAATGAAGCATGTCGTGAGAGTTTTCGTGAAATATCCATCATTTGGGTAGCACGGATGCGAAACCCAAGGGTTCTCACCATGCGAAACAGATTGCATTATATGATTCCAAATCAATCTGATGATAATTGTGTCGATTCTCACAGCAGCAGCTGCATCCATTAATGATCATAGTTTGACGAAGCAGTCCTATTAACCCCGTGCAAGCACGCAGACATTTCCTTTCAAAGATTCTTATTTTCTCCATTTGACTAGGACTCAAATTAAACCAGATAGGACCCCCGTAATTGAGCAACAGTCTAACCAAAGTAAGATAGCAAATAATCTCAACCTTTTGGATAAAAGAGTCTTCGAAGAGAGAGACTGCCTTGAGAGCACCAGTGTCCATCGGCTGAAGGCGTTATGGTCACTATCGGAGTCACTAGGAAGAGTCTGTAGTTTCCGTTGAGGATTCCTAAAATTAAAGTTCAGGCGCGCGTCAGCAATGCACAAATCCAGATAGGAGTCTGTCCTGGGCCTGGTTGGACTCTCTGACCCGGATAATTCGCATTTATACTCTACCTGGTATTGCTCTATCCAAAATTTGGGGAATACCCTTGTGGGATTGTTTGTGGCGTGTAGCCACCAGGTATGCTTAGCATTTAAGTCGGCGGCTATAATATTATAATTATGCAGCCTGTTCAGTGCGTGTATCGTAAACAGAGAATGGAATTCCTCCTTGAACTTGGCTCAATTGTTTCCCACTGCGTAGATTGACAAAATGTATAAATTCCCTCCTCTAGGCAGTGAAAACAGAATACAAGAGACTTCCAAACATTCAAACGTTTCAAATTCAGGCCTATTAATATGCCTGAAATGATAATGGTGACCCACAGGTATTCCGGTACCACCTCGCTCATCACAATTTCGTCTATCGTTCCTCACGAATTCAAAATCCTTGAATGTTATCGAATGCCTCGGACTGAGGTGGGTTTCTGAAATCAAGACAATGTCAGGCTGTTGTCTGGCAGCGAAATCAAGGAGCTCCGCTCTTCGGTGAATTCCTACGTTAATCGCGATGATCTGGAGACCATCCGGTGGTACCGCTGTGACTGCAGACCTAGCAGCGGACATGCTTTTTATGTAAATATTCTGTTTTATTGTTTATTTTTGTATTGTGTACGCGTAGCGTATGCTGCATGTTTTCACACATGGTTAATATTTTACTGAGGATGATGTTCATCCCGCCATTTGCATCTTGTTGGGGCTTCTGAGCTCCCCCTTGTTGGACTACTTCTGCAAACGGGATCTCCGGGACGATTGGCGCCGAAGGGACGGTACCGTTCAATGCCGCTGACACCTTCGTCCTTTGAGCCGATCTTGACGCCTGCTGCCTTGTGACCTTAACATTGCGGTATGGAGGACATCCACGGTACAAAACCGTAGTTGACACAGAAGGTTTTTTCCTAGCCATCTGTTTCAGTCAGCGAACATTCGGCTGCGAATGGCCTTTCCCGCACTTTACACATCGCAAGGTCATTTGATAGTTCACTGCCGAGTGACCATAGCGCTGACATTTTTGGCAATGGACTATTTTGCCCCTCAGCAGGCGCTCAAAACGAATCGCCTGGTAATTAAGCGACCTGATGCCGATCAGATCGCTTCCCCGACTCTCCGGGCTTATCTGCACGAGGAAGTGTGGCAGGATTCGTTTTTCTAAAACGCAGGGCTAGTCAGCACCCGGATCAAAGAATATTTAAAAAAAGTTTAGCTATTGTAATGAAATGGGCCAGAAAAACACACATCAATTTTGCAATCGCACGGCATATTATAGAATATGACCATAAAATGGAGAGGGTAACTGTGCTGAAAGAGGGCAAGCGCAATAAATTGGATCCTTACGAGAGTTTCTTCATTGGAAAAGAGTCTCAGGAGCGCCGGTTGAATACAGATATGGTTAACGCGTACTCATATCTGTATTCACTGATACCATAAAGGGAATATGTATATTAAGTCCTAATGATTAAAAATAAAATAGATTTAATAAGAAACGGCCATTTCATGTGCAAAAACCTAATATTTAAATTAAGGACATTTCTGGGTTTATTCCACTGAAGAAGGCAGCAAGTGGCTGTCGAAATACATATACGGATAATTTAAGGATCATCATTGACATAAAAGGAAATTAGAATTTGTTTCTTTGTTCGGATATGAATTCTATCAATGCAAACATACCGTGCGCAACAGGCAATGCTTTCTCCAATCAACTTCCGCGATATTCCACATTTAATATTACGGATTCCTATACACTCTCCCTACACCAATTAGGGAATTATGGAAATGTTGGCATGCGTGTGTCGATGGGACACTTAAGTGGAGTTGCTGAAGAAATGTCTGGGAGAAGTCAAGGATGCCGTCTAAATGCTTCGAAATAACAAAGCATCGGATGTGAGTTGCATGCTCGCTGCATTGATACAAAGCAACCGTCTTGCCCCAATATTATCAGTCCATGCTATTCGGCTTATGTGAACAATACATGGCGTGGGGCTCACCAGTTAATTACGCGTTTTCCTCCTGAAGATATAAACAAGTTTGAAAATGCTAATTTATCTAACTGATCCTAGACCCTCTCTTACACTAGCTCACCAATTAATGCTGCACGGCTTCCACATATTATTCCCAGTAGAGTTCTTTCAAAACCATTCGAAAGTACAAGGAGCTTCATTTTCAGAGCACCGGGATGTAGCCCGCATAGGGACGCAGCGTGCAACACCCATTAATACTCTATATTTAAACCTCTAGCTTTACAAAAGAAAGGGCTCTCCTTAGGATAATACACCAGTTTTGGTAGCCTTCAACTAAACTCAGAAACACATATGTAACTAACAGACCAGAATCGAAAACTCTCGTTTAAGTCGTTAAGGCAAAAATTAACTAATTGTAAGTCTAAGAAGGCCAAGAAACAATGCCAATATGAATTGAAATAAATATACATATTTAATGGATTCATTTCTATTAGATTCGACCATTAAGAATTCCGGTTGTGTAGTGCTACGTCGAATGCAAAATATATGCGAAATGCTTATACCATAGAACATAGCGCATATCAAAACGAAATAAACGTGGTCTCAATATAACACAAAAAATATTGTGCAAGCAATGTACCGTCCATCCAGCTGATCTTAATAGCCATAATATAATAAAAATAGCAAAGAAACAAATGTAAATGAATATTTTTTTGTAAAGTGGAGGATTGATGAGCTTCAAACGATAGGAAACGAAAAGCCAATACATAATCAATTTAAGAAAGAAAGCATGGGAACGTAAAATCTACTGAGGAATGGATTGGAGCCACTGAATTAGACAAATGTTATGCTGTAATCGTAAGGAGCGAACCTTTCCGCCGACTTTGGAGAAGGGCAAAGGAAGAACAGAATTCTACCGTGCGCAGACAACTAAGTGGATACTACACATCACGTTCGTATAGATAAAAAGAAAACATAAATTCATTAAAATTCCGAAAACTGCAAAATCAAAGCCAAATACCTGAATTTTATTTATCTGCGTAGCGATAAATTAAGATTGTGTGACAGATTAAAATTGCTTAAAAAATTTGCTTCGACGCTCCTCTCAGTTTTCAAATAATATTATGTATCTCTGAGAAATTAAGGTGTTGTAGAACTTGTTCCAATGATGTGTAAATTTTAGTACGACGCTTCAATTATGTGCATTTATCCGTTATTTGACCGTTGGCACATTTGTCGAACTAATCTTCTGAACCTCATCTATGTACGTGACTATTATGCAAAGGCTCAAAGCGTTTGGCTCAAACCTACGTAAAACTTCAAGTACACTAAGCCACGGAAAATGTCGCTAAAAACATAAACTATCTCAATGCCTTCTGTTCATCTAATTTGCGATTCAAGGCACGCGTGAAATAGTTTCACATGGGCTTAACCCATAGCTTCGCCGTGACTACGAACAGATTTATTTAGGCCATATCAATTTACCGGCTAATTATTATCTAATCCACTTGATGGACAGTAAGTGCCGTTGCTACTGCAATTTGTTCATTGAAATCAGTTGCAATAAAAATTCACAAAATACCAAAATGTACATTGCAAATGAAGTCATTGCATGTCGCCATTGATTTGTTTGAGCATTCACCCATGCAATGGAGGCTATTTATCCTGAGGAATGACAAACATCTCCTTCGTTTGCTTCTAGAAATAATTTCTTGTTCTGAATAAATTATTAATAAAGACATGCATCTAGGTGTCACCCTTACTCAATAGTAACAATGGAGAGAGTTCTGAACCAATCGTTTTGGGTTTTCAGGATATCAAATCAAAAGACACGGAAATTGTCAGATTTTTGTAGTTTTTGTTGCCTGACATCTTTCTAAATCAAACATGAAGTTATCACAGCTTGAGATTGGACCTTTCTTCGTGAATGGCTTCAAGGAAAGTGACATCTTACTGGGATTCTATTATAGTATGTTCCCTGCGCTGATGTAAATTTCTTCGAAGTAAAGAATAAGAATGGTAAATGTCAATGAGGATAGGTTGCTTCTCTGGAAATGTGTACATTGGTTGATCCCGACTTTCCATTGAATTGTTATATCTAAATGGTGCTATCTGTGGAAACTTTGCTTTTGTTCTTTTATGTAAGAAATGTAATCGAAATGAACACAGTGGTTGGAGGATGATCATGAAGATAGGTACACTATTTTTAGAAATGCATGTATTAGAGGTTGGCATCAGCGACTATGTAACGAAAAATATGATAATGCTTTTTAATTAAATGTAGTTCCCGAAATATATTTCGTCCAAACAATATTAATATATGGAATGGAAATTGTGTCTCTAGTGGGAATTCATTGCAATGCCTTCCTCACATACTTCGAATCTGCAAAGTTACTTATCAGAAGTGGATCTTGCCAGGAGCCTTCATATAAGCAATCTCGTGCCATGGTAACTGGGATGGCCTTCCGAGGGCATATATTCTAGGCGAACTCCTAGAAGATGTGCTCCCGGCCCGAATATATTTACGGTTGTCCCCTTTATAAGAATTTCTTGGGGGATGTGGCTCAGCCCACATCCCAGGCGGAGCTCATTGTTGGTTCAATGGGTAGTGTTGCGTTCACATTTTGTGAGAGGTATCCCTTAATGGCACCTGACATGTAAAAAAAAGTATTTTGAATTTAGAGCCTGCACTTAGTATAAATCAGCATGCTGTGCTCGCTGTGATGGAGTTGTGGTTGTAGTTCAAAAATCAATTCTTTTCTGAAGAAGACATGCAAATATTTTGTAGTAGGTAAAAGTCCACGTTTCCGGTTTGTCATCGCCTCCCTTCAATCAAATCGAGTCAATCTAGGCCGCTCCTGCTCTACTACTGGTTTAGCGATAAACGTCAGAAAGTGGCACCCTGTGTGCTACTCGCTTAAACACTCACCCACTTTTTTTCTTACTCTCTTGACGGATATTCATTAACAAATCAGAACTGCAGTCAAAACTTCGGAGTCACCTTCGAAAATAGACTCCGCTTCGACACCTACTACTTCGAAGTTACCAATCGGGTTGCAAAAGTGTTGGGTTTCATGCTTCGTTCTTCCTCTGATTTTAACTCCTTCAACTCCTTCGTGAGAAGTATCCTGGAGTATTTTTCTGTGATTTGGCCACCCTTCTGTGATTGGCTTGCTCTTGAAAAGGTGTAAAGTAAATTTACCCGTTCCCTTTTCTTTGAAAAAAACTTTCCTAGGAGAAGCTCAACGATTAAGAGATCTCCTCTAATATCCAAAGTGGAAAAGGACCTGGGCCAAAGGAACCCCGTTAATAATAACAATAATAGTTGGCGCGACAATTCATATTAGATCAGGGCCTTGAAGCTTGTTAGAGCACTTCATTCAAGACCGTAACAGTACACTATGGGATTGCAGAACCATATAGGAGGCAATGTCGTCAGCATTGCGCTCGCCCGGGATTATTACCCTGATTTGACTCAGGTACTCATTCCAGCTGAGTCGACTGGTCTCCGACGTCAAGTCACGATACAAATCCCACTGCCACCAGTGAGACTTGAATCGTGACCTTCTGTACGGCAGCCTTGCGCTCTAACCACTCAACTATCTCGACACTAAATGTCAGAAAATGTACGAAAAGAAGAATGGAGGTTATTGAACAGAAGTCCGACTTGGAAGAGTCATCCTTCATTTTGCTTGGAGTGAAAATCGGAAATCATACAAACTAAACAATCTGCAACAATGTGCACCAAGCAATCAAGCATATGATGAGACCCATAATGGAAAGATGCGAAAGATTCGAAGGAGAGCCCTTAAATTACTCTTTCGGTAACGTAGTCAACGCAATCGACACCCAAGCGTTTACTCGTCGATGGACAGAGGAAAAGAGCGTTCGGAAAAAGGAAGACGAACATTCCGGAAATCAGCAGATTCCCAACAGGCGTATCACCTGCTTTGAAGAAGGAGCCTAAAACTTCGGTAGGCGGGAAATAGTGCCTAAAACACTAGCGGCACCATGGGGGCGATGTCTCAAAAGGTACACGATGGTTGGACTAAAGTTGAATCAAAAAGTCTATAAAGATGAAGGGGAGAATGAGGATCCGTCCCGAGGCGTTCATGATTTCAAGCACGGGTAATATATCCTACGCAGGCATACTAAGAAGAGTGAAAACTGACCCTGATCTCAAAGATTTGGGGGGAAATGTAAGCAGGTTCCGGAGGAACTAAAAGGAAAATCTCAAATCTCTGAAAAGATTCGAAGAGAGCATAGCCGAAGGCTTCCGTAGCCAAGTCAAAAATTTACTCGAAAAAATTGCTGCCGTGTGTACTCCAAAGCGTGTAAGGAAGTGTAAGGACCTAGATGAGGTCACTCCTAAGACGGAAATCTGCACTGCCTTAGCGGAGTAGTTCAAGCTGCACGACTTGTAGGAGGCGTGCATTGTTAACCTTAGAAATGCGTATGGAGGTACACAGATGGTGACCATCCGGCTACCTGTAGAGGTAGCATGGACACTGCTGGATGTGGGGAAAGTCCGTATTGAATGGTTAGTCTGTCGCCTTAGAGAGCAAATCTCGTTGAAGACAGTATGCACAAGTGCGGTTGATTGGTCTGACCGATGTGGAGGATTTAGAGAAACAGGTCACATTGCCGTGGAATCTTGTGTAATAAAAAGGAGATCCTGGACAGCGGATATATTGCCGGGATTAGCAAGTATATTCAAAAAGGCGCTAAATGCAGTGAGGAATATAGGCTTATGCAAGTAAACCTGAATTACTAAAGGGTTGCTCAAGATCTGGTCTCCCAGACCACCCACGAATCAGAGGTTCAAGTGGCTATAATAAGTGAATCCTATAGAAACCCTATCAATAATGTATGGGCAGCCGATGATAGCGGTGGGGCGGCTTTGTGGGTATGTGGGGACAAAGTCATACAAGAATGTATGAGGTGGTCCACAAGTGGGTTCGTGCGGCCAAAAATAGACGGCATATACATCTGCAGCTGCTATGCTCTTCCAAGCCTCATGCTGGCAGAATTCGAGAAAATGCTGGACAGATTGGTCTTGGATGCAAAAGGGCGAATACCGATGACTTCAATGCGTAGGCCACAGAATGGGGAAGTTTACTGACGAATGCAAGTGGGTTTTGTCTCTTGGAGACTTTCGTGCAGTTAGATATCAGATTGGCTAACGATGATCAGGTTAATACTTATCGGAAAGGGGTCCGGTTCGGTTGTAGATTTGACTTTTGTTAGTTCTTCACTAGCTCACAATATGTCCTGGAACGTCAGTGAACTGCCCCAGTCACCCATAACGATCACCAGGCAATATTATCTGACCTAAAGAGCAAGTTAAGCGGTTGGAAATCTACTCTTCAAAGAATGAGGAGAACGTCAGGTTGGTCTGCCAAAGCAATTGACGAGTAAACATTCACCGATGTGTGGTTGGGCCAGGATACTATACTAGGTAAACCCTCGGAAAGAATCCTCCATATCACGGGGTGTATCACGACGGCATGCGATTCATCGATGCCGAGACGTTATACTCTCCCCAGTAGAAGGCCCAACTACTGGTGGAATAGTGAATTGTGCGATCTTCGGTTGGCGTGTCATCGGATGAGGCTACAAGGAAGTTGGCTATACAGCGAAGCAAGAGGGACTGCTTCGAGCAACTCTGGGTAGAGGCGGATATAGGCCATGAGGAACCACTTACAGGGTTCTAATGGGGAGATTTAGAAGTCAGGCAGCCACATGCCTCCCCTGAAAATCGTTCAGGGTTTGTTCCCCCAGGAGAACACAAGCGGTTGTAGTGTACAGACACGTTTAGATGTGGCTGTAATACCCCCAGTGAAGACGAAAGAAGTATTGGAGATTTGCAGTAGGAGACAACAGACCGCTGGACTTCGACGGCATACCAAAGAAAACAATTAAGCTGGCAATAAGTCAAGGCCAGACATATTCGTAGAGTTGTTTGAAGCTTGCTTGGCGGATGGAATTTTTCCCGAGGCAAGACAAAGGTTAGTGTTTTTGTAAACCTGGTAAGCCTCCAGGTAAACCATCTTCCTACAGACCTATATGTCTATTGGATACTATAGGAAAAACGCTGGAGCGAATAATCTACGACAGAATGCCCCCGACTATAGAGGATCTGCCAAGATTATTCGACCGACAATTCGGCTTCCGTACAGTCATATCAACCGTCGAAGTCATCAAACTAGTAACTAGCTTAGCTGAAAATGCGATGCAAGGAAGAGGTGGCAATAGCAAGTATTGTGCTGCAATTGACGTGCAAAAGCGTTCAACTCTACCAGTTGGAACCTTATAAGGAGGTCATTGACGGCGATTGGTGTACCAAATTACTGAACTGCGCTAGTCGACAGCTACTTAACAGATAGAGCAGGAAATCAAGGTTGATCAATGAAAAAGTTTGAAGGAGACGTATTCATAGAGACGCTATTGGGAAGTTCCAATCCTTGTGGTGCGGCTTCAGAAAAGGTAACGCAAATGATGAGACGCGTAATGAGAGCATAGAAAGCTACACGCCGAGACGGTGAATCCTTACAAATAGGAAGTCAAACTATTGGTGAGACGCAACCTTGTCGTGTTTTTGCGATGATAAAAGGGAGCGTCTTCCACCTGTTGGCACTTTCGGTCACGCTGCTCCCAGGGCAGAGGTGAGGCAGCGTCTGATGAGTTGCCTCTGCCCTGGACGAAACCGTCAGTCAAATTTTTGATTTTTTCAATTCGAGACGAAGAAATCCGGAAGTTGGCGGCTATATGCTTTTGAGCAAGAAGGATCTGCTAATGACGTGGAAAAACACCAGATTTCGATGAGAAAGGGGAAGTATACGTGAACCTTCGAAGTAGCAAGCGAGAATGCTTTAAGAAGCTTTCTGGGAAGGCAGGCCAAAGCCACTGGAGAACAGCGTTTAGGGTTGCTATGAAGAAAGAAGAAAGAAGAAGAAGAAGAAGAAAGATGCTCAGAAGGGTTATCTACAAAAGACTTCTCCTTATCATAGAATCATAGCCGCAGTTTAGATCTCGTCAAGCTCGTTCAACGATTGACGCCGTAAACGTTAACAAAGAAAATTACTGGTTGCTGGGATTGGTAAGTATGGGACATAAAAAACGTAGGTGAAATTTTGTCTTTCGTGAGTATAACAAAAGCGGGTAGCTGGGAAGGGCGAAAATGGCAGGAAAGTTGTTTCTCTTTTTGTTACATGTCAAATATGGTTGCCGAGCGTAGACCGGGGGTGGGCGCGGGGTGCTGGACTATATAGAAGCAAACCGGCGAGGGGCAGAAGATTGCTATTCCAACCGAGAGCCATGCGACTAATAAGGTAGTTACGTCCTACCAAGTGAATTCCAAACTGGTATGGAAAAACCTCAACAAACTGAACACGCTTTGATCGCTCAATAATATCTGAATACTCTGAATTCCAAACCACATTGGGTTAGAAGGCGATGAGGCTGGTCAGGAAAAGGTTAATAGAAATGGAACAGTCTAGGGTTTTCACGGGGAAATACGAGCCCATGCCTTCGGAAGACTGTTTAAACCTTCCCAAGAAGAGCCTCTGGAACATTATGGGAATACTCACTGGTGATAGCATTCTAAACTATCATCTGGGGCAGCCAGGAATACTTACAGACCCTGTCTGGAGATTCTACGAGGAGAATGGTGAAACCTCCACACAATGTTCTGGGACAGTGTCCGGTAGTTGGGAAAAGTACGTTCGGGCAGCTGGGAGAATAGTTAATACCAGATGCAAGGTTGAAACACTTGCAAGTAGGGAACATAATAAAGTTTCTGTCGGTTATAGTTTATAGGCATAACTAGTAAAGGGTGACAATAGTTCTTTTAGGACGTCGAATGAGTACCTGAGTCAAATCAGGGTAATCACCTCAGGCGAACTCAATGCAGAATGCATTGCCTCCTATAGGATACTGTGATCTTGTAGCGTGTCGTTATGATGTTGAACGAAATGCTCTAGGCCACTTCATGGCCCTGAGTGTTACGCCAATGATTATTATTGTTATTAAGGAAGAAGAAATGGTAGAAATGGGGCACAGGAAGTTTTGTCTCATAGAAAAGAGTGTTTAATCCAAAATTTACGAGATTAGGATTAGGAATTGCACATGGAGTGCAATGGAACGCAGGCGTCGTCTCTATTTGGTCAACCAAAAACCAAACTTCGGGTTAGAATTCAACTACTATTGTGAAACTTAGCGGCTGTTTGAAACTCAGGTTTGACCCCATTTTTAATGAGCATATAATGAGCATGAAATAACCAATATGGTTGATTCTAGTCAACCCTTCGCTCTCCCGCCCTCCTCTTTTTGTTCTCTTTGGTAATTTATGTGATTACTCCACTAGGTAGTGACTAAAGGATCTTAATTGAATTTGAAGCTGTCCAAGAGAGAGGAGAGGAGAGGTCTAGCGTTCATAAAAATAAAGTCGGCTTTCGATACACCCTCTTAACTAAATTTCGTGTGCTCGCTGGTTTATCTAACAGAAATATTGGTTTTACGTTCTAGAAATTACAAACAAGAAGAAAATATTGCTATTTATTGAAGTCTGCCAACAGCCTGGTCCATCTCTGAAGGTTAAGCGACTAAAAGGAAGAAATCAAAATGGTGTAATCCAACTTTGGGTGCTATTTAAAGCTTTCACATCATTCAGAAATAATTTTCACCAACAAACGAATAATACAAAATTGCATTTCATGTATCAGCGCTTGTACTCATGATCGTACATAGTACGAGTAAGTAAGCCAGTGATAAGTATAACTGATGATTTGTTTGCAGGATATGACAGCAAATCAAAAATTTGTTTGAAAGAAATAGATTGAACGCTCTGGTTTATCAATAAATTATATAAGCTCAGAGTTAACATCTGACAGGTTCTTGTAATAGCCAAAAATTTCAATTGCAACAGATAAGATATCTCACTCAAAAGTGAGGCATGTTAATCCTGTGTAAATATTGTCAAAAAAATACTTTTATCATTCGCTAGAAATTTTATCCAATTGTCAAATGGCTCGGAACCCATTTGTTATTTTCCAATGTAAATATATGGCTAGCGAATGTTTCAGGTTTTGTTTTATTGTCTGAACTTTCAATAGATATCAACTAAATATTTAGTAATTGAATATATTTTATGCTGCTTCGAAGCTAGCCAAGTGACATAAGATATTTTGAGATGGCCACAGTATTGCTACTGCCTACGCTAAAAATGGTTTGATAAAATACATAAAAGTGAAACAGTCATGAGGGTGGCGTAATTCCACACTATCTGCTTCTCCTGACTCAGTCGCAACTGAATCAAGGGCAAAAAATATAGTATTTCACAAATCTGCTCGATTCTTTCGCAAATACTTTAAGCGGTAACATGCCATTTTGAATTAGCGAAGCTCGCCCCTGCTTAAGTTATTTGGTGAATGATCAGCAGTTGTTTCGAAGTGCGTAGATAAGCAATCTTAGGCGCGGATTGTGTTGTTTGATTATATTTTGTCATCTGACCAAATCCCTAGGATCTATGAAATGCTAAACATTTAGGTATTTTCGCACCGTAGAGCGCCTACATTACCAATGACGCTGTTGAAACGGACGGAGTCAGTGTAGGCAGCCATTTTTCATTAGCTCGCCCACTTGGCGCATATCGTATGTTCATGGATAGAAAATGTATTTAATATCCTTATCTGGTTAGATAGTTTCCATTTTCATTGGAGAATTTCATATTTGCCATATTCACGTTGGCTTTAGATAAGCCCAGAATTACTTCGTAGAAAATGCTACCTTCTAGTTAATCTCTCGAATGAATACGTTTAATCCAGTATTTTCTGTGTTATGTTTGTCCTATCATTTCCTTAGCTTAGTAAATAATATAAAGAATGTAAACAAGAGTATAAAAAACATGTATTTACAACAGACTAACTTCTGTTTAGATTTCAGATGGGTGGGACGTTTTCCATGTAAATTTCTTTATATGTTTATGTAATCTGAGCTTTATTGGAAGTTTCCAAACTGGTTGAAATATAAAACAAAATTAAATTACTCCGGGTTCGCATTAATGGTTTTAAGGTTTTGGGTAAAACAAAACCTTACTAAAATCTATTTACTATCGTTTGTTTGCCTTTGACTGGGAGAAATCTATCATGGATAAGCATCTGGAATGCTAGACTCTTACCAATTAAAACCTCCCATATTGTCTCCGCACTCTCCCCGCGGAATCACCGTTCTGACATTACTTCGCAGGGCTATTCAGTTCTTAGCTGTTCACTCTAAATGAGCTGCTACCGCTCTGTGTGACGTTAATTGCAGTACCTTCCTTTCTATGTTTCCGCTGCGCTTCTGCTTCCTTTATTTGCTGGTGGCTCTGTTTCACCATTGCGACTACCGCGTCTCACGCTGTATTTGAATGCACCATGTATCTTACCAGATTCGTTAGACGGGTATGCCGCGCTGTTTCAAGGTTTCTCCTTGAGCTGAAACTTCACTCGTAGAACATACTTATGTTTGCATAACCCTGTGTGTTCACCGCCATTCTCTCTCTTGTCCCATGCTGTTTGCCATGCAACCAATGACCTCATACGGTATGTTGCTTATTTAGGATCGCTTCTTGATTCTCGTGGAAACGGTTTGCTTCATTGGCTGGGATCATTTCCTCAATCACGCATGCTGCCTCATAAGATATTGTCTGGTAGGCGCAATATGTTTGGAGAGCGCTTAGCCGATATCCAGTTTGGAGCTGTCTGCGATTTTCACCGATTTTGATCGCCGTGTCTGGATAGCTGAGTGGTTGGCGCACAAGGCTGTCGTACGGAAGGTCGCGGTTCAAGTCTCGCTAGTTGCAGTAGGATTTGTATTGTGATTTGACATTGGATACCAGTCGACTCAGCTGTGAATGAGTACCTGTGTCAAATCATCTCGGGCGAATGCCAATGCTGAAGACATTGCCTCCTACAGTGTACTGTAGTGTACCGTTACGGTCTTGAATGAAGTGCTCTAACATACTTCAAGGCCCTGATCCAGCATGGATTGTTGCGCCAACGATTATTATTACATATCGCCGACACCCATACTGGTACCGCGTATAAATGGACAGAGCTAACGACTCGCGATAAAAGTAATCGTCGGCTGTATTTAAGCAGTCAAAGGCTAGTATATGTCCCAGGGCGAAACGTGGATTGGTACCCACGATGAAACATAAAACCTGGGAAACGCCAACAAACACCAACCAACACCAATAGCTCTACTACCAAACCCTATCTCCACCTCCACGTGGTGATCGCTGAGAGTTTTTTTTTATGAAAAACTGCATACGGAAAAGGATGAAGGCGAGCCTCCCGTGCCTGGTCGGACAAACTCTACCAACTGGTCCTCCAGGCTGGGGGTTGAGTAGGGCGGACAACCGTATACCGAAAACCAAAGTTACGAATCCGCAGAAGGAGCCTCGGACAGGATGGATCTCGAAACCACGAACCCGCCAACGAGAACGGAACAATGATTTGTGCTTTTTCTCATGGAACGTGTGAAGACCGAATGTTGCTCAGCAGCTAGCCGGTATCCTGTCCAATATTAGGCTGATATGACAGCGTTGCAAGAGATGCGTTGGACAGGGACCAGTTTCCTGGGGAAGAGCCAATACACCATATATAATATTATAGCGGCCATCCTGCAAACAATTTGCTCAGAATAGGTTCCTTGGTTAGCCAAAAAATGAAACCTGCTATTATCAGCTTTGAAAATATAAGCGAAAGGCTATGCACACTGCGTTTCCGAGGCAAATTTAGAAATATAATCCTCATAAACGTTCACGCCCCCAAAGAGGAGACTGCAGAGTCGGAGAAGGATACCTTCTACGAGGCAGTTGAGCGGACCCTCGAAGCCTGTCCCAAGTATGATATCAAAATCATACTTGGAGATTTAAACAGTCAAGTAGGGACGGAACCCGTATTCAGGCGATACGTCGGTTCCCATAGCTTACATGGGGATACCAATGATAACGGACTGCGGATTATTCAGTTAGCAGTTTCGCACGAAATTGTTGTTGGAAGTACCTGGTTTGCGCGGAAAGCGGTCCAGAAAGATACGTGGGCCCCCTCTTCACAAACGGAAAAAGGAAGCCCGGGGAAACTAATAAGCCTGTGAACTCCAAAAGTACAGGGAGCAACCGCACCAGGCGCGCAAGTTTTACCGACAAGACAGGAGGATGAAGGAAATCTGATTTTCGATAGAATCGGGGATGAACTGCATAACAACCAAAATATCGGCGAGTTGGAGGTCCCGCCAACAGAAGACAACGGATAAATGCTGCCACCACCAAGCACTGAAGAAATAGTCCGTGCAATTCATCGGCTTAAAAATCACAGTCGCCAGGAATAACAGCCGAATTGGTTAAACATGGAGGCGACCACTTAAACCAAACGGCTCCTCAGCTGATGCTCAAAATATGGGACACCGACTGGCCGACTCTGTACCTGACGACTGGCAAAGAGGCATTATCTGTCCTAGTGCCATCTAAATAAGAAGATTTTCTCTGCCATCTTGCTAGCCCGGATAACCCCGTAGACTCAGAACGTCATTGGCCCATACCAAAGAGGCTGCACTCTAGGCAACTTAACAACAGATCAGATTTCCTCTGTACGGCAAGCGATCGAAAAACTGTTGGAATATGGACATCATTTGCACCACCGACTTTAAAGCCGCCTATGATAGCAAAGGCAAGCTAAAACTGTACATACTACACACTACAACTTTGAGACCGTTAAAAATTTCTCCTATCTAGGGTTGAAAATTACAACCGATAACAGCTATGACGATGAAATCGACGCACGGTTGTTGGCAGCCAACAGGGCCTATTTCAGCTTAGAAAAACTGTTCCACTCGAAACATCTCACTATAGGATCAAAGTTTTTACTGTACAAGACAATGATCTTGCCAGTCCTCATGTATTCCTCGGAGGCTTGATTTCCTAGCAAAAAAAAAAAATTGCGTCTTCCTGGCCGCGTTCTCGAGAAGAATCCGCCGAAGAATTTTTGGTCCCCTAGCCTACATAACGACGAAATCTATGAGCTATACCATGACCGTCATTTTGCGGATAAAATCCGGTACAACAGGAGGCGGTGGGCGGGCCACTCAAGCTGCATGGATGAGGATGATCCAGTCCGGAAAGTCTATAAGGGCAATATCTATGGTAGAAAAGGAAGACGAGGTAGACCCTGCCTGAGATGGAGCGATACCATAGGTCAGGACGCCGGACAGCTTTTAGGAAAATTAAATTGTTTTACTTCGGCCCGAAAGCGGGATGTCTCGGGTTCCTTATTAAGGCCGGCCTGAACCGAATATCGGTTGTTGCGCTGTTGATGATGATGATGTGTTTAGGGCCCCCTATATTTAGGAGCATCCTTACTTTAAGTGGGGTTTAAAATTCAGCTTGGAATCAAATTTTGCTCCCAAATGTTTCAGTGATGGCTCAAAGCTAACAACATGCGCTCTGCAAATTTTAACAGTTTTCTGTTTCCGCCGCTTTTGTAAAGAGCATCAATTCCATCTTGTGTTCGACAAGCTTCTGCTCGAAGTCTTTAAGCCAAGACTTTATCGTGCGTATCGTCGCGTTCGCATTGATCTACACTTGGTCGGGATGATTGGATATTATAGCTACTCCGATATCAACGGCTTGCTTAGCTACCGGGAGCTATAAAACGCCATCATACATAAAGTTCCATTGCAAAAGACCCAGAACAGATCCCTGCAGAGCTAATATTTGCGACCCTTCTTCCGAATCATAAAGTATCTTGCACTGTCGAAAGTAGTTGAAGATAATATTCAATTTATATTTTTGTCGTTTGTACTGCAATGAGCCCTTGGATGATACGGCTTCATCTGGTAGAATTGAACGCATTCTTGATGTCGATAGTCACCAGTGCGCAGTATTTCCCTTCGTCGTAGGCTTTTCTGGCAACCTCAAAAACCAGTTTAGTGGCGTCAACCGCTGACCGAGCCTTCCGGATGCCAAACTGCCTATTTGATAAAAAACCTCCACTGTCACTAATTAGATATAGCCGGTTATAGATTACCCGCAAGAAGACCTTGCCTATTGTACTCGCAAAGAGACCGCTAAATCTGACAGGTTTATCTCGCTTGAGTGCAATGGCAAAGATGAATTCACCTTTATTTGGGGATATCATACAATTGAGGATCGTGAAGTTTTCCATCCACCTCTCAAATTCTACATCATCGTAGATGAAAAGTCGACCGATAACATTGCTGACAGAGCCACTACAAGGTTTTGACTTCTGACAAGCACTCTTATGAAGTGGTATGGGTGCCGAAGTCATTAAATTTTACGACCAGCATTAAAGAAAAGTATTTTTAATGGTTACCCAATGATCAATAGTGCTCTTGGGCAGACAATAGTGACAAATATTTGTTGAACTTAATGGTCGAGGCTCTCCAGCCTTTCAAGTAGCCGTTGCCACAGCACTCAAACGAAGGGAAGGACCATCAAAAAATGACTTCTTTCGTGGCGGATACTTACCCGCTCGTTTCATTAAAGCCGTCCAGAGGACAGCTCCTCAATCTATTGTTGATCGTTGCTGTCCATCTGATTGTGAAAAAGGTTGGCGGTTTCGTCCAGGGGAGAGGCAACTCATCAGACGCTGCTTCACTTTTGCTCTAGGAGCAGCGTGACCGAAAGTGGCGATAGGTGGTAATCGCTCCATTTATGTACAATTCCAAACATGACATGAGGAAAAATCTGTCGAATATTCAGACCTAAACTAGGTCGAAGTAAATTTTCTGTTGAGAATGTTGGAAGTCCTGAGTCCACATCCATTTCATGACGGATCTACCACCTGGGATGCAAATTACTTCATTTGTTGTGCTCCACGGACCCCACTTTTTGAGTCATATAATCAAGTTTTTAAAAAAGCTGACTGAAGGTTTCGTTCAAGGGAGAAGCAATCCTTGAGACGCTACCTCACCTCTGACCTGGGAGCAGCGTGACCGAAAGTAACAATTTTTAATATTTCTAACACAAAAAGAGAGGTCCAGGACTACAAAAGAGGAAGTAAGTTGGCTCTATGGTAGGTCCTGTACTTGCCAAAGGCGAGAATTTTATTTCATTTAACCCCAGAGTCTCAGGTTTATACAGGTGGAATTCCCATTCAAGTTGGAGAAAACGAGTATTCTAGAGGCCCCGTTACTGTTATTGAGGTGCGGGTGCAACCTCCAGAATCAAAAACAGGTCCGTTGACGAAAGCTACAGGTCGAGACATATAAACTAGTCCATTTACAAGCTCCTAGCAGTAGCAGCCTTGATGGATATCTCTTTCCTAGCTTAATAGCAGATACAATTAGCCTGATGAAATTTACCCTTCTTATACTTTGAGGTACCTATGTACTACATCGTGATTCAGACAATAGTGATTCTTCCTTTCTCCACATCCCAAAGGACTTGGGAATGTCTATAGTGGAGTTAAAAATGTCCTTTTGTAATTATTTTTTTAGTATTGTCGTATGCTCCAGTTAACTAGAAGCATTTTCTGATCATTAATATTTACAAATGTTCAACTGACTTTCAGTAAATAGAAAAAGTGACTGACAGTTTCGTCCAGGGCAAAGGCAACTCATCAAATGTTGCCTCACCTCTGCCCTGGGAGCAGTGTAATCGAAAGCGGCAACTGATGAAAATTTTTCCTTTTTATATAATTTATTTATTTAATTAAAACAATATTCAGAAAACAAACTCCTTGTTATATATTGGAAAACTTACCTTACGCTTAAAACTAAAGAAGGAGAGGGTGTCAAAGGACCGAAGCTGTAGAGCGTTGTAGAACCGGCATAGCTTCGGGATCGGAGAATGGAAGTAAATCTCGAGCTCCGCGAAGGGTACTTCAAAAATATCCGCACTACGTGTGTTATGAGAGGTGGTGCGAAAAGAAATATCCGAGTTGGCAGAGTAGTCCATCAGGCAATTGCAAAGTTTTGAAGTACACATAACAAGGAAGATACGGCGTTGCTGCAGGGAAAGCCGATTCAGGGTGTGAAGTCGTGACGGATAGTCAACCCGTGGAAGGTTCTTTTTGTTAAAGAGGGTCCGGGTGAATTTGCGTTGTACAATTTCACGAGCGTGACAGTCACGGATGCGGAAGAGAGAGGAGGAGGAATGTAGGATAAAAAAATTTTGGAAGCTCTATTGATGATGTTAGCGAAGTAGGAAATGGGTTTGTCGTCGAATATTACACCCAGGTCTTGGAAGGAGTTCAGTAGTGAAAGGGATTGTCCACAAAGAGAATAGGAAAAGCATGTCGGGGAGGGTTTTAACGAATAGCACATCCAGTGGCATTTGCTGACGTTCAGTGTCAGCTTATTGACCGAATACCAACAGGCCAGATTATCGACGTTCGACTGCAAGAGAGCACAGTCTAGCGGATACGAAGCAGAGGCAAATACATAATTTAAGGTCGTCTGCGTGAAGCAAACACGGGCAGGTGAGGATAGAGTTTAGGTCATTGATAAAAAACAGAAAGAGTAGGGGGACCAAGTATAGAGCCTCGGGGAACACCAGAGGATGGACAGAAGGAACGAGATGAGTATCCATGAAAACAAACTCTGCAGGAACGGTATGAGAGATAGGGGAAAAGCCAGGAGATAATTAAGAGAGGGAGGTTGAGTAGAGGGAGTTCAGAGAGGAGAATATTATGGTCAACGGTATTAAAGGCTTTGTAGGAATCAGTATAAATAGCATGTACCTCCTGTCGTGATATAAAGCATTTAGCAACAAAGTTGGTAAAGACCAGACGGTTTGAAGCCGTAGATCTATCTTTAACGAAACTATGCTGCTCTTTGACAATGCGATGATCGAATTGCGTGATCAACCTGCCGTTGACATATCTTTCGAGAATTTTGGAGCAAGAGGAGAAAAGGGAGATGGGGCTGTAGTTCACAGCAAGAGTAGGGTCTCCGCTTTTGAGGATAGGGATGATAAAGACCTCTTTCGAGAGATGCGGAAAGTAGCATTCTTCCACACTTTTGTTGTAGATTATACACAGGGGGAGGGAAATGTGTTTTATACAGTTAAGAAGGAAGAGGTTAGGATGCCCATCGGGGCCAGGTTCAACATTGGGGTCAAGATTGCCAACGAGGAACTCAACCAAGGATGGCCAGAGATCCAGAGATTCGGAGTACTTTGCAGTTAGAAGAGGCGTAGAGGGTGGACTGGTCGAGAGAAAAAACACGGAAGAAAAGTAGGTGAGGAGAAGATCGCAAGGTTGAGTTGGCAGTGAAATAAGTAAAACTGATAGAGGGAGAAAGAGATTGAGTGGGATTACGAGAATAGCGAGAGTGAAACCAAAATAGTTTGAAGTTACCGCGGGCAAGGGCGCTTCGACGCCCAACATGCGCTTTTTCAGGTTTTGTTTGCAAAACAAAATCTTATTAAAATCGGTACAATGTCTGTCTGTCTGTCTGTTTGTCTGTCACAGGCGCTTTTCTCAGAAACGGCTATACCGATTGACACGAAATTTGGTGAAAAGGGACCTGTGGACCCCCAGATATGCAGTGATTGATATCCTGCTATGTTGAGATTTAGAGGGGCTCTCCATACATGTAAAAGGGGGATGTAAAAATTTTTTTCACCAAATGTAGTCAAATGGGATATTATATGAAAGGTCTCGATTAGTACTTTTCGAAGCCGGTATTAGTTTTTAGATTTGTTAGAAAGGCGGGGAGTGGGAGGGGTGGAAAGTGATGATTTCTTCAACGGACCCATTCTCAAAAACTACCGAACCGAAAAATTTGAAAAAAATCATGAAGCTGCCTCTATATGGTGCCCAGGCCTCAAAATACTCTCCATATCGATATCTATTCAAATTAAGTTAATAATAGTATAATACCATATTTTTGGAAAAATTGAGTAAAACCCCCCTAAAGTTTATCCCAGAGTTATAAAAGTTGGTAGTAGTATGAAATATACATGGAGCAGATTATCTCCAAATTTGATCAAAATCGTACTATCAGTAACAAAGTTACAGTAGCTCAAAATTGTCTTTACCGGGTAAATTTACAACCCGAAGTACTAAATCTGATATGCTAAATGCATATTCTTAACGGGCAACACACAAATGGGGTAGTTCTATACTCAAATATACTCACAGGAGAAGCAAACAAAACCTTTCATACCTGAAGCGCCCAGCTTCCGGTTTCCCGACTTGTTTAGTCATTGATCTCGTAGTCGGCATCATTCTTAGAAGTCCGAAACTTCTTCCGCAGAGCATGTTTCAGGTGAATGTTATTAAGAATTTCCGTTGTGAACAAGTTGGGCTCGAACGTATGCAAGCAAGGGAAGAAGGGACGTAGCAGGAGAGGAAATCGGACAGGATATTGTAAAAGTTGCTTAGAGTTTGATCACACGTTCAGGTGCTTAATATATGAACCCAGTTGAAAGACGCTAAAGTTGAATTTAGACCGTTAATGTTGGCTTTGCCGAAGTTGAATTTAGTAGATTTACGCACAAACACGACAATGGTGCGAATTATATCCAACTTAAAACTGCCAGTACTTCAAGCCTAAGCCAGGCTAAAGCTAAATTTTTTTAGGGATATGAGGGAGAGTAAATTGTTCTGGACTTGGGATACCTCATATCCCTAACAAAAAATCTAGCTGCGTTCATAGATACATCCTTGTGCCCTCATTATCAGTTTACTTAGGCTACTACTAGGCTCCGGTGTTCAGAATCCATTTCTTGTAATTGGGCCTTCTCATTGCAATCAAAGCCTTTTCTCCTTTATCACATTTCTTTTGGCAGCACCATTTTAAGGATTTGCTGGCATTCCCATACCAGTTTGGATCTGGTTTATGGGGATACGATCACTTTTAGTAACGATTGACTCTCAGAGAAAACACGAATGTTAACATGGTCGTACTGGGACAACGCACATTATTAGTGCATACACCTCCACCTGAAAAACAGCATCGTGCCTGGGGTTTCCTCCATATATCCCACCCGCAGATTTAGATTTATCTGTGTACCATAGTAAGTTATGACAATCACTCCAATCCTCGCTAATTATCGTAGTTTCGATTTTGGATTCGAGGGAGCATTTCAGCGAGTTAAAACCAGTACACACCTCCAGGAGTTAGCTTTTGATTAGATGAATTAGATGGTGTGCCGTGCTCTATGATTTTCAGTAGTTTAAATTCAACAAATTTGTTTGTTTAAGTGAAGATGAACTTCATTCGTGAAGACAGAGGCAGGGAGAAGTCAGAACCCTTTTCAGTGATCTAATGAGTAAATCTATGAAGTTGAAAATTATCTACTCACAGTTCCTGTATGAATTCACCTCATTACACCTCAGAGCCAAACCATCCTGCAAAACTGGTCATGTGGTCATTGTGGAACACTGTGTCCTCGGAAAACTTTGTAACATGAGCGTTAATTTCGGTTGGAAAGATTACCCACGCAGATACTACTGTGCACCAAATAATAAGAAGTCGTGCTTGGGCTAAAAATAGTTTTATTTTAATTTTTTAGTTTATTTACTTCTAATAAGCCAGCATCTGGTTGGATTTCTCTGACGTACCATATTCAGGGTCACTGGAATGAACGACGCTCAGCATACTTATATTTCATTCCAATCAGGTTATAGAAACCTGCACGGGACAGTGATTAATTTAAGAGGGATAATACCAATTTTGAGGAATCCTGTATTTTAAATTTTCAGAATGATAAAGAATCAGATAACGAGCGAGTGGAGCTACGAAATGGTTCATGTACCATGGTTGATAAAGCCACGTAGGTAGTGGTTTGACTAGATTAATTTAATTTTTCGGTTTGATGGTAAGGACATGCGCTTAAAGCGGGCGGAATAACTAAACAGGTGAACAGCAATGCTTTGTTTTCCTTCTTATTAGAAATTCAAACTCCCTTTTATCGCATATGAACTCGATGTATTTGCAGGAAATCCATAAAATTAAATACCATGTATATATTCTACCTAATTAATGTGCATAAGAGATAACTGGGGAAGCAAACGAGGTCTTAACAAATGCTGGTCCACGTGCAATTGCGAGCGTTGGTGCGGGGGCGGCTACAACGGCTGCTGCAACTGGAGTGCGACTGACTACAGCGTTGAATCCATTAATCGGGTCAGCAGTGTAGTCAACAGTTCGCCTCAAACCATCAGCATCAAAGACAGTGTATTGTCCTCGTACTACATCTCCATCTCGGGTTTCTGTTTGGCTTTTGGAATCACCCGATAGTCCATCGTGGATATCATATGCAAAGTTGTACTGGGGGTGAGGGTCGTTCTCTTCGGCAGTTGCCAACACGGGTTGGGCCGCAATAGCAACTGGAGCAGTTCGCAAAATCGTAGCTGCTGGCAAGATGTTGTTATGGAGAATAGTTCCATTGGCCAGGGCAACAATGGTGAGAATGAGAATAGTCTAAATTTTGATGAAAGTTGATAATTTGAACGGTACGAGTAAGGGATTTCCAAAGATTTATAACTGTTGATACATTACCTTAAATACCATCTTTTTGCTTCAGTTTATCTAAGATTGTATGAGATGAATTGAAACTCGCTACTGACTTCTGTTCCATGCGTTTGTTATATTTATAGTGAAGCCGATTGTCGTGGTCTAGTAGAATAAGCTTTGATCTTCTGCAGAAGTGTAATCTGACTCTAGCGGCAAGCAATGATGTTAAACTTGTAACTTGGACTGCAACTGTGAATATTGCTTCATTTCCAGCCTGTACCCATATCACATAGCAAAATTGATGCAATCACATATTTTTTAATGAGTGAAAAAAATAGTCTATTAATAGCAGAATAAATAGATTTAAATTGATTCTTGAAAAGTCTACACTCTGCCCCCAATATATAATAGATGGACACTGTCAATGTGCCTCCTTCCTCACTATTTCTCCTTGAGCGCTAGTTACCTTGCGTAGTTGGAAATATTATTTATAGCATCATCAGACATCCCGGTTTTGCGCCGAGGTCCACCAATTCGATATCTCTAAAAGCTGTCTGGTGTCCTAGTCTACGCCATCGCCCCATCTCAGGCAGGGTCTGCCTCGTCTTCTTTTTCTACCATAGATATTGCCTTTATGGACTTTTCGCTCTGGGTCATCCCCATCCATACGGATTAAGTGATCCGTCCACCGTAACCTATTGAGCCGGATTTTATCCACAACCGGACGGTCATGGTATGGCTCATAGATTTCGTCATCGTGTAGGCTATGGAATCGTCCATCCTCATGTAGGGGGCCAAAAATTCTTCGGAGGATTCTTCTCTGGAACATGGACATAAAGAGGATTCACACACATTCACATTCACCTCGGCGCCATGTATCACTTTCTCGTGGGACAGGTTAAAGAGGACGCATGATACGGCATCCCCTTGTCGTAGACCGCTGTTGATGTCGAATTGAGAGTGATCCTGCTTCTCTTATCTGGCCTCGCACATTGGTCAGAGTCATCCTAGTCAGTCTTATTAATTTCGTCGGGATACCGAATTCCCTCATGGCCGTGTACAGTTTTACCCTGGCTATGCTATCATAGGCGGCTTTAAAGTCTTTGAATAGATGGTGCAACTGTTGTCCATATTCCAACAGTTTTTCCATCGCTTGCCGCAGAAGAAAAATTTACTCTGTTGCTGATTCGCCTGGAGTAAAGTCTCCTTTTATGGGCCAATGATATTATGGGCGTATGGGGCTTTCCGGCCTAGCAAGATAGCGGAGAATATCTTATGGATGGTACTCAGTAACGTGATACCTCTATAATTGCTGCATTGCCTGATATCTCCCTTTTTATATATGGGGCAGATGATGCCTCGTTGCCAGTCGTCAGCCATTGATTTGCTATCCCACACCTTGAGTATAAGTTGATGAACCGCTTTGTGCAATTGCTCGTCTCCATGTTCAACGAATTCAACTGTCATTCCATCGGCTCCTGGCCGATGAATTGCACGGACTGTTTCTGCTATACTTGATAGTGGCAGTATTTGTCCGCCGTCTTCAGTTCGCAGGACCTGCAACTCGACGATGTTCTGGTTGTTCAATAGTTCATCAAAGTCCAATATGCCCATTCTGTTGGAAACCAGATTTCCCTCTTTGTCTCGGCAGGATAAGCATCGAGGTGTGTAAGGCTTTATCCTGTTGACTTATTGGTAAAACTTCCGCGCCTGGTGCGGCTGCTGCCTGCACTTTTCGAGTTCGTAAACTTGTTGGTTTCCCCAGCCTACCTTTTTCGTCTGTGAAGTCGCTTCTCCGCTCGACGAAGTTCGTGATAAGTCTCCGCGCGTGCCTGCGTCCTTTGAGAATGCAACATTACTCGATACGGCATTCTTATTTTCCGTTGCTAGCTTCCATTCATCTTCGAACGAGCCGCTCCGAGTTTTGCGGTTGGGGCCAAGTATGTTAGTGGCTGTATCAATGATAACGTTTTGCAGGTGATTTTGAAGATCATTTGTTGGTGCTTCATCTCCATTACCTTCGTTGACTGCAGTCATTGCCTCAGTCAGTTCCTCTTTATGGTTGTTACGGAGAGTTTTGCTGCGGATGGCTTCAGTATTCACTCTCAACTAATTGTCGAAGGGGATTCTAGGTGGTGTTGTTATTCGAGCCCGGAGCCCTATGCCATCGACATTCATCAAGCTGAAAGGTGACAGCGTGAACGCGTGATCAACACATTGCCAATTAGGTTGAAAGTGGCCCCATCTAGAGAACCTCACGTTTCTTTGTGGACCGCTTTCCGCGGATTCCAGGATCTTCAAACAACAATTTCATGTGACATTGCTAAGTGAACAGTCCCTATTCCTTTACCATTGGTAATGCGGGCTCCTTCTCTACTTGGCTGTTATAATCCCCGAGTATGATATCAAACTCGAGACAGGCTTCGAGGGTCCGCTCAACTGTCTCTCCGACTCTGCAGTCTTTAATAAGGCTTATATTGTAAATTTACCCCGCAAGCGCAGAGTGCATAACCGTTCGCTTATGTTTTCAAAGCCGATAACAGCAGGTTTCATTTTTTGGCTGACTAAGAAACCTACTCCGAGCACACGGTTTATTGGAGGGCCACTATAATATATAGTGAAGTGGCTCTTCTGCCGGAAACCGGTCCATGGCCAACGCATCTCTTACAGTGCTGTTGTATCAGCCTTATATTGGGACAGGGCATCGGCGGAGCCAACCTCCCATGAGAAAATGCCTAAATTGTTATTTCATTTTTGTTGGCAGGTTCGTTGTTGCGTTGTCAATCCACTCCGAGGTTCATTTTGTGGCTTCATAACAAGTTGTTTTCCGTAAAGGGTTATCAGCTTTACCCAACTCTCAACCTGGGTGACGATCATGCTGCTCCCAGAGCAGATCTGAGGTAGCAATTGATAAGTTACCTCTGTCCGCGACGAAACCGTCAGTCGTCTTTTTGGATGCTAGGTGATGTATTTTTTTATTACGCTTGGTGATGCCAGTGTAATATTACACTCTAAGGTGATATTACATATCATCTATCACTAATGTCATTCATATTTGCTTAACATTTTCCAGAAACTTTTGGTTAATAAGATGACCAATGATAGTGTCTGGATGGCTCGAGTGGTTAGAGCGCTGGGCTGTGACTGGATGTTGGATACCAGTCGACCCAGCTGTGAATGAATATCTGAGTAAAATCAGGGTAATAATCTCAGGCGAGTTCAATGCTGATCACATTGCCTCCTACAGTGTACTGTAGTGTACCGTTACAGTCTTGAATGAGGTGCTCTCTTCAAGGCTCTTATCCAATATGGATTGTTGCGCCAATGATTATTGTTATTATCAATGATAGACTACTTTCTTTGTGCTTCCTCCATAATTCCCTTGCTATCAAAACAACTTTTGATGCAAGTGGCACCTTTCTGACTTCAAATTTCAAGAGATGTCACTTCTCTCTCTCTCTCTATCTGGATCTTCGTTGAATTGAGAAGAGGCGCTTGGGAAATTGTGAGTTCTTGTTGATCGTCAATAATTTTGGTACGCCGGATAGAGGATTCTGTAGACTGCGTTGACGATATTTTCAGATGTGAGGTTCTGTAAGGGGAATGGCTTCAGGCCAGCATGTGTCCTTAATACCAGGAAATAGTTGCGACCCATATTGATATGTAACATAATCTGAAGTGGCTGTTTTCTCATGGAACAAGTAAAGATATGAAAAGGCAGACTGATTCTCTTACCTGTTTTGGTATTATATTTGGTAAAATGAACTAACATTAGACCATTTTCTTGATGATTCGTCCACTAGGTTGGGTAATATTATGTACTATCTTCGATATTCACTTGCTGAAGTATCTTGCTGGCTGGTCAACTTCTGTAGGAGCTATTGCAGCTTCTCGTAATCATTCAGCTTAGCTGAAAGTAAAAGCAACCCTTACTTAAAAATATCTAATAGCCTGAAAGACGGCTAATAACTTTCTGTAGTAGATATTATGGTGTACCGTGAATGCTTTAGAAGAGGTGACACACAAACTCATTTTGTTTGGGTACGAATAACACCGCTGGGATAGATTTACGATGGTTAACTCTAGCTTGAATTTGCCATTGATAAGTCATTTTCTCCGCAGGTCCATGGGGGATTTAAAATTATCAAAGAAACCAATTCCCTTCATGAGACGTAAACAAGAATCACTTTTTCTCCGCAGGTACAGATTAATATGCTATAGGTAGCGCATAGTTTGTGTTTTGCAGACGATGACGCCTTTTCGCCATGACTTAAGGTATAACTAAGAATTCGACACCAATGTCGATTAGCATTACCACCATCTCTACTCAGGCAGTCTCCTCTACATATAGGATTCATGCGTTCGGAGCCTTAAGGCTTACGGCCTCGAAATTTTGATGGAGGATGTACTTCATCTTAAAAATTTCACTTAGCTCTTGGGAGGGCTCAAATTTAGCTATAAAAAGACCAGATTGAGATTTGATAGGGATTGAGGGATTCTCGCTGTGGAGTGCCTTATCTTGTTGGGTAATAAAACTTGCAACCAAGTGAACTTTCAGAAGTGTGTACTCTGAAGTGAGTTCGGTCATAATTTCTTCAGGGTCTGTTTCCCTGAGAAGACCGCGGATAATTATGGACTGAGTTCTAAGGGATACTGGGTTCTTGTGGTAGCACTAAGCCCTTGCTCTTTAATGAGCGAAAAAAATTCAGCATGGACTCTGTGGACTCCGCACACCTCATGTTTCTTAGGGTCATCTTTAGGCCTTTGCTCTTTAGTTATTTCAGTAGCGGCCGGACGTTAATATTATATGCCGTAATTGGAGGAATTTTCTACTTTTTGGGCTTTAAGGCACTAGCAGAGGAGGCACTGACACTTGGGGAGCATTTACAGATTTAGCACTCATCTGTTGCTTTTTGAGCTTTTTTTCGTTGACTGACGAAGTGGAAAGGATTTTCTTGTTGCTCCTCATCGACCACCCCAAGGCACATTTTTTTGTGTTTGAGTCCCTACTTTGGCTCACTTTTGGGCTCCTCCTGCTTTGGATGGAACGACGAAATCGTTGCTTGACATCAGCAAGTACTTCTGTTGACTTAGTCTGAGCAGCAGCTTGCTGTCAAACGTTCCTAGCGGAAAATTCTGCCGCCAGAATAGATTGCAGGGATTTCACGATGTCCCTAAATTCGCTGACCATTTTCGTTAGCAGCTCAATTTGGGTACGCGGATTCTCATGTTTCTGCACGATATCACCATACTTAACTCGTAGGCCTCCGTAAGCATTTATTGCTGCTTCTCGAAATCATTGTCATCGGATGGCATGGGCAACTTCGGTTCCACGTCAATTTGATGTAATACGCGGGTATCGTTGGGGGTTTTGCGGCGCTTAGAACCGCTTTTCTCCATACTTATCACCTGGAATAGCTGGCATCTATTTTTTAAAAACGTTTTCGTAGTTTATGAAAGAAAAGGAAACTTAATTGTGAAATTGGTGGACACAAAGTGCTAAAACTTTGTTGACGAATCACAACGCCCAGCGACAGCTGGACGGCAATACAAACTTCAGCTCCTAAAAGCTGGCGGTTGATGGTGACGGTGAGAATTTTCCCTGGGTAGGCACGGGTCTAGGTTGGTGGTAGTCTACTTTCTTTGTTCCTGAAAAAAGGGCATGTGTTGTCCACGGCAGTCAGCTGCAGAGTGAAATATCTGTCTGTGGAGATAGCCGCTTGTTGAGTGTTCCTAACAAGTTGCCTGATAAGATGTCTATTCGCAGCATTAATGTTAATATGGACATTTAGGGCTTAAAAAGGATGAATTTTAACTATATTGACTATTAGACAATACTAATTCAGAGAGTGAACTTTAACCCGTAATTTTCTGGGTCATGCCGTGCTCTTAGAAGAATGTTACAAATTTTATTGGTTCCTATATTAGGCAAAAACAGATATGCACTGTCTTATAGTCTTCTATCGTTTTAACTTTCCAAATCATATCCGGCATATCACGAGATAAGGTGCTTATTATGCTTATATTCTTCGAATTTATATTTTCCTAAAACCTACATTTGTCTTTATTAATTTTTAACGGTTTTGAATTCAATCGTTGAATGGTTGAATTCCATGCCTGCTTTTATAAGTTGCTGATTTCAGTGTATTAGGCATAACATTTCGTCCTTGGACTACTCTTAAGACGCATTTGATATCCTACTGTTTAATTTGCTGATAACCTCAAATGAACAGTGTTTGCCGAGAAATCACCGACAAACTGTTTAGTTTATTTCCACAATATTCTTCTTTTCTTCTTCTCTCTTTGAAATTTCAAAGTCCTGGTGTAGAAGTATTTTGCAGTGCGTGTTCTATTTTTGGTAAAAGACAAGAAATAACTCACTCATTCATTCATTTCGACTTCTTAAATTTCTATTTCGGATGCCCTTCGCATAACTATATCGTTTAAATCACTTAGCAATGTACAATATTCACCCCTAGAATTTACCCACATAAAGCATTGAAAAGTATCAAATTTACCAAAGAAAGAATTCATTGAACTGTCTGGCTCCGATGGTATATTAGCGTTGAACTGAAAGTGCTATTTCTGCCTCACTTCTTCGATATTTTCATCATTCTTTTGCTTGGCTAGGCTTCTAATCCCCACATGCCACACTAAAAAGATTTACAAAATCGCGAATTGATACCCCCAATTCGTTCTTTAAAGGTGCAGCAAACTTTGCAATCAAGTCTAACTATCACACACGGTGAACTCTTTTACAATATTGAATATCAAAAACGGTGAAATCAAATCTGCAAGAGATTGCTTCAATCAACCATCGACCGCGGAGTCATCTGAAGACATGGTGAGCGGTGCTTGCGGCTTTGCGGAAGTATAAAAGTGATTTCTTGAATTCAAAATCGAACCATTCTAAGAAGTACATCGGAACGATCAAATCGATTTTACAAATGGATCTTAAAGTGCGTAGAGTTAAAAATCTTTCAGTTAACTTTTTGAAAACTGTTTCCTTTGCAGCTGATTATATCTTTTCTTGCACTTGTTGCCGCTGCAACAGCAACCAACTTCTACTCGACTGCGCCTATTTACCATACCTCCCCGATTGGTGTTGCTCCTTTGGTGGCAGCTGCTCCAGCGGATGATTACAACACACATCCGCAATATAATTTCGCTTACGACGTCCAGGATGGTTTGACGGGTGATTCAAAGAGTCAGGTGGAATCGCGGGATGGAAATGTCGTCAGAGGCAGCTACTCGCTAATAGACGCTGATGGATTCAGGCGAACCGTGGACTACACTGCTGACCCCATCAATGGCTTCAATGCTGTGGTGAATCGGCAACCATTAGCTGCTGTCGCTGCAGTTCCTGTTTCTTATACGCATGGGCAGAGCCTAGCGTATCCTTCAGCGGCGGCTATAATAAAAACATCATACGATTCCCCAGGTTTCTCATACGCTTATTGAAAAAAATAAATAAATAAATAAATTGAGTGGATAGTGTATTTACTTGTAGTGAATCAAATAAATGATATTATTCCATTTCTAATTTTTATTCATTCTGACATACCTAGCCGGCTGACCTACATATCAAGAAATATATATTCCCTGCTTCGAAAAAGAATTTTACTAATGGCGGTAATTTAGTAATTGTATGAATAGCAAATGCTCACCAAGAAATTCGATCCTTCACATCGCTAACTTCCACTTTGAGTTATCTTCACAGACATTGTTTTTTTACTGCGATAACAGTCTTTGGCAGACAGAAGTTGTCATACGATATTTGTGGCCAATTTTTGATTCTTTCGACTGATGCCAAAAATCTTAAGAAAGACATTGGTTTTGCAAGAAGGTAGCATACAATCTAGATTCTGTTTTCTTCAGACAGCCCCTCCCGAAGGAGCTACATGCACTACTTTCTACGTTCCTTTTCTCCAGAGCTGTCAACGGATCAGTGTTCCCGGATTTCCAGCATCTGTTCAGAATACCGAGTTCCGTGGACGTTTGAAGTTTTCTAGAAAGATCTCATCAAATGAACTCCCTGACCTCTCTTTCTTTTGTGCAACTATCGAGACACTTTTAGTCGAACAGAGACCATAGCCTGTGCTTCGCCACCACTGACGATACCCTATATCCTGAGGACAATTAACAAATGCAATTTGTCCGCTACTCAACATTTGTCTTCATCTGCGGAAGCCAATTTCGTTTGTTCTAATATAGTGGGACAAGACTTAGGTTGATCGATGTAAATCCGCCAAATCTATGACAAAGACGGTAGTCAGTAGATACATTGCAGCCATATTGACTTCACTGTTATAAGTACTGGCCATATCGTTATCGTCTCCTCTTTGCCCTATGCCAGTGGATCATTTGGTGCAAATGGGGCCAAATTCAAGTATTCATACTAGAATTGTTTCATGTTTCAGGCATAAATTTGACACTAGTTACCTTTAGATACACCAATAGATCAAATTCAATTTGATCATTCCTTTTGGGGGCGATCCACATGACTATTGGAATTATGGTGAATTTGGGCGCCATATCCGCGCAAGCTATTTTGTTGCGGACTCGTAAAACGGCAAATATCTAATCAGGATGTGGACGCTGTAAGCCCCACGAGCGCCTTCACACGAAAACTATAATCTTAAGTCCTCCACTGTATTTTTTGTGTTGGTTCCACAATATAACTGTCTTGTAGTGTTCGATGCTCTCAAATTAAAATTGGTTAACTGTCTGTTTATCTAGCCATGTGTCTCCTAACCTGTCACACACACTTTTTTCGGCAATGGTTACTTTGACACCGAACTGGGAAGAAAGGTTGAAGCTGGTAGTTCCACGCGTGCAGTGAATAACGTCGTTCTACGTCGGTTTAAGGAGGGGGGTCCACATATGCAAAAGTAGGTGGTGTAGGATGTGAGGCATCAAGTGAATCTGACGTCATCGGTCGACTGACCGTGGAAATAAACCGATCTTGCGTTGGATGGATAAATACCCTTTCGGCTCGAACAGTGACAGTTAGCCGGAAGGCGAAGAAGTAGTTTTTGGGATTTTAAAGTGAAGATTAAAGCGGTACCAAGTGGAGAGAACAAAAAGAATTCGTGGATTGCGGGATGCTATTGTAACATGAGTCTTTTCAGATTACAGACTTCTTCTTCACCGACGGGTCAGTCATGGAGGGTGGATCGGGAGCAAGAGTATTCTCGTGGAATCTGATTATAGAACTGGCCCGACCCCTCGGAAAAATTACCACCATATTCCAGGCGGAGATATATGTCATTTCATTAGCAGCAAAAGAATGGCGGCATTATCAGCACTAAAAGCAATGATATATCAAGCCAGTTGGTGTGGAGTTGTCATCAAGTGCAGCCGAAACTTGGCCAACTGAACGAAACATTCCTAATGTGGGTGCTTTTTGGCTAGATAACGCTATCATCTACTAAATCGCTAGGCAAACAACAGGCAATGTTGCTCAGTAATTAGCAAGGAGCAACAGAAACCGAAGCCCAGCTAACATAACGTGTGAAATTCCCCCAGTTGAAACATACGTTAAAAAGAGAAACTCGTGCAACCTAATCATGAATTTTCCAAACTTAACTGTTGAAAGGCTAGGTAATGTAACATTTGAAAAGGCTCGTCTTCAGCATTTATGGCCGAGAGATGCCGACTTAGAGGAGAATGCTATATGTCGCATGTGACCAAAGAAACAATAGATGAGGATGCGACACTTCGTAGATCTTCCTTTCGGATCGTAGCAAAGGAGTTTCCAGTTTTTCGGTTTCACGTCTTCCGTCGAGCCAGACCTAACAAAAAACTTTTGTTTCGGGATTAAAAGCAATGTTTGAAGAGTTGCCTCTGCCCTTATGACCATTAGCAATTTCTGATAGACTGGTAAACTTCCACGGTTCCCATTCCTCTTTCTTCTGGTTGCTCTGGTAGCTCTATCTTCACCAGTTATTCAAGTCGTTTCAAACATTGTTCTTCTTTACAAAACGTGCAGAGAGTCTATAGAGAGTATATAGATATATAAACGGTAGAATGATTTGAAAAACGTGTTATTTTACATAAATCTAATTGAGGGGCAATGCTGAATCAATCTGTGAATTTAAGATTTTGATAGTTTCAACCAGGACATTGCGAAATCTAAAAATTGCTGACGGTCCATCATCTGACGAATTTGCAACTTAGGAGAGGATTTTTGCTCTCATTGAGCTAACATCTTGAAAACTACAGAGCGATAGAGAGGATTCACCATGAAAAAAAGTAAAAGGCAAAAAAGAGATTTCGTAACAAAATATAAGATCCCTTTTTACAAGAAATTATTAATCCCTTTTTCTAAGATTTTGTGTAAAACGAATCCTTATTAAAATCTGTTTAATGTGTGTATATCTGTATGTCCGTCCGTCAATCTATCTGTCTTTTTTTTAGCTAGGGGAAATCCACGCATGTCGGTCTTGTACCGACTAAGATATCCCGTATTATCTCCACACTCTACCTGCCGGACCACTGTTTTATTATTGCTTCGCGGGGGTGTTGAGCTTATTAATTGTTTATGGAAAAGCTGCTTCTGCTTGATTTGGTGTTAATTTCACTGGTCCATCTACTGAATTCCACGCGGTATCCGATTTCACCATATAGCTAAGCAGATTTTCAGTCGTTAAGCTGGATTCCAGCTCATTCCCGAGGCTTCTCCTTGGACGCATCTTCTGCTGCACTTTCACGTGTAGGACAATCTGGTGATTCATCCAAACAATACCTATAGAGGTAGTTTCTGTATGGTGGATACAAAAATCACCTCTATAGGTACTGTTGAGAATTGAGTCAAGTCGTGATTCCTCTCGCCATGGTTTTGTGTAGTCCACTTCGTTGTGTTCGGAATTAGTGTATATGTTCACCAACCATTCTTTGCCTGGTCCGTCCCATGCTGTTTGCCCCGCAGCCAGTGGCTTCATTTATTTAGTTTACTTGTTAAAGGTCGCTTCTTGCTTGACGTACAAGGGACTTGATATATCGGCCAAAAAATCCATTGGAATCATTTCCGAAATTACGCTTGCTCCCTCATACGATATTGTCCGGTCAACGGAGAGGACTTAACCAATATACAGCTTGAAACTGTCTGCGATTTTCTACAATTGTTATCGCGGATGCTCACTAGTGCTGGCTATAAGAGAACAGATCTGGCGACTCGCGATGAAAGTAATCCTCGGTTGTGTTTCGGGCCGCCTATATTTAGAAGCATCCTTGCTAATATCGAGCTGATGGTCACTGATTTTGCTCGGTAAGCTTTAATTAGGATTTAAAGCTCGCATAAATTTCTACTTTATCAGGGTAGTTAGATATTATAACTGCCACAACGTCATCGGCGAATCCCCCGACAACAGCCTGTCTAACCGTCTGTCTGTCTGTCACACCTATTATTTAGGCAACGAAATTCGGTAAGAATGTGGAGCCTGTGACTCCCTTTGTAAAGAATGAGTAACATAGTTCGACGTTGAGTTTAAGGGGAGTCTTCTTACACGCAAAAGAAGGGTGTAACTGTTTTTTTCATCGAATATACTCATGTGGGGTATCAAATGAAAAGCCTCAATTAGTACTTTTCGAAACCGATACCAGTTTTGACACTGGTTGCAAGATGGAGGATTGTGGGGGGTCCGAAAAACGTCGGTTACTTCAAGGACCCTTTCTTATAAATTATTCAACCCAAATATGTGTTTTCTTGTCTGTCATAGCACCTTTTCCAAAAATCGCTGGATTGATTCAAACGAAATATGGTGGGCTTAAGAAAAAAGTACGCATTCAGTAAGTAGCATCTTTTGTAGTTTTTGAAGGGGAGAGAGTAGCTTACCAATCTATCAAAAGGCGGTGTAAAATTTTTCTTCAAATGCAACCTCGTAAGGTATCAAATAAAGAATCTCTTTTATTTCACTTGTAGACTTTGAGTCAAATGGGGTGTAATGCATCAAAGAGTTCAAGCTTAAAGAAGGTGCGCTCCAAGCTGCATCCAGCCGGGGAAGAAAGCTGACCGGCATTACACACCGAGGAGAATTTAATACAGAGTAGGTCACACGATGATTAATGGGAGTCAATAGAGGAGAGGAGGAGAGGTTGAAGAAGTTTGGGTGAAATTGCGGGTGCTATGAAATCTGAGACAAAAAGCATTTGAAGTTTAAGTGTAATCTCGCGGTGCTTCTAGCGATTAAGAATGGTTTGAAATAATTAAGTCTGTTATGTTAGCACTACTGAAGGGATCAAGTGGTTCCCGGAATATCGACATTCGCTAACTTAATAAATATTACTAGCGAATAGAAAAGGCAAGTCTTAATTATTTCAAATAAAGGGTTTGAAGTTTTCGTATCCTAATGCAACCTCGACCCTAACCAGGTATTTAGTCTTGGACTTAGTAATCAGCGGCAGCATTGCTGCCAGAAGACTAATATTTTCCCCTTGGAGCGTGTTTTATACAGAGCTCTGTGTGTACATCAGTGGCGAACTAGGGGAGGAAGAGACGTAACAAGGAAGAAGGTCAATAGAATAGTATGAAAGGAGTCGGAGCTGGGGCATGCCAAAATGTTACTTCTAAAATTAATTTAAGGGTTTAACCCCACTTATAACTTTGGAAAAAAAATCAACAACAATCAATTTTTTTAAAGTTTATCTATCTGATAATACGACCCTTTTGGCGCCCTTTTTGGCGTACATTTGTAACAGAATAGTAACAATATTTTTCAATAAGAAATAACTGAAACCTGAATGTGATTTAAGATGATAACGGTCATTCAAAAAAGTTTCGTAGTTTTCTTTAAAAAAAATTGCCAGAATTACCTATTTTGTTGTCTTATAAGTGGGGTTAACCCCGTAAGCTTATTTGCTGCCTGTAAGTGGGTTCCCAATTTCAACTTTCCCAGCGAGTTTCATATGTGACAGACAGACAGACAGGGAGTTAAACAAACGGTGCACCGATTTTAATCAATCAATCAATCAATCAATGAATTTCGTACTTCTTTCACTTACGATTCTACTATGATCGGGCTTCCACTGAACAAAGCCAACTAAGTGCGAATTCCATGTTGAATTAAAAATTGATAAGTAAATTGATTTAAACAAGTCCTGATGCTGCTTCTAAAAGGAATAGAGGTAGCATTCACTGACGATATGCCACTCAGATCTGACTTTAAAAATGATCTTATCGCTAATTAATCGACCAATAAAGTAGAGCGATGAACCAATGGACCAGTTTTTGCCGACATATTCTTCATGCCTCCATATTCTATGTAAGCCAGGGCATTCTCTATAGCGATTTTTTTTATTATATGAAGATGTCTTTGAGAAAAAAATCAAAAAGCAAAATAATACCAAAAATGTATTTGATTCATAAACTATATATGACTCACATACAAATTATACCACTGGCTTACATTCATCGGTTAACATGATTTTATTATTCTGAATTATTATAATTATAGATAGGTATTGTGGTATGGAAGTTACTTTTAGTATAGAAATCAATTGTATATTCAATGGTGAAGGAGTGTCCTGAATCCATTATTAAAAACAGGGAAGCGGGCGGCATAAATTGGAGAAGCAGCGTATGTTTGCGCTAAAGGTGTGTAAGCAGCTCCAGGATAAGATGAAACCACTGAATATGAAGCTGCCAAAGGAGCTGCTGCAAGGTTTAACTGAGTGGCTCCAACTGCATAGGTCCGAGCTCCGTAATGCGATATACTTGATACTGGAGCAACGTCAGCTCTTACAGCAGCTGAATGGAACAAGGGAGCGGCGGCTATGGGAGTAACAGCAGCTGTGGCTACAGGTGATATCACAGCAGGAGCCAAAGAAGCTGGAGCAACAGCAGCTGCGGCGATTGGGGTTGCAGAAACAGGAGCAACTGCGGTGGCAGCAACTGGTTCCCGGCTCACTACTGCATTAAAACCATTAATAGGATCAGCTGTATATTTCACAATCCTTTGAAGACCATCCGCATCCAACAGGGAATATTCACCGCTGACAACATCGCCATCGCGAGCTTCCGTTTGACTTTTCGAATCGCCGGTAAGTCTATCCTCAACGCCATAATTGAAACTGTACTGTGGGTGTGAATCGAAAGGTTCTTCTCGGGCCAACACAGGTTGACCAAGTACGACTGGAGATGAGTTGACAACATCTACATGTCCACCTGTAAGTCCCAAACCGAGTTGGGCTCCTGATAAAAATCCAGCTTCAGCATAACTAACGACAATAAGAATTAGGAGAGTCTGTAAAATAATGACAAATTGAAGTATCTATTAATAGTCGATTCTCAATTTAGTTCTAGAATTTGAGACATACCTTGAATGCCATTTTTCAGAAAAAATTCAACGTGCGCTCTAATTCTATCTGTATAAACCCAAAGGTGAACTGATACCACTTTATAAAATTCTTCTGGCTTTTATACTAGTTTGTTAAAAATTCCGTTACTTCTTACACCAAGCGGAGATGTTACAATATCAAACCAAATCACTTCCAGCAAGATCTAACTAAAGTGAACGTAAATATGTATTTTTTTACCAACAATCATTTTACTATGGGATGTGTGTTGGTCTATTTCAAAAGCCATTCTTTAACTAAGATTGGGTTGCAATATTGCATAGTTACAATGCAATTTGATATCGACAGAATCGCACAATCACAGAAACCACATTCAGTCGATTGCAGAGAAAGGGAAGTAGAGTTTCGTGAACTTTATGAAAAGTGGAAAATTAATTCTTGAGGTACAATGACAATTTTATCATTTTAACCAGATCTCATGTACATGACATGGTGGTCTAGAAGTAAGGCGTGCGTTGATGAGATTCAGAGAGCAGAATTGCCTATAAAAAAGTGGACAATAACTAATGGAGCCGAATGATTAAGAATGCAGTTCTGACTGCAATAAGATGGCTCGAAGAAAAAAAAATCGCTCTTGGTTTAATTTAGCATGACAAGGTATATACTGGGAAGTGCATAATAAAGACATCCTCTGCAGCTTTAGGAAAATCATGTATACCTGTATATGCATCTGTATACTTCCCTACATTTCTTGTTGCATTTCATTTTGACAGGGTTACGTCTTCTTTTTTCTTCAGTCTTTGCCCCGTTCACAAGCGGGGTCGGCTCGTCCTGATCGGTTTCGCCATTTGGCCCTATCAAATACCTGATCTAGATGCAATTTAGAGGTTTTTAAATTCCCATCCAGCATATCATGCCACTGTTATTTCGGTTGATTTTGCAATTTTCCCACGATCGGTGCAACCCCATATCGATCACGGATATCCGCATTTCGGAAGTCATCAAAACGTGTCATGCCACTCGTCCAACGCAACGTCTTCGTCTTCATTACCGCAAGACGCCAGGTTGCATAAAGCGGTGTATAGAGCGCTGGACGTTGGATGTCCCGTGTGACGGTGTCCATAATAAGAATAAAAAGGAGTGGTGAGAGGGCGCTTCCTTGATGAACACCAACAGAGACACGAGGCGGTTTTGATACACTCAACACATTTCGAACTTTACTTTTCGTAAAGCAATTAAACCCAGCGCACGAATTCTTCTGGCACTAAGTGTTGTCGTAGAGTATACCAGATGAGTTCGTGTGGCACACAGTCAAACGCTTTCTCCAGATCCAGAAATGCGATGTAAAGAGGTTGTTGTTTCTCACGATGTTTCTCCGTCAGTAGCTCCGCAGTTTTTGACAAATCCGGTTTCATTCACGGTTATTTAAACGATTTCGCGAATACGGTTGCCAAGAATGTGTTCAAAAATCTTCATGGTATGGGAAAGTAACCGAATCGGGCGGTAATTTGAACATTCTGCTGGACTCCTTTTCTTTTTCCATATTCGAATTGTGGTACTTTCTTGCCAGTCAGACGGTGTTCTACCTTCCTGAATAACCGGGTTAAAGAATTCACTGAGCCGTAGTGTTGGGTCCCAGCCCTTCGCTTTCCTGAGCTCATATGCAATGTCGTCAGGTCTTGTGGCTTTCCCCGATTTCATTCGTATTATTGCCTCCTCGATTTCGGCTGCGCTGACAGTTAAGTCCTTAAGGGTTTAACGTGAGCACCTGTCTTGCGACTTAATCCAACGGTCTTCTTAAGACGCGGATTAATTTTGTGACCACAATCAGAGCCCCGCTGAGACAAGCAACAATGGTCTATACCAAGTGCATGGCTTAGCTTGGATGCAAGACATATCTAAATCTCTACCGAACTAAGGAGTACAGCACTCGTGTTGAAACACAACACCACGCCGAGGCCCGAAGGTCTCTTCTCGCTTGAGCATAACCACAACCCCCATGAAGCTCCCACTAGGGGCCCAACCGCAAATAACCGAGCTGTACTCACATACAACGGGAGTTCACCCGAAGTATGAGAGTCCAGGGGCTATATCGGTTCCCATGGTACCAGCATACCCCTGGTGAGGTTCCGTGGCCAATTACCACTTCAGATAAGTCATCGTGCAGACTCGGGTCTGATCGCCCGAATTAGGCCTTTGGAGCATTCGCCTACTGCATCACGGCCGGCAAACCAAAATGAGTACAGCGTCTCCCGGTACCACCACTATCGAGGTTCTCCTCGGCCACTTGGTTTTGGTTTGGCCGACGAGGTTGCCGCCCCATCCTCCTCATCGCCACCTCTGAGCACCGGCTGCGCTGACAGGTGGAACTGGTCCAAATGTCGGCAATGATTGTGGAAGTGGAGGATGAGCAAATTCGTCAGTTGAAATATACTGGAAGTATTCTCGTGCTCTATCAGTCGCGGCTCGACGGTTGGTAAGCAAAGTACCGAGAATATAGAAGACTTCTGTTGCGTTAATGAGAAGACGCAACAGAAGTCTTCGATATCCTGTGCGTACATTTTGGGTTTTGCCAAGTCGATACAGATGTCTTTCGCCATCCCGAATATCCAGTTTATCGTAAAGATTTTTCTAATGGTCCGTTCGGGTAACAACGACTGCTTTCTTTGCTTCCCGGTTGGCATTCTTATAAATTTGCCAATTGGCCAGCGTTTTATCGTCGAGAAATTTGTGGTAGCGGTGTTTCTTTTCACGGATCTTCATTTCAACATCGTCATTCCAAAGCCAAGTATCTCGGTTGATGTACCGCTTACCCGGCTTGATAACCCCGAGAGTTGCAGAGGCCGCGATCGTGTCTTTCGTTCGGTTACACGATTCTTCTTTCCGCTGTAAAGCCACTTCCTATTTCATCCAAGTTAAAAAACATATCTCTTGTATACTATTTCCAACTTTGTGTATTCGTACAGCATTTCTCACGATTAAATTAATGTAAATAATTAGACGGTATATACGTATGTACAGCGTATATACGGCGATATAGCACTGAAGGGTACAAGTTGTTCCCGAAATATCGGTTGATGCATAACAAAATGAATAACCACTACATGAAAAGGGAAATCATTTAAAGATGTCTTGACGATTTAATACTGTACAAATTTTGGGTAGTAGCTTCTTTGTGTGATCAGCCGTTGTTGCTGTTTTTTTTAGTAGGAAGGTGACAGACTTCCGGCAAAACATACCCTGTTGCATCTAGGAGATTAACCCATAACAGTTTGACCAGGCCAGGAACATAACCCCGTGGTTCGTGAATCCTCAGCTCCCCAAATGTCTTTCCCATCCATTTCACTTTTTTAACATTTTGTGTAAAGAAAACCTTAGTAAAATCGGTTTATTGTCTGTCTGTCTGCCACACGGTAATCCCTATTGACACACAAGGGTCCACATAGATGCAAAAGTGAGATGGACATTTTTTTTCACAGAATATAGTCATGTGTTTGGGGAAGTTATTCTTAGAAACTACCTCACCGAAAAATCTGCAAAGAATCGCGAAGCTGCCCCTAAACGATACATGGGACTCAAAATACCCTCCATACCGATTTCTGCAGAAGTTGTTAATAAAGTAGAATTCCGATAATTCCTATCATCAGGCCACTGATGATTTGGCATGAAATGTTCAGATTACCAATTATCGGGGGAGGACCGGCAAATTTGTATGAACTTGCAACATACGAATCAACGCAATTTCTTATATAATAATATATATTTTTATATAAGAAATACACAAAACCTTTCATACTTGAAGTGTTCAATTTTCAGTTTCCGATTTATTCTTCCTTCTTGCACTACAGCGTGGCCTCGAAAAGGTGTGGCAGGCATGATCCATTAGCCCCGCATTCTTTTGAATCATATCGTCCTATCTCTTCTGCCAGTCCAGTATTGTTTCATTACGTGGCCAATGTCGACGATAGGAGTTGGATTCGCCAATTACGTATGGTGAGTCATAGAGCCGTCGACCTTCGTTCGTCAAGATATCGATGGGGATTATACATCCCATCACCCATGCTGCTTCGTCAGATGTTGTACTGTAGACACATGATGTCCGCAATGCGCTTAATCCTTATGGACATGCTGTCTTTTTAAGGTTTTGTATAAAGCAAAACCGGTTTACTGTCTGTCTGACTACCGCTCTTTTTTTGGCGGAGTGAAATCCATCATAGATACGCATCTAGAATCGAGGAGGCTCTTGCCAGACTTTTACCGACTAAATCCTCGCATATTTTCTGCACACTGTCCGGGGCCACCGTTCCTATATTGCTTAGTTGATCATGAAACAGCTGCTTCTACTTCATTTGGTGCTAATTACATTAGCTTCCCTTCGACATTTCACCCTATAGTTAACCAGAATTTCCAGCGTTAACGGAGACGCTAGCTCATCCTTGAAGTTTCTTCTTCTGCGTTTGAATATTAGACAGACGAAGAAAACATGTTCTGAATCTTTTGCTGCACTTTCGCAAGTAGGACAATCTGGTGGTTCATCCAAACCGAACCTTTAGAGGTACTTTCTGTACCCACGATGTCCACTTAAAAATTGAATTACGTCATGGTTTCGTGCAGTCTACATCCTTACGTTCGGAATTAACGTGATGTCCACCAACCATTCTTCACCTGGTTCCATATTGTTTGCTACGCAGTCAATGACCTCATTCGCTCAGTTTGCTTGCTAAGGCTTGTCTCCTGCTTCTCGTGCAAGCGGCTCGCTTCATCGACTAAAACATCGATTGGAATCATCCCAATTACGCATGCTGCCTCGTACGATTTTGCCCGGTAGGCGTGTGCCGTGAACAAGTGTTCATTGGGTAAATAGCCGATACGTAGCTTGAAACTATCTGTGATTTTCTATAATTTTTATCGCAGATGCCCACACTGATGTCGCGTATAAAAGAACAGAGCTGACGACTCACGATAAAAGTAATCGTCGGCTGTGTTTCGGGCCGCTTATATTTGGAAGCATCCTTGCTAATGTCGAGCTGATGGTCGTCGCTTTTTCCCCCGTACATTTTAAATGGAGTTTTAAACTAAGCTTTGAGTCGAAAGTTTCTCCCAGATACTTTAGCGATGGCTGGGAGCGAACGATATGTGAGCCGATGCAGATTTGAACCCTTCTTCGTTTTCGTCGCTTGGTAAAAAGTACTAGCTTTGTTTTCTGTTCGCCAAGCTTCAGTCCGAAGTCTTCAATAATAGTAGTCCACTACAGAGCCAAAAAGGAAACGCTCATCAGGAAATGCGCAGCAGTGGTGAAGCGTATGCGGTCGAAATGGAGGAACTATTGGATCGCATCTCCTTCTACAGACGTACGTGGAGAGCAGCGGAAGACGACTGGAAAGCAGAAACAGCTGCACTCCCCGTTGAGAACGCTGCTTGCATCAAACGGACCGTGGATAGCTCACTACAAAGCGAGCTGGGGAAAAGCGGAAAGAGGACGACGTGCCTGAAAGAGACTTTATCAAAATAGTTTCTAGAGCCCAAAAGAAAAAGATCCAAAGACAAGGAGGCTGCCAACCAAAAGCCATTTGCGGAAGTCCTTAGTGAAATCCGCTACAGATTGAGATCCGAGGCCAATGGAGCAGAGGAGTCTTCAATACGGAAAACGAGGAGTGGCGGAGCCCTTGTCGAACTGGGCTCAAAGACGACTAGGAAGAGTACATTCTGCGAACTGGTCAAGGGGTTATTGGGGCAGAAGGCTATTGTTTCCAGCTTAGAGCCCATGTGCTCTCTAGAAATCTGGGATCTTGGCTGCCTCATAGAATAGGTCTAAGTGGAGGAGGTCATAAAGTCAGCAGCTTGCAAGGGACCGGGAGGACCGGGAGGACAGCATGCAGGAGATGCGGCCAAGTAGATCATAAAGCGAAGACCTGCAATGAAAGCGAGAGTTGTGTTCTCTGCAGGAATCGTGGGATCGTGGTCTGGTGAGAGTGTGGCACACACTGCGGGCTCGGAACGGTGTCCAATCTTCAGGACGGAATTGGAAAGGGCTAGGGTGCGAATGGATTGATCCGCATTTTACAAATTAACATGCAGCGGAGTGCAATCGCTCACCAGTTGCCAGCACAGTTCGCTGCGGAAGTAAATGCTTATCAACTGCTAATTAGCGAGCAATACTGAAACAAGGACCCGAACTCATGCCATTTCGACTACCATCTGGGTTGGGACGACGTTCGACTTCGTATTCTTGCCGAAGGGACCAAGTTTGTTTGGATCCGGGGTTTAGGGATAACGTTTACCTGACGTAAAACGAGGCGATGCCGAACTTTCGGTGCCGGCTTGATGCTCTGAAGGGCGCCGTTTCGAGCAAGGAGGGACGAATCCTAGTAGGCGGTGGTTTTAATGCCAAGGCCTTTGAATGGGGCATACCTCAGTCAGACTCCAGAGGAAAACGAATTCTGGAAATGGCGGCTGCAACCGGGCTCGTAGTTTTAAACACCGGATCCACGCCAACGTTCGGCGCCCAAGCTGTGAAGGAAGCATTCCTGACATCACTTTTTCGTTGGAATCTTTGGCTTCATTGGTGGACGGGTGGCGAATTCTAGAAGACTTCTCCGCAAGTGATCACCAGTACATTGCGTTCGAAGTGGTTGATGCTACTTACCGGCGAGCACCAACGCGACGCTCCCCTTGCCTGTAGAATGTCGCGAGGGTGAACATCAGGAAGTTCGCCGAAGCTCTTGGAGCAGGCAGAGCCGCGCTGCAGGGCACTCCGGGGGGTGGTAGCGTCGAGGCTGACACCGTCGTAAGTTCAGGGATGATCCCGATAACGACGGCGTATGAGGCTTCCATGCCTCGGAGAGACTTCAGCCGCGACAAGCCTTCAATGTACTGGTGGATTGCAGAAATTGCCGACATACGGAGAGAGTGTCATAAACTCCGCCGTTGGGCACAACGTTTGCCTGCCAACGTGGAGGCATGCGCTATAAAGGCCAATCAGGAAAAAGGAGACCCCGCGGCGCTATAAATAAAACCAAAGCTCGCGGCTGGCAGAACCTTATCAACGAGGTGAATGAGGACCCGTGAGAACTTGGCAATAAGCATGTCACCCGGAAAATCGGAGCTCTGCTGAGGTCCTGCATACTAAATACCGACCAGATGGACCGCACTGTACGGGCATTGTTCCCCAGACATCCTGTACGGGTTGATGTCAATAGCGCGGAAAGCGTCCAGGATTGCCCCCTTTTCACAATGGGAGAGCTCGAAGAAGCAGTTCTCACTATGAAAAACAAGAAGGCGCCAGGTCCTGATGGTATCCTGGCGGTAGTTTACAAACTGGTGTTTCACCAAGGGCCAGAAATGCTGCTTGAGACGTTCAACGCTTGCTTGAAGGAGTGTATTTTTCCTTGTCACTGGAAAGTGGCGAGACTCGCGCTGATCCGCAAGGGTAAAGGAGACCTGGAAATCCCGTCCGCATACCGACCGCTGTGAATGCTTGACGCGGCCGGGAAAATGCTCGACAAGCTCATCGGGAATTGACTTGCTGAAGCAATCCGCGCTGCCCGGGACTTATCCCCAAGGCAGTTCAAGTTCAGAACAGGGAGATTCTCAGTGGATGCTATTATGGAGGTCGTAGATGCGGTTCATCGAGCCGAGGCATACAGCCACCGATCTCGACAGATAGTGCTCTCAATAACGCTTGATGTCAGAAATCCTTTCAATTCCGTAAGATGGACAAATATGCCAGGCAAATTAGAAAACTCATTCCACGCGCCAAGCTATCTCTTGCGGATTTTGAGGGATTATCTGGAAGACTGATCATCTTGACCAGAAAACTAGTGGTTCTTGGTATAATGCGCGGCTCCAAGATGAGCTTTTTCGAGCAAATCAAAACAGCAGCGGATAGAGCTGGAGCTCGAGTCTCAGTCTTGAGTCGGCTAATGGTGAATGTTGAGGGTCCTATATGTACTAGGAGATGTCTTCTTATGGGAGCAACGCAGTCGGTTTTGCTCTATGGCGCGGAGGTATGGGCTGATACCCTTGACAAGGAGGTGCATCGTATGCGCTTTGCTCAAGTGCAGGGGCGGCGAGCTTTGCGAGTGGCGTCAGCTTATCACACCGTCTCCGAACCGGCCGTGATGGTAATCGCGCAAATGAGCGCAAAGCTCTCTACCGTCGTAAGGGTGAAAACTTAAGAGAGGTTGTTGCCCATCAAGAACGTCTACGCATCGTTACCGAGTGGCAACTCCTTTGGCAAAATGAACCAAGGGCAGATGGACTGCAAGGCCCATCGACAATTTAAACCTGTGGCTGAGTGGAACACACGGTGAGATTGATTACTTCCTTACCCAACTTCTAAGCGCGCATGGAGGTTTTCAGTTTTTCCTGCACAGGATTGGGAAGGGGCGATCTCTTGATTGTGTGTTCTGCAATGGAGTGGGGGACGACGCTAAGCGCACCTTTTTCTCTTGCGTAAGGTGGGATGGCTTCCGTCAGCAGCTTTATGCAGACACAGGGGAGCTCTCTCTAGACAACATTATCAGAAAGATGATCTGAAGTGATCTGAAGAAGATTGAACTCGATCTGAGGAGGGACCGGATAACAAAGGGTTCTCTGAACTAACAACTTCCTTCTTCCCTCCCGCTGGTGAAAGGGATTCCCTGACTTGAAGGCTCCCAAAGCCGGGAGAGCAGGATGGCTATCCCGAAGTAATATGTCAAACGGTTCCAAGCTAGTTCTCTGATGACGGGGAGGTATTTAGTTAGCAATCCGACAGCCTACTGTTCCGGGAGTCCAACACTCTGGGGGTAAATGCTACCCTATAAAAAAATGGCACTCCTATTTCCAACGGTTTGGAAACGTTTTTGTTGAAGTTGTGGAAGTACCAGTTTGCACTAGGAACCTGAACTATTCAACTGTAGATTTTCAATCTACACTGACTTTTTACGACTTGAGTTTTTCAGAAAAGGATGTTGATTTAGACTGCTGTGTGCCAGTTTCAGATTCTTTAGGAATTTCCCAGAAAGTTTTTATAATATCAGTGAAACTCGCATTTTAACTTCCTAAGAATCTCCAAATTACTTCCCATCATAATGGTAACAATTAGGTCTTAATCTTAACGAACGCGAATTTGATTACATCAGATTCAAATCTATATTAGGAAATCTCCTTCCATGACAACGTGACATATCGTTTTCTATATGGAACCAATGTGTATCTTACTAAGAGCAAGAGTCGAATGATATCAAATACTTTCGCGTTCAACTTCGTATTCATTCTATATTGAGAATGGTATATCTCTTCAGGTGCTCTTAAGCCACATTTCAAATACAATCAATTTATGTACTTTTATATTAGTTTGTTGTGCATTTACTATGAGTATATCCCTTCTACGTAGCCACCCAACCATGAGTTCCTCCCATTGGTTCCATTGCCGGGACGTTCTATTTCTCTGCGCTTTGCCGTCCAAAGTTGAAGGGGTACTCTAATCAGAAGCAGTAGATAAGAAAATGGTGGGAGCGGATATGGATTGGGAGAATGCAATATAAGGAAGTTGGTCACCTTTTCGTGTGAAGTCGATCGTCGAAAACTCGCCATGGAAACATCTAGGCAAGCACTTTTGTTAACTTTGCCTCTACAAAGAATCTTCTTAGGCTAGATACCAGAGAGCATATGTAAGTTGATATTAAAGACGAGACAAATCATGCGAAAGTATATTATCTCACTTCGTGATGTAGTGATCGACTTATATAATTAGATTGCTACTAGGGAGACTATTCTAGGGTAATTTTTTATTCCAACAACAATTGAATGCAGACATTAGTGATCACAGCTTCGCGAGTGCTGTGAATGGGATTTTTAGTAGCTTGGTCAAAACTCAAAGCATTCGATAGAATACACAAAGTATCATAATTACTATGTCACTGAATGAAAGGCTAAATTTGATCCCCATGTTTGAAGATACCCCTATTAATGAAAACAGACTTACCACTAACCACATTTCCATTCATATGTGTACATTGAAAGCGAGAGTTTCAGATATCATGTTACTATCAATTGCACCACATTCTCTGCACTTTGCAATGCATCTCACCTGAAATGTGCAGTTGCAATCAGAGTATGCCGGCGGCGCCAACATGTATAAAAGACAAACAAGATGCAAATAGGGTCAATTCAAATCTGGAGCGTAACCAAGTCACACTGATTACGATGAACTACAAGGTATGTTGAAAGAGCAGGTTGTCAGGAGTTGAAAGCTATTTATTTAAAAAAAACTTTTTTTCAGTTTATAATCTTGTTCGGACTCATTTCGATTGTAAACGGAGGAGTCATCCCGGAGGTAAAAACTTCAAAGGAACCCAATACAACTGTTTCTCCGAAGGAATCGCAAGAGGAAGACGATTATGATTCAAACCCAAAATATAACTTCCAATATGATGTTAAAGATTTCACAACTGGTGATAACAAAAACCACAAGGAAAGTCGAGATGGTGACGTGGTTCATGGACAATATTCTGTCGCAGATCCTGATGGATTTAAGAGGGTGGTCGATTATACTGCAGACTCAATCAATGGATTCAATGCAGTTGTTCAGCGTCAAATACTCCCGGAACCCGGCAGTGTAGTTATAGATAAAAAGGAATCACCAGTGGAAAAGAGTAAACATGTCGCTCATGAAAACTTAATACCAATTTCGGCTCTTTCTAAACCAGTGAGAACGAATAAAGTTCAGATTGTAGTGATCCCTGATTCTGTCGTTCGGCCGTCCAAAATCACTCTGTTAACACGAAGTGAAGGATCCATCCAGGAAGGGAGTATTCAACGTTTGATTGTTCATAAGTCTAATATCTAAGGTCGATACTAATAAGAATATACTAGTCAAAACTGAATGTATGAGTGTGGATGATAATGGGTGAAAATTATGGATGTTGAATAATAAAGTCTGAATACTATACATAGAGACAAATCTTTCTATGGAAATTCCAAACAAACGGTCTTAAAAGTGTAAGGGCTAATCTGGTGAATATCATTAGAAAATTTGCTTGTGACAAGCTACCAAACTATGGAATATTGATGAAATCTCTCATCCAGCCAATCCTGATGTAGCTAGCAAGGCTTGCCAACTAGTAATGCGTTGATCCACTAATAATAATCCTTAGTGCGGCAATTCAATTCGATCTGGACCTTGTGTGTTACAGCACCCCACTAAATACCGTAACGGTACACTACAGGATTACAATACCCTGTAGGAGACAATGTAGATTCAGAAACCCTTTCACAGTTAAGTCGACCAGTATCCGGCGTCAAGACATGATAGAAATCCCACTGCTATCAGTGAGGTTTGAATTGTGGCGTCCTGTGCGACACGTTGATCCACTGCTGCACTTATATTTGAACAATTAAAGAAAAAGCGCTCGGCGGCTTCTTTTCTACTTACTTATCCTATTGACCTCTGAACGGACATGAACATCACTGCAACTTTCACTGATGACACAGATGTACTGGCAGTCCAGACCTTTGGTCATGCCATAGTGACAATAGGAAAATTAAGATAAAATGGAAGAATGTCTAGAGTCATAGAGATAAATAAGAATAATTCTGTTCGCAAGGTAAAGCCCATGCCTTGAGGTGGGACAATTGCCCCAAAAGTTAATCTAAATTGCATCTGGGCAATGATTTAACTGGAAACGAATACTGTGCACTACTTTCATTCTCTTTTTAGCTTTCAAATTATATTGCCTGACGATTTACTTCGATTCTCGGCTATTGGAGATTGGCGAGTTTCCATTCTGCATCATCATCATCATCAACGGCGGAACAACCGGTATCGGATCTAGGCCTGCCTTAATAAGGAACTCCAGACATCCCGGTTTTGCGCCGAGGTCCACCAATTCGATATCCCTAAAAGCTGTCTGGCGCCCTGAACTAAGCCATCGCTCCATCTCAGACAGGGTCTGCCTCGTCTACTTTTTTTACCATAGATATTGCCCTTATAAACTTTCCGGGCTAGACCATCCTCATCCATACGAATTGGATCGCCACCGACCGCAACCTGTTGAGCCGGATTTCATCCACAATCTGACGGTCATGATATCGCTCATAGATTTCGTCGGTATCCTCATGTAGGGGGGCCAAACATTCTTCGCAGGATTTTGTTCTCGAATTCGGCCAGGAGTTCGCAAGTTTCTTGCTAAGAACCCAAGTCTCCGAGGAATACATAAGGATTGACAAGACCATGGTCTTGTACACTAAGAACTTTGACCCTATGGTGAGACGTTTCCAGCGGAACAGTTTTTGTAAGCTAAAATAGGCTCTGTTGGCTGCCAACAACCGTGCGCGGATTTCATCGTTGTAGCTTTTATCGGTTGTGATTTTCGACCCTAGATAGGATAAATTATCAACGGTCTCGAAGTTGTAATCTCCTATCTTTATTCTTCCCGTTTGACCAGTGCGGTTTGATGTTGTTGGTTGGTTGGTTTTGGATGACGTTGCCATCATATATTTTGTTTTATCTTTATTGATGTGCAGTGCAGCCTAATATCCTAATAGCCTCGTGCTGCCTGCTCGATTTGGATGAAGGCAGCTTATACGTCTCGAGTTTTTCTTCCCATGATGTCGATATCGTCAGCATAGGCCAGTAGTTGGGTGGACTTAAAGAGGATCGCACCCCTCGTATTTACCTCAGCATCACGGATAACTTTCAAGGCGAGGTTAAAGAAGACGCATGATAGGGCATCCCCTTGTCTTAGGCGGTGCTGCTCCTGCTGCTTTTAACTGGCCTCGCACATTGGTCAAGGTCAGTCTAGTCAGTTTTGCCCTGGCTATGCTATCATAGGCGACTTGAAAGTCGATGAATAGATGGTGCAACTTATGTCCATATTCCAACAAATTTTCCATCGCTTGCCGCACAATGAAAATCTGATCTATTGCTGATTTGCCTGGAGTGGTGCCTCTTTGGCATGGGCCAATGATGTTCTGGGCGTATGGGGCTATCCGACCTAGCAAGATGGTGGATAATATCTTATAGATGGTACTCAGCAACGTGATACCTCTGTAAATGCTGCACTGCGTGGTATGTCCCTTTTTATGTATGAGACAGATAATGCCTCGTTGCACTCGTCAGGCATTGATTCTCTGTCACACACCTTAAAAAATGTAATTTGCCGCCACCATAATTAATCGATTCCGCTGTAATTACATTGGCTCCTGGCGACTTATGGTTTTGTAAGCAGATGAATTCAGCGAACTGTTTCTTCCATGCTTGGTAGTGTCACTTTTTGTGCGTCGTCTGCAGTTGGCGAGACCTCCAACCCGAGTTTTTATCGCTCAAAGTACGAAATCAGATTTCCCTCTTTGGGTCAACAGGAAGGCATCAATCTGCTGATTTGTTGGTAACACTTCCGCGCCTGGTGCGGTTGTTCCACTGTACTTTTGGAGTTCACATACCTGTTAGTTCTTCTCTCGGCAGAGTTCGTAGCAGGCCTCTGCACGTGCCTGCGTTCTTTGAAGGTGCCGCAATGCACAGTATCCAATTGGTATTACGGGTGGCTTTACTAGGGCTGGTTTTGCGGATTCACTCTCACTTGATTACCAGAATGGATTCTAGACGTGATAGTGAGCCGAGCCTATCTCCTCTGGAGAGTACCCCTCTTCTTCTTGCCATACTAGTGGCAATATGCTTCTGTACTCTTGAAAGCTGACTGCTAGGAGTCGCGAATCCGGTGTCACGATGTTGGCGACCGTAACGGTAATGGTGGGGGTTCGTAGATATCTGCAACTTCCACCGCCTCGTCATTGCTGGCACATTGTTCGAGCGCTGAGTTTGCCATAAGGTCAGTTGGGTTTCGACGCCGTACAATCAATCAGTTCGGGCACTTCGTGATCAACAGTAGATAGTTGTCCTCTGGGTGTGCATAATAAGAGAGGCGCTGATATCGGTCTCTATTGCTATCTGATGGTCGCTTGCGTGTTACGTCCGCCCCATTCGCGTGGGTTGGGGAGCTGTGACCCCCTAAGTTGAACTTCGACCACTTGTACGACCCAGCTGTCGTTCGACAGTGGGAGAGCGGTCTTGCTAATCGAACGGCAGATCTACTAAGTAATGCATCTGAGAATATCAATGAGCATTGGGCCACCGTCAAAACTGCTGTATTCCTGAGTACCATACAGACCGTTAGCCATGCCCCGAAGGGGCGTCCTAAGATCTGGTTAAATACGGATCGATGAACGAAAGAGTTAAACGCTCTACTGACTGCTTCGAGTGATGGCGGGCGTGACGTGCTCGAACTCCCATACCGAATGAAATCCCAAAAAGTTCACCGTAGTGTTCCGAGACAAGAGAGAATTTGCTATTGCGCCGGTCAGGGAAACGAAGGATGCCGCAGATCACAATGATTTTAGAAGCGTATGGTGCATTATGAAAAAGCTTGCACGTGGTCGCAAATATTTCAATGATCCTGTAAAGGACGTCAACGGTCGACTTCTCATCCGCGAAGATAAACAACTGAAGAGATGGAAAGGACACTTAACTATGGTTCTTAACCGTATTACATCCAATAAGGTTCCTTCTCTTGTGGATGAAATTACTAGTCACCGTAACATGTGGATATGGACTCTTCCTCTAAGCAGAGGAGAAAACATTTCAGCCATTAATGCATTCAAACGGATTAAAGTAGCTGGGCTTGATGGTTTTACTGCAGAAGAAAAGGATGATCGTTAAGATTCCAAAATAAGAGACCCGCTTTGAGTGAGACCGTTGGAATAGTATCTGCTCGCTCCCTACCGTCGCAAAGATAATAGCTCAAAAATTCTTGAACACATCAAAGAAAATCTCAAAAGCTCGATCGATAGAGACTAGGCTGGTTTCCACTCCAGATCCTCCTGCATTGACCACATCAACACCCTATCCCTCATTTTGTAACAGTGCGCTTAATTTAAATCTTCACTTTACCTGCTCTTCATCGATTTCGAGAAAGCAGAGCTGGAGTGCTCCACGTAGGAAGGGCATTCCAGAGAAACTAATAGCTATGATCAGGGAAACATATGATGGCGCGAAAAGTATCGTGCTGCACCGAGGCAAAATCTCAGAGGATATCGAGGACGAAAGGGAAGTCCGCCAGGGTTGCATCCTGTCCCATGATATTACTTCTCCTTGTTATCGGTGACGTTCTTCCTGCTGCCTTATTCCGAAGGCGTGGAGGAATTCAATGGATGATGACATCACCTTGACCAAATGGATCTGGTTTTACAAAGAGAGGCAAGTGGTGTTGGACTAAAGAAGAACACCAACAAAATCAAGGTTCTCTGTCTGACGGGTCATCGCACTCTCCCTATCTGCCTTAATGGGCAGTGCATCGAAGGGTGGATCAATCTGTATATCTACTGAGCGTGGTTTCTGTTTGCGGCGACACTGAATCTTCGTATTTTTGAATCGCAAATCAGCATTTCTTCAGATACAGCCAATAGAAAAGTAGGGTGCGAATAGAAATAATAGGTACGTACCGGTGTTATGACGCGGGTTCTAGCTGCCTTATAAATTCTCGTACGACCTGGTTGTCACACGTCCATAGGGCTGCTCCGCGTCGCTCTGAATCTATTAATAACAAATTTCTGCTAAAGTTTCTATATAATTCGTTTTTTTATGGCAATTATCTTTTTAAATCTACGACACTTGGCATTTCAGACAGTGTGGCTGCTATTGGGGCCTTCTTTTAAACTCCTTGGTCCTCTTTAGCTCCAAGAGGAGGTATCCTCTTTGATTTTTTTTGGGATCCTGTCATATCCTTTCAGGTTTTTTAAACTAAGATTGGCTTTTACTTCTCTTAATATAGCTGCATAAGACATACTATCCGTGTCTGAGGTGATAATTTTTTCAGGACCTTCTCGTAAGCTTTTTCGACGCAGCTGTCATGTTCTTTTGGTTTAGATTTCGATGGTTTTAGTCTTAGGCTCGCAAGGAGTTTCGTCCCCGATATGGGAGTACCTACCACCACGACGAAATTCCCACGAGAGAACAATGAGAACAAAAGTTGCTATTAGAGAACCCTCCCGGTCCCAGATAACTTCCGATGAGGCTGCGTGGCAAGAACCACTTCAGATAAGTCCCTCGCTCCCCCTCTTAGAACTTTAAGAGCGGCATGTGAAACTTTAGGTTAAATTAGCTGTTTTCGTTACATTTGAGTCTTTCAGAACTTTTTTTTTGTAGTGTGATGTGTGTTGGTTCATTATAAAACTTTTAGTTTTTTTTCTTCTTCAATAACCCAAAAGATCAAATAGGTTTCTAGACTTTTAGCTCAAATTTGACTAAGGACTAAGGCATCTCGACTTCAGTTAGTTAACTTATGACTTAAGAAGTTAACGTGGAAGCAAAATATCCAGAAACAAAAATCATGCAGATTGTTCTGGTGATGTAAGACTACGATAGGTTAACCCTGGGGACTCTAAATTGATGTATGCATGCATCGTCTGGTGGCCGAGACTGAACTGACTGAACTGACTAACAGCAGGAAGCGGCTGACCCAAATTCAGAGGCTCGGTTACCCAAGTATTACTCGAGCAATAATTATTGCACCGGTCATGACACTCGAAGCTATTCTAAATTTACCCCCAATCCATTTGGAGGTAAAACGGAAAGCAGCTAATAACACATAGCAAGCAAAGGCTTGATACTATTGGCATGTGGAAAGGCTGTCAATCATATGGTCATGCGTTCATCTGGAAATTTCTTGGCAAACATCAAATGGCTCTGATGCCCGTCGATTATACGGTTTCTAGATTCGTCTTCAAAAAGGCATACTCGGTCGTAATCGCCAAAAGAGTCAATAAATGCTCACGAGAGTTTTGGGATTACAGTTTTAATAATCTTCACAAACGGGCCAGTCATGGAAAACGGATCGTCCGCAGAGGTGTTTTTGGAAAATCCCAATACGGAGCTGACTCAATCTCTTTGCAAAATGACACTATGTTGGAACATAGCGGAGATATATGCCATTTTATTGGCAATAGAAGAATGGTTGCAGCAAAAATGGAAGGGTCGCACCATTCGAATCTGTTCCGCCAGTTGGCCAACCTGATTAGCACTAAACAGCAAAGATACATCGAGCCAGTTGGTATGGAGTTTTCATCAGGTGCTAATGAAATTTGGCCAACTGAACGAAACATTCCCGATGTGGGTGCAAAGCCACTCAAATACCACTAGTAGCAAGGAAGGTGACAGACGGACTCGCCAAGGCTCTGAATCCGCAGTGGTGGGGCCAGAACCAGCTTTAGGCATTCGTCCATTTAATGTCAAATCTACTTTGAAGGGTAGAATGCAAGGATTCACGAAGGCGAATGGAGAAATTTGAACTTCTACCGGCAGCTGAAAATTTTCGTTAAGGAATCCCGTGCGGTAGAGCCGCATTTATGTTGTCCCTTAAGACGTGGGACATAAAAACCCTAGTAGGGCTTTTAACGAGGCACTGCCCCTTAAACTACTACAGCTACCACATGGAAGAAATCGGAGTGGTGATTTCGGTCATATGCAGCCAATGTGAGGGGGAAGAAGAGACGGCCTTGCACTTCGTATGCAGCTATCCAGCTTCCTCGGATGAAGATACCTTGCTAGGATTTTCTTCAACGAAGAGTGTATGCATTCTCTGTCTCCGAAGAAATTTCTTAGATTCTCGAAAGCCTACCAACACCGTCGGTGATAGGACGACGAATAGGCGATTTACGGGAATAGTACAATAGGCCTAGCAAAGGTCTGAGTGCTTTGAGTTGCGACTCCTCCCATTAAACTAAACTAAAAACTAACTAAAGGGCTAAAGGATCAAATGGCCACTACAAGTGGTATACAGTGGGATGCAAAACAACCTCGTTTGCCGTAACAGATTTCATGTATTATGTAGAGCAAAATGTAGTACTGGTCAAGTGGTTCGAAATTACACTAAATAGTAATAATTTTATTCCCTCATATCAAATCAGATGTAAACAGAAGCGGGTGCTTATGAGTGGTTAAAACAATGTATATGAATACATTTTTAGTATTCATTTTTATGGTATTATATTTAACTTTATTATCTAATAGAAAGTATGTTGTGGAAAATACGGCTCTCTCGAAATATGTTTTCGCAATAATATTTACGTTTCTCAGGAAAACTGCATCAACAATTCTATCTGCCGAAAACTGTCACGTTCAATGCAGTCCTTGTAAGTTTGCAAATTATCACATTTTCTATTACTTCCCGAATAGAATCAACGCAAAAGCTCTAGTTGTCATTTTCAATGAATGGTCAACCTCCTAATGTATTAATTCAAGAATTTAGTTTAATTTCTACACTCAACTTACCAATACTGTATACACCAGGAAATGACCTCTTCATTATGGTAAGCAATGTGGAATTGAAGAAGATACTGTTTTAACCAAAACAGTTCACCTCTTCAATTGCGTTTTATTTTATCACCAACTGAATACCTTAAGTTAGTATAAAAGACGCTACTTACCATCAGTGAATTCAGTTCAAACCAAACATTCACATTATCTCACATTCAAAGCAAACGTTGCGATGGCATTCAAGGTGGGTCAAAAAGAAGTTTACTTTTTTCGGTGGAATATTATATATTCGATCGACATTCATAAGTTCTACTTTTTTAATAAAAAAAATAAAGAAAGCTTTGGAATATCTCTTAAACAATAATCATTTCTTATCACTATTAGATATTGTCTTAACATTATGATGAATTTCAATTTTTATCAATTGCAGTTTCTGATTATTTTCGCTTTCATTGCTGCTGCCAATGCCGGTCTTCTGCCAGTGGCTCGAGTATACGGCGCCACTCCAGTTGTAGCTGCTGCTTCTCCACTTTTAGCCAGAACCATTGGTGAATATGATCCACATCCACAGTACAATTATGCCTACGATGTCCAAGATTCCCTCACCGGAGACTCAAAGAGCCAAGTTGAAGCTCGTGATGGAGACGTTGTTCGTGGTCAATACTCCTTGATTGATGCTGATGGTTTCCGAAGAATTGTGGATTATACCGCTGATCCAATCAATGGATTCAACGCAGTAGTTCAACGTCAACCACTAGGAGCCGCCGTTGTTGCAAAAGCAGTTGCCCCCGTTGTAGCAAAAACCGTCGTTCCTTCTGCCTATGCTGCACCCATCGTTGCGAAAACAATTGCTCCTATTTCTTATTCAGCTCCAGTAGCATACGCCAGTCCAGCAACTGCTGTTGCTAGAACTTCACTTACCTCTTCAGTTGTATCATATGCCTATTAGTACAACACTAGAGTTAGTTGAAAATTAGTTTTAGAGATAAAATAAACAAAAAAATCAATTCAAATAAAGATATAGTTATGGAGTTGCCTTGCATTTATATTTTGCCCTGAAATGGCCTTTCAATAACACGTACTTCGCCCACACATTCTTTGAATTCTTATGCTTGCATTCTTCCGCCTAAGCAAATTTATGTTTACCGTTCCGGCTTCAAATTTAGACAATAATGCCAATGATAATGCTATAAAATTTAAGTAAAAAATAAAAGACTTAAGCGAGTAACTTGGTGTTAAGGCTGAATATTCAAACGTTGACGTTTTGTTAAAAAAAGCAGCATTAGCATTGGAGGGGAAAATGTATTCCGTGTACTTTGTGCTTTGAAAAAGAAATATAGATTGAGAATAGCTTGTTGTTAGTATAATTGTAGTCTGTCTATACCGGACAATCTCATGTCATCTCGCAACCAGTTGATAGATTCCTTGAAGAATTTTAAATCATCCCAGCAAATTGCTAGCAACCCTTCAATTGGATTGAAGTTTGTTTTTCATAGCCGTTAGCTTATTTGGTGTCTAGAAGATACAGCGCTTTGGTGAACGATCTAATTAAACCAAGCCTGTGATCAAGAAAAATGGCGAATCCTATCTAGATGAAGAAGATTTAATGAAGTTTCTTGACTTTTTTCCCATAAAAGAACATGTCAAAAAAGTCTTCCCTCTATTTACATCAAGCGATACTTTCCTGTCGTTCACCGTGGTGTTTGCACATTTCTCGCTCAGCCTTTGATTGGAATGGGACACCTAAGCACATTTTCAATTTTCATTTCCTCTTTGTACTTAATACACAAAATACTGGCCAGGTATATTTTCTACCGTTTTTATGTATTTTTTCGTCTCTGCTAGTTTTGTTGATACATTTCCGTCAGAACGGGGCGTGCTTTGTTGATTTGGAGTCCCTTTTCCGATTTCCTCACGTGCCTTCTGGTCTCCCTTCTGCCCTAGATTACGACTCACCCTCACCCTGGTTGGTGGAGCCTACGGGTTTTTGACCCGGTGACATGGGGGACGAGGAAGGCGTCCTCCCTGGAGGCCCTTAAACAAGGGGATGGCCGTACAACATGCAAAGTGATGAAGTCAGGGGGAATCTGTTCCTCAACTGGGGTCAAACTTTGTAAACTTGAAACCCAAGAGCAAGGTAGGTAAGATGAAGGATTGTAGACCATTCAGAGTTAGATCCATTTGATCCATATCCTCTACCCACAAACACCTCAAACCAACACCCCCCCCCCTTGGCAACAAAAAAAAATACCCATCGCTGAAAGCTGACTTTACAAAGTTTCTGGAAAATCAACAACGGAACGAGATTCTTTATGATCTCGAAACTCCAAGGAAAAGGTACCCAGTGCTGGTAGATAAAGATACACTGGAGGATGGCACAAGAATGAGCAAGGGCGAGCTCAAATTCTTAGAATGAACTAGGAGCATCAAGGTAGAAGGCACTACTTCAAGTCGAAGCACTCCTTCTCAAATGTTACATATACTGGTTTCGATTCTAAAGAAAAGGAAAGGCTCAGAGCTATTTAAACATTTTCCGACCGACTTCGCTCTTAAACGTGTTTTCTAAGCTGGTAAACTCCACCGTGAAAGTCGAAATTAATAAAAGAGCCCGTCTCGTTTTCTCAATTTCCAAACATTACCATAGGAGAAGCCAGCAAAACTGTCTCCAACTTTTTTAAGGACCTTACCCCAGTTGAATCTCTAGACTTTAACCACCCGCTGATCGGAAACATTTGAAGAGCTTTCAAGCCAATTCCAGTTTTGCGAGGTACTAAAACTTTTCCCAAATCATTGCAATGAAACTTCCCTAAAAAACACAAGGCGGGGCAGGTTAGCCGTGACAGCCTTTCCTAGGTCGCAGACTCTACTCTAGTCTTCAGCTGACCTTCCTTCTTCAACGCCTCCGAATATCAAAAAATGGTATCGGAAATCGTTGAGACTCTAAAACAGCTAATCATCAACAGCGATTTGCACTGCATCAAGCTGACAAATGGTATGGATCCTATAATACAATATTCAAAGTCTGTGAAAAGTAAACCGTCTCTAGAATTCCATGCTAACTCCAATACTATTAATAACATAACGCTGCAAGAAACATTTCTGTCAACTCTAAACTTCCTCCGAGACCAAATTTCAGGACACAACATAATAAATAAATCCAGAATGGTCATGTATCGAGGAGTTGCCATTGCTTTTAGTAGGGATATCCGCTTTCGCAAAGTCATGTACCCGAATATGGACACAATCATTGCAGAAACCAAAAATCTAAATCCTAACTTGACAATAGTCGTGGCTTATTTCGCTCCCTCCTTCCAATAGGAATATTTTCACCGACGATGTCATTGGACTAACTAATTTCTTAGATATAAACACGCTGATTTCACTAGGGACCCCATCAACTCTCCTTAGCGTCACCCTTTCGTGGAAACTGTCGGCAGCGCTAACTTCCGCCTCCAAAAAAATGGTAAACCTACCTTCTAACCGCTAGCTGGACCCAACCCTGCCGGCTCTATTCTCAACATAGCCCTGCCAAATTTTAGTCTCAACCAACTAACTTCTAGACGCTCTAGAGAAAGAGATCACAAGTAGCCACCATCGAGAAATCCTCATCCAAAACAGCCAAGTTCATCGAAATCACAGCGTCTAGAATCGGATACTCTCACCTCCATTATAGACGGATGGAATATGGATGGATGGATGGATGGAATCAATTCTCACTTCTTAATATCAAGTCAAACGGCAGGGGTTCGACTCAGAATCCCTGATGGCGTGCGAACTTAAAACCTTTCTTTCAGGCAAAGCAGGTGGTTTTCAAGAATCTCATGGAGATTTCGAACAAAGACATTTTTCTAGCCTCCATCAAGCTAATAAACAACTGGACCCGCGTAATGAGAGACGCCAGCACTTCGTAGTAGAAAACATGAATGGACATTTCAAAATTTAACTGTTCCACAGAGTTTTGGGAACAAATTTACTGACTCAAACCATTCCAGAATCATAAGAAGCAGCTGGACGCTTGGGATGATACGAAGTGTCTCCTCTTCCTAAACCTTGTGGAAAACCATTACAACAACGGTTCCGGCGTTTCGCTTCTGGCAAAGATATCCCCTTTCGAAATTCAACTTTTCTCCACCGAAGAGTTTTATGAGGAGCATGGATGGAATCATATACAGTTACATCCAATGGCTGAACCCAATGGCGCGAGCGGTTCTCCTTGAGGCGCTAAATGAAATCTGGCTCAGGCAGACCAATCCGGTGGACATGTCCCAAAAAAATATGTCGTCGACCTATCCATTGATAGGGCTTATAAGAAGGGTGATCTGCCTCTCTTGATGAACGTGATGTGTGACATGAAGGTCTCCTCTGACATTATCTTAGGGACCTGGAAAATAATATGCAACAGGAAACTGTCTATATGCAATCATCAGGCAGCACAGTAAGCCAAAGTCACCCTCGGACAAGAGGTATGTCCCTTTATTAACCAATGTAGCAAACTCAAACTGTTGTTAATCTTGAAAAATCCTGCACGATCGCATTTTCGTCGCTTATTATATACTCGAGAAGTTTTTTAATGTGTTCAGAAGATAGGTAGGCCTTTAGGATGTTAGTTCACCTATCGGCTTGACCGGCTTCAGGATCAGCACAAAGTTTTACCATTTCCACTATGATGGGACAGACCCCTCTTTTGGACAATCTGTAAACACCTACGCATACTGACAGTTTCAGCGCCTTGTTAAGGAATTGATCAATAGCGTTATCTTCGTCGTGGAGGGTTGTCTTCGGCATAGTTGGTAAGATGGCGAAATAATGTCGAAATTACCTCCCATCTCTGCAGCATTTAATACGAAATACTGAAATTACCGGCTTGGGCGCTTCCCCTTATGATTCGGAGTCTACCTCATCACAAAGTCGCTTAAAACATTCCTTTTCTTCATTTTTACTTACACTTGAGGAGTCGGTGTTCATAGTCCGTCGTGTTTCTTTGACATTGAATTTGTTTTCCGATCTGCAGATATTCATTATGCCGTTTCGCTATTTTCACGTTCCACCAGTAGTTGGATTGGGTTGTAGATCAACCTCACGCCCTCATTCTAAGAAACTAACCAAATGGTTAAAGTTTTCCCTTTCGTATAAATTTATTGTAACTTAGGACAAAGAGGGGACACCTGCGGGAATCAAGATCCACTGAGAGAGTATACAGTCAGGTCGCATGACCTACTCCTATATACGTTGAATGTCTGGATTTCGACTACAGGAAATGTGCCAAAGATAATGCATGCCCCGTTGCTTGCAAAATGGCCATATGTATGTCCTGCAACAGTGAGATGCACTGCCGGAACGGTGCATTCCAAGAACTTCGGGCCGATGTTGTGCTGACGTGCTATGATAATCTTTCTGTCTTACCTAGTGAACTGTGTCCGAGATCCAAACCCCCGGTATCTCCTTTCAATCGCGCATACATATGGGGCACTTTCTTGGGAGTTCTACGCATAAATCCTTGATTTAGAGGCAGTTCGACCCGCCATAGTCTACAGGATCAGAAAGGGTGAATCTTTGCCATGAGAAAATGTAATTAATACTAATCAGGTGCAGGGGTTAGATCTGTTTGTTCGGGCATGGTAGTTTGAATAAGTTTCTTGTCTCGCGGAACCTTGCGTCCATTCAGGGTTGTGTTCTGTAAGGAGCAGGCTTAGAGGATGGGTTTCATGCCCTCTATATCTGTTTAGCGTCCTGTGACGTATGCAATCTAAACCACTCGAGCATTCATCTAGTGAACGGTATATATGATTATAGCCAGCGGTGTAAACTACAGGAACCGAAATGGACCTCTGAGAGCATATGCTCTAGGAGAGTTCCTGATGGATGTGTTTTTGGCTCGATTATTGGCAGTTGGCTCTCTTGTGGGAACTGCGTGATGGTTGTGCCCGTATCGTAGGTAAAACTTTTTGTGGGCTGAAGCGTGAAGTTGTACTGTACATATCGGGTGCCATACTCCTCGGTCTCCGGGAGACGCATTCACTGGTGTAGAATTATGCCTACATGGCAGGTATTCACGTTAAACCCCAGGACCTGCATGTAACGCATGCCATTGAATATCATCATGGAATAAATTCTAACAAAAGAAATAAACAAAACCTTTTATACCATAAGCACTGAACTTCCTCTTTTCGATTTGTTTCCTATCCCATCATAGAGAGTAGCAGAACTCTCTCACAAGCAGCTGAAAATGGCCAACCCGTTTCAGAAGAATAAATTCACCTTGCTGCTCAATATTAGTCATAACATTTGCATATCTATCTAACGATTCTGTTCCAAAAGAACTCAGTTACTTTTGACGAATTAGTAACCACTTGGAATGTATTTGCTACAATTTATTACCACAACTATCAGCATCTGTAGGTAGACACTGCGACAAGATTATATACTTTCGAAGAAAAGAATAACGAAGAACCAGGTTACCGACACTTATGTCATATTTATCTGCTAAATTCAAACGGATACAAGTACTTGTATTGTACATCAATCTATGCGTCATGTTGATGCTGCCTCCAACAAAATAGTTACTTACGTCCTCATATTGATTGAAAGATCTATTTGTAATATACAACAAACACTATCATAATCCATTTGCAATAATAATTGACGGAATTAATCAGCGAGAGTAGTATCCATAGCCTTGAGACATACATTTACGTGGTAGCGTATCGAGAGTACATCGTGAAATGTCCACTTCACTTCGATAAGCCTATATGGAATTGGTTCATGAGAAAAATAACTCAAAATAATGTCCCTTTCCAATTACAATTTAATGTGGCTGCACCGTCCCAAAATTTTGTGATTTTTCAGTATAAAAGCCGGAACATGGGCCGAGTACAATCAGTTCAATTCAAATATTCACCAAAAGCCAATCTCATAAACAAGATACAATGGCATTCAAGGTTGGTTGGATTCAATCTTAAGTACTCATTTTAAATTTCGCATTGCAATCCGTGGATTGGAGCTGAGTCGATAAGTGGATATTTACTATTAATTAAATTTCTTCGTTTTCTTTGCTTTTTCAGTTCGTAGTTGTTTTTGCTTTCATCGCTGTCGCCAATGCCGGTCTCTTGCCTGCTGCGCAAGTTTACAGTGCTGCTGCTCCAGTTTTGGCTAAGAGCGTTGATGAATACGATCCACACCCACAGTACCACTTCGCTTACGATGTACAAGATTCCCTCACCGGAGACTCAAAGAGCCAGGTTGAAGCTCGTGATGGAGATGTTGTTCGCGGTCAATACTCTCTAATTGATGCCGATGGACACCAAAGAATTGTCGATTACACTGCTGATCCAGTCAACGGATTCAACGCTGTCGTTCAACGTAACCCTATCGGAGCTGCTGTAGTTGCTAAAGCTGTTGCTCCAGCTGCCTATGCTGCCCCTGTTGTCGCCAAGGCCGTTGCCCCTGTTGCATACTCCGCACCACTTGCCTACTCAGCGCCAGTTGTCGCCAAAGCTGTAGCTCCATTGGCTTACTCCGCTCCACTCGTCGCTAAGGCTGTATCTCCAGTTGCTTACTCAACTCCACTCCTCGCAAAGACTGTTGCTCCAGTTGCCTATGCTGCTCCAGCTGCCTATGCTGCTCATGCTGCCTATGCTGCTCCAGCTGCCTATGCCGCTCCAGCCGCCTATGCTGCTCCAGCTGCCTATGCCGCTCCAGCCATTGTAAAAACTTCATTCGCTTCACCCCTTGTATCATATGCTCATTAATTTATGATTGTAAATAATTGAAACGATTTTTTTGGTAGAATATATATTTTTTAACAAAAAGCAATTCTTTTCCACTAACTTAAACTCACTTAAATAACTCGACTTCGAAATAACCAGAAACGTGCGCTTACAAACCCAGACAATTTTTAAAGGGTTAGATATAGGCAGAATCCTCAAAAAAATCAAATTTCTCTTTCTAGCATTTTTCCTTCCCTTCTCAAAGATATTATCTGCAATTCAAGGTAATTCCAGCGAACATCGAGAATCCTACAACTACGGAAAGGCGCTCTGATCCTTTCGGTCTTCGACAATTTGCAATAAACAAAGAGTTCATTTGAAATAGAAAAGAACAAAACTTTATCTGAATCTCCAGTTGACCGACCGACTTGAACTGAATTGATTTAACTGAATCGAAGAGGCGACATGGACTGGACATGGGGACAGGGATATTGCCAAACATCCACGAACCCAGGTAGCGTAGGTAGGTATCCGAAGAGCCCAATTAACACTGCTGTGCGCCGTTTTGAAGCGACAGACTGTCAAGACTAGCTGGTCTAGCTGGTGCACATTTTCAGATTCAGCCTTCAAGATGGATAGCAGCTCCCACTCCTGCAACTAGAAATCTTTTTGTGGTTTTTAAAGATTTATTTACTTAATGTCTGAAGCTTAACTCTGTCCAGAGCTGAGTATTTGCAATGGAAGTGCCTAAGGGTTTGATCTTACTCTTCGCAACTTCAGCGAATTGTAGGATGTATCTAGCCTTATCATATGGTCGCCTATTGGTTAACGATTCATGAAGAACGCCGGAATTCAATATGCATTTGCACGCGTCCGGCTCAAAACTCCTCCTTTATGTTCGAATGACCGGGAACCCAAAGGAGGGTGACTTTGAGCGTGCCGCTGAGACTGCACTACCCACTAGCCTGAAGAATGTCGCCACTGAGTACAAAGTATTAAAGACTGTCACTCATAATGGCTATGTTAAGCTTGGGGTTTGGGTCCTGCTCCAGCCAACGACAAGCTTCTAGTTAATATTTCCGCCTGGAATACCCTGACAAGTTCGGAAAGACCGTATAACCTGGCTGAGAGACGTTAACAATGGTCTTTTCACCTACGGTGATGAGTAGCTGAACAGGTGGAAGGAGCATTTCACCATAATTCTTTATCGTACAACATCCGATAAAGATCTATCTCTTGTGGATAATATAGCAATCTACCATCAAATGCGGATGCAGACTGCTTCCCTAAACAGAAACAAAATTATCTTCACGATGAATGCACTCAAGCCGCTGAATTAACATTTCGTCAATATTCTCTAATGGAAGCTCATAAACTTTGGTCTCCGTCGTGCTATGGCTTGAAAAAATAATACATGAGCTTCGTCGGCATACGAGCCAGATGCTCGTAGACATATTCATCGGACGGTGTGATGATTGAGTTGGTAGAAGGTCAGCCTCTCATTCGTTATACGGAAGGGTCTTGCAGGGAATCTTTCATGCTGAAGTCTCTTAAGCGCATTCTACACATCCTTTAGGACGTTGCACAGCGAAGCTTTACAGCCACAGTAGTAGTGCATTGGGGCTCTGGGAATTCTCAAAGGATTACGCCACACTCAAGCCCAGCTGAATGAGAAATTTTGTTCTGGGCTTTCCAACTAGGCCACAGTGGAAGACCGGAGACGTGTTGCAAGGTTATGAAACAGTATTCTTCGCAGACAATGAAAGGTGGTCTGTCGAGTGCGTGAGCGAGTTTATAGTACCGTTCACGATCACTTGCATTTTCTTTCGTGATGCAGTATATGGTAATGAAACTTTTGGTATTTGCGATAGCTTCTTCTTCCCTAAGCAACGCGATAGTAAGATTCCTTTTACTACGGCGTACGATATGCTGCATTTCTCGTGTGCACGTTACGTTAAATCCCGTTTGAAGCCATCAATAGACCTCTCAGATGTTCGTCGATCCACCCCCTTGCTTCCAGATTTTGTGATGCCGTTTTAGGGCGTGATCGGTAACTTCATAATATGGCCCAATGTTTATCTATATTCTCAGGCGGATTGTTGGGTGTTTGTACCACTTAGGGCGCAAGAAGGTTTCCCTGCAGATGCAGCAGCGATTGATATCACCCTAATAACCGACAATGGGATTCTTAAGGTGGATAATTGCAGAGTGTCTAACCAGAGATCCTTCTCAGATCACAGTTGGATACTTTTCAGTCTAGATTTCCGCGCAGAGGTTTCCAAACCCTTCCGAGACCCCAGGAGGATTGACTGGAGAAGGTTTGGTCAAGTAATTAAGAACAAACTCTCCGTTGTGCAAATTGGTAAGATTTACACGACAGAAACTGGAGTCAAAGGTCGGGGCTTTGGAAAAGGCATTTGATACCGCCTTTAAAGTCTCGTGCTCTACTAAGTACAGCAAAAAGACACTGCGACCGTGGTGGAATGAAGATGTCTCCTGCCTCAGGCAGCTAACCAGGGAAATCTTCAACATCTCAACAAGCATAAATATTGGCAGCCATGCAAGAACTACCTGAAGAGGTACAAGTCGGCCATCAGGACCGTCAAGAGACGGTCTTGGTTGGAATATTGCCAGAACTTCGAAAGCACCAGTGAATCCGCGAAGCTCAGCAAGATTCTGTCCAAGGAACATAATAGCCCATTCTTTCTTAAAAAGTCGAAAAGCTCCTGGACGGAATCTTCTAGTGAGACCTTCGACCATCGACTTAAGGACAATTATGAAGATAACGCCTTTCTCTAAGTCCCAGCATGCCTACCTCAAAGGAAAATCCAGAAAAACTGCTCTCCACGAGGTTATTGGCACGGTCGAGCGGTTGCTGCAGTAGAAGCAGTATACCCTAGTTGCCTCCTTGGATATAGAGGCAGCTTTCAACAACGTTAGTACCAACGCTATCAAGGAAGCCTTGACTAGTATTGGATTGGAGGGGAATCTTACGTATTGAATTATATCTATGCTAAGTACCAGGATAATCCAGTCGGATCTGGGAGGTAACCACTTGACCAGAGCTGTGAACATAGGCACGTCCCAGGGTGGCGCCATTTCTTAGGTGATCTGGTTAATAGTAATGGATGAAATTTTACGAACATTGGACGGCAGCCTGGTGAAGGTGGAGGCGTATGCCGAGGACTTGGTGATATTAGTCTTAGGGATTGCATTGCGCTCATCCGAGATTATTACCCTGATTTGACTAAGGTACTCATTCATAGCTGAGTCGATTGGTATCCAACATCCAGTCACAATAACAAATCAGTCTGCCACCAGTGAGATTTGAAACGCGACCTTCCGCTATAACAACCCAGCGCTCTAAACACTTGAACCATCCGGACACAAATGGGAGATAGACGACCATCAATCGACGTTAGTATCATTACCTTATTTGTCAATCACATTCTAGAGACAAATCATAAATTTAGTGATTATCGCGATCTGGGGGGTGAAAAATAACATTTGGTCCTTAATATGTGAGTAATACTGCCGGTCCCACTCATCAAAATAAAAATACACATAATAACTTCTAATTATGTAAATATTTATGCCCATTGTTATTTTACGAGAAAAGAAAGAAAATATAATTGTTACGCCTTCTACACACATGTGGAACTTGCGCATATTTGCAACTTGGATGCCGTTCACAATAGAGCCCCTAGATTCGCTACTAACAACAGACCCGCCTGGTATATTAATGGTTGAAGGAGTTTCCTCTGCTCGGTGGAATGGACAGAAACTAGTTTTGCTACCGAAACCCAACAGGCAATCGATTTGCCTCATTGACACGGTGGGGAAGATGCTGGAACGGAGGATCTACAGATTACACAAAATGTAAGCGTGGCCTATCGAAGACGCAGTTTGGTTTTCATTAAGCTCATTCAACGATCGACGCTGTGCACGTAACTACGTAACTTTGAAACTAACTCGCGCCACGATGTCCTCAAATAAAATAGGTGTCCTTAGTTGACCAAGCTATTCGAACACTGCTTTTCAGCAAGGATACTTTGGTAAGATACCGATGAGGAACCTAAACAAGACACCATCATGGCGGAAATATTACAGGGTTCAGTGTTGGCCCCCCTCTTATGGAATGTGATGTACAATGGAGTTACGGTCGTGAACAAACTGAAGATGCTGAAGTGTATGCTAATGAAACCGCCTGCGCCATAAAAACGTGGCAAGAGATAGTTCAGCTTGATCTGTGGAACAAAAAGACGAGGCGGTCTTGATTACCAAACGTAGGAAAAAATATACGATTGGCATTCGTTCTGGTGGCCACATCATCGAAGCCAGTTATAGACTACCTGGGGGTGATATGAAGACCAATTTCAAGGGACATCTGAACTATTGCTATCAGAAGGCAGTAAATACCAGAATATCCCTAGCGCGGATGATGCTTATTATTGGAGAACCCGCTCCAAAACTGTCTGAAAGTCAGCTTAAGTGCGCGAAACGTTATCAGTGAAATGCTGTAGTCGGAGGAAAATCAGTGCGCAGTGAACTCCCTAATAAGAACCAATCAGGCGAAACTTGGCAAGGCAGATGAAGGAAAGAGCAAGAAGCGGAAGGCAAGGGACCACCCTTGAAGCTCAGTCCTCGTCACGTAGTAATGCTTCGCACGGTTTAATGGAGAAGGACGAAGTGGAGATCATTTTAATGGCGGAGTATCGTACACACTGCTACAACCTGGCGCAGAAGCATCTTTCTAGGATTTCCTTCTATAGCCTAAAAAAAGGGCAGAGAGACGAACATGCAGAAAATAAACGGATTTTAATAAAAACTTTGAAAAGCAAATCATCCTCAGTCATATAAAAATTGTATAGCTTTATGAACCATTTAACTTGGTTCTAAGTTTCTCTTTGGTACTAAAAAGGTACCGGGACTTTGACCGTCCCTCAGCAATTAATAAATATTTAGTGATTTTCCACATAAACTAAATTATTAATATTCGATTTTACTATTGCTATATCAAATTCATCTATGACCAAACGTTAGCAAAGGCTGGAATGAAGAGGGCCGGTTAAGAAAATCATAAAAGAAGAACAAGATGCAACAAGCGCTAAGTCCTTATCCTTCGTTGGAAGGTATAGCTAAGATCCAGGAAGCCTGCTACTCAATAAAAGCGACCAGCAGATTGCTTTTGAAATGGTCCAACTGGAGGACGTAGCTATTGAGCCGAGAAGACTGAAGGTAAACTATAGTATTTTAAATCTAATTCAGTTAAGTAGTCTCCAGAAATAATTATCTATCTCAAATAGCAAAACTATTATAAACTAATAACTAGTAAAATAAATTAAAAATCTGCAAGTTTTGACCTTGGAACACCATTATTGCCTTTTATCAGCAATACACCATGAAACTATCACCGTACGCTGATAAGTCTGCATTGAATTGCATAAAAAATAAATTTATGTAATACCCCTTTCCAATTACACTTTATTTTTATCGTCAGCCGAAAATTGCAAGTTGGTATAAAATGCGGAACATATGCCCAATGAAGTCAGTTCACATAACAACTCTTCAGAAGCAAAGCTTAACGCAAATAACACAATGGCATTCAAGGTTGGTTAGGTCATGTGCAAGAATTACGCTACATGCTGCATAATTCATGTGATTTAGGCTCATATGAGCATTATGAATTATAAAGATAAAATTTCAGAATAATATTCAGTATTAGAATCTGGATAATTGATACTAATTTGCAATTTCATTACAGTTTGTAGCTGTTCTCGCTTTCGTCGCTGTCGCCAATGCCGGTCTCCTACCAGCTGCCCAAGTATACAGTGCTGCTCCAGTAGTAGCCGCTGCTGGTCCAGTTTTGGCCAAGGCTGTTGATGAATATGATCCACATCCACAATACAACTTCGCTTACGATGTCCAAGACTCCCTCACCGGAGACTCAAAGAGCCAAGTTGAAGCTCGTGATGGAGATGTTGTTCGCGGTCAGTACTCCCTAATTGATGCCGATGGACACCAAAGAATTGTCGATTACACTGCCGATCCAGTCAACGGATTCAACGCTGTCGTTCAACGTAACCCCATCGGAGCTGCTGTAGTTGCTAAAGCTGTTGCTCCAGCTGCCTATGCTGCCCCTGTTGTCGCCAAGGCCGTTGCCCCTGTTGCATACTCCGCACCACTTGCCTACTCAGCTCCAGTTGTTGCTAAAGCTGTAGCTCCAGTGGCGTACTCCACTCCACTCCTTGCTAAGGCTGTGTCTCCAGTCGCTTACTCAACTCCACTCCTCGCAAAGACTGTTGCTCCAGTTGCCTATGCTGCTCCAGCTGCCTATGCTGCTCATGCTGCCTATGCTGCTCCAGCTGCCTATGCCGCTCCAGCCGCCTATGCTGCTCCAGCTGCCTATGCCGCTCCAGCCATTGTAAAAACTTCATTCGCTTCACCCCTTGTATCATATGCTCATTAATTTATGATTGTAAATAATTGAAACGATTTTTTTGGTAGAATATATATTTTTTAACAAAAAGCAATTCTTTTTCACTTAAATAACTCGACTTCGAAATAAACAGAAACGTGTGCCTTACAAACCCAGACAATTTTTAAAGGGCAGAATCCCCAAAAAATTCAAATTTTATTTTCTAGCATTTTTCCTTTCCTTCTCAAAGGTATTATCTGCAATTCAAGGTAATTCCTGGGAACATCGAGAATCCTTCAATTACGGAAAGGCCCTCTCACCCTCTGTGGTAGGTAGCTGACGATAGGTAGCATCAGCACGTTTCAACTGGTACATTGTATTATTTGAAACACGCCACTATGCTAATGACATCCTGTTGTTCTTAAATTCTTGAACCTCGACCTAATGGTCCTGGACTTGGGGAAGGGACAAACAAGGTTAAATGGAAGATATGTATAATAAATACCAACAAAATCAGTGTAATCATGCTTTCCTGCATACTTCCTATCTGCGTTAAAAGACACAATATTGATAGCATCGGTCTATAGGTCTTCGAAAATTTACTGTTGAGTTTAGAAAAAAACAATAAGTTTATTTTAAACAAGTCGGGAAACCGGAAGCTTGACGCTTCAGGTATAAAAGGTTTTGTGTTTCCCTATATGAGGAGCATAACGTAGTTCTCCATTGGCTGATAGCATTGACTCGAGATATTGAAATCGCTCAGTTCTGCCATTGCCAGAACTGAGCGATTTAAATATCTCGAAGGGCAGGTTACTGCCATTGCCAGAACTCAGCGATTTAAATATCTCGAGTCAATGCTATCAGCCAATGGAGAACTGCGTAATGAAATTGTTTCACGCATTAATGCATCCTGGATGAAGTTGCATTCCCCAACTGGTGTTCTTTGTGATCGACGTATCAGCGCACGTCCCAAATCTAAAATTTACAGCAATGTCGTCCGTCTGCTGCTCTCTATAGTTCTGAATGTTGGCCGACTATAAAGGACAATGAACGGCGTCTTGCGGTAATGGGGACGAAGATGTTGCATTGCACTGGTGGCGTGACACGTTTTGATTACGTCTGAAATGAGAATATCCGCGATCGATATGGGTTCGCACCGACCGTGGAAAAACTGCAAGAGAGGTGTTTTCGATGGTGTCATCACGTAATTCACGCTAACGAGAATTCAACAACCAGTATTGGTCAGAACATCGAAAGCAACGGTAAGCAACCAAAAAGCCGGTCAAAACAATGGTGGCTTGATGCGCTGGATGGGGATTTAAAGGTCTCGAGATTACATCCTGATCAGGCATTTGATAAAATAAAATGACGAAACCGATCATGTATAGTTTTTGAGAATGGCTCCGTTAAAGAAATCATCACTTTGCACCCCTCCCGCCCCCCACTCTTTTAACAAATCTCAAAACTAAGACCGGCTTCGAAAAGTACTAATCGAGACCTTGATACCCCACATGACAATATTTGGTGAAAAAAAATTGTACACGTCCCTTTTACATGTATGGAGACCCCCCCTAAATCTCAACCTAAAAGGATATTACTCATTGCATGTCTGGGGGTCCACAGTTCCCACCTTCTCACCAAATTTCGTGTTAATCGGTATAGCCGTTTCTGAGAAAAATGCCTGTGACAGACAGACGGACGGACGGACAGACGGATAGACGGACAGACAGACAGACGGTCAGACGGTCAGACGGACAGACGGACAAACGGACAGACGGACAGATGGACAGACGGACAGACGGACAGACGGACAGACGGACAGACGGACAGACGGACAGACGGACAGACGGACAGACGGACAGACGGACAGACGGACAGACGGACAGACGGACAGACGGACAGACGGACAGACGGACAGACGGACAGACGGACAGACGGACAGACGGACAGACGGACAGACGGACAGACGGACAGACGGGCAGATGGACAGACGGACAGACAGACAGACATTGATCCGATTTTAATATGGTTTTGTTTTACAAACAAAACCTTAAAAAGGGCTAGGGAGAATTAGATTCTTCTTGAATGGAATTTTAATATTTCACTCGAATTTCAATTATTCTTGTTAATTATGACGTCAGCATCTTATTTATATGGCTTAGGATGCTGTTAATTAGCACGAAATTGATAAGTTTGAACTTCTATAACTTTGGCACTAATAGTTGGATTTTCATGGAACTTGGCGTGCGTATCCACAAGACTGTCCTCTAAGCCGGTGCAAAATTTAGTACACCTAGGATGAAATTAAGGGAACTTTTTTAGTCAATTTCTAAAAGTTGATAATATACTATTAGTAAATTTTTTGAGCAGATACCGGAATGGGACATCTCTCGAAGATTAGATTTCACATAAGTGTTTTACGCAAAACCTTAAAAAGGGCTGCAGATAAATAGATTGCCAGATTCATCTAGGCGCACCACCCTGATTTTTGTCGGATTTTTAGGTTGGGTAGTTTCCGAAAATGAGTCCTGTCTCACTTCAAGTGCGTACATTTTGACTCCTTACTCACGCACTTTGCAACTAATATCAGTTTCGGAAAGTGCAAATCGAGACCTTTCATTTGATACCCTACACAACTATAGTAACAAATTTTTGGATCCCCCCTTTGCATGTTTGAGAGTCCCCCTGTAAACTCCACCTAAATTTATGCCACTCGCTGTATGCGTGGGATTTCATAGCTCCCATCTCTCCACCAAATTTCGTTTGGATCCGTTTAGCCGTTTTGGAGAAAAATGCGTGTGACAGACAGACAGACAGACAAACATTGAATCGATTTTAATAAGGTTTTGTTTTACACAAAACCTTAATAAAAAAGAATAAATCTTTATCTTAATCTCTATCGTTTTGTTAAGTTGCTCAAATTATACTCAAGTCCCTTGCATAGATTGTTTTACTTACAATCCTTATCGACTTGAACTGAATTGATTTAACTAAATTCAAAAGGCTACATGGACCCCGTTAGTAGTTCTTCTGCCGATGCTTATAGGATATTGTCTTCCTATTATCAATATTACATTTTCCATCTCAAATATTCTTATTAACGTATTTCTCTTTCACCTTTATAATGCCAGAATCAGTTTTCTCAGCCCACTGATATGTGTATATGTAGCTTAACGCATCTACACAGTCTCTTTCTTCTTAATATTATTTTCTTCTCTTCATTCCCTTACACCTAATGATGTGCATGTGGTAAGCCTCCAGCAGTGGGACATGCACAAAGATCACGAACCCAAGTAGCGTAAGTTGGTATCAGTGGTCGATCCGAAGAGCCCAATTAGCACTGTGGTGCGCCGTTTTGATGCCACAAACTGTCAAGACCATGATTGCTGTGGGAAGAGCAAGAAGAGCTAGCTAGTGCACATCTTTCGTCCATAGCATTCAAGGTAGATTCAAGGTAATCGCAAAAGAAATGCCTTAGGGTTTCGCCCTCCTCTCCGCAGCCTTAGCGAATTATAAAATATGCCTGGTCTTTCCATATGGTCGTCTATAGGGCAGTGCTTCATGAACGCGGTAGACCTGTACGGATTTGCACGCCCCTGGCCCAAAAATCCAGCGATCGACTGCTATAGGTGGACCGAATCACCCTTGACTTGGCACAGGTGGTGGGACCATCTGAAATTAGCATCCGTTGACCCCTTTATATTCCAATAACCGGGAACCTAAAGCAGGGTGACTTTGAGTGTGCCGCCGAGACTGCACTACTAGCCTTAAGGATCTCGCCACTGAATACAAAGTACTATTGACTGTCGGTTAGAATGGCTATGTTACGTTTTGGGTTTGGATCATGCTCCAGCCAACGACTAGCTTCTAGTGTTGTCAGTACTTCCGCCTTGAACCCTGGGGAAGTTCCGGAAGATCGTATAATCCGTCAACATTATTCGTGTCCCATAAGCCCATGCCCATTCTCTATAAGATCCAAGGGAATCTTTCCGGTGATGACACACATGGCTTTACTTGATATTGTTCTATATGCGTTGCATACCCTCATCGCGGTTGTTCAGTGTGCCGACCGCTTCCACCCAGAAGTCACCGTGTTGTTCAATGCTTCTACCCAGACACTAAAGCAGCATGGATTTCACAACTCGTGAGAGAAGTAGCTGGTGAATGTATTTGAACCCTCTAATATTGGGCATCATTTATGTAAGAAAGGAACTAGCCTTTGCTGCCTTCTCTCGTGCGTGAACCAAATGCCACTTGAAGCTGAACTTAGTATCGAACATTACCACCATACTACACTATGAGGGACACTATGCGACCGTAATCGGGAAAGTACCAACTTTCCTCGGAATTTAGCATTGTTCAGCTTTTTTCGAAGAAGATTCAATCTATATATAATACCTTGTATCAAATCCAAAATATTTCGGTGAATGATCCCGCTGTGCAAGTGATAAACTCATAGCAACGAGACAAACACAAAACGAACCCATTACAACGGGGACTCGAAATCGAAGCAGCGAGATTGAAAGGCTGACGCTCAACCCCCTCGAACATCGCGGGGATATCAGATAGTTGCCAGACAAATTTTTGTCCACTTATTTGACGATTTTTTTTAATATTAAGTGTCTAACAGCAGCGTATCTTCACTAGCGACGTCATAAAATGAAATTTTGGCAATAGTTCCTTTCACTTTCCAGAAGTTGATTTTTCACGCCATGTCCCACATTGGGGGTTTTATTCTATCGGAGAGAATTAAGAATTTGGTCTGGAAAATTATTTTTTCTAGTTCAGAAAGTTACAAAGCTGACTGAAGGTATGTCTGTCATGAACGGTTTTCTGAACAAAGGAGCTTGGATTTTAAGGTTTTATGTGAAACAAGCAAAATACATTTGTCCCCAGTCAACTTAGGCCGGCCGAAGTATCTGGTGCATATCATTGCCGACTTCTTAATCGATAGGCTTCTGTGTTGCGAATCAGATGAAGGAATGAAATTATATCAAACGACATGTGGAGTTCTACAAGGGTCCGTCCTAGGCCCACTCTTGTGGATTATTATGTATAACGGAGTTCCTACTGGTGTGGCCTCAATTGGTTCCGCAGAAGGCAGTGGTCTGACGGCTGTTGCACGTCTCCTCGAAGAGCTTTATGCTAATGAAGCAGTCTATGACATTAAGTCCTGGTTAGAGGATGCTGGTCTACTTTACACAGAACATAAGACGGAGTATGGAAGTATGCAACCAAATATAGGTGGCCCAATGCTGAGCCGTCGACTCCTTACTTCGAGGGTGGTCAGTCCGATCCTACTGTGTGCAGCCCCAGTATGGGCAGATGCACTGAAAAATACAAGAAATAAGTGAAAGATTGGAGTTGCGTATCGCGTAAGTGCACTCCGAACATGTTGCTCTTATAGAACAATATCCTATGAAGCCACCTGCGTGATAGCAGGAATGATTCCCGTTGGGATTCTGGCGAGAGAAGGACAACGGCTTTACAACCGAGCATATTTCACCGTATCGCACGAAATGAAGAGTTGGACCTATGCAATCACATGGGATATACGGAAGTGAATAGAGCGACCCCACCGCGAGGTAGGTTTCGACCTAACCCAGTTCTTGAGCGGACACGGAAGTTATCGAGCATACCTCTATCGATTTGGGCACGATGATTCGTCATATTGCCCAAAGTGCCCGAATATGGCAGGAGACCCAGAACACGTTCTTTCTCATTGCTCGAGAGTCGCAGCCCAGAGGAAAGCTACAACCGGGGAGCACTTTACACTCGAAAATATAGTGGAACATACGAGGGTAGTTCAATAAGTCTTTAGAATAAAGTGTAAAAACAATTTTTTTGAGTAAATTTTGTTTTTATTTTTCAACATAATCTCCTTGGAGCTCTATTCACTTGGTTAATCGTTTTTCAAGTTTTTTTAATCCTTCAGAAAAGTGTTTTTCGAAAGTTCCTCAAAATAAGCACTTACAGAGGCAATGACGCCTTCGCTGTCCGTAAATCTCTGTCCACCGAGCCACTTTTTCAAGTTTGGAAATAAGAAAAAGTCCCTGGGGGCTAAATCTGGTGAATACGGTGGGTGTTCGACCAATTTAAAGTTTAATTCTTCAATTTTAGCCATTGAAACGAAGCACGTGTGAACTCCGGCATTGTCGTGATGAAAAAGAATTTTTTTTTCGCCAAATGTGGTGGTTTCTTTTTTAATTTCTTCTTTCAGCTGCCTTAATAATGATACATAATACTCACCAGTAATTGTTTTACCTTTTTCTTCTTTGGAGCTGGTTCACCCGCGCCGATCGACTGCTTTAACTGTTCCTTCGTCTCAGGAGTGTAGTGGTGTAGCCACAGTCACAAACCGACGAAAAAATTCCTCAGGATTCCGACTTATGCGCGCCAAAAGAGCCTCAGAGGTGACCACTCTATTTCGTTTATTCTCAGTTGAGAGCAAACGCGGCACCCATCTTGCTGATAGCTTTCTCATGCCTAATTTTCCATGTATAATTAAAAAAACTGTACTTATTGATATCCCTGTGACCACAGCTAACTCGCACACTTTTAACCTTCTATCCTTCAACACCATATCGTGCATTTTATTGATGATTTCGGAGTTAGTCACTTCTACGGGCCTTCCTGAACGTGGTTCGTCACTTGTTGATTTACGACCACGCCTAAATTCATTTACCCAAAAGCGCTGCTAAGGCGGGGGCAGATGTGCCATGAACCGAGTCTAATACATTTTTTATCTCATATGGAGTTAAGCCCTTTAAATGAAAATGTTTTATTACCACTCTGAACTCGTTTTTTTCCATTTTTTTTTAACAAGCAATTTTTTTTTTCAATTGATTATAAAAACACGCAAACTCAGAAGATGTGGACTGTGACTGCACTATATATCTAGTCGGGAGTGGCGCTGACTAAAAGCAGATGATTTAGGGCAATTCGCGCGCCATCCGTTGGTCATTCTAAGGACTTATTGAACTACCATCGTATGTTCAAATCAAAGGGAATATGGAACCGATTTTAATATGTTTTTGCTATATAAACAACCTTAAACCTTAAAAACAGCTGCAGCCTAATTTGGAACTATAAACACACTTCGCAATTTGTTTTCAAAGTGAAGGTAGAGTGTGAAAAGGTTTGCAGCCTATATAGAGCAAAATTTTATTTTTACACTAGGACCTTTGCATCCAGTCTAGAACTTTCTGTTGGCGCCAATCCAATTTCCAGAATAACGCCTTTGGTAAATTTTCCGCAGCACTTAAAATGAGGTGGGAGTATTTGCAGAACCGATACAGCTTATTTCAGAACCAACATCAAAAATTATTCGCGCCAAATTTGAAAACTGTATAAGATTGTAATGCTCCCGGTTTAGATAAAGAGTCTCACTATAGAAATCCTGATTGAAACTTCCGAGTCATCGAAGATCGTTTAACTCTGGGAAATCAAGTATACTATAAATTGCTTGCATTTCTATCACTCACTATCACCTGACCTTGGCGCAACATTATTTCCTTTTATCAGTAAGATATCGCGGAATTTCATGGTGATAAGTCTGCATTGAAATGCATGAAAAATGAATTTGTGTAATATCCCTTTCCAATTATACTTGGCTGCCACTTGAAAACAGCAAATTGGTATAAAATGGGCTATGCGTGCCCAATGAAGTCAGTTCATCTAACCACTCTCCAGAAGCAAAGCTCAAAGCAAATAACACAATGGCATTCAAGGTTGGTTTGGTCAAGTGCGAAGAAAAAGCGTTAGATACTTCATGTACTCTTATTAAAACTACAATTTAAAATAACGATACAATTTGAAGAGGATTTTAACTACTAGAATCTCGATACGATAGTAATATTGCATCTTTTCATTTCGTTCTAGTTTGTAGCTATTCTCGCTCTCATTGCTGTTGCCAATGCCGGTCTCCTCCCTGCTGCCCAAGTATACAGTGCTGCTCCAGTAGTAGCTGCTGCTGCTCCAGTTTTGGCCAAGGCCGTTGACGAGTATGATCCACATCCACAATACAACTTCGCTTACGATGTCCAAGACTCCCTCACCGGAGACTCAAAGAGCCAAGTTGAAGCTCGTGATGGAGATGTTGTTCGTGGTCAATACTCCCTCATTGATGCCGATGGACATCAACGCATTGTCGACTACACTGCTGACCCAATCAACGGATTCAACGCTGTTGTCCAACGTAACCCCATCGGTGCTGCCGTAGTTGCTAAGGCCGTTGCCCCAGTTGCTCCAGTCATCGCTAAAACTGTTGTCCCAGCCGCATACTCAGCTCCTCTTTTTGCCAAACCTGTTGCCCCAGTAGCATACGCCGCTCCAGCTGCCTATGCTGCTCCAGCCGCCTATGCTGCTCCAGTCGCCTATGCTGCTCCAGCAGCCTATGCCGCTCCAGCTGCTGCCATTGTAAAAACCTCATTCGCTTCACCAATTGTTTCCTATGCCCATTAATTTATTTTTGTAACTGATATATGTATGTATGTTTGAAATAGATAATATTCCAAAAAACTATTCTATTTTGAGAATACCTGATTATGGACTCTTTCAAATTGTAATACATGCAAATATTATCGTACAATAAGGTCCGACAGAAGATTTACTAGCACAATATGTATCTTCTAGATAGAAAAGATTGTTCAAATTTTTGGGTATTGCCGATATTGACTGCAGTAAGAGTAATCACCACCCGGGAGAACGGGTGGGAGAAGTGGTAGGGAGAGAGTTAACGGTTCTTGCAACCCCTTCAACACGCAAGTCTTGCAAGGCGAACTGGAACACTGCGAAAGCGGTTGTTACCCATGAAAAGGTGAGAACTGCCATACTGTCCTTTGAACATTTCAAAGCACCTGGCATGGATGGCATCTATCCGGCAATGCTAAAGGAGGGTATGGAGCATTTAGAGCGACCTCTAAGAAATATTTTTCGTGGATGTCTTGCTCTGGGCTATGTGCCTTCCTCTTGGCAACAGGTCAAGGTAGTCTTCATCAAGATGATTATTCTAATCCAAAGAACTTCAGACAGATCACCTTGACTTCATTCTTGCTGAAAGGTCTAGAGAGACTGGTGGAACGTCACATTCGTGGAAAAGTACTTAGGTCACACCCACTTAGTGGAAACCAAGATGCTTACCAACGTGGAAAGTCCTGTGAATCTGCTCTTCATTCTTTGGTCACAAAGATAAAGGATGCAACTTTGAATGGTGAGTACGCGATGGGGTGTTCGTGGATATTGAAGGGGTTTTTGACTGTGCGCCTTTTCAAAAACTTTGTGATGCCGTCAGAGCGCATGGTGCATGCTATGCTAACGCAGAGATTGCTGTGCGCTGAGGTGGGTGTCGATCGCTATCTGACTGCAGAAGCAACGAAGGGCTGCCCCCACGGAGGTGTGCTTTCGCCGCTTCTGTGGAGTATGCTCATCGACTCACTACTATGCGAACTGCAAAATTTGCCAATACACGCTCAAGCTTATGCTGATGACGTGGGTGTGCTTGCTGTTGATCGGGATCTTGGAACGGTGTGTAGGAATATACAACGTGCCATTGATTTGATAGACAGCTGGTGCCTCAGACATGGTCTGTCAGTTAATCCAAACAAAACCACAATGGTTTTATTCACAAAACGGAGAAAACTGCATGGACTTTGCCTCCCTGAGATGAGGGGTACTACCCTTCAGCTCTCCGAAGAAGTAAAATATCTGGGAGTCACTCTATATAAAAAACTTCTTTGGAACAAATATGTAGAGGTAAAGATGAAACGAGCTCTCACAGCTTATGGGCTGTGCAGACGGACCTTTGCCTCGACATGGAGACTCAGGCCTCATATGGTAATGTGGATATATGTTGCCATCATTAGGCCGATGTTCGTATATGCATCCTTAGTGTGGTGGGTTAAGGTGAGACAAAAAGGTTTTTACCGTAAACTAGCCGCACTGCAAAGAACTGTGTGTCTGGGTATCACTGGTGCCATGAGCACGGCATCCGGCGCAGCTCTGAATGCACTACTCAATTTGCAGCTCCTGGATATGCTTATTCAAAGCACTGCAATGAGAACAGCTCATAGACTAATTCGATTAGATCTATGGGAAAACAACGAATGTGTGTGGCACACAGCATTGGAAGAGTTGCTGGGAAGACTGAATCCAGTTCTTACAATGCCTTCCGATTCTCGTGTCCCCATACATCTGTTTGGTAGAAGATATGAAGTTACCCTGAAGCGTAGAGAGGACTGGGAAGACCCAGAGGAATGCGTGGTGGGATATATGGAAGTCTTCTGCACCGATGGCTCAAAAACAGAAGAGGGTTCTGGAGCCGGAGTCTACCTCTCGAATAAAAACGAGAAGTGCGCTTTTCCTTTGGGACAATATACAACGGTTTTTCAAGCCAGCCAGTTTATGCGATCCTAAGGGTGGCAAACTGGGTGATTGACGAGCGGTTGAAGGGCTGGCGCATCGCAATCTGCAGTGACAGCCAAACTGCATTGAGGGTATTGAGTAGTCCTTTGATCACCTCGATAATCGTTCAGGAATGCAGAAACTGTTTGAAGTCTATCTCTAGATTCAATGTGGTGGAACTACTCTGGGTAGCTAGTCACTGTGGTGTAGAGGAAAATGAAATCTCGGATGCTTTAGCCAATAAGGGGTCGATCTCCCCTATCCCGGGACCGAAGCCAGCAATTGGAGTATCAGTAGCATTGGCTAAGTATGTTTTCAAAAACTGGGAACAAACTTCCCATAATGATAGGTGGCAGAGCCTAAATGCTGCTCGACACACCAAACTTTTCCTGTCAGAACCAAACATACGTACCGCAAAGTCTATCCTGTCGAAAAGCAGGAGGACTTGCAGGTGTCTTGTGTGCATTCTGACAGGCCATAATTCACTAGCTGTGCATATGTTTAGAATAGGAATTACTCAAGATGATACATGTCCCTCCTGTAATGAGGAAGCGGAATCCACGGAGCATTTCCTATGTGAATGCCCCGCCTATGGACGCATCAGGCATCAGATCTTTGGTGCCGATGTTCTCCAATTGCGACAGGTAGCATCACATCCACTAACGGAAATCCTGCGATACGTTAACGAATCCGGAATATTCCGTTAGACGGGGGTGGCGAGTATAATGGACCAATACGGCCTGAGTGCTCAGATGCTGTAGCTTCTTCCCCACCATACACACAAACACACACACAAGAGTAATCAATATCGTTCATTTTCAGACTCATATGATTTCGTTTCTCACGTTTTCTTGATTTATTAGAACCTGAGCTGTTAATAAATTTCATATTTAGTTTATATGACCCATCTTCACGACCTATGGTGGTTCTACCTCGGATAAGCAATGGGAGGCCAAAAATAAAATTCGATAAATTCTTTCCAACTTCATAAATGATGTATCTTTTCTGCATATTCCAGCTCCCACTGTTACTATTCTAGCACTCTGCATTGATTAACTTATTCGAATTCTTCAGGACTGTTATTCTGTAAATATTACTGCCGACGATCCGATGACCCTTTACTGCGTAAGCCTAAATTCGGAAGTTGGGTACTAATAATATAAATGGTTTCCTTATAGAAACTTTAGTTTCACAGACATCAGACGAGCATTCTACACCATTCACTTTAATGAACTAGACCTTGGGTACACTACTTGATGTCCTAACTTCTCTCCGTTTGAGTGTAATTACCTGACTTTCAGCGCTTCGCAGATGTATCTTCACCTGGTTGGCCAGTTTGTGTGCGGTACGGGGTCCGGTTTGTTTGGCTTTAACTTCTTTTATTTTTATTTATGTACTCATTTGGTTGCCGCGAGTATGGAGGTTAGAAAGTCCGCCATAGCCCCCCAAAGGACGGTAAGGTGAAACCTACTCACTGGGCCGACTGCAAACTATCTAATTGGCACCGTTCGTATGATAGCCTGGATTTTTCGTGTTTTCGCTTTACCCATTTCTCAATACACGGGATCAACGCGTGGGTTCAGGGGCCTTTTCCAAAGTTGCCTACCATTACTGCCGCCTCCCCTTGTATAGCCGGGTGCCTTTTGGGAAGTCTACAATCACACAAGCTGGATTCGCTCTCCTTTCCTGGTCGAGACAATAGACTTCATTCTCTACAAGATCCAAGGGAATCTTTCCGACGATGATACACTTGGCTTTAATTGATATTATTCTATATGCGCTGCATACCCTCATTTTGGTTAGCGGGTATGCCGACCTCTCCCTTCCAGAATTCACCGCTTTGTTCAATGCTCCTACCCAGACACGTATAGCAACGTGTATCTCACAACTCCTGAGAGAAGTAGTTGGCGACTATGTTTGGACCCTCTAATATTGGGCGTCATTCATGTAAGAAAGGAGCTAGCCTTTGCTGCTTTCTCTCGTGCGAAACTCAAGTACCGCTTGAAACTGAAAGTATTATCGATCATTATCCCCAAGTATCTAATGATCAGTTCTGAAATTAGTTTGTGATTACCAACTCGCATTTTGACAGTATTACTTTCCCTGTAATTGGCGATTGACAAAGACCGCTTTCACCTTTGCGACGACACGGCCATGAGAGAATTCGGTATCCCGACGAAATTAATAAGACTGACTAGGCTGACCCTGACCAATGTGCGAGGCCAGATAAAAGCAGCAGGATCACTCTCAAGACCATTCGACATCAACAACGGTCTACGACAAGGGGATGCGCTATCATGCGTCCTCTTTAACCTGGCCCTCGAGAAAGTGATCCGTGATGCTGAGGTGAATGCAAGAGGTACGATCCTCTTCAAGTCCACCCAACTACTGGCCTATGCTGACGATATCGACATCATGGGAAGAACCACCCGAGACGTTCAAACTGCCTTCATCCAGATCGAGCAGGCGGCGCGAGATCTTGGGCTGCACATCAATGAAGGCAAGACAAAATACATGGTGGCAACGTCAGCACCGAAGACGAATCAACCAACAACATCAAACCGCACTGGTCAAACACAAGCACGAACAAGAATAAGGATAGGGGAATACAACTTTGAGACCGTTGACAATTTCTCCTATCTAGGGTCGAAAATCACAACCGATAACAACTACGATGATGAAATCCGCGCACGGTTGTTGTCAGCCAACAGAGCCTACTTCAGCTTACAAAGACTGTTCCGCTCGAAACGTCTCACCATAGGGTCAAAGCTCTTACTGTACAAGACTATGATCTTGCCAGTCCTCATGTATTCCTTGGAAACTTGGGTTCTCAGCAAGAAAAATTGCGAACTCTTGGCCGCGTTCGAGAGAAGAATCCTCCGAAGAATTTTTGGCCCCCTACATGAGGATGGACGACTCCGTAGCCTACACAATGACGAAATCTATGAGCGATACCATGACCGTCCGGTTGTGGATAAAATCCGGCTCAATAGGTTACGGTGGGCGGGTCACTTAATCCGTATGGATGAAGATGATCCAGCCCGGAAAGTCTATAAGGGCAATATCTATGGTAGGAAAAGAAGACGAGGCAGACCCTGCCTAAGATGGAGCGATGGCGTGGGCCAGGACGCCAGACAGCTTTTAGGGATATCGAATTGGTGGACCTCGGCGCAAAACCGGGATGTCTGGAGTTCCTTATTAAGGCAGGCCTAGACCGGATACCGGTTGTTGCGCCGTTGATGATGATGATGATGATGACGACCAGATCCAATTTGACTTTTCCTAATCATGATTGGTGGCATGAATGGTTTTACTTTCATATAGTCTCACGTCCTCGGGATATTTCGCAGCTACCGCCAGTGCCAGGTCTTCGCCAAACCAATTAACGTTCTTTCATTTGGCACGCATGATACATTACATTACAGGGGCCCAATACAGAGCCCTAGGGATCACTTGCTGCCACAGTATATTATTTCGGCCGATAATCCGTCTCGTACCAAAGAAGTCTCTGTGAGAAGCCACTCTCTACTATCCCAACTTAGTAACCATAGATACCAGTTTAGCCAAGGTGAATTTAATCCAATCCCAGTTCATCAACCCACGGATCGACAAAATGTCCTATGGTCCGGTTTTTTTGGCACAATAGATCTTTTCGAACGCAGTGCGACTTCCCTGGGCAAGTTCCGGCTTTTTCATGTTGTGGGAGAAGAGTTGCAATTATTTTGGGTAAAAATTACGAACATGCCAGTTTTGCCGACGAATCCCGCTTTCTTTTCCGTATAGCCTTCTTCAGCTTTTTTTAGAATCCAGTTTCAAATATTTTTCTTGCCCGTTGACAAAGTTTCCTCGCCCGCAGATACGATAATCTCATCATATATGTTTCCTTTTTGACCGGTGGTTTGGCCACCACAGTAGGAAGGTGAAAACGCAACACGTAGAATCGTATAGCTCAATTTTCCGCTGACTTACCTATACCAGCCTTCGGTTCGTGACCTCTATCCAGGGTCGCGAGGCATATATTGTCTTCAAATTTCCAGTGGATTTTTTTCATTTTTGTTGCGCATTTGACTCTTACCTAGAATGTGGAGGAAAATGGCCGGGTGATCATTGAAGAGGTAGTTTTCACTCACTCGCCAGACCATCCTTCTCGCCAAAAAGCTACTGAGGTAAGTCCGACCGACGATCGAGTCTAACCCTCTGGCTTGGAGGTGGGCACATACCCAACATTGGCTAGTACAATGTTCCGCTTCGAAAAGGTTTCAAATACGACTTGACCCGGTGTTTCCCACTTGGCTTCCCCGCTCCAATGGCCACGCACTGAAATTGTTAGCAATGATTTTAGTGTTGTGGTCTCTAATTTCTAACACCAACTTGTGTAGAATCTCCTTATGTTGTGCTATTGTTGCACTAGGAGGTGCGTAAAAGCTGTAGATATGGAGGTCGTTGACTTTTGGCAAAACAAGGTCGGCTTCCGGAAACGCCATTATTTTTTGTAAGGCTTGGCTTCACATGCCCATGTCGCCTCGTGCCAGTCGTCCCTTTTCTCTTTCTCTTTGCCCAACATGCACATGCAGACGAATCTTAAGCATAATTTTTGGTGAGATTGCTTTCCTCTCCGCGCTTCCTGCGCTTTTTCGATTTATCGTACTAACAAACCAATTTCTAGAATAACGCTTTCCATAAATTTCCCGGGACACTGAAAATAGGATTGGGGTATTTGCAGAGCTGATACAGTTTATTTAAAAACCAATATCAAAAATGATTTACTCTAGATTTTAAAACTGTATAAGATTGTGATACTCCTAGTTTAGACAAGAGTCTCACTATCGGAATCCTGAATGATACTGCTGAGTCATCGTAGTTTAACTCTGGGAAATCAAGTATACTATATATTGCCTTCATTTCTATCACTCACTATCAGAAATACCTTGACCTTGGCGCAACATTATTTCCTTTTATCAGTAAGCTACCGCGGAATTTCATTGTGACAAGTCTGCATTGAAATGCATGAAAAATGAATTTGTGTAATATCCCTTTCCAATTATACTTGGCTGCCACCTGAAAACGGCAAATTGGTATAAAATGCGCTATGCGTGCCCAATGAAGTCAGTTCATCTAACCACTCTTCAGAAGCAAAGCTTAAAGCAAATAACACAATGGCATTCAAGGTTGGTTTGGTGAAGTGCGAAGAAAAAACGTTAGACACTTCATGTACTCTTATTAAAACTACAATTTAAAATAACGATACAATTTGAAGAGGATTTGAACTACTAGAATCTCGATATGATAGTAATATTGCATCTTTTCATTTCATTCTAGTTTGTAGCTATTCTTGCTTTCGTCGCTGTCGCCAATGCCGGTCTCCTCCCAGCTGCCCAAGTATACAGTGCCGCTCCAGTAGTAGCTGCCGCCGCTCCAGTTTTGGCCAAGGCCGTTGATGAATATGATCCACATCCACAATACAACTTCGCTTACGATGTCCAAGACTCCCTCACCGGAGACTCAAAGAGCCAAGTTGAAGCCCGTGATGGAGATGTAGTTCGTGGTCAATACTCCCTCATTGATGCCGATGGACATCAACGCATTGTCGACTACACCGCTGACCCAATCAATGGATTCAACGCTGTTGTCCAACGTAACCCAATCGGTGCTGCCGTAGTTGCTAAGGCCGTTGCTCCAGTTGCCCCAGTCATCGCTAAAACTGTTGTCCCAGCCGCATACTCAGCTCCTCTTTTTGCCAAACCTGTTGCCCCAGTAGCATACGCCGCTCCAGCTGCCTATGCTGCTCCAGCCACTGCCATTGTGAAAACTTCATTCGCTTCACCAATTGTCTCATATGCCCATTAATTTATTTTTATAACTGATAAAATTGTGATTGAAATAGAAAATATTCAAAAGATTACTTTATTTTGACTCTCTGACTCTCTGGCTACCAACTCTTTCAGATTCAAACACACTCAAATAATATGCGGCTGTGGGCCCTACCGAGGGAAGATTATTTCAGCCGAGCAAAAATTTTTGGATAATTCTTTATATTTATTCCGAGAATTTCCTTTTTGTTGTATTTTCAAGTTATCAGAATCTACCCTTTGCTGACATTTGTCCTTTGCGGGCATAGTTCAGCTTCATAACATAAGAAGACTTTTTGTTTAGCAGGTAGCATGCGGCTGACAAAAATTTCTAGTGAACACTCCTTAGTTTCAATCAAGTACCAAGTGACAATTATTTTTGCATATTGGATCTTCCGTCTGTGTCCACAGGACCGCTATCAGATTCTTACTACGGATAGTGACGTCCTCCGGGTGCCCAAGTAATTATTTCTGACCTCCTAGCCGGCAGTATATCTGTGTCCTAGGTCGTCGAGAAAGCCGCTCGGTGAAGAGCAAACTGCGAGTGACCAATACACGTCGGAGCACACCGGGAGTCCCCGGAGTAGCTCTCTGTCGACTTCGATGGGGTGATGTGAGCTTGGCTCTGCCATAGGGGTAGTCCTGACGTGTATCAGAAGCCAGCTCTTTCGCGACCCTGGTCGGATACTGTTCATTGAACCGGTGTTAGTAGACCGCGTTGCCCCAAGCGTAATCGTAGGTGAGGCCTAAGAGAACTGAAGTAGGAGCTGTGCTCCCGAAAGTACACCCGATCTTGATTATTGCGCCCCGCTCCCTTGTACACGATGCGCTGATGAAAATTTCCATAGAGATAAATCTAATTACACAAAAAAATTGACAAAATAGAAGGGAGGTAGTAATGCGTCGCTCACCTCAGCGACCAGCGAAAGAGGTATCGAGGGGTAGACGTGCAAATGAAGAGGAAGCCTTACCAAGTGGCGTGACTGACGGTGCGGGGACGGAAACTCCAATACCCTGTAGCACCCCTAAGAAAAGCCAAGTCAGAATCGCTAGTCTTGAACTAATGAATTCGCACATGAGCCTAATAAAAATTTAGTCGACCGTCCTAGCTAGAGCCGAAGAGGAAAGGCTCGTCAGGAAATGCGCGGCAGAGGTGAAGCATATGCGATGTTCCTCTAGAGGAACGTCAGCAAAGCAGCAAAGATGCCAAAAACGGGCTTATGAAACTTAGCTTGGAGGAGCTACTGGACTGCATCTTCTTCCTTCTCACATCCTGCGAGGATCTGAAAGAATCGTTCGCGCCCTCTCTACTCTTCTTTTCAAGCTTACCGCCTTTAGATTTTGAGGGGATGTCACTTGTGTTGCCTGGCTGATTTCTTCGAGCCATTTTTTTTGTCCTTGGCACTATTGTACAGTACACGAATGGCTCGGACCATGTTTTTTATGACATTGCTCCTCTGCTTGGTTTTTCCACTGGACACTTTCGTATTTAGTAGCCTTCCAGGATATCCTGATTTCCGTCCTTCATCAACATTGATTTCGGAGGAGATAGCAGGATCGCCAAGCTTCTCCTAAACAGATCAAAAATTTGCGACATGTTCCGACCAGGTGTAGTCACCCCACTATGAGCTAATGAATGACCAGTTCGTGGCGCATCCGTGTATTTTGAACAGGCATTTTCAGGAGTAATGTTCTCCTTTTAAATGCCTCTTTCTCCAGGCTACTTGTAGAATTCAATGCAACGGTGACGAAGTAATCCACCACTGACGTACTGCAGTGGAGAGATATCGACGGCCGGGAGCCTGCTTGTCCACTGCCACAAGCCTCGGATACTGGGGTTCCGAGTGCCTGCATCGTACATTTTTCTCTCCTTTCTTTTTCCATATTGGTTTCTTGTTCTGGGTGTCCTTCTCATAGCCATTTTTGTCCACGGGTGGGTCTTTTTTTTCTACCAACCCGACCTGAGCATAAATATCTCCATGCGTGCACGCATTCGCCGAGCATTCCCTTATCCACACAAAGAGGCGCGCCTGATGGGAGGAGGAACACCGCACAGGTCTGTCCGTCTGTCGCATTTTCCTCGGAGACGGTTATAGCGATTAATACCAAATTCGATGGAAAGGTGAGAACTGTGAACGCTCATGCATACAGTGAGTTACATCCTTTTACGTCGACCGGACCCCCTACATGCAAAAAGGGGGTGTAAATTTTTTTTTTTCGAACCAAATAGGAAAGGACCTAATTAGTGCTTTCCGAATCGAAGCTTAGTTTTAACATTTGTTGGAAAAGTGGGGAGTGTGGGGGGTCGAAAGTGATCATTTATTTAACGAGGCCATTCTCAGAAACTGCCTAACCGAAAAATCTTAAAAAAATCAGGAGGCTGCTACTATACGGTGGTTAGGCTCCGAAATACCCTCCATACGGATAAAGTAATAATAGTATATTATCATATTTTTCGTAATTGGCTGCAAAACCTCCCTTAAGTTCATCCTGGAACCAAGAATGCAGTAATATAGGATATAACATATAGCATGATCCTACCAAGTTTGGTGAAAATCGCAGACTTATTAACAAATTTATAATAGGTCAAAGTTATCGCTTTTTTGCAAATTCAAGACTATGAATGTCAATATCACCCGAAAGTGGATACTCTCACATAATACAGGGTGCGGCAGCATAACTTCCTTTTTTCAAAATTTCAAAACTCAATAAAAACTATTGTATGCATCGGAAAATATTTATTTATTTTTTATAATGTAGGTACATGTCTAAAGTTTTTATTTACATTGTTTTGAAGATCAAATCTGTCAGGGGACGTCCCCCATTCTCCATACATTGCGTAAACCGATTTCTGGCGTTTGTCATGACTCTTGTTAGCATAGCAGGTGTTATGTTGGCAATTTCTTCTTGGATGTTGGTCTTCAAATCTTGTAGGGTTCTTGGACGGTTCACATAAACACGGGATTTCAAAAAACCTCATAGAAAAAAATCACAAGGGGACGGATCGGGAGAACGTGCCGGCCATTCCAAATCGCCTCTAATTGAGATAAGGCGCTCTGGAAAGTGTTCCCTCAAAACAGCCATCGATGCTCTTGAAGTGTGTGCTGTTGCATCATCTTGTTGGAACCAAGTGTCCCCCAAATCCAAATTTTCTAGCCGTGGAAAAAAACAATTCTGTAGCATGTTTACATACCGGTCCGAATTGACTGTCACTGTAACCTCATTTTGCTCAAAAACCCAGGGACCAATAATTCCAGCTGAGGAAATTGCACACCACACTGTGACTTTGGGTGAATGCAAAGGCTTTTGATGCAATTCTCGAGGGTTGGTGTCAGCCCAGTAGTGCATGTTTTGTTTGTTAACCGACCCACATAAATGAAAATGGGCTTCATCGCTAAAAAAAATAATAGCACCCTCGGGAACGACATCAAGAAGAAGCTCACACGCGTTCATCCGAGAATTGAAGTCACGTTCTGAAAGTTCCTGCACTATCGCCATCTTATAGGGATGAAAATGAAGATCATCAGGAAGAATTCTTCTCACAGAACGATCGGATAGTCCAAGGGCAGATGCGTGTTTGCGCGCAGAACGCCGTGGCGATCACAACATTGACGCTCTCACTGCTTCAATGTCCTCAGGTGATCTAACGGGCCGAGGGACTCCAGTTCTTCCTTTTGTCGCACATGCAGTTTCTCTGAATGCAGTGACCCATGTAACAATTGATTTGCGGTCTGAGACGGGAGCCAACGGGGCTAAATTAAAGCGATTCCGAAATGCACGCTGTGTTGCAATAACCGAACATCCACTTGAAAAGTAAACCTCAACGGCAAAGGCACGCTCCTCACTATTCCAACGCATGATGGCGACTGAACCGTGTCGGGACAAAACTTTACAGTATCCCCTCTTGAACGAGACCACTAGCGCTCCGCTATGACATCAACTAACTGAGTGGCGCGCATTTTAAAAAAGGAAATTATGCTGCCGCACCCTGTATATGCATATATTACGTACTACGTACTAATGGAGCAAATGCACACTCTAATGTCTTGTTATAAGAAATACGCAAAACCTCTCATACATGAATAGTAATATTAATATGTACGAGAAATTTTGAGAGCAAAGTCTGCATACACTATCAATTTCATCAAATAATCAAAAAGGTGCAGGAAAACCCGAAAATTTCTGGGCAGGTGATAGCAGAAGAGATGAAAGAAACCAGGTGAATGTTATGATATGGAGCTGTATGTCGACTGGAGGGTATGCAATTTGGAAATAATTAATACCACTACGAATCGATTTGTATTTTTGAATATTTTAAAAAACATTTGCGGAATCATCATTATCATCATCAACGACGCAACAACCGGTATCCGGTCTAGGCTTGCTTTAATAAGGAACTCCAGACATCCCGGTTTTGCGACCAGGTCCACCAACTCGATATCCCTAAAAGCCGTCTAGCGTCCTGACCTATGCCGTCACTCCATCTTAGGCAGGGTCTGCCTGGTCTTCTTTTTCTACCATAGGTATTGCCTTTATAGATTTTCCGGGTGGGATCATCCTCATCCATACGGATTAAGTGACCCGCCCACCATAACCTATAGAGCCGGATTTTATCCACAACCGGACGGTCATGGTATCGTTCATAGATTTCGTCGTTATGTAGGCTACGGAATCGTCCATCCTCATGTAGGGGGCCAAAAATTCTTCTGAGGATTCTTCTCTCGAATGCGGCCAAGAGTTCGCAATTCTTCTTGCTAAGAACCCAAGTCTCCGAGGAATACATGAGGACTGGCAAGATCATTGTCTTGTACAGTAAGAGCGTTGACCCTATGGTGAGACGTTTCGAGCGGAACAGTTTTTGTAAACTCATAAACCGTTATCGGTTGTAATTTTCGACCCTGGATAGGAGAAATTATCAACGGTCTCAAAGTTGCGGAATAGTGCGGCGAAATTGGAAACAGGGTAACGATCCGATACATTCCCATATTGTTCGTGAATGGCTATTATACAATGTCGAAACTCAATTGGAGAGTCCTCCCCAGTCAACAGATGTAAACTCAATCAAGCATTTATAGTACGAACTAGACATGAGAATTCGGAACAGGGACACATAACACGAAAATTACCAAAAAGCTAGGAAATTCGATGCACTTTCAATTCGAAGAGGTAATCCGCCGAAAAGCATACAACACTTCCTATTAATGACCCTTTATTTAACATTCTTACGTATCACTGGATTGCGTAGCACTAGACAAAAACCCGTTCTATAACTTTAATATAAGCGTTTTGTAGTGACCGCGGCTGCGCGACGGGAGCGGAATTTCATTCGGCTCTTTCTTAATTAATTTGCTTAAACAATGCATTTAATAGTGTGCAATTGCCTTAATGTTCGCCGCAGATTGCACATTATTCAATGCATTCGAGCGAATTGATCTTGACAGGAGGCGAATGATTTGCCGCATCTGCAGGCGCATCCGCATGTTGCCGCAACATTGCCGAGTGAGAAAGGCTATGTAGCGGGAATAGAAGCGGTGCACGAACAAAAGCACAGCGAGGATGTCGGTGTGGAGGAGTGAAAGGAAAACGGTGGAAGAGGCTTTGTCTTGAGGAGATGTTTTTTGGTGCTTGGTGTGGAGGAGAGAAAAAAAGAAGGAGCGGGGTTTTGTTTTTGGGAATCGAGGAAGAGGAACAGAACTCAATTTTGATAGAAGGAGAAATAAAGAAAGAGGAGAGAAAGTCTTGGAGAAGAGAAGAGGATCATTAATCCGGAGGTATGAAGATTTTTCGCGAGCAAAGGAATTCAATGAGAAGAAAACTAAAACATTATCGTGCTAAACCCTAACGCAAGGGCATTTTAAACAAAGATTCCGTGGATAAGTTCAAATCGTTTACAAATCGTTCAATCGTTGGCAAGTGATAAATGCACAGTGATTTAAGGCAAAGAGGAGAAAAACAATTGAAAGGACAGATAGTTGAAGTGTCGGATGAATGAAGTTAATATTTAGCTGCAGAAGTAAAGTGTCGGAATTCCCGCGCTGTGTATAAACAAAACAAACACATAAAACGTGAAGTACGAAATTATAGAGAGAAAGTGAATTAACGTTAGTTTTTTTTCTAAGGACTATATATTTTGTTATTATTAATATTTTGAATTGTACAAAAGAAATAGGTACCAGAAGCATCAATCCGAGCTCGGAGTGACATCTGGGTAAGTGTTTTAGTGTTTTGTTTATTTTCTTTTCTTCTTCTTTTTTTCATGATTTTTATTTTATTTTATTCTTTTCCTGTAAGTTTTACATTTTAGTTATCTTTATTTTCATTTCTTTTTTTTTTATTTGTAATAATTTTTTTTAACATGTATTGAATGCTTGAACAATGATGACTGAATAATCTGAACGTAGTTTGAGGACTTCCTCCCCTTCCTTCCTCCTTACTCCCACAGAATTCCTATTAAAGGGACATCCTCTAAATGAATAACTGGCCGGAGGATGTCGAGGAAGGGTGGGAACCTCAGAGGCCGCGCCTCGTACAAGATCTGAGGCGGAAGAGACAGCAATTGAGACGGTGATCCGTCGTGGATCTTCCCCTCCTTGATCGCGGCACTCGGGTCCGGAGACTTACGGCTCCACGCGCGCGGTCGAGCCGGTTTTTTTTTTTTTTTTTCTATTTTCCAATGTAGCTCGCGTTCTGTTTGTCCATAGATAGGCCGTCGCGAAATTCGTTGTCAACTCGAATTTAACATCCGGTGCGGACCCACGCATCGGAAAAGGCACGTTGTTTTTAGTAATGAAGCGTGAGGGATCAAAGCGCTCAAAGGACCCCTCCACATTCCCGCGCCTGGCTAGCACAGAGGCGTGCAAGAACGTGTCGACCGAGCACTTTGATGGAGCTTCAATCTTTGTGGGCGGACCTTCACGGTCAATTTAGCCAAATTGTTTAGATTTTTGGGATAGCTCTGCCCTCTAGGTCGTTATCGGCCACTAAGGATGATCGACCTGATCTCCTATCTCCACTCTTATCATTACAGTTTCTTTTACAATAAATTAGACAACCGTTCTGCAGGACCTCCAGCTCTTTTCTACCGCGCCCATTCCAGAAAGGCATGCAAACATTTTGCTAGAAAACTACTTTGTGCCTTTGACAAGATCTCCTTACTGGCATTAGAGTCATCTGTAAACAATTATCCTAACTGAATATTCATCCTACTATTATACGATTTTGGTGTCATGGCTACTATCATTACCACGATTTCAATTGATGTCAAACATATTTTCGCGCCAAAGTGATTTTCGTTACAATATTTTTCCAAAACTGAATGTAGACATGCCCGAACAAATAAACAGATTCTACTTTCCTTTTTGTCAATGATTTTAGTTTATGTTCCCGAATACGTATTTCGGCAGCCACCTGCTGCCTTCTTCAGCGGAATAATCGCAACCGGTGCTCCTGAGGCTCTTTTCCAATGAAGAAACTTTCGTAAAGGTTCAATTTGTTGCGCTCCACCTCTTTCAGCACCGTTACCTTCTCCATTTTATGCTCATGTTCTAAAATATATCGGGCGACTTCAAAATTGATATGTGTTTTTCCGCACCCTCTTATTACCTCAGCTCTTTTTAAATGTTCCTTGACCCGAGTGTTGACTAGCCGTTTGGTTTGCCCTACGTATGTATAAGGGTAATCTTCGCAAGACATCTTATAGATGCCTCTTCTTTCTTCTTCCTTCTTCGGGTCGTTTTAATTGCCTAATTGCGTTTTGAATCCTGCTTGATCCTACTGCTTCGATGCCTTCTTTGGCCAAGATTCGTCGCAAAGCTGGGAACATTTCCATTGAGTATGTTCTGATGGCTTGTTGTGTGTCCATCTTCATCCTCTCTTGTTCGAACGAAGTTTTTAGGCGATTTCGTTCCTTCGTACCTTATGTCTTCCTAATTAAACTCTGGATTAGAGTTGACCGAATTCCATTTTTCGTAGCTGTATCCACAATGTATGACTTTTCTTTTTCAAACCTTTCTACGAAATGACGTTTACGTTTAATGAATCCTTGAAATCAGATATCATATTGCCCAATTTCTAGCATCCGCTAGCAAAAGTAGAAGTCTTGACCTTGGTGCAATTTATCAATCGTACACCGTCAAACCTCATTGTGACAAATCTGCATTGAATTGCATAAAAAATAATTTGTGTAATGTCCCTTTCAAACTAGACTTTACCGTCACCCGAAATTGCAAGTTGTATATAATGCGGAACGCATGCCCGATGAAGTCAGTCCACATAACAACTCTCCAGAAGCAAAAGCCAACGCAAATAACACAATGGCATTCAAGGTGAGTTTGGTGAGGTGTAAGAAATGCGTTTCGTGTTACACATTTCACATGATCTATCTTTGTATGAGTACTATAAATTTTATGATACCAGTTTAGGATAATTTGCAATATTAGAATACCGATAGCCAGTTGTAAAAATTGTTCTATTTCATTACAGTTTGTAGCTATTCTCGCTTTCGTGACTGTCGCCAATGCCGGTCTCCTCCCTGCTGTCCAAGTATACAGTGCTGCTCCAGTAGTAGCCGCTGCTGCTCCCGTTTTGGCCAAGGCTGTTGATGAATATGATCCACATCCACAATACAATTTCGCTTACGATGTTCAAGATTCACTCACCGGAGATTCAAAGAGCCAAGTTGAAGCTCGTGATGGAGATGTTGTCCGTGGTCAATACTCCCTCATTGATGCCGATGGACATCAACGCATTGTCGACTACACCGCTGACCCAATCAATGGATTCAACGCTGTCGTCCAACGTAACCCAATCGGTACTGCCGTAGTTGCTAAAACCGTTGCTCCCGTTGCCCCAGTCATCGCTAAAACTGTTGTCCCAGCCGCATACTCAGCTCCTCTTATTGCCAAAACTGTTGCCCCAGTTGCATACGCCGCTCCAGCTCCCTATGCTGCTCCAGCCGCTGCCATTGTGAAAACTTCATTCGCTTCACCAATTGTCTCATATGCTCATTAATTTATTTTTGTAACTAATGAAAGTGTGATTGAAATAGAAAATTTTAAAAATATTTAACTGTTAACTCTTTCATATTCATTCAATATAGTAATACCAGGAGGTCAATCTTGGAGAGACTTTTTCGCCAAGATAGTAAGTAATACGTATCTTGGACGGAATAGGTATTTGGTCGATTTCTTGAAGTACCTACCTGTTTCCCGCAGTGCGGAGTACAGAGAATGGATATATCAACTTTAATGAGAACTTATCTTTTGTCTCATCTTTTCTAGAGCTAAGATGTTACTTTTTTTTTTTCATTTACGAATCGAGCATCATTTCCACCGCTTATCTGTATCTTCTAACAAAGAAGGTAATTTACCTTCTCCGTCTGATTAGAAATCATGGTAGATATGTAGGCATCGGGGGCACTGTGGTGCAGTTAGAAATCTCTCTGTGGTCCCCAAGTATAGTTTACCCAATTTCCGTAGCCTAACTCCAGCTAGAGCTGGGCAATCGCAGAGAAAGTGTATGAGGGTTTCCTCCGGTTCTCCGCAACTTCGGTAATGCGTATTGTATGGCATGCCGCGCCTAGCGGCATTGGGTCCAATGGGCCAGCTTCCCGTGCAGATTGCTGTAATCTTGAATGCATTTCGACCCGTCTAGCACAGGAGCTCTAATGATTGGACTATGTTATAGACGGGCCAAATCCTCCTTGACTTGACACAGTTGGTAAGCCTTCGCCATCTGAGGTCCGCGGCTGCTAAGTAGTGTGAGTAGACTCCACCCTTGACAGGCGCCAGCGAAACACCGGCTGCACCCTCCAAAGGGCTGCCAAGAGCAAAGCTCCACTTGACGAATCCTGTGCATTTTGCCCTGGTTGGAAAATCCACTGCAAAGTTTCTCGTGAAGTTCAGCTTGCGTGTGGAATAGTCAGTGGATAATGAACAGATTTCCCTAGGTACTTCATCTAGGATGTTACTGCGGCCTTAGGACTTCTCTGCTCAGCATCCGGACTCACGTGCTCTGATGGCACTGCACGCTACAACGTATTTAATTAGAGGTCTAGGGGGAGGAGAGTACGTTGAGAGCGTCTACCGGACAGGACTGCAGAGCCCCAGTAGCACCCGCACACGTAAGTCTATGAATCATATTAAGCTTTGTTCTATTCTATTTCTTGCTCAAAGCCTGCTACCATACAATAGAGCCATACGTTAGGATTGGATAGAACCATCCTCGACCGGAGACCCAATTTCTGTGCAAAGATTCCTTTGCAGGCATAGAAGGCTATATAGGCCTTCTTAACCCTCAGATTTATGTTCCATCTTCAATTTAGTTTTAGGTCCAGGATTACACTCAGATACTTTACATTGAAAGAAAGAACCAATCTTTGTTCATTCAGCCGTGGTAGGTGGAATTCAGTTATCCAGGTATTCAGGTCTTTGTGGTGAATAGCATCAGTTCCGGTTTAGTTGGGTTTATGCCGAGTCGGCATCTTGCAGCCCACAGACACACCTTTTGCAACGCTCCTTTCATTATGACGCTCATGATGGACGGAAATATCCCTGACAGTAATATCACCAAGTCGTCGGCATACGCCACTACCTTCACCCCGCTACTGTCTAAAATTCGTAAAATTGCATCCATCACTATTAACGAGAGCACCGGAGAGATGGCGCCACCCTGGGCCGTGCCTCTATTTACAGCTCTGGTCAAGTGGTTACCTCCCAGATCCGATTGGATTATCCTGGTACTTAGCATGGATATAATCAAATGCGTAAGATACCCCTCCAATCCAATACTAGTCATGGCTTCTTTGATGGCCTTGGTACTAACGTTGTTGAAAGCTTCCGCTATATCCAAGAAGGCAGGTAGGGTATACTGCTTGTACTGCAGTGACCACTCAACCGTGCCAATTACCTCGTGGAGGGCGGTTTCTGTGGATTTTTCTTTGAGGAAGGCACGCTGGGACTTAGAAGAAGGCGTTGTCTCCATAATCGTCCTTAAGTGAATGTCCAGGACGCGCTCTAAGGTCTTCAGCAAGAAGGGAGTGAGGCTGATTGTGCGAGAGCCTTCCTCATGGCCACGCCTTCCCGGTAAATCTCGACAAGTCACAGCACAACCCTTTCGAGCTGCTTCTGCAGCATGACTGGCATTATGCCATCTGGGCCCGGAGGAGGAGGAAGACAAGCAGATTAGCCGAGGCGCACTTCAAGATTTACCTACATTATCCTCAGCATGATCTGCTTGCATGCGGGGTTCGTCAGTCCCCTACGGACCGTCGATCCTCATCTCCTCCAGCAGCTGGTTCGCGGCATCGATTGGATCTAGCTCATCGTCCGGTTTTGCAGAGCGGAACACTTTTACCTTTGCATTCCTGACTCCGAACCACGGATTGAACGAGTCTGTCCTTATCCATGCGGACCTTCGACAACCAGATGCATGCGACCGGTCTCCTGGGAATCTCTTCGGAGGGCATGACATTGAGCCTTACGCCCTCCCAGGCGTCGCTGACCTAAGCGACGAACGAAACTAGAAAGTCCCAATAGAATTGACCCTCGCCAGCTATAACGTGGAACCTACGACCACCTGAGAAGAAGAAGAAGAGATGTATGCTCAATGACCATCTCCGACAGCGTAGGCTCAACACTGGTCCATACCTCCGGCGCTAGTTTGCCGCTGACGGAATTATCATCCGCCAGCGCCACAAATAAGTGGCTGGCTGGCTGCTGCTGCGCACTTTTCTGCAGATGTTGCTTAGCGTCCGAGCTCTTACCCACTCCGCTCCCTTTGTGATCTTGCTCGACCTCGATTTGAGATCGATTGCGTTTCAGAGCTATGGACTCGTCTTCTGCTCGTCTGCCCGGCGTTTGCTGTTGTATTCCTCAACAATCGCCTGGTATTTAGCAAGGTCGGTTTCATCCCGCTCGTCGACAGTACCGGCCTCCTTATTCTTAGCAATCTTGCTGAGAATATGCATGCCCTTCTGGTACTGGCTCTAATCTTCTGGTATTGGTGCTTGGTCGGTTTCTGGTGACTGACGTTCCTGCTGGTTTTTACCTTTGAGCGATCCCCCGACGTCGACGATTTCGGGTTAGGAGTACTATGTCTAGTAATCGTTACGCCCAGCATGACGGCAGTGGATTCCAGGCCCAGGTCTACCACCTCGCTCCCGGAGGTCTTTGTGATGGGTTTCAGCACAGCGGTGCTACGGCTTGCACCGAGTGCACTGCTTCCGATGGCTACTGTCTTCTGGATGGATGCCAGCAGCTCGTCCTCAGATGATGCGCCTGGCATCATCCCCTCTTTTTCTATCGTCGGTTTATTTATTTTTAAAATTGAGTCCATGTCTTGGTCTCACGAGTAGTCCGGGAATAAATTCCACCCTGGCTAGCCTAGCCACCAGGGTGAGGGTCTTATTTGAAACTGGAGGTGCTCAAGATATTCAGAGTTCGCATACTGAAGACCAAGCTCCCCACTGGCCACGCAGCCCTCGGCGTATATTATTCCTCCTTGGCTTGTGGTCCTGTTAGTAACTTCTCCAGTGCAGGGAAGACGACCCCCGGGCTGTTGCTTCCGCTCTTCCCCCGTCAGGTCTACTTGCCCCTAACACACGACCTGCAGACAAGCAGATCCTCATCAGTTGGAAAAGCCTACTCCCAGCCCTACTATTACTTCAGCCCAATTTACTTGTAGTCATAAGCGCATAAACTCTGAAAGTACAGAAGATTCATATTTCCTGAAAGGAAAACGAAATAGAACCGTAATAAAGTACTCCTTATAACTAAACACCAAACTTCTGTCTTCGATAGACTGCGTTGAGTTTCTGATGAAATATCTATTGGATATAAAACCACGAACCCGTTTTAACTCATAGTAACTATTATTTTCTCTAGTAAAGTTTTCGACTTTTATGCTAGTACTTTTCGGAGAATACTTTCATTGAAAAGTTTACTTCAGCAATACAATCAAACCCTTTCGTTACAAGTTTAAATTAAGTGCCGCCGATATCTTATTACTCCATATTTCCTTCAAAAATATCATATAATAATACACAACGTAAACAGTTAATATTCTTAAATATGAATTCCATTAAAGTCACGAATATTTAGGTATAATATTTATCAACTTAATAGGTCCCATTCGCGATTATATATGAGCAGTTTATATTGCAATGATTTTGGGTATTTATTTCACTGTTTTGAGAGCATATTGATTTTGCGCAAAACATTATCTACGTAGGCATCGATATTGAATTTCAGCGAAAAGATACAACGGAAGTTATCTTTTGAGGTTGCTGTATAGTCGGCGTTCTTCTTTTTATTTTATCTTCGACATTGCATGAAAAGGCCGATGAAATATATCCACAATATATTTCCATTTACGTGGTAGCTCAATTTCGCCACATGGATAAGTTATAACCTCTACCAGCGGTAAACAGATCTCTCCCTCATAAATTTAACAACGTTCGGGTAAGGTGGAAAACTAACACTATGCCCAAAATAAACCTGTCATCTCTCAATGCGTAATCCTCAATAATTATTTGTTTAATGCACTAGTATCAAATTCAGGTTGCTCGCTTAAATCTTTTGTTTTTAGCCACTAGTGCAAAGGACATGGCGTAATGCTTTTTCGTTTTTTTAATGCAAAACAAAATCTTATTCAAACCAATGAGTTTAACTGTTCATCTGTTTGTCTGCTTTGCTACCCATTTGTCGAATAATAAGGGGGGGGGGGGGGGGGGAGAGTTGAAATCGCGCGCACCTCTTCGAAAAAAATTTCATACTATTATACCAAGTTGAAAATAAGCAGGTTTAACTATTTGACTGCAACCCATTGAAACCCAAGACTATCAGCACCGGCAAAAACCTAGTTCTCATCCATCTAATAGAAACTTATAACATCTTCACCAAAAGCACTAGAATTTAATGTTTAAATTCGCATTTCATAATTGTTCCACTGTTGCCCTTTTTGTAAATTTGTGTAACTTTATTTTCTGGTGAAGTCTACTTTTATAAGAGACACATATCGTATACGTCAATTTCATACTTTCCTTGTTGTCAGAGGCAAAACTCCCAACCACCAAAGCTCATGCAAAACAACAAATCCGCTGTACCAATTGTTCTCGATACCGTCTGGTTTTACCCAGTCTTTGGCGAAACTTTTGCTCCTGCCGAGGAAATATTGCGTCATCATTTTGAGTATTCCTGCTCCTTGTTTTATTGGTGCACAATCAAAAAATAAACCCGCTTGTCAAAATCGAAAGAAATGCATTATATTACATTATCACATCAAGTGTTGTGTGCGCTCACTTCTTTTCTTCTGTACGCCAATTTAATGAAAGATAGCAAATCTACCTGCAACTCTCTCGAAAATAGCGTACCTTTACAAATTAGAGGCAAATCAATGCGCCTGTTTAATCCGCCTATGTTATTGAAATATTAGCAGTTTACGGAATTGTTGGCTAAGGGAAATTAAGTTAAGATAGTCCATTCCTTGCTACCACAGAGACCGACCTGTATCTCCTAAGTTCACTGGCGGAGAGGTCCTGTTTGCGGTTAAGTACCCCTTTGGCGCCGAACTCATTTTCTCCTCTCAATTTTTGATCATTGCAACGACCATTACAACAACTTTGAAGGGGGATGGGTAACGCAAAAATCCCTAAAACGACCGCAGGGCGGAGTGAAAACGATTATAAGAAAAGCCCGGGGCAGACGGGGGCAGTAAATAACGCTAATGATTTAAATGTGTCGTGATTGCATCCAGATCAGACATTTGAAAGAACCAAATGACGAAATCGATCACGACGAACCAACCCTGCTTGTGAACGGAACAAAGGCTGAAGAAAACGGAGAAGAAGTGGAAGTGATATCATTTCAGCTATTAATGCACTCAAAAGCAGTTAAGCCGATGGGTTGACGGCCCCCCGTAACTTACCGTTCTCTTACATTTATGTGAGGACCCTGAAGCCACGACAAACGACGCTACATCTGCTTTTGCTGTTTTATGCAAAACCTAGAACTTCAGTTACCTCAATAAAAACATTATATTGTGACTATTCTGTGCTAATATTTTTCTGTATTGCTTTTTGGGAATAGCAGAGGAAGAGTGACTGCCGCTGCTACTCGAAAGTTTGAAGCCTCCCAGTCAGGGGAAAGCGGCAACCATATTCTTCAATATCTGCGTATCTCAGCAGTGGAGGTTAGATTTTCAGCTGGTACATAATGTATTGCTGGCTTAAATACTTCATATCTACCTTTCCGATGCTCTTGACAAAGGTTCTTCATACAATCTAAGCTGCTTCCAGGACCTTGTTGATCTTGGTGGCGGTAAGTCTTACTTCAACGCCAATATTTTGAAGTCATCATTTGTGCTGTAAAGATGTCGGGCTTCATATTGCGATCGACCTTTGCCTTTGACCAAACCGGCCTTAAAACTCTTCAGCTCACATGTTAGAAGCATGCTGGAGTATTATTCTGTCAAGCGATCCTGCCAGCAGCTGTAATTATCTTCCTCTTGAAATAGTTCAACGGAAATTCACATGGTCCTCCTTCTTTAAGAAAAACTCTCGTGTAATCCAAAGTACTCTGGGAGATTGCAGTCCGAGCATCTTGAGACTTTCGCAAAATTAGCCGGTCTTTCCTTTGACAAGACTTCCGTTTTCCTTTTCATTTTTTTCGATCACTCTGAAAAACGTCCAATTTATCATGAGCAATACTTGACCAATACTTAGAAACGGCGATATTTGAAGCAATCGCTACATAGCTTGACCTTCTCTCTTTCAGAAGAGGTACGACTTGCATCTTCTATTTTACCTTAATATCGCCTTTTTACCGATGTCCTGTTGATTTAGCGTTTTTATAAAACTGAGGTGCATATGCAAAATAAAAGCAACATTTTGTTCACGTGTACCATTAAGCACGCTACAAACCTCGCAAATTATTTTCCTGATTTTCCCGAGAAAAAATCACATAAACTACTACAATATTGGACAACGAGATTTCACTTCGATAAGAAGTTTGAAACACGCTGGAGTAACAAGGCAAACTGGGAGAGCGTGGCTGCTACATACGGCTTAAACCAGCAACTGATTACCTGGTACACTGACGGATCCCTCACAGCAGAGGGAGCAGGTGCCGGTGTCATTGGTCCAAAGAAAATGTACTTTGAGCCAATGGGCAGGTACACTAGCATATTCCAGGCGGAAATTTACGCCATAGACAAATGTGCCTCCTTTAGTCTGCAAAGGAACTACAGGGGGCAGAACATAGCTATTCTCACCGATAGCCAAGCAGCGATCAAAGCACTTAGGTCCAACCAGGTGAACTCTAAACTGGTATGGGAATGCCTTGAGAGACTGAATACATTCGGCTCGTCCAACAAGGTCTGGATACTTTGGGTTCCAGGCCATGCTGGGTTGGAAGGCAATGAGGCAGCGGATGAACTAGCCAAGAAGGGAGCAGGGATGCCTTTACACGGGCCAGAACCCTTCTGTTGAATCGGAAACGGTTTCATGGTTATGAATCTAAGAAACGAAGAGAAACGGTTGAGGGAACTATATTGGGGGGGCCTACCAGGGATGGAGCAGTCCAGGGTGCTTATTGGGGGATACGAACCCATGCGTACAAAGGATTGCTTAAACCTTACCAAAAAGAACCTCCGAATCATAGTAGGAATTCTCACTGGTCATTGTCGGCTGAACTATCACCTAGGGAAGCTAGGAATATCTACGGACACTGCCTGCAGGTTCTGTGAGGAGGAGGACGAAACCTCTATGCACGTCCTGGAACAGTGTTCGGCACTTCTGCAAAGTAGGTCGATATATCTGGGAGAACACTTAATACCAGATGCAAAGCTGAAACTTCTGGAAGTGGGGAACATACTAAAGTTCCTAACGGTTACAGGCCTGCTTGAGATACTATGATCAACAGGTACACTATAACCAGCAAAAGGGGCACAATAGTTTTTCAAGGACGCGGTGCGACTTTCCCTTAACAGAATAATAATAACAATATTGGAAAATCGACCAATTTAAAATACGACTTTCGACAGAATGAAGCCTCTGCCAGACAAAGAATGCGTCTAATTCTATTTTACCATCTCACTCTAGGTAATGGAAAAACAAATGAAAGGTGACAACATATTTTAAGTTTTCGTCACAATCAGAAACCCAGTGAATTTTCTCAAAAATGTTCATCGTTCATAATTCAGATACTGAATAACACTCAGAAATAAAGTCTCTCAGTGCACCTTTCAACAGTCGCTTCACCTAGAAATGAATCATTCCAAATAAAAAAAACTCTCCTCTAGAAAGCAATTATCAAGTCTATAGGAACATGAATACGATTCCAAATTAACGAGATTCTGAAATAGTGTAATCCATTCGATTCGCCTTAAATCTTAACTTCCAGGAGGATAAAAAACGAAGTAGCTTCTACTGGGAAGACGTATCTGCAGAAACTGAAAATTCTAACAAAATATCACATAAGGATAATGTGACTAAATAACGTTAATTCGAATCCCTTGGAGGGTGACTTTATGCTGTCTATTCAGATGAAACTTTTACTAAAGAAAGATTCCTCAATGTCATAAAAAATTATTCATAAAGTCTTTAAATGTTTCGGTATATTAATTTCTCTCCAATAAACAAGCATTATGTCAGGCTTAATTTTTATTCTTTGACATTCAAACCAGCACTTAATTATACAACTCCGAAAGTTGCTCGAATTAAAGAATAAATTTGTCTCATTCGCAATTTGTCCGGTCATTACAAGTGATCAGTAACCTTGAGGTAAATTCGGTATGATTTGTTATTAAACACAGTGAAATGACCATTCCATTTTGATAAACCTTTATCGAATTGGACCATACTCCAATTATCTTTTCTTTTCACTGCCGTCCAAAAATAGCGAGCCACTATAAAAGAGGTATCTTGCGCCCAGTGAAGTCAGTTCAATCCAAACACTCACCAAAAAGCAAAGCTTCAAGCAAACAACACAATGGCATTCAAGGTTCGTTCTTCGAAATGTATCTTATATATATGAATTGTGTACTTAGTGCTTGCATATATTTGCAATGCTCGCTTTTAATCTGCTTAGTGTAAAATATTAAAAATAAAAATCTGGTTTTCACGGTGATCTAATCGCTAATTGGTCTTATGTTCAGTTCGTAGCTCTCCTCGCCTTCGTCGCTGTTGCCAATGCAGGACTCTTGCCAGCTGCCCAAGTATACAGTGCTGCTCCAGTTGTAGCCGCTGCTGCTCCAGTTTTGGCCAAAGCCGTTGATGAATACGATCCACACCCACAATACAACTTTGCCTACGATGTCCAAGATTCACTCACCGGAGACTCAAAGAGCCAAGTCGAAGCTCGTGATGGAGATGTTGTCCGTGGTCAATACTCCTTGATCGATGCCGATGGACACAAGCGAATTGTCGATTACACTGCTGACCCAGTCAATGGATTCAACGCTGTTGTTCAACGTCAACCCTTGGGAGCTGCTGTAGTCGCTAAGGCTGTCGCTCCAGTCGTCGCTAAAGCTGTCGTACCAGCTGCCTATGCCGCCCCAGCCGCTTATGCCGCCCCAGCCGCTTATGCCGCTCCAGCCGCTTATGCTGCTCCACTTGCTTACTCAGCTCCAATTGTTGCCAAAACCTTCGCCCCAGCAGCTTACTCTGCTCCACTCCTCGCTAAGGCTGTTGCTCCAGTAAGCTACTCAGCTCCCCTTGTTACCAAGGCTTTTGCTCCAGTTGCATACGCCGCTCCATCTGCTGCCATTGTTAAGACATCATATGCTTCACCAATTGTCTCATATGCTCATTAATTAATTATTGTGAATAATAGACATGTGTTTGGAATAAAAAATTTTCGTAGATACTCAGTTCTTTTTAATTATAATAAACATGAATTGATAGGCGATGAAAACATGATAAAATCTTGCCACCAAACAGATGTGTTGTCTCTATTGCTCCGGTACCGCTAATTTACTAAGAATAATCTCTAGATTTCCTCTGAAGATTTCTTCTTTTGATGCCTCTGAGAGTGTGGGTTCTCTGTCATATATACTTGTCGCCTCGGCAGTTTGGAAGATTGCATTATGCCAGTTGGTTGCACTATTCGCGTGATAATGAGTGCTGCATAATTTAAGATTTGTTTTGAAGACAGATTGCGCCTTTTGGGCTGTTCTCTGTAGGCAATGCTCCTTTTCATCATTCTGCTTTGAAGTAACCAACCTACAAGTGTGTCTTAAGCTACCTCTGTTTGCATCGTCCTTGTAAGGGCAATACTCACAACATGCAACCAGGCACAAACTGAATGACTTATCCGGCTCGATTGGCCTCCTAGTAACAATCTATTGCAAATTACCCACTCCAGAGGATAGCGGGCCTAGAGGTTTACCGATTTTTGGTAACAATAGCATGTTGCGTCCTTACCAAGCGTTTAAAGATCTCATTATTTCCGAGTTGTCACAATCTCGGCACATATCGAATTTTACCTAATACTAGCGGCAAGCGTTGGAAAAACTGTTGGAATATGGACATCAATTGCGCCATCGTCTCATCGACTTTAAGGCCGCCTATGATAGCATAGCTAGAGTAAAACTGTACACAGCCATGAGAGAATTTGGTATCCCCACGAAATTGATAAGACCAACTAGGCTGACCCTGACTAACGTGCGAGGCCAGATAAAAGCAGCAGGATCACTCTCGAGCCATTCGACATCAACAACGGTCTAAGACAAGGGGATGCCCTATCATGCGTCCTCTTCAACCAGGCCCTGGAGAAAGTTCCGTGATGCTGTGATAAATGCGAGGGGCATGATCCTCTTTAATTCCACCTAACTACTGGCCTATGCTGACGATTTCGGCATCATGGGAGGAACGACCTCATTCAAATCGAGCGCGCGGCGCTAGATCTACGGCTGCACATCATTGAAGGCAAGACAAAATATACGGTGGCAATGCCAGCATCAAAAACCAACCAACCAACCACATCAAACAGCACTGGTAAAATGGAAAGAATAAAGATAGAAGCTACAACTTTGAGACCGTTGAAAATTTCTCCTATCTAGGGTCGAAAATCACAACCGACAACAGCTACGACGATCAAGTCCGCGCGTAGTTGTTGGCAGCCAACAAAATTTCACCTTACAAAAGCTGTTCTGCTCGAAACGTCTCACCATAAGGTCAGAACTCTTACTGGTCAAGACAATGATCTTCCCAGTCCTTATGTATTCCATGGAGACTTGGGTTCTTAGCAAGAAGAGTTGCGAATTCTTGGCCGCGTTTGAGAGAAGAATCCTCCGAAGAGGAGCTTACATGAGGATGGACGATTCCGTAGCCTACATAACGACGGTTATAGATAAAATCCGGCTCAATAGGTTGCAGTGGACGGGTCACTTATGGGTTAGGATGATGTCTGGAGTTCATTTTTAAGACAGGCCTAGACCGGACACCGGTTGTTGCGACGTTGATGATGATGACCACCACGTACCAAGTATTTAGGCTCGGATGATCCTACCTAGTTAAAAGATAAAGGGGCGCTGGTGGTGGTGGCCGGTAGTAGGTTAGTGGAAAAATCCGTCGAGAAGTCCCCGCAACATCGAACACGTATGCAGAATGGTACATTTCTGCATGCTTTGAACCAAATTGTGCGACAGTCCCAGGACATTAAGGGAAGACATAAGGGATTTACGTACAATATCTGCGGCTGCAAAATATTATTGGAATTACAACCACTTTCCCTAGACGCCAAATTTCTTTGATTTGCCGAGCCAGTGGCTCATTGTTCACCTTCTTTTCCACGTATTTGCGTTCAATGTTGCTATTATGGGGGGTAGCAACATCAATAATATACGCAGAATGACCCGTCTTGTCAACTAACAACACGTCAGGCTTGTTGTGTGGCGTATGGCGATCAGTTAGAAATTGCCGGTCCCAATACATGCTATAAGCAGAACTATCAAATACTGCTTGCATCTCATACCGGTAAACTGGTCATGTCCCCGTGATCGGTGCTCAGAGGTGGCAGCGAGGAAGATGGGGCGGCAGCCCTATCAGCCAAACCAAAACCAAGTGGCCGAGGAGAACCTTCATAATGGTGACACCGGGAGACGCTGTAATCACTTTGGTTTACCGGCCGTGATTCAGTAGGCGAATGCTCCAAAGGCCTAATCAGGGCGATCAGACCCGAGTCTGCACGGGGACTCATCTGAAGTGGCAAATTGGTCACGAAACGGGAAAGCCCCTGGACTCGCATACTTCGGGTGAACTCCTGTTGTATGTGAGGACAGCTCGGTTATTTGCGGGTGGTCCCCTAGTGGGAGTTTGATGGTGGTTGTGATTATGCTCAAGCGAGAAGAGATCTTCGGGTCTCGACGTGGTGTTGCGTATCAACACGGGTGCCGTACTCCATAGCTCGGTAGAGATTTAGGTAATTCTTGCATCCACTAGTATGAATGCTAAGCCATGCACTTGGTATAGACTGGTACCGTTGTTGCTTGTCTCAGCGGGGCTCTGATTGTGGTCACAAAATCAATCCGTGTTTGAAGAGGACTATAGGATTAAGTCTCACGACAGGTGCCTACGTAAAACACCATGGGCTTCACTATCCCCGTGATCATCTCATGCTTGTATGCAAAGTTTTTGATGAATCACCTCACATACAGCATTATGCCTGTTCGTGTATTGAACCGGTGCCATTGCATTGCTTCCAGAAATGAGATGGTCCAACGTCTCTAACGCCGAACCATTCATTCCTCACTAGTCGTTCTCCACCCACTCTTCCACTGTGACCTTTTTATAAGCTCGGGTGTCGGCCCCACCGTCCTGAATGAGACCAATTAATCCCTCTGTCCCAGCAAAAAGCTCTCAAACACACAGCGATCTGTTCGACAAATGCAAGTCAATAAATGGCTGCCAGAGACAATTCACATTTTCATCGTGCATTGCCTTCGACTTTCATTCATCGATCCGTTCTTGGTCTGACTTCACCCCATTCAGAGGATTTAAAGATCACTTCCTCAAGTTAAATGGAGTCAGTCTCTAGTCTGCCTTACAGACAGCCGCATGCAAGAGACTCGTTTGTTATTTGTTGTTAAAATAAGCGCGCAGCGTGTCAATTTCGCTGTGATGTTGTGCCGCCACGTCAGCCATGCCCCTACCTCTGATGTAACGAAGCACGTTGAGTCGCTCCTGGGCAGAGTTTGGATGGTGCATTTGGAAATTTGGCATGCTAGTCTCTATTCGCCACTGGATGTTTTCCAGATCGGTTTTCGCCCAAGGCTATTTTTCGAATGCATAGCTTAGATATGGAGGTCACCAATGCTTTGTCCGGCATGCGGCTCGTGATGACCTTTGTGAGTCAGACACTTGCCTAATCCAAATTCCATCCCAATATCACCGCTAAACATGTGTACTATTCGCAACAGACTTCCAAGGTGATCATCAGTACCAGCATTCAACTTGATGCCATCTGAGTACATCAAGTGTGTCAGTTCGCACTTACCACGTAGGCCATATTCAATTGCAAAACCATGCTCTCAAGCATCATTCAGTAGTAAGGGGTTTCATAGCCATGCAGAACCAGAAGGGACTCAACAAACCCGCCTAGGAAATGCCCCTCTATATACGGATAGGCTTTGAGGTATTGGTGCCCTCAGATGAGGCACTTATAAGGTGAGATGCCACCCTTCCATGACTGTCGCCAAAAACTTTATGAATTTCGGGTCAATACGATACAGATGTAGGACATCAATTAGCGAGGTATGCGGGACACTATCGACAGCCTTGGCATAATCGATATAGCAACTAAGGAGGTTCCTTTAGCCTCTAGTTGCCTTTGCAACCAGTTGACTCAATTCGGCAGCCCTTCTGCTCCTCGAAAAGAAAGTTATTGGTCTCGCGTTGCGCATTGGCCCTTCTACTAATAATGGACGTTATGAATTTGTAGAGCAAGTAAGCAAGTAATCGGTCTTGTGTCTGCGGGGTCCTGTACCGCGTCCTTCTTAGGGATAAGGTTGGTAATCCCCACAGTGAGGAAAGGTGGAAATTCCTCCAGCCGACTCATTACTTGATTTATGTTGTGTGCCAACCGACCATATATACTGGTGAACTTTTTGAACCAGAAGTTCTGCACCCGATTCAGACCTGGGCTGCTTCTGCTCTTCAGTAACATCCAAAAAATTCATGCCCGCAAAGTAGCATGGGGGGGGGGGTGCTTTCGGCGGTAATTCACTCAACATGCTCGGCATGCTGGGCGGGTATCCCCCAAGCCCACTCCAATATTCTTTTGCTTCCGTTACAGAAAACTGCATTGTCTGGGCGCTCACTTGGGATTCGTTGGGTGATCTGAAAAAACTCCGCTGGTTCCTCTCATACGTTGCATTCTTGACACGTCTGGAATGACTTTCGCCATATCGTCGTAACCGACTGCACACAGCCGAGATGCAGTCTCATCATTGATTTGAGATAGAATTCTCGGAGTTGCTGAAGATGCATAGAGCCTGGGAATACCAGGTCACACACACAAATCGTAAGCCACACTTTCTTGCTGCTTTCATTGTTGTATCTCCAATTCAGTTATAAGTTCTTTTGCTGCCCTCGTAATGGGTAGTTTTCCAGATAGGCGCGTTAGCCTTATACCAACCCCCAATTTGGCAAATCAGTTAGTGCAGTTTTTCCATTTTTATTGGTGAGAGACTTGCCACTCGAGGTAAGCTCTGGTAGCGAAGCCTGTTTCAGCAAGTGGCTTTCCAGGTGTTGTGATCCGTCACGATGGGATTTTGTTTTTTGGAAACAACAATCCAATTGTGAACTACTGCTTGCCTCCTGAACATTTTTGAGGGTGTTACACGTGAAAGAAAGAAATACCCTCAAGAGGTCTATCATCAGGTGTGGATGCAGGATGAAAAAGGAAGCATTTTGAAGTCTCGATAACACTATAACGAGCGAAGTACCAGGTTGTTGCACATGAAATGGCCGATTTGGCAATCAAGTGCAGTTAGTTGCGATTTTTCTGTATCAAACCATCACCAGAAAAAAAAGGATGGAAAAGGGCCAAGAACGTATACTTTTCCTGTATTAGTTCAAACTCGGTCATAAAGCAGTGTAGGCGACAAGGAACATTAACAGCGCATTTGGAGGTTTGAAAAATTCCGGTCAGGCGACGTAAACCTTCAAAGTGAGCCACGTGGACACTCAAGACCATCGGTTGACAACGAAGACCAGCGTTTGCTAATCGAATCCGATACACGTCAGTCTGTGAGAGACATTACAGAGAAATTGGGCGTAAACTATTCGACAGTTTCCCGGCACATGCAACAACTTGGAAGGGTGAAAAGCTTGACAAATGGGTTCCGCATGCCCTCACAGAGCCAAACATGAAAATTTGCAGTTCTTTACTCCCCCGCAACAGAAGCGATCCCTTTTTGCACAGAATAGTGACATGTGATGAAAAGTGGACATTATACGACAATCGTCGCCGATCAGCACACAGGCTAGATGTTGATAAGCCACCGAAGCATATGCCGAAACCGAGCCTCCATCCGAAGAAGGTAATGGTGACTGTTTGGTGGTCTACAGCTGGAGTTATCCACTATTCTTTTTTGGCACCTGGAGAAACGATAAAAGCACAGAAATACTATGCTCAACTCGAGGAAATGCACCAAAAATTGAGTATTCAACGGCCGAGAGAGAACAAAGATGGTGTGATATTCCTTCATGACAGTGCACGACCTCATGTATCCAGAACAACGGTTCAAAAGTTGAACGAATTGCAGTATGAGGCTGTGCCTCATCCACCATATTCACCGGACCTTTCGCCAACCGACTACCATTTTTTTAAGCATTTGAATCACTTTTTGGGGGAAAAACAATTTAGGAATGAAGAGGCCATCAAAATTGCCTTCAACGAGTATATCAACACCCGAAAATTGGACTTCTACGAAACTGGCATACATGCTCTCGCTGGGAGAAGTGTTTTGAATCGACTGGCATCTATTTTGATTAATTAAATAAATTTTTGTAAATTTTACAGTCGTTTTAAATTTTAGTACCAAATCGGCCATTTCGTGTGCAACAACCTAATAGATGGGAACCAGTTTCCTTATTTTTCTCTCACAACGAGACGGTACTGTGAAACATAGTTTAAAACAACATTTCTGTAGCATGCAAGTGAGTTGATGGTTTTTTCCTCCTTCTGCGCGGAAGAAATCCTAGGGCAATATATGTTTCTGAAATTACCCGAAACGAAACCATTAAAAACTGAAAAATAATGAAAGGATATTGAAACAAAGATATTCTGAGTTCATTTGTATATTATAAAGCTATATCTTATCAGTAGGATCACATCGCGGGCAATTTAGTGGGCATAGGATACAATTGGTGAACTGTAGGTGGTCTTTACGATAGCGTGTCCAGGGTAGGCAGCAACTGGGGCAGCAGCATAAGCAACTGGAGCTACAGCCTTGGCGACAACAGGAGCAGTGTAGGCAACTGGGGCAACTGGAGCTACAGCCTTAGCAACTACGGCAGCACCGATTGGATTGCGTTGGACAACAGCGTTGAATCCATTGACTGGGTCAGCGGTGTAATCCACAATGCGTTGATGTCCATCAGCATCAATCAGGGAGTATTGACCACGAACAACATCTCCATCGCGGGCTTCAACTTGGCTCTTTGAGTCTCCGGTGAGGGAATCTTGGACATCATAAGCAAAGTTGTATTGTGGGTGTGGATCGTATTCATCGACAGCCTTGGCCAAAACTGGAGCAGCAGCGGCTACTACTGGAGCAGCACTGTATACTTGGGCAGCTGGCAAGAGTCCTGCATTGGCAACAGCGACGAAGGCAAGGAGAGCAACAAACTGAAAAATAATATAGATATGTATTTTGTATCGTAAATTACCAGAAAATTCTCTATCATAAATTCATTTCAATCTAGTAAAACTGATTACAAAGGTTACATAATAAATAATTAGTATTCTGACGACAAACCTTGAATGCCATTGTAGATGGTTTTATGGTTTTTTGCAAACTGCTCGAGAGCGAACTACTAAACTTGAACTGATTTCCAGTGCCCAAACAACTACCTTTTATACTACTCCAGTTTCGTCTTTATTTGTACCACCGAAAACCAAGTGAAGGAGAATGGGAAAAATTTCGCATGCATGTTTACTTGTCCAAGTTACCATACGTACAATCTTCAATTGTATCTTTTCAATCAGCTCACTTTTTTGTGGGTAGGCCATTGCAGTACTTGAAGTTCACGTACAAAAGTACTTGTACGGACAAGTGGTCGGTGTATACGCATATTGTCACGAAAAAAGTGTTGCGTCATTGTCAAGGTCGTATATTAACTTTTATTAATCTGATCCTTATAAGTGAGATATTGGCGTAAAATTGAATGTATTGTATATGCATATATTAAAATTGAAGTGGTTTTAATTTGGATAAGCTGAAAGTTGAACATTATTTCGAAGACATGAGTTCAAGATACTCTTGAAAACGAATTAGCTCGTCATAATTTGAAATTTAAGACTTCCAAGAAATATGAAGTAATCTTACTATATACGGTAGGCTTTGCTTTGTTAATCTAAATACGGTTCCGGTTAATCCCTATTTACATGGAAGATCTTCACACAAAGCGAAGCATAATCGTAAGTGTGTCCATAAATTTAAATTCGGTTTAAAGCAGCCGCCTCCTTCGCATAGAATTCAAAGTAAGAACAACAAATAAGAACAGATTTGATGTTTCCGGACGCGCATTCCTCCGTTATTCCCTGCATTTGAATCGGCAATTTGACTGCTCAGTTAGATAGCAAAAATATTACTTTGCATCCTGGTTTTCATAGTTGGCTCTACATGTGATACGGGTAAAAGTGTTACTTACACTGTCTTATCATTTTCGCGAGTCAATAATTCTCTAAATAAAGACCTTCCTGTAGTTGCCACTGATCCTTGTATCTCGATTTAAATCTACCATTCTTGTTATCGCATTGACTTCCGCATATATTCTGCAGTTCACACGTGGTATTGAGAAAAGTTCCGTCTAATCACGGATTGATATTTATTCTGTTGCTATTATTTTGAGTATAATCCATAAACAGGTCACTGGAGTTGTTTTTTGGCCAAGCAATTTGTTTGTTGAAACTTTATAGTCTACCATTGTGTTTGCTCCAAAACAGTTTGCTCTAGTATTCCCACCTGTACCTTCACGTAGTTCGCTTACTTCAGAATCCCCAGTATTGCTAGTTCTACCAGTAGTTTGGCTTCCTGCTGTAGGGTAAAAGCAATCTTAGCGTGGCAGTTTAGCTACCTCGCATATTGGTTAGAGGAATTTTAGTACCCAACAGCTTAATAATGAGGTGGAATGACAAGACGTTAGTTTAGTTTAGTTAAATGGGGGGAGCCGCTCTAGTAGCCCTAGGCTCCTTCACAAGGATTTTCGCTTGCCGGCAAGAGTTCAAATTTCTCCACTCGGTTGCGTGAATCCTTACAATTTCACCCTTCAGAGTAGACTTGACAGTAGATGGTCGGATTCCAAAAGCTGGTTCTGGCCCCACCATTGTGGATCCAGGCCCTCGGCGAGCCAGTCTATCAGCCCCCTCATTACCGGCGATGTTAGAGTGCCCCGGCACCCACATTAGGAATGTTTCGTTCAGTCGGCCAAGTTTCAGCAGCACCTGATGACAACTCCACACCAACTGGCTTGATACGTTGTTGCCATTTAGCGCTGATAATGCCGCCCGACTGTCGGAACAGATTCGAACAGATTCCCCCCCATTTTTGTCGCAGACATTCTTCTGCTGCCAGTGAAATGGCATATATCTCCGCCTGGAATATGGTCGTCATTTTTCCGAGGGGTCTGGGGGGGGGAATGACAAGAAACCCGAGTTATGAGTAATCGTTATAATTTTATTTGTTGTCGATATGGTTTGGACTACAGAGGGGCGGGTAGATCCTAACGCCTGCCCTTGTTTCTTATTCTATTCACTCAAATGCTATTATTTACCTTTATGCCCCTCTCCGCGCGGCGGACGTGCCTCCTCGCTGTTAGACTCTGTTGACCAAAACTGTCAGTCCTGACATTTTTCACCCCAGTCTCATGTCAGCTCGTTAGCTGTTTCTGCGGCCATTGAATGCAGTGGTAGTGGCGAATCCATAATGATGCTTACGTTTGCGCCTCCGATATGCCGCCACAGTAGCATCATTCGCCTCGCACACGTGTACCCTATTCTTTCAAAATCATCACCTCCTTTAAATATGACTAGAAATGTATCCTGTAGTCCCCACCCAAGCTACCATCGTTCTCTTTTCCTCGGTCTCCAAGTAAAGAATAGTATCTGAAGACCACTTTGGACGTAATTTTTACTCACCCTTTAGACAACAATCGAACCTTCGTGAATACCTTTCCAACGTTAAAAAGTGCCACGATTCGCTATTCTATTCGACTAATTCCGGATACAAGTAAACTCCCGCTCCAACTTCGCAGCCCGTTTTTAATTCACCAGGGAACAAATCGATATCATTACCATGCAGCATATTGCCGGTTCTCCACTCAGTCCTCATTGAGAATCCCGTAGCAAAGTTTCTCGTGAAAGCTAGCCACAATCAAATTCAAATTCCAAAATTACACTAAGATACTTACTTACTTTGTCTCTTCAGTCCCCGCTCGGATATATTATATTTACCGAATCGGTAGACAGCACAGAGCTATTTTGGTTGAATTTATTCTGAGTTCGTATCTCTCCCTTTTTCCAGCGCAGTCTCCAAAATCTCACTACCATACAAGCTGCAATAAAGTAACGAAATTCAGAGCATCTACCAAAAACTGCGCCTTGTCAACTATAATCGGTTAGACTACACTATGAATAGATAGATAATAGTATGTTAGACAATAGACCTTCCACATGCTCTTCGTAGTGCTTCACTCTAGAACACAAATGCATGATTACTACCTGTTTTAGAGGTCTTACGTCAGATTATTTGTTCAAAAACTCCTCCCCTTTCGCTGAACTTACTTAATTCCAACACCACCCAAATCCTTTCGCACGGGGTACACCTTGGCTTTGGGTATAATAATTGTTTTAAGACGCAGTACAACGTCCTTTGACAATACTTTTATGAAGCCTTGGCCTTTCGAAAGATGCCAGTGTAGGATGTATCGCCTATATGGAAATAATCGTTATGCATGCATAATATCGAACTACGAAATAATAGCAGCCTTGAAACCATATTTCAACAGTCTCTAGATTCTCACTTCAAAGATGGTATTCATAAATTAGAGAATTATTGCAACAAGTGCGTTTCAGTTCATGAAGGATATATTGAATAATGAGATGAATTACAAACCATACAATTAGGGTTTCTCTTTATGATTGACGTACCAACGAAGGTCGCAAATCTAAAATGTACCGCAATGTTGTCCGTCCCGTCGCTCTCTATGGTTCTGAGTGTTGGCTGACTATAAAAGACAATGAAAGGCCTCTTGCGGTAATAGAGAGGAAGATGTTGCGTTGGACTAGTGCCGTGACACCTTTTGATAACATCCGAAATGAGGATATCCGCGATCGATATGGATCCTAGACTTCGAAATACCCTCCATATCGATACCAGTTCAAATAAAACTAATAATAGTATAATATATTACCATAATTTTCAGTAATTGACTGCATAAGCCCCCTTAAATTCGTCCTAGCACCGTGAAATATAGGCCATAACATAGAGCATCATCCCACCAATGTTGGTGGAAATCGCACTATTACGAACGAAGTTATAATAGGTCAAAGTATTCACTTTTTTGCAAATCGTTGCTGATGCGTCGGGCAAGATCCTGTTCGGTGCCACCGTCGAAAAAAGCTACGCTTTCTAGACATATAAATTTATTGACCTCTTCGATATCCTCTTATTAATCAGCTTCAATCCAACTCTATTTGCCTCTCTTTCCAAATCTAGAGGCGTTTGAATAATGTCCATGACCCGGCGGCGGCGGTGAGAGAACAAACAGATATCATCAGCGTAGTTCATTGATCATCTCCACGTCCATCGAGCAAGGCAGCATGAGGAACGTCATCAATGACAAGAAGAAATAATGACAAGATTTGACCCCGTCGAACTCCGCTTTCGACCTCAAATTCCTCTGAGATTATATATCTGTGCAGAACATAGCATTTTATTATATTGGTTTTTCCGGAGTGCTCCTTTTGGATTGAGCATTTCAGACATACTCACTGTTCAAGCTATGAATAGCGGGTGAAACGAAATATACCTAAACTCCACCCACTGTTGCAAAGTGATCCGTTGGGTTTCGATATGAACAATACAGGAGGATCCGTCTTTAAACTGTGGATCAAGCTTTCGAGAGTTCTTTCAAGATTATGCTAGTTATTACCTTTGTGATGGCAGGAAGCACGCAAATATACAAGGGCTGTCACACTCTTTGGGATCTTAACAATTATTTCATTTTTTCACTGTCTGGGAAAGCTCCTATTCTCTTTAAGTTCAATGATAGCCGAGATGATTTGTCTTGCTTGGAGCAACCGTCCAAGTCCGCATAACTGCTCATTTCATCCACATGAAGCGGGACTTCGCCGGATGTCATACGGTTGAGAACCGTAGTGAAGTGTTCTTTCCACCCTTTCAACTGTGTCGAGGAGTCAACCGCTAACACGCTTCACAGAACCGTCGAAATTTAAAGTCAACAAAAAGTCTTTCGTAATGCGCTTTATATTTCCGAAATCTTTGCATCCTGCGGCTTCCCTGACCAGCCCAATGACAACTTCGCTTTTGTCAATGCTCATCGATATTCTCAGATGGGTTACTCAGTGTATCTGCCGTCCGACCAGGAAGATTGCTCTCAGAGTGTCGAGCGTCGAGCGTGATATCGGGAAGTCACAGCTCTCCAACAAAGCGAGAAGCGGCGAACGCAATACGCAACCGACGGTAAGCAACTGTCAGATGGTGATCTTTTTGAGACCAATGTTAACATATCTTTGATGAATGTCAGAATAAATAGGGTGGCCAATGTAGACTAGAATCACTATCTCGTTGGCATGGTGTTCCGAGCTCAAATAACAACACCGCCCAAAATCCCCGCTGACAATCAGGTGAGAGCGAATACTAAAGCCATTCACAGCACAGCCCCCCGTAATACCTATAAAGGGGAAATCGATGTCTCAATAACCGCAGTCAACAGAGGACCTGGAGATCAAGCATAAACAAATGACCTTCACAACCACCTGAAGAGCATTATCATTGATACGACCATAAACATACTCGGCCCCAGCCGCAAAAAAAGTCGGAACCGCTGGATCGACAATGAATGTAAGCTAGCTACGGAATGGAAGAATACTGCATACCGAGTAATGTTGCCTTCTCAAAGGAGGCGGGCACGCGCGGAGACTTATCACGAACTCGGCGAACGGAGAAGCGACTTCACAGAAGGAAGCCTGAGAAAACCAACAAGTCTGTGAACTCGGAAAGTACATCCTGCCGAGACAAAGAGGGAAATCTGATTTCCGACAGAATGGGCATATTGAAAGCGATGGGAATATTTTGATAAATTGTTTAACAACCAAAATATCGGCGAGTTGGAGGTCCCGCCAACTGAAGACGACGGACAAATAATGCCACTACCAACCATAGAAGAAACAGTCCGTGCAATCCACCGGCTTAAAAACCATAAGTCCCCAGGAGTCGATGGATTTACAGCCGAGTTGGTTAAATATGGTGGCGACCAATTACACCAACGGTTCATCTACTGATGGTCAAGGTGTGGGACAGCGAGTCAATGCCTGACGACTGGCAACAAAGCATTGTCTATCCCATACATAAAAAGGGAGATATCACACGTATAGAATTATTACGTTGCTGAGTACCATCTATAAGATATGCTCCGTTATCTTGCTAGGCCGGATAATATAAAAACATCATGGGCCCATACCAAAGGCTTGACTCCATGCAGCCGACAACGAAACGTCTCAGAATTTTTAGCCATCTACATGAGTTGATAGACCAGTAGCTTACTCCAAACTATAATTTTATTTTATTATGTATATATAAAGCTAGCTTTGTACTGATGAAGGGAGTAAGTTGCTCCCGAAATATATATATACATAATAAAATAAAATTGTAGTTTGGAGTAAGCTACTGGTCTATCAATTTTAGACTTAACTACAAACAAAAGGCAAAATCTAACATTTCATCTACATGAGGATGGACGATTCCGCAGCCTACATAACGACGAAATCTACGAGTGATACCACGATCGTTTGGTTGTGGATAAAATCTGGCTCAACAGGTTACGGTGGGCGGGGCAGTGAATCCGTCTGGATGAGGATGATCCATCCCGAAAAGTCTATAAGAGCAATATCTATCAATCACGCCAGGATCCGCTAGTTGAATAATAAAATCGAATTTTATCAAAATCAACTTCAATGTTAGCCTGTGAAGTTTTCAGCCCACCTGATATACATCGAATAATTGATGTTGATATACAAATAACTAGAAACAACATTGATCTTCCCTTGTGACCGCCGCTCATATAAGTTCGTTTTACTTGATGATGACGTCATACACGCTTTAGAATGCAATAAATTCACGACAAATAGCAAATTTGACCATCTGTAACTTTGTTAGTAACAGTTGGATTTAGTGCATCTATCATCAGCATGATGTCGCAGCTTACCACGTATTCTGATGCCAAATTGTATTTATAGGATGAACTTAAGGAGGGCTTCGGGTGAATTTCTAAAATATAGTAATATGTATTGTTAGCTTCATTTAAGCAGGTATCGGGACGGGATATATTTTGAGGTCAACATTTTGTATAGGTGCACCATTGTGATTTTCTTCAGATTTTTAAGTTGAGTAGATTTCGAGAGCTAGACCTGTTATACACCCCACATGGACATATTCTGTGGAAAAAATGCACTCCCCTTCGCATGTCTGGGGAGCCCTCCTACCCTTAAACTCAACACAAAATGGAGCCACACTCCCACTCCCAATTTTGTGAGAATTTATTCAACTGTTTCCGAATAAATCAATTGTGACAGACAGACAGACAGAGATTTAATTGGTTCTAATAAGGTTTTTCTTTACGTAAAATACCATTATTCTATAATGATATCTTAATCAGTCTTAGAATTTAGTTACGTCTGCTCTACTATTGACATTGTTAATTCAACAATGTCAATCCATAATTGGTTGACTCTGATTGGAGAGCATCTTAACTAATTCTCAGAAGCAAGCCCTCCTCTGCAAATTGTGCATTTACCAAACAGTCACGCATGTTTTGCTTGAGCACAAACAATTTATAATTATTCAATGAGACTTACATGTGTGTAATTATTATGTCAATGTCAAGTCGAAGTTGGAATGCAATGTGAAACTGAAATTCATTGTAATCGTCGAGGAAACGACTTCAGGTGATGATTCATTCATTGAACAATACTGTCAAAGTCAGTTATAATCTAACGCACGTTACCGTTATGACTATGAACAACCCATTAATTACCACGCATTATACTTAACAAATCACTCCGGGACAGGGATGACTACAAAGGAAAAAAATATCGATTCTTTCTTAATCTGCTTCAAAGACTAAAGTGCTTTTATGAAACGAACTTGAAGACAAACCTACGAGCATTGTTTGGCAATCCGAAACTTTGGAATTTTTTTGCAAAAGACTTTTTCCAATAACACAGAAAACGACAGTAATTAATTGACAGTGTCCTTTCTGCAAATAATCCAAATAAGGAAATACTTTGGTAAGGTGAGGCAATTCGGGCAGAAGGTCATGCAATTTCAGACGAGCAAAAAACGAGAAGTAGAAGAAAATAAAAATAATAGGTCTGGGGACACAAGTGACAGTATCTATTGCAATTATTCCATGCGTTGCAATGGCTACTGTGTGCGGTAACTGGTGCAATGTGAAATAGAAATGAAAAGGCCGACCCAGTTTTCGGGTATGCAGATGGACAGTAAAGCAGGCATTAAATTCACTTTTGAGCTTGCTTAATCCGACGCAGTGCATACGTCGACTTGAACGCAAAATAAAGCCATATTACATCAGCCAAACGCCAGACATTGGAGCATACCGCCGGGCGGTTTAGCATTTTGCATGCACATGAAACTATGCGGTGCGCGCAATGCTCAGCGACCTAGTGCTCACCACGTGGTCGGCTGAAATGCGACATTGAAACTTTGCCGGTTCCGGTTTATAGTAATCAAGCTGCCTAGCGGGCATACGTCGTGTTTGCGCCTGCTTATGGGTCTATGAGCGATTATATCTCTTCACAAACGCCTAAGGCGTACTGCTTGTCAGCGTTAATTTGAACGAGTTACCTTCTTAAGTCTTTCGTTTTTTGACTGCATGCATTTCATGATCTTGGCAAAAACGATTGTATGCGCGGCCGGAATTTAATTATAAGTAGTGATACTTCCGAATATTTTTTACTAAGATTCAATTGCATTAATCACGCAATGTCGATATTTCTCATTGCAGCATGCAGCGTGAGCAAAAAAACTCAAATTCTGATGTTGATCCCGATGTAGTTCTCCTCAATGTTGTGAAATTGCTGGATGTTGGCGAATACTGTATTTCAAATATACCAAATGGGCTTCGGTGAAAGCACGCGCAACGCCGGGATGACGTTTTCCTCAATCGAAAAATTACTGAATTGTTGCCGAGTGCCCGGATTATTGCCTACTGTCACTAGCCACGATGGTACCGTTGTCAGTTTGCTCACCTCACATTCAATTGCGCCAAGTTAACGAGCTGAAAAAGAACTTGAAAATTTCGTCACAATAGCTTGTAGTCGACATTTGGCTGTAGTCTACAATTGCCTTGTTATGGCATGATACACGGTCACGGGGCGTTACAGAGCAAAGTGTGGCACTGTCTTATTAATTTGTAATTTATACGTGTACAATTCAAGTAGAAAATTATTCAATCGCGGCTTAATTTTTTGCTCATGAAAAGCATTAAGATTAGATTGATGTAAGGTGTTAAGTTGTTGTACTTGACACTTAATGGCTTGAAATCGGCATGAAAATTAAATTCAACTAAAAATTAGCTTTGCCATTTTTTAGGGGCCGGAAACTATGAAAAAAAGAATTGGTTAAATGATTTAGAGAAAATGATCAGCCGCCAATTGGTAATTTGATATTGTAAGTAATATTCCTTCATAAGATTGCCCTAAGAATGTATTGCCTACTTTCAGCACATGGAAATCCAAACTTACAGCTTACTTAGATTTTATAACTAAATACAAGAATTCCTCTTTGGAGTTGTACTTTAATCCACCTTTCTTAAATAATAAGAACCACTAAATCAAAGAAACTTGGTTGCACGTTTTAGTTTCGCTTCCACATCTTATAATAATGGCCTTTCTAAGATTTTGTGTAAAATAAAATCTTATTAAAATCGTCTGTATTTTTTTTGCCAATGGAAGGTGGAAAGCTTCAAAACCTACCACAGGCTCCTGCCACACGGTTATATGGAACTCTTACCCACTAAAACCACCTCCTTCTCCTTCCACTCTCCCCGCGGGATTGCCATTTGGTATTATGTCGCGGGGCTGGACCAGAATTTATTCTGCGATCGTGCTGACATTTGTGTTTCTCTCGCGTTCATTCTTTCGAATGACTTCTTCCTGCCTGAGTTTGTTTCCGATGGCTGCAATCACCTTTTTGACTTCGGCCCATATCCCCTTTGCTTTCACCATAAGCTCCATTATATTTTCAGGTGTAAAATACTTTCCGGTTGTAGCTTCCAATGCAGCCCTTTGGGCTTCGAATCTCGGGCAATGGAAAAAAAACGTGTCCTACATCCTGTGCAATATTTGGGCACTTTGGGCAATATGGCGAATAATCACGCCCAAATCGATACAGATATGCTTGATAGCCTCCGTGCCCGGTCAAGAATTAAGTTAGGTCGACACTTATCTCGCCGTGGGGTCGCAAGATCCATTTCCGGATATCCCATATGATTTTGTGAGTCCAGCGGCCTTTTTCTGACTCATCCCACTTCTCCTGCCAGCAACAGTTTCAGTTCGTGCGAACTGTCGCCGACGGGCAGGAAATTCCCCGGTGAGATACGCTCGATCGTAAAGTCGCTATCTTTCTTTCGCCAGAATCTCAATCGGGACCATTTCTGCTATCGCGCAAGCTGTTTCATTGGATATTGTTCTGTAAGTGCAACATGTTTGGAGTATACTTATGCGATACGCAGCTCCAACCTTTCCCTTATTAGCTATATTTTTCAATGCATCTACCCATACTGGGCTTGCATACAGTAGGATCGAACTGACCACCTTTGAAATAAGCAGTCAACGGCTCTGCCTTGGGCCCCCTATATTTGGTAGCATACTCGCAGCCAGCGCTCCGATGTTATATGCCTTGGTTGCTGCACCCTCCGCATGCAATCTGAAGTTTAACCTCTGGTCAATCATTACACCTAAGTACTTAACCGCAGGCGTAGAATGAATTGTTCGCGTTCCAATTTCGATCTTCATGGAAGTGCACTTTCTCCGCTTGATGTTAATACTATTTCCGTCTTATGCTCTGCGAGCTGTAGACCAACATTCTCTAACCAGGATTTAGTCTCATGGACTACTTCATTTGCATAAAGCTTAACTTCTTCGAGAAGGCGTGTAACAACCGTCACACCAACATCGTCCGTGAAATCAATGGAGGCCACACCAGTAGGAAGGTCTAGTGTCAATACTCCATTATACATAATAATCCACAAGGGTGGACCTAGGACAGACCCTTGTGGAACTCTATATGTCATTTGGTATAATTTCATTCCTTCCTCTGATTCGCAGCACAGAACCCTATCGATTAGGAAGTCGGCAACAATACGCACCAGGTACTTCGCCACGCCTAAGTTGATTAGGGACTCAAGTATCTTACTCCATCTGGCGGAATTGAAGGCGTTCTTTACATCGAGTGTGATCACTGCACAACGTTTTTCCTCGTGAAATGCGGTCTTAGCTGTGTTAGCTACTAGGACAGCTGCATCTGTTGTAGACCTCCCCTTTCGAAAAGTGAACTGATTCTCGGGTGGATCGCCGTCGTTTTCGGCAATTAGAAGTAATCTGTTATAGATTATTCGTTCGAATATTTTTCCAGTACTATTTGAAAGGCATATCGGCCTGTAGGATGAAGCTTCCCCCAGAGGTTTGTTTGGCTTGGGGACCAGTATCAATTTTTGCTTGTGTAGGAAATGCTCCTTTTTAAGGTTTTGTGTGAAACAAAACCTTATTAGAATCGAGACGGTGTCTGTCTGTCCGTCTGTCTGTCTGTCTGTCTGTCTGTCTGTCTGTCTGTCTGTCTGTCTGTCACACCCGATTTATTCGGAAACGACTGGACCGATTGTCACGAAAATTGGTCAGAGTATGTAATCTGGTGATCCCTTTACATGCAGTAAGTGGCGCCATCTTGTGTTAAGTTTAAGGGGGGGCTCCCCATACATGTGAATGGAGGGTGCAAATTTTTTTTTCACAGAATGTAGCCATGTAGGGTATCAAATGAAAGGCCTCAATTAGTACTTTTCGAATCTGGTTCAATATTTGATATTAGATGAAACATAGGGGAGTGAGGGTTCAAAATATGACCCACAAAAAGTGTAACAGGTCTCGTTCTCAGAACCTACCCAACCGAAAAATCTGAAAAAAATCACAGTGGTGCATCTCTGCGAAATCTAGGCCTCAAAATATATCCGGTTCCGATATCTGCACAAATAAAGTTAATAATAGTATATTTTCACATTTTAGAAATTTACCCGGCACCCCCCCTTATGTTCATCCCAGAAGTACAAAATTTGTCATGCGTATAACGAAGAACATGGTGCACAACTCGGTCAAGTTTGAAAAAAATCCAACTATTATTATCAAAGTTATAGGGGGTGAAACTTTACAATTTGTTGTGAATTTCGTGCACTCTACAACCTGCATGACGTCATCATCACATATCAATTCGTCAATACCACAACGAAATGAGTTCTTATGAATTGGGTCGCAGAGAATTATTTTGTTTTAGTTTTTTAGTTATTTGTCAGCCAGACATGTGTGTATGTAGGTATATAATAGATGAATAGAATGAATAGATGAATAATGAACTTTGCGGGTAGTGCCTAATTCAAATAGATGTGTATAAGAAGTAAATCGGAAATATGGATACGATCAATTTATATACGTGCATATATGTGTACAGTATTCGGAAATAGGCAGTTTGTTTGTTTAGGGTGAGCGTGATATCTATGGCTGTAATATGTACGTATGTCTCGTAGTTTGGAAAAATATGAAGGATTGTGTTGGATTTGTAGCTATATACGGACAGAAAAATGTGCGTTGAAGTTTCTCACATAAGATGAACACAAAACCTTTATACCCGAAGCACGAGCTTCCGGTATTCCGACTTGTTTAAGGCATGTGGTGAACGCCTCGGCAAAAATAATTTCAGCTATTTTCATTCCTGCCTTGAGAGCTTTATTGGGGATAATATCCAAGTCAGGTGCTTTATTTCCAAAAATTTTATCCGCAGCTTCGGGGACGTGCGTTTCACTTACCATGGAAACTTCGGCGGTGTCTATCTCGACAGTGGAAATATTAGCGATACTCACATTCCGTGGGAAAAGATCCGTTACTATTCCATTAAGCAGAGTAGGGCAAGAAATTGGTGGGGAGCGTTTGTCTTTGACTTTCGATAATATTGTCTTATAGGCGCCACCCAAGGGTCCGTGCCAGCTTCCTTACACAGTCGCTTAAAATGTTCGCTTTTACTTTTTATTACGGCCACATGTAATTTATTTCGAGCATTTTTGTATTCTTCATGTAACTGCTGTTTCCAGATTGGTTTCCGATCTGTAAAGCTTTATATTCTGCGCTTCCTTCAAGGGCTGTATTTTCCTGTAGAACTTCTTCGCAAATCTCCTCGTCAAACTTATTAGCTGCCCACCTTTCAGCTATCGCCCGGGACCATTTCATTCGTGTACGATGGGGGGTTTGGATTCGCCATACATGGAAAGGAGGGTGTCAATTTTTTTTTTCATCAAATATAGTTATGTGGGGTATCAACTGAAAAGTATCGGTTAGTACTTTTCGAAGCCGGTCCTAGTTTTGACATTTGTTGGAAAGGAAGGGAGTGCAGGGGGTTGAAAGTCATCGTTTCTTTAACGGACTCATTCTCAGAAACTACTCGACGCCAAAATCGAAAAAAAATCAAAAGTCTATCACTATACGGTGCTTAGGCGACCAATATCTGTTCAAATAAAGTTAATAATAGTACATCACTGTGATTTCTAATCATTGATTGAAGAATTCTATCCCAGAATCCCGAAATGCAGTAATATATGCTACAGCATAGAGCATGATCCTACCAAATTTGGTGAAAACGGCACTTTTTCTAACAAAGTTATAATAGGTCAAAGCTGTCGCTTCTGTGCGAATGCAAAATTTTGAATGTCAATATCACTTGGAAATGAATATTTTCACATAATATATGCATATATTACGTGCTACGTACTAATAGGGCAAATGCGCACTCAAATCTCTTTATACAATAAATACTCAAAAGCTTTCATACCTGAACCATTTAGCTTATGGTTTCTTTACCTGAGAAAACAGAGAGTTTCAACCGGCGATACAACATAACTACAACCCATCCAGCATACATGTCAGGATATTTTTGAAGTATCTCAAAAATGAGAAGCCACACCATGTTTCCCTGGCACTTCGCATATCGATCTTAACAAAGGCGAATATAATTGATCAAATCTTTTAGGTCATTTATCTATTATGGACCGTTGCCCTTCAACGTAGATTTAATTACAACATTTCCTCTAGAAAATTTCAATGATCTTTATTTGACAAGCTAAACTCACTGTCTAGCTCCTCTTTTGTATTCGCGCAATTTGGGCCACATCCATTAGTTTTCTCTCGGTTCCATTCAAAGACGACTTATATTTGCAAAATAAGATTTTATTTAATAATATATTGGAAATTCCTTATAAAGGAGATCCATAAATTATAATATCACGGTCAATCATAGTCCTTTTCTTAATGAGCATAAGAAACAATTGGAGAGGAGAATGAGGTCTTAACGATAGCGTGTCCTGGGTAAGCAGCAACTGGGGCAGCAGCGTAAGCAACTGGAGCTACAGCCTTGGCGACCAAAGGAGCACTGTATGCTACTGGGGCGACGGCCTTGGCGACAAGGGGAGCATTGTAAGCTACTGGGGCGACAGCTTTGGCCACAAGGGGAGCACTGTATGCTAATGGAGCAACGGCTTTGGCAACAACTGGAGCAACAGCCTTAGCAACAACAGCAGCTCCCAATGGTTGACGTTGAACAACAGCGTTGAATCCATTGACTGGATCAGCAGTGTAGTCAACAATTCTCTTGTGTCCATCGGCGTCGATCAAGGAATATTGACCACGGACAACATCTCCATCACGAGATTCGATTTGGCTCTTTGAATCTCCAGTTAAAGCATCTTGGACATCGTAAGCATAATTGTATTGTGGATGTGGATCGTATTCATCGACGGCTTTGGCCAAGACTGGAGCAGCAGCGGCGACTACTGGAGCAGCACTGTATACTTGGGCAGCTGGCAAAAGTCCTGCATTGGCGACGGCAATGAAAGCGAAAGCAATTACAAACTGGAATTAGAAAATTATAATAAATTAATAATTAGAAAATGTGAACATCGTCTGTAAATTTATTTCGATATGAAACCGAAATAGGTAAACTCAATAGGCTCTTTGTAAAGCCGCTTAAATTGTATCACTTAAAAATTCCAATTATTTTATAGTTCGTTTGGCTTTGGTCACATACTAACCTTGAATGCCATTTTGCGATTTTACTTTGTAATGAATATGTTGTCGATTTGAGAGGTTGACTTGCACTGACTTTGGTGGTAAAACAGACCACGCTTTTATACGATTGTTTCGTTGGTCCTCGGTTAAAAATTAAATATATAAACCGCATGGAATTATACTTTATATGATCAATCAAAGCTATTCAAAGGAGTGAATCCTTACTAATGCGTTCAAATGCTTCGTATTGGATTCAACATGGTTTCATTGTAAACTTAGATACAGGTGTGTATTATCATTGCTGGAGTGGATGAGATTTCGAATATTTTGAAATATTGTGAAATAGATACAAATCAATGCTATGTTCGTAAATATTCTGTAGCATTTAAATTAAGACTTTGACTGGATTAACGTATTTGTATAATTTGACCGCCGGAATATCGGATTAGGAGCATTTTTTCACTTTCATGCAGGAGCTTGTGCCTAACCTAATTCATACTGTGCGTTGCAACTACTACGTCCTTACACCAAAACATACTTGAAAATGAAACCTTATTCTCATTATTCAAAAAATTTAAAATAAGCTAATTCTCTGTATCATGAAAATTATCTTCTGACTGCAGCGCAGAAACAAACTATAAAGACGTTAACAGCGATGCATATCTGAGTTCGCAGACCGAAGAAACGCACTTAAGAACGGCTCATCGTACATAATCTCACAAAATCAAATATTCCAATTCCATCGTACTTAATATCTTATGGTGATGAATACTCACTTCAATACCCAAAAAGTATTTCGCCGGTCCCAGATCACTCGAGGCAAAAATTGACCGAACTCAGAAATAGGTCTCTCATTCCTAGAAGAAATTTGAATATCATCAACGCACACAGCTATCCAACCTCCTCCTTAAAAGCAGCCAGCCTGGCGTAACACCATCCTATGGTTTCGATTAGCCTCTGATACCATGTTAGCATGTTTAAAGCTGTGTTACATTCCTTCAGTAAACACACTCTGTTGTCCCCCCAAACACATAGATTTCTTCTTTAACTCTGTATCACGCTCAGGTGTCACAATATTTATATGATAATACCTCTTTGAAATTTTTGGATGTCTTCAGGTAAACCTTCTCATCAAGGGGACCGATTAGACTTCAATCCTTATTAATTCTATCTCTTAGATTTTGTACCAAATTAAATCGGCAATCCAATCGATTCCGTTCTAGCAACTGGTGCAACATTTTCTGAGACATGCCATTATTTTCGGTGTTGAACTTTCAGGTTGTCTTGTGTTTATGAACAAAAAGAGCAGATCGGTTTTTAATCAAGAACAACAATTGTAATTACTGAGAAAGGGAACAAGACATACCAGAAAAGAATCCCTGAACAACAAAACGCGGCTGCCTTCTCTCAAGCTCCCCGTTTGAATTCAGCGCTCTATCAATCAAAATTTCCTTGCCCTTCCTTTCTCCGGCGTCAGAGGCAAATTTGACTGTTATACAACATCTACACAACTCGTGAAGAGTTTTGTCATTCAGGCTTTCGGGCGACCCACCCGTCCGACATCTTAAAAGAGTAGATTGCACTGCATGGTCGCTCTTCTTTAATGTGTGACCTACCCACTACCACTTTCGCTTTAAGATCACAGTGTCCATAATGCCAGGCCTGTGCGCCGGTCCAATTCTTCAATTGAGATAGTATCAGGTCAACGTACTCAAATGACATGACACGTAACAGTGGAATTCACCCCCTTATGCTACTCGCATTTAGCGACACAGAATAAACATTAATACAGAACAGTCTCAGCTTGATATGGTGGTGTTGATATAACTTCATTTCTAGATTTTTGGCAGGACAGCGAAAGGGATCTAGCGCTGTTAATATACCGGGCAACATCCAGTTCGATGCCACCGTCGGAAGAAACACGCTTTCTAGATATATATAATAAATTGATCGACGCCTTCGATGCTCTTTCGATTAACCATTTGGCCAAGGTCCATGGCCCAGTGGGAGAGCAAACAAATAACAAGGCAGTATGAAGAACGTCGCAGACAGCAAAAAGAAAAAATAGCGGTGACAGAATACAACCCTGGCAGGCTCCATTTTGAAACTCAAAATCCTCCAAGATTTTACCGTGGCAGGTGCAGCGACAAATAGCTCTACGTTGAGACCGAGGACGACTGAAATGACGGTTGATGGAAGATAGTTCGCATTTGCATATTACGGTAATTAGCATTTTCATCTATAAAAGGAGGAACCCCACCGGATGTGGTGGGGTCCAAAACCATGGTGAAGTGTTTTCTCCACCTCTTCAGTTGCTCGTCTTCGTGGATGCGATCAAAGATTTGCAATGAAAAGCAATGTCTTTCAGATGCAGTATACACTTCTGAAATCATTGCGATCTGCTTCCCTGAGCAGCGCAATTGCAAATTCTCTCTTGTCACGGCGTATACTACGCTAAACTTCTCGGAATGTCACCCGGTATCGGAATTCGACCGCATCCCGACGACCTGTGCAACCGCAAACGAACGTAAACAGCCATCAGATGATGATCCCTTTCAAGACCGATGTCAGCGCCTCTCTTGTTACACATACCCAGGAGACTGCTCCTGATTGGTCATACGGTGCGGTCAGTTAAAACTCAACAAAACTTATGGCAGGCCTTGTGCTCGAACAATGTGCCACCAATGACGAGGCGGTGGAAGTTGAAGAAATCCACGAACCTACTATTGTTACGGTCGCCAAGACCGTGCTTCCTCATCACATGTCCGAGCAAGGTGTTGTCAGAGCTAATTTTGGTATTCAGATGACGCATCACCATCACAATGTCACTTTTAGGAAGCCCTAATTGAACTGTGTGCAATTGCTCGTGAAAAGCATACTTCTCTTCACTGTATCGTAAGTCTCCGTTAATGCAAAGTATTGTGCAATAGTGATGCTCTTTAACCAGGACCCCAATCTTGCATTCGGAAATTTGTCCGGATTCGCGTTTTCCAGATACAAGAGCACATTATTGCAACAGTGAGGAAAGCACTCTCCAGGGTCCCACCATCTCACTTCGCTTAGCCACAGAATGTTCAACTTATGTATATCGTTTGAATTCCCGCTCAAATTGGAGATAGTGAGCATTCTGAGGATTCTCACTACCGCTATCGAGGAGTGTGCACACATTCCAGAAACCAATCATGGTTGCTTTTCGATAGCCCAAAGTCTTCGGGGTGAGGTCAGTCCCCATCCGAGGCGTTGTTGACATTTGGGTAGCCGTAAAGTTTCATCAGGATATTAATTTTCCTGTGACAAAAGGTATCTAGCAGTATGTAATAAAACACTGTTCATTCTCTTGGTGTTCTTGATTTTTTCAGAGCTGTTGACGTCTAATTTCCTGCTCAATCATTGTGTCCGTATTTTTGTTTCGAAAAAAGGTTATCCATGTATGGAGCACTTTTATAATCCTCGTGCTTAGAACTTTCAGTGTTAGCGAGATTCTGTAGTGTCAATCGAACAGTGAAAATTTATAAAAAAGTTGAATGAAAGTATTGCTATTAAAAGGTCGGAAATAAGCTTGATCTGGTTTTCACATTTAAATTCACTCATCTCAAGCACCTGTGAATATGCGGCGTGGAATATTAAACTGTCAACTGTAACAGATTCAGGTAGGTAGTAGCACGAACCAATTGTTCGTAATTCAGAAATAAAATATAACGAATGTCATCAAACTGTGTTCAGGTGTAGTAAGTGGTGTTTTAGATGGACGTATTTTCACATCAGAGGATATTACAGTTTGTGTGACTCACAAATGCAGGGCTTAAAGGTTCTCTAGCATTTCTGATAAACCCAAGAGTATTTTTTTTAGGATCCTTTACCACGTTGTTCCTTTCAACCCTCAATTCAATTGGCAGTTTCTAAATTAACACTAAATTGTCTAGAAATATTTTCTGCTAAATGCTTCTATGCAAGCACTATCTTTACTGAAATAGAAAGTACAAGTTAGGAGCCATATTTAAAAAATCTAGATTCTAGAATAGGTAGGCCTGGATCGAATTAAAAAGGCTTAACTTAAAACTTTCTCAACCGTTATTATATTATAAACACTCGCTAAACTATCCAAGGCTAGCATACAAATTTGCTTATAAGGCCCGCCATCCGCGTTTAGTTCGGCCTGCCAGTTACGCTGAAAGAGCCCCGGCGACCAGTTTAACTGAAAGCACCATGCAGCTACAGGCAAGCCGCAACGTCGTTAGTTCAATTCTGGACGTGGAAGGCGTTAAGACGAGAATTTAAGATATTTTTTCGTGTGAGCATTTATCAAAAATATTCACCGGCGATTAAAATGCCCATAAAATTCTCGTTCACATCCTTAAGAAACTAGAAATCCCCACGTATATCCTTCACAAACATGTCTGGGCGGTTAACTGGATCATTTTTCTTTGGATCACCGGAGCCTGAATAGTCAAAACTGACAGACCAACCCCATCCCACCCAGTTCGGCCTAAAAGTTAATGGCTTAAGGGGGAAACCGTTCCAGGTAGTCCTAAAAGATGATTATCTGAACATAGCTGTAGAGTGGAACTATAAGTATTTTCAGTGCACCCAAGAGTGGCAAGTTGTGATTTTTATACTTTTATAGTTACATCAATTATAAGTAGCATTTAGACAAGCAATTATATGCTGCAATTTAATCAAATTTCTCGAATTAGACAAAATGCTAAACTTTTCATTTTTATTCCATTAAGTTGAAATTTTAAGTGTAAATTAGGAAAAAAAAATTTTTTATTCAACCTATAGCCACTTTTGAAAAAACGAACTCAGTAAAATCAAATTGGGGTCACTTTTTAAAAAGCCCTTTTTTCAGAAAAAAATTCTGACGTTCCCAATCGGTTTGGAGCCATATTGGTAGTAATATTATAATAACATGAAAATATGACCTCCTAGTAAGCATTATAGTATTTTTTCGAAAAATGTAAGTTTGACAAATGCTACGGTCAACTTTCAAGTATTCACTTTGATTCCGTTTTTGGAAAAAATCTGAAATATCGTTACTGGATTTGGAGTTGTGTTCTCAAAAACATGTTATTATATATTTCTTGCTAACGTCTAATTCCATATTGTAGCAGTCCGTCCAACTGGGTAAATTTTAGAAAATTAAAAATATTTGTAATGTGCTCTAAGGCAGGTACTTTACGGGATAGAGACCCCAATTCGTATAAACCTATTTTTATAATTAATTTTGAAAGACTACCCTTCATTTACCTCACGCAAAGTAATAGTACCCCTGGTAGCGAACATTAAAAATTCACATAAAAATTCTAACACATTTTCCCGTTGAAAAATGGATTACTTAATTGAAATTCACTTTGCATTCTGTTTCTTTAAAATAACTTCATTTGAAAAACGCATTACTTTGTTTCATTGCCACTTTTCTAATAATTTTCTGAAACAAATATGAATTAGCAAAATCTATATTTAATTTAATTATGTTAATATTGTTCTAGCTGCCATAATATGCATGTTTTCTCACAGTAGTATCTATGATGAAATGATACAAGACGACATATATTTGCAAAACAGGTTTTATTTAATAAAATATTGGAAATTCCTTATAAAGGAGATCCATAATTTATAATATCACGGTCAATAAGAATCTTTTTCTTAATGAGCATAAGAAACAATTGGAGAAGAGAATGAGGTCTTAACGATAGCATGTCCTGGGTAGGCAGCAACTGGGGCAGCAGCATAAGCAACTCGAGCTACAGCCTTGGCAACAACAGGAGCACTGTATGCTACTGGGGCAACGGCCTTGGCGACGAGAGGAGCACTGTAAGCTACTGGGGCGACAGCTTTAGCGACAAGGGGAGCACTGTATGCTACTGGAGCAACGACTTTGGCAACAACTGGAGCAACAGCCTTAGCAACAACAGCAGCTCCCAATGGTTGGCGTTGAACAACAGCGTTGAATCCGTTGATTGGGTCAGCAGTGTAGTCAACAATTCTCTTGTGTCCATCGGCATCGATCAAGGAATATTGACCGCGGACAACATCTCCATCACGAGATTCGATTTGGCTCTTTGAATCTCCAGTTAAAGCATCTTGGACATCGTAAGCATAATTGTATTGTGGATGTGGATCATATTCATCGACGGCTTTGGCCAAGACTGGAGCAGCAGCGGCGACTACTGGAGCAGCGCTGTATACTTGGGCGGCTGGCAAAAGTCCTGCATTGGCGACAGCAACGAAGGCGAGAGCAATTACAAACTGAAATTAGAAAATTATAATAAATTAATATTTATAAAATATGAAAATCGTCAGCAAATATCTAAATTGATATTGGTATGAAACCAAAAAGGGTGAATTCGATCGGCTCTCTGTCTTTGCACACTTTGTGTCATTTGAATATTCGAATTATTGTATAGTTCGCTTGGCATTGGTCACATACTAACCTTGAATGCCATTTTGCAATTTTACTTTGTAGTGGATACGCTTTGAATTTGAGAGGTTGACTTGCACTGACTTCAATTGAACATCAAACCACGCTTTTATACGATTATTTCGCTTATCCCCAGTTGGACCTAAATTAAATATTCACTCAATATGGAATTAGAGAGTAACTTTGAATACTCCTCCAAAGCTATTAGGAAGATTTAATCCCTATTCTTGCATTAAAAAGGTATTCCCTGAAATCAAAGAATATTTATTCTGGCCTGGGATGTATTTTTTTGTATAATTATTTGAGAATAATGATGGAATGATAAATTAATGAAAATAAGTAGAAGGAAAGGTTGTAACATTGACCTTAAAATTAGTGATTATCACCGAAACTTTTTCAACTAGTCAAGTATAAACCGGACTTTGGTTATCAAGGGTTGTTGAGGTAGACGCGTTGAAGACTCTGCTTTTTTCCACGAATTCAATCTGAGTGCTCTACTACACTTCCGCACTCACACCCAATATTATCCCCCTTTAGCCACGAGGCCCTTCAAATCCCCAAGCCATCGTTGTTTCGGCCGGCATTTTGGTCTCTTACAATCGACTTCGATGTTCATCGGCGAACGAATTCTCGTTTGCGCGTGTTACCAAATGTATTGGTTCACGTTAATGTATAGTTCGATACTGTCAACCCACCACTATGGATTATAATACGGGAATTGATTTTGTGCACTGAAGGAAGATTGTTCAGCGCCTATCTAACCTAAATGAGTTTCTTATTACTCTAGAAAAAGGCTAAATATAAATCCCCCAAAATTGCGAGGCGCGGAAGATGGGGGAAAGTTAGTGCATAGCTCCATCAATCATCGCAGGTCCTCACATGTCATATTTAAAAATTCACGTGTTTTCAAACCGGATGCATTTGAGAGCTTGCACAAGGGTACATTGAATCTTAAGTTCATATTTATCGAACAAAACCGTGAATTGACAGAAGTCAAAATAAAAAAATCGCTGTTCGAGGAGTCGGAAAACTCAAATCCTAAATATTTAGATCATCGGATGGAGGATCCACGAAGAATCGCATCTCCATCCAAAACTTCAGTCTGCATTTAGTCAAAAGGAGATGTGGCCTATAAATTGCCTGGTCTTCCTCAGCACCTCTAATTCATATTTAATGAAAATTCCCAAATTTCATGTTGATTAGGAGGTGTAAGAAAGAAACATAAGGGATATCCCTCGTGGCAAAGAATCTAAATAGAAAAGAAGTGACTAGACTAGACCCAGAAAAAACTTAAAATTCAGAATTAAAAGGCATACCAAAAGCTGCAAGAAAGGGCTATATAAGCCTACGTAAGTATCAAATCGAAAATTTTCTAATTTAGGTAATGCACGACTTTAATAAAGGCAAAATATCACCCTAAAAGCTGCGATGGAAGGAAATTTGAAGTACAAGCTCGGACAAAAAATAGCCTTTCTGCCTGTAGCCGCAAAAATCCGTATTCCAAGAGTTTATAAAAAGGCGTCCTTTTCCTAAACATTCCAAAATAAACGAAAACGTTAGAATAGGATAGAACAAGTTACAATGATGCACCTACGACGAACATAAGGACACACATATCTTCTCTACCAGGTCGAAGACATGATAGGGGAGGTATGAGGCAAAAAAGATCTGGTCGTTTAGGGAAAAGATGTGTAACAAATAAAACCAGAAGCTGAAGCTAAACGAACGTGGGTTTAGCTAATAACAAGCTGATAGGCACATGTCACCTCCATCCGGTAAACTAGAAACGGAGTTTGGAGCTCAAATAAACTTTTACTGCTAGTACCATTTCTATAACGTTTTTTTCATCTGAAGCTGGGCGCCATACCACCATTCGGTTTGACTATGATTAATCGCTGAGGCAGACCCATGCCAACAACCTAAAAGAGCTAGTGTACTTGTAAGGGCTAATTTCGCTGCCTTTCACAGGCCTTGAAATAAGAGCTTAAACAACATATTTTCACCAAATTTTCCGGATAACTCAGCCTTTGTACTTGACTGCAGATCTGTATTAAAGTTCTGATCATATATAACTAATAACTGGAAGATAAAATCAGGGGAGTTAAAAAAATAGAGTACTTTGCTGCTCGACAAGTGCTAAATAAACAACATCGGCTGCAAAAGCGGCAAATGGAAATCGTCGGCTGATTAAGTGCTGGATTTCTGTCATGTTCCCACCCAAGAATCAACGTAATTTGCATTGATGAAAAAAACGTTAGATAGGTTCCTTTGCACCATAAAATAGGTAACAAAACATTTCAAACTACAAAGAGATATTAGTGAAAATTCAATCTATTTTATATGAAGTCAAGAAGCGAGATGGGGACGTATCATTAAGGACTGGAAAAGAACATCATTAGGCTACTGCTTTTGTGTTTTCACCAGCACCTTAGATTGATCTGTCCTTCCTCTCCGGTGCTCAGTAAGGAATACGGGGCGGCAACCCTGTTGGCGGAACCAAAATCAAGTGGCCGAGGAGAACCTCCATAGTCGTGACCAGGGCGACGAATGTCCAAAGGCTTAATTCGGGCGATTAGACTGGAAGCTGCAAGGAGCTCATCTGAAGTAGCAATAGGTCACGAAACGTTACCAGGTATACTGGTACCATGGAAACCAGGATAGCCCTTGAATGAACATACCTCAGGAGAATTCCTGTTATATGTGCGTTTAACTCTATTTCTGCGGTTGGCCTAGTGGGGGCTTCATGGGGTTGTGGCTACTTTCACACGAACTTCGAGCCTCGGCGCGATTCTGAAACTTTCTTCAAAACCGGCATGTACAAGCGGCATAAAAGTTTCCCTGAAATGGTGAAAAATGAGAATCACGATTAGCGTCCTGAGACTTCCGTCTTGAACGAAAAGATCCTTGCAGCAAAGGAGCTTTCGGACGAAGACTAGTACCTTCCCATCGACGAAATGGCTCTTTTCTCAGTGGTATAGTCACCTGTGATGAGACTTGGGTTCACCACTATACGCCTGAATCAAAACAAGTGAGAAAAGAATGGCAACTAAGACACGAGACTACACCAAGGCCAAAACGCGATTGAACTTGAACTCTTTGCTGCAATTGGTAAACACCTTCAACTTTTTATGACGACGGAAGCAGGAATCTTCCAAAACGCTGGGAAAACAAGCAAACTATATAGAAAAATTCAAATGAAACTTTTTCATACTCAGAGACATCATTAATAAGTTCCCGTTTATATTTAACTCACCCTCGTAAAATCAAAATTGGTATCGAAAGGTATTGTAAAACAGCACAGTCCAAAGAATTTAAACAGTGTGCGAAATGGGGGATAAAATTTTGTTGGTTGGTTGTCGGTTGGTTTTGAGCCATTTTAGCTGAAAAGGTGTGTTAAACTCCATAGCAGGAATGGCACCGAAAGTGCCCTGTTGCTTAACATTCATCTAATGCAGTTTTACTTTCGATTTAGGTACTACTATCGTGAAAATTGAACAAAATTCAATTCTGTTTTTCTCGGTTATTTTATAACATATCGTAATGCAGCTTTTTACTAATCATTATTTTAGCTTTCAAAAGGCTTAAAATTTATTTTTTCCTTTTATCATTTTTCAAAAAATTATAGAGTTAGGCCCTCAAAAAATGCATCGCCCCTATTGCGGACAGTTCAACTCAGAAATGACACATCCAATCAAAAAAAACAAAGTCCATCTTAATAAGGGAGGTTTCTTACATGACAGTTTATTACCTTTTCTAAAAAATCAAAATAAAATATGAAAAATGTCAAATGCTTGAAAAAAAGTCGAAACTATCAAAATTTTTTGCGCTTTTTTACTTGTTAAAGTTTTAGTTTTTAGTGATATTCTGGAAAATTGTCATGTCAGGCACCTTAATAAAGAAAACCCAACAAAATTTACTAAAAACGGGCAAGCGAATCTTGAGAATAACTGTCCGCAGTTTGAGACAAGTCGGAATACTGGAATCTCGGCGCTCGGGGTATAAAGGTGATGAACTTTTTTCATTCCTCCAAAGCTGAGAATTCAAAATATTCCTGCATATATTTGCAATTTTGATCCTATTTTCAATCAAGTTCCTTGTTGTATTCGTTTTTCTTGACTGTTCCCAGGATGTAATTCATTTCTTTATTTTTTCTCGCCTCATTGAGCGGTATTGCGACCATCACCATCCTGTGAATCATAAAGTTATATGCCGCCATTTTATGGTGGAAATTCGTTATATCTGGGTCGATTTCCTATAGATGTCGAATTCAAAATCCCCTCTTTTCCGGATTAATTTTAAGTCTAGGAACGGTATCTCCCCTTTCTTTTCGATTTCCATGGTGAAATCAATGTTCTTGCGTGCCCGGTTGAGTTTCTCGAGGTTTCTTCCTGCTTCTTCCCTTTCAGGTTTGGCATGCTAGCAAGTAAATATTTCTCGCGTAGGAAGTATATGAAAAATATGTTTAACTAAAAGATACGCTAGGCAAATTTGTGATTTAATAATGACGAAGGGTATCTTCTTTTTGTAAACGTTGCGATGATGACGCGGTGAAGCGGAGTATTTCAATATCCTAGAAATCCATAGGAGAAATTTGTTTTCTCTTGTAAAGAGAGTAACCAACTTATGTTCACTAACGTGAAAATGATTTCTCGAAGTTGTTATGAAGGCACACTGATCTATCGGACCTCTTTCGAAGTGTTTAAAAAGACCTTCGGAATTAGTGTAGTATACGCAGCTTTGTAGCGTGCGTAACATTTCGTTTGGTTTCTTCGGTCACAAGCTGTTGAGGAAATGCATTTGCTTATATTCTGCTTTTTTTTTGTTCACTTTTTAGCACCCCTTAGCTTCCCCAATAAACTCCTTCCAATTTCCTAATTCTCATCCTGACACTCACTTATGGACAAAAAAAACCTTTTTACTTCAACCCAAAACCCTAAAATCGGTCTGAGTATTTCCAAATTTTAATATAGCAATCTAGCAATATTCCACAAACGATCATTTACCTTTTGCTTTAACTTAGACTTGCTCATGCTGCATGTTATCAAATGCATTTCCAACTTTTTTTCATCTGGAGCGGAGTGGATGCGAATGCAAATGACAGCAAGGATTTTAGTTTTGTAATGAGACTGATTCAAGACAGGGTGCCAAAATAAAAATTATAGAAAAATTAAGGGCAATTTCTATTATTGTCCCAACTGACAAGGAATCTTGGAATTTAAGGTCTGGGCCGAAATATTATCGAGATATTGGGCAGCGGAGCGAGGATGAACCGGCAGGTCAACTGACTTGAGGACGGGTTTCTTGTCCATTACGGGAGGAGGATGTTCGTTATGAGTGAGAAATTTTAGAAACTGGAAACAAAAAGCGAGTTTTTTGGTATTTTTTCCGAAAAAATTTAAAATAAATTTCTCGTTCAACGCAGTGTTTCCCCTTCGTTTTTTCTTTTATACTATTCAATCATGGAATCTTGTGGGTGAACACATTTCACGGCAATCGGTTATTGATTTTATGGCATCTCGCGGCTAGAAGTTGAACAGCCCTGCAGATAGAAGTTTACTTGTAACAAACAGAACTCAAGCATCGCACAGGTGCCTCAGAAACAACAAAGGTAGAAACTCCTGCGTCGATTTCTTCAAAGAGAATATTTAGAGGAAAGTTTAATATTTAAATAATTTATTTAAATAATGTATTTATTATTTAAAATTTGATACTAAAATTTTTTTGGTATCAAATTATTTTCAATGTAGATTTTGCTCAAAAATCTTATTAGTCTTTGGTTAAGGGACAATTGATGCAGGAAGGAACAGAAACTTTCTCAAACGAGACTCTCCCTACCCTAAGAACGTCGCAGATTGGATACATTTTTAAGGTTTTGTCTTAGACTTGATTTGTCTGAAAAAGCTTATTAAAATTGGTTCACTATCGGTCTATTTGTCTATAAGCCCGCCTGTCTGCCAGCTTGTGTGTCCGTCCGTATATCTACCTCTCTGCCACACACATCCGAAAATACCGATATCTTTTCAAATAAACTTAATAATACTTCACTCTATTATCTAGAAATAACAGTAGGATATTAATATTTTATTATATATACATTTAAAGCTTCTTACCAATGTAACTGGCATGCGATTTCTGAAGCGGCCAGTTTGCAGTTATTGACTTGTTTGCCCTCTTGGTAGCTGCCTTTTTTTCATTAGCTGCTGGAGTTTAAATAAATTCTTCCTAAATTAAAAGCCTTCTAATAACATGCCATATTCGCGACACTCTGGCTTACAAACAACATGATATGAAAACAGTTTTCTAATAATTTTGCTAAATATAGGAATAATTAGTTAGAATTTTGCCTTAATATTAGTTGCATTACCAGTAAGTACCTCAGTAATATACATGAATAATACAAGACGACATATATTTGCAAAACAGATTTTATTTAATAAAATATTGGAAATTCCTTATAAAGGAGATCCATAATTTATAATATCATGGTCAATTAGAATCTTTTTCTTAATGAGCATAAGAAACAATTGGAGAAGAGAATGAGGTCTTAACGATAGCGTGTCCTGGGTAGGCAGCAACTGGGGCAGCAGCATAAGCAACTGGAGCTACAGCCTTGGCGACAACAGGAGCACTGTATGCTACTGGGGCAATGGCCTTGGCGACGAGAGGAGCACTGTAAGCTACTGGGGCGACAGCTTTGACCACAAGGGGAGCACTGTATGCTACTGGAGCAACGGCTTTGGCAACAACTGGAGCAACAGCCTTAGCAACAACAGCAGCTCCCAATGGTTGGCGTTGAACAACAGCGTTGAATCCGTTGATTGGGTCAGCAGTGTAGTCAACAATTCTCTTGTGTCCATCGGCATCGATTAGGGAGTATTGTCCACGGACAACATCTCCATCACGAGATTCAATTTGGCTCTTTGAGTCTCCAGTTAAAGCATCTTGAACATCGTAAGCATAATTGTATTGTGGATGTGGATCGTATTCATCTACGGCTTTGGACAAGACTGGAGCAGCAGCGGCGACTACTGGAGCAGCACTGTATACTTGAGCGGCTGGCAAAAGTCCTGCATTGGCGACAGCAACGAAGGCGAGAGCAATTACAAACTGAAATTAGAGAATTATTATAAATTAATATTTATAAAATATGAAAATCGTCAGGAAATATCTAAATTGATATCGGTATGAAACCAAAAAGGGTGTATTCGACCGGCGCTCAGTCTTTGCGCACTTAAATTGAAATTCGTTTGAATATTCCAATTATTGTATTGTTCGCTTGGCATTGGTCACATACTAACCTTGAATGCCATTTTGCGATTTTACTTTGTAATGGAAATGCTTTGAATTCGAGAGGTTGACTTGCACTGACTTCAATGGAATAGCAAACCACGCTTTTATACCATTATTTCGCTTATCCCCAGTTGGACTTAAATTAAATATTCGTATAATATGGAAATATTGAGTATCGTTGAATACTGCTCTCAAGTTATTCGGAAATTTGAATCCTTATTATTGTGAAAGGAACGTATTCCTTGAAAATGTAGAAGTATTTATAATATTGCCGTTAAGATAAGTGATTATACACCGAAACTATTTTAGTTAGTCAAATATAAAGGAGCGTTATTGGAGAGTTGGAAGCTTATGTGTTTTTTCCACGAAGTCCATCTGAGTCTCTCCTTTTCACTTTCGCACCCACTACCAATATAATTTTTCTTCAGTCTATATTAGAGCAATGAATGCGTACAGGGTTCCTACTTCTGTTGCGCAACGAATTATAAGAAAGTTTTCGATGCGGGAAGAAGTGAAGAAATTTTAACACGTTTACGAGTACAATTGAGAGCCAAAATTCTCTCCAAGATCCGCATGTACGATTAGCTTAAAAGTTTGTATTGTCCTCAATTGGATAACAACTTATCCTTCAACTTCTTATGACGCCGGAAGCAGAAAACTTGCAAAATGTTAAGAAAAATAGAGACTATGTAGAAAAGTAAAAAGAAAAACGTTTGGAAAATATTTCATACTCAGAAAAATCATTAGAAAAATTCCCATTTATACTAGTCAAATTAAAATTGGCATCGAGAGGTATGGTACAATAATATAGTCCACAAAACTTGTACAGTCTGCGAAATGGTTTCGAGGTACAAAACACTGGATAAAATTTTGTGAATTAAGAGTTCACAGTTTTTCTTACTAAGAACCCAGGTTTCCCAGGAATACATAAGAACTAGCAAGATTATAGTCTTATACAGTAAGAGCTTTGACCCTATGTTAGGACGCTTCGAGCAAAACAGTTCTTATAAACTGAAATAGGCTGTGTTGGCTGCCAACAACGATGCGCGCATTTCATCGTCATAGCTGTTTTCGGTTGTGATTTTCGACCCTATATAGGAGAAATTTTCACCGGTCTCAAAGTTGCAGCCTCCTATCCATATTTCGTTTGACCAGTGGGATTCGATGTTCTTTGTTCTTTCGGTTTTGACATTGACGTTGCCACCATGTACTTCGTCTTCCCTTCAATTATGTGCAGCCCAAGATCTCACGCCGCCTGCTTGATCTGGATAAAGGTTGACTGTACATCTCGGGTTGTTCTTCCCATAATGTCAATATCATCAGCGTAGGTCAGTAGTTCGGTGGACTTGAGGAGGATGGTGCCTCTCGCATTTACATCAGCATCGGGAATCACTTCGTCCAGGGCCACGTTCAAGAGGACGTATGATAGGGCATTCCCTTGTTTTAAACCGTTGGTGGTGTTGAATGGTCACGAGAGTAATCCTGCTGCTTTTATCTGGCCTCGCACCTTATCATCTTATGGCCGTGTAAAGCCGTCTTAGGCGGCTTTAAGTTAGTTAGATAGTTTAGTTAAATGGGGGGAGCCGCAGCTCCGAGCACTCAGGCCATTATTAGGCCCATTGTACTATCCCCGTAAGTTGCCTATTCAATGGCTTCCCGCCTACGGTGTTCGCAGGCTTTAGCGAATCTGAGAACATTCTCAAGAGGTAGAGAGTGTGCAGATTCTTCATTGAAGAAAACCTTGCCAAGGTGTCTTCGTCTGAGATCTGAGGATGCCGGGCAGCTGCATAAAAAGTGCAGGGCAGTTTCCTCCTCCTCCTCACATTGGCTGCACACAGCCGAAACCACTACCCCAGGCGGCTTTAAAGTCGATGAAAAGATGGTGGAACTGATGTCTATACTCCAATAGTTTTTCGATCGCTTGCCACAGAGACAAAATCTGAAGAAAATAATATACTCCTCAGTATCTCTATCTATTATGACGTTGTTTCTTTTTCCAGTTTTGATTAACAGATTTGGCATGATAATAAGTAAATGTTCTTCGCGTGGTGAATGGATGAAAAATATGTTTCGTGAAAAAGTTGTACGTTTATTAATGACGAATGATATCTTCTTTTTCTAAACGATGATGATGCCCTGAAGCAGAATAGAAGAAGTAACTTCGAAAGTATCAATTACTTAAGAAATAAAATGTCCTATAAGTCTACAAAAGAACGAAATTTATTTTCTGTAGTAAAGGGAATAACCACCTTATCTATTATGTTAATGAAAATAAATTTTTCGAGATTGTTATGAAAAAATACACATCAACCGGACATGCAAGTAGAGAATAGCCGCAAAATCGATAGTTTTGTGGTCACGTGCAAAACAAAATCTCATTAAAAGCGGTTGACTGAAATTAAACCTATCAACGCCACATAATGAAACCTAATTCCATTATTTGCCGTTTAACTTTTTCGTGAAAATCTGACCGAATCTGAGGTGCTTGAAAAGGGCTTTGAAATAGATATAGTACCCATAGGTTCGCGACATGCACAACATTTCATTCCGGTGACAAGTTGATGAGGAAATGCATTTATTTATATTCAGTATTTTCCTTGCGAACTCTTGGCCGCGTTCGATTGAAGAATCCGCCGAAAAATTTTTGGCCCCCTACATGAGGATGGACGATTCCGTAGCCTACACAATGACGAAATCTATGAGCGATACCATGATCGTCCGGTTGTGGATAAAATCCGGCTCAATAGGTTACGGTGGGCGGGTCACTTAATCCGTATGGATGAGGATGGTCGCGCCCGGAAAGTCTATAAGGGCAATATCTATGGTAGAAAAAGAAGACGAGGCAGACCCTGCCTAAGATGGAGCGATGGCGTGGGTCAGGACGCCAGGCAGTTTTTAGGGATATCGAATTGGTGGACCTTGGCGCAAAACCGGGATGTCTGAAGTTCCTTATTAAGGCAGGCCTAGATCGGATACCGGTTGTTGCGCCGTTGATGATGATGATGATTTTCCTTGTTCACGTTCTGACAGTCCTTAGCTTCCCCCATGCAATCCTGCCAATTTCCTAATTGCCATCCCAACACTCACTAATGTAAAAAACCTTTTTACTTGCCCCTAAACTCTAAAATGTATCCAAATATTTCCAAATTTAATATAGAAATTTTCTAATATTCCAAAAACGATCATGATCATGCTGCGTATTATTAAACGCATTTCTAAAGTTTGTTTCTAAGTGGGGCGTAGTGCATACAACTGCGATTTGACGCTTGACAATTTTGTCTATTTTTTTTCTCGAAAACATTTAGCGAAACACATTTTTCGCTTACATCGTTGAATTAAGTGCTTTCCTTCGTTTTATTCTTTTATATTATTCTTGTGGATAAAGACATTTCGTTTCAATCGGTTATCGATTTGATGACGTCTCGTGGCTTGAAATTGGACCGCACTACAGATACTCGTAGAAGTTTGCTCATAAGGAATAGAACTCGAGCTTCGCAAGTACCTCAGAAACAGGAAATGAAGGAACTCCAGTGTCGATTCCTCAAAGCGAATATTTAGAGGTAAAATGTTCACGTCAGTTCAAGCCTGCCGGCAGAATTTGGTAACAATATTCCATTTTCGCAATCATTGATTGCCTCGTTTACGTTATCATTTTTATTATTTTGTTTAATATTAAATTGCACATCTAATTATTACTCCAATTATATAATAATACTAGTAATTGTTGGCGCGGCAATATAATTGGATCTGGGTTTTGAAGCATGTTAGAGCACTTCATTCAAAACTGTAACGTTACACTACAGGAAATATACAGCAGGAGGCAACAGGGTCAACATTGCGGTCCCCCGTAATTATTACCCTAATTTAGCTGAGATACCCATCTACAGCTGGGTGGACCGATATCTGGATACAAATCCCTCTGCTCAGTGAGATTTGAACCGCGACCTTGCACATAAACACCGACAGCCATTTATAGGCAAATAATAATTATCTGTGATTCTTCTAAATATTTATTTTTTTTTCATTCTTTGCCTAAACCTCGTCTAATTATGCGCTTTATCTGGATGACGTTGTGACACAGATGCTGAGTGAACCACACCAGAAAACACTGCATAATTTAAGCCAATTTTTGAAATAGTAAAGGGCAAAGTGCTCAATTTGCAGCATATCAAATGTTTATAATTTTCCCTATATTTTGCACTCCCGAATAATAACTAAGTCGTTGAAATGCGTTAAGTACAAGAACCATAAGTGTTTCCTGATGAAATTATGGACTATTAATTATACATGATTAGCTGCTCGTGATTGTACATACTGCTTTGATCTGCTCTTTCGCCAAACAAAGAGGACTCGCTCTCTCCTAAGAACGTGGCAGATTGGGTAGTTTTTTCTAAGACTTGACTTGGCTAAAAAGAGCTCATTAAAATTTGTTCACTATTCGCCTGTTTCTCTAAATGTCGGTCTGTCTGTCTACCGCACACATCCGAAAATGGTTACAGCGACATCAAAATATTCTCAATATGGATATCGCTTCAAATATAATTAATAATATATCACTATATTATGCAGGAATCGGTTAAAAGTTAAAGAAGACATGCATCCAAGAATTATAGAATTGATGTAACATGGATTATATTATAATACGGAGGGAGACAATGGAGATTTCGGTGAGAATCCTAGTGTTATTTTAAAAATTATAATAGGTCAAAGTAGCATTGTTCATGTAAATTTACTCTAATCCAAGGCATCGAATGTTAATATCTTTCTGCACATACATTGCCAATCTAACTACCATGCACCCACAAGAAATACACAAAACCTTTCATTTCTGAATTTCTTTCAATAATTGCCCAATAAGTATTTTGGAATTTAAATAAATTCTTCCTAAATTGAAAACCTCACAGTAGCATGCCATATTCGCGACACTCAGTTTTACAAACAACATGATTTGAAAACCGCATTACATTTTATTCGACTCTCCACGAATAATTTTCTAAATATAGGAATAATTAGGCAGGAATAGCACGTACATAGTTATTCTCAATATTGGTTGCAATTACCTGTAAGTACCTCGGAATTATATGCATAAATAATACAAGACAACTTATATTTGCAAAACAGATTTTATTTAATAAAATATTGGAAATTCCTTATAAAGGAGATCCATAATTTATAATATCACGGTCAATGATAATTTTTTTTCTTAATGAGCATAAGAAACAATTGGAGAAGAGAATGAGGTCTTAACGATAGCGTGTCCTGGGTAGGCAGCAACTGGGGCAGCAGCATAAGCAACTGGAGCTACAGCCTTGGCGACCAAAGGAGCACTGTATGCTACTGGAGCAATAGTCTTGGCGACAAGGGGAGCACTGTAAGCTACTGGAGCAACAGCTTTGGCGACAAGGGGAGCACTGTATGCTACTGGAGCAACGGCTTTGGCAACAACTGGAGCAACAGCCTTAGCAACAACAGCAGCTCCCAATGGTTGGCGTTGAACAACAGCGTTGAATCCATTGACTGGGTCAGCAGTGTAGTCAACAATTCTCTTGTGTCCATCGGCATCGATTAGGGAGTATTGACCACGTACAACATCTCCATCACGAGATTCGATTTGGCTCTTTGAGTCTCCAGTTAAAGCATCTTGAACATCGTAAGCATAATTGTATTGTGGATGTGGATCGTATTCATCGACAGCTTTGGCCAAAACTGGAGCAGCAGCAGCGACTACTGGAGCAGCACTGTACACTTGGGCGGCTGGCAAAAGTCCTGCATTGGCGACAGCAACGAAGGCGAGAGCAATTACAAACTGAAATTAGAGAATTGTAATAAATTAATATTTATAAAATATGAAAATCGTCAGTAAATATCTAAATTGATATTGGTATGAAACCAAAAAGGGTGAATTCGATCGGCTCTCTGTCTTTGCACACTTGAATTGTGCCATTTGAATATTCCAATTATTGAGTAGTTCGGTTGGCATTGGTCACATACTAACCTTGAATGCCATTTTACGATTTTACTTTGTAATGGAAATGGTTTGAATTTGAGAGGTTGACTTGCACTGACTTGGATGGCACAGCAAACCATGCTTTTATACGATTATTTTGCTTATCCCCAGTTGAACTTAAATACAATATATAATAGAAATATTGAGTAACTTTGAATACGTCTTCAAGGCTGTTCGGAAAATTGAATCCTTGTTGTTGCGTTAGGAAGATATTTCTTGAAATCGACGAATATGTATTCTGGCTTGGGATGTAACCTGGTTTATATGAGATTAATTTAAGAATAATGATGAATTGATAAATAAATGACAACAAGTAGAGTAAAAAACTCTGTAATGTTGGCCTTAAGATCGGTGATTCTACACCGAAACTATTTCTTTAATTTCACTAATCTTACGATTAGCAATGTTCTCTGGTTGAAATTTAGTTAAGTCACGCAGCACATGGAAATAATAAATTGTAGTATATATATTCTTTGATTTAAGGATCATCTAAAACGCGCAGTTAAAAAAGAGAAGATAAAAATCCCAAAAGCCGCAGTTTATTCTCAGCTGTGACTTAAAGTAGGTACCAGACGATAGTGTCATTCGCAAGGGTTTTCTTCCAACCTTGCCCCCAAATTCTGAATAATACCATATGAAACACTTGAGTCTCAAGCACCCAGAATACGACTGTCAACTCTCCACAGTGAGGTTCTCTCTTCATGGTTGGCAGCTCATATTGATAATTTGATTATTCCTCAAATCTTTTTGAAATCTCGGCATGTTGCATCAGTATCTATTTATATATGTCAGCGACAATAAGTATAATTCGATATTCTACCTATATAAGAGCAGTGAGGGTAAAAAATAATAAATGTTCCCTCGGAATTATAGAGCTTGTAGGAAACAGCACTGGCAATTAGTTTAACTACGCCTAAAGAAAAAAAAACTCAATATGTCTATCTATTATCATGTTATTTCTTTCAACAGTTTTGAGTGACAGGTTTGGCATGGCATCAAGTAAATGATCCTCGTATAGTGATGAGAAATATTTTTAACTACAATAAAAGATACGTTGGACAAATTTGTGGAAAACTTAGTGACCAAGGATACCTTCTTTGCCATCAAGTCGAGTAGAAAAAGAAACTTCCAACTTACCAGCTACTAAAGAAATTGAATGTTCTTAAAGTCTGCAAAAGAAAAACAAAAAATATTTACTGTAATAAATGGAGTGACCAGCTTATGCATTATATCAGTGAAAATGAATTCTTTGAGATTGTTATGTAGGCGTAAAGATGTATCCGATATGCGGGTAGGAACTTGCCATAAAATCGATAGTTTTAAGGTCACGGGAAAACACGGGAAAAAAACAAAATCTCACTGAAATTAAACCTTTCAACGTCAAATCATGGAACATAATTCCATTATTTGGTGTTTAACTGTTTCATAAAATCTTACCGAATTTTTGATGAAGTACATGAACAACATTTGGTTTGCTTTCTTCGGTGACAACTTGATGAGGAAATGCATTTTCTTATATTCAGAATTTTTCAAGTTCACGTTTTATTATAGCACCCCTTAGTTTCTCCAACTTTTTAATTCCCATCCCGACAATTACTTATGTAAAAAAAACCATTTTACTTCTCCTAAACTTTAAAATCTTTTTAAATATTAGCAAATTTTCTAGTATTCCGAAAACGATCGTTTATATTTTGATTTCACGTAGGCTTGCTCATGTGCAGATTAGTAAATGCATTTCAACGTTTGTTTATAGCTGGGGTGAAATGAATGGGAATTTTATTTTTCTAATGAGGCCGGTTCGAGGCATGGAGGTATCATACAAATTATAGATAAATTCAATGCAGTTTTTATTGTTGTCCCAGCTAACGAGAAATCTTTCAAGGTCTGGGCGGAAAAATTGGCGAGATATTGGCAGCTGATCAACGGCGAACCTGACTGACTTCAGGAAGGGCTTCTTATTCGTTATGGAAGGAGATTTAGAAGTTTTGTGATCATTTCTTTAACGGACCCATTCTCAAAAACTATTCAATCGAAAAATCTGAAAAAAATCATCAAGCTGCCTCTATATGGTGTCCAGGCCTCAAAATACTCTCCATATCTCTTTCGATATCTGCTCAAATTAAGTTAATGATGGTATATTACCATCCAAGAGCTATAAAAGGTTGTAGTAGTAGATAATATAATAGGAAGGATGTTATCTCCAAAATCAAAATTATACTCTTACTAACAAAGTTACAATAGCTCAAAGTTGACTTTGTCATGTAAATTTACTGCAATTAAATATCAATATCACCCTAAAGTGAGTAGTCTGACCTGCTAAGTGCATATACATAATGGGGTACGTACAAATGGGATAGTTCTGCAGTCAAATATACTCATAGCAAAAGCAAACAAAACCTTTCATACCTGAAGGGTCGAGCTTCCGGTTTCTGGACTTGTTTGGTTTGTGATGGCATACAGATCTTTAATACGTTTCAAGCTGATCTCAAATATTTTTTCCTTCTAATTTTGATACAATAGTTAACTCAATGGGGCGATATTTGAAAATTAACTAATTAACTTTAGGTTCATCCAAATATTTTATTTTAGGATTTTTGATAACATTTACTTTGTTCAAAAAATGGTACCAATAATAATTAACCTCGAAGGGGTATTTTTCCAAATTTTCGAAGATGTAAATTTTCGAAAACAAGTTATTTAAAGTTTCAGGACCCAAAAAAACCCTCTATTTATCATATTCCAATGTAATAAATACTTTATTCTAAATTTTTTAAAATTTTTTCTAAGAAGAGGTGTTCTTTATCCTCATGTAGCAAAAAGCACATATTGAACATGTAACCTTTTAAATAGAGGCTTTGATCCAAAATATTCACGTCAGCCCAAGCCGACTGGCCGATTTTGGTAATAATATCACACATGTTAGATATCGCCTTCAGTTTGTAGTTAAGTCCAAAATTAATAGACCATTAGCTTAATCCCAACTACAATTTTATTTTATTATGTATATATATATTTCGGGAGCAACTTACAAAGCTAGCTTTGTACTGATGAAGGGAGTAAGTTGCTCCCGAAATATATATATACATAATAAAATAAAATTGTAGTTGGGATTAAGCTAATGGTCTATTAATAATATCACATTTTCGCAGTCATTGATTGCCTTTTCTACGTTATCATTTTTAAGGTTTTGTGTAAAACAAAACCTTATTAAAATCGATTCACTATCTGTCTGTCTGTCTGTCACAGGTACTTTTCTCCAATACGGCTAAGCCGATACGAACGAAATTTGGTGGACAGATGAGAACTATGAAATCCCACGCATACAGTGAGTGGCATAAATTTAGGTGGGGTTTAAAGGGGGGCTCCCCATACATGCAAAGGGTGGATTTAAACAATTTTTCACCGGATATAGTCGCGTAGGGTATCAAATGAAAGGTCTCGATTAGTATATTAGTTTTGGCATGAACTGCTAAGTGTGCAAGTAAGGAGTCAAAATGTAACACTTAAAGTGAGACAGGACTGATATTCGGAAACTACCCAAACGAAAAAAATCAGGGTGGTGCGCTTAGCTGAAATCTAGGCCTCGAAATATGTCCCATTCTGATATCTGCTCAAATAAACTTACTAATACTATATTACCAACTTTTAGAAATTTACTGAAAAACCTCCCTTAAATTCATCCTAGGACTACCAAATTCGCAACAATATAGAGAACTACATTTTTCATACACTTGCCAACTTTCATGGAAATCTGATCATGAACGCCAAAGTTATAGCAGTTCAAACTTATCAATTTCGTCCGAATTTGTCGCATCCTAAGCCATATAAATAAGATGCTGACGTCATAATTAACAAGAATAATTGACATTCAAGTGAAATATTAAAATTCCACTCCTGCAGAATCTACATCTTAAATTTCTTTTGCTCGCTTACCATTGACTTCGATTTCAAAACGCAGTTCTTCTTTAGCTGACAACATTGATCCGAGATATTTTATTCGCTCAGTTCTGGGCAGGTTATTGAAGCTGGCAGCACTGTCAGCGTTATGCTTTATGCTCCTCACATAGGGAAATACACAAAACCTTTCATTTCTGAATTTTTTTCAATAACTGAGTGGTAAGTATTTTGGAATTACCCGGATTACCCGGATTATATTTTATTGGACAGTTTGTTAATAATTTTGCTAAATATAGGAATAATTAGCTAGAATCTTGCCTTACTATAATATTAGTTGCAATTACCAGTAAATACCTCAGTAATATACATGCATAATACAAGACGACATATATTTGCAAAACAGATTTTATTTAGTAAAATATTGGAAATTCCTTATAAAGGAGATCCATAATTTATAATATCACGGTCAATCAGAATCTTTTTCTTAATGAGCATAAGAAACAATTGGAGAAGAGAATGAGGTCTTAACGATAGCGTGTCCTGGGTAGGCAGCAACTGGGGCAGCAGCATAAGCAACTGGAGCTACAGCCTTGGCGACCAAAGGAGCACTGTATGCTACTGGGGCGATAGCCTTGGCGACGAGTGGGGCACTGTAAGCTACTGGAGCAACAGCTTTGGCGACAAGGGGAGCACTGTATGCTACTGGAGCAACGGCTTTGGCAACAACTGGAGCAACAGCCTTAGCAACAACAGCAGCTCCCAATGGTTGACGTTGAACAACAGCGTTGAATCCATTGACTGGGTCGGCAGTGTAGTCAACAATTCTCTTGTGTCCATCGGCATCGATCAAGGAGTACTGACCATGGACAACATCTCCGTCGCGAGATTCAATTTGGCTCTTTGAGTCTCCAGTCAAAGCATCTTGGACATCATAAGCAAAGTTGTATTGTGGATGTGGATCATATTCATCGACGGATTTGGCCAAGACTGGAGCAGCAGCGGCTACAACTGGAGCAGCACTGTACACTTGGGCGGCTGGCAAAAGTCCTGCATTGGCGACAGCAATGAAGGCGAGGGCAACTACGAACTGGAATTATGAAATTATAATAAATTAATAATTAGAAAATAAGATCGTCAGTATATTTCTAAATTAACATCGGTGTCAAACCGAACTGGGTATATCGTCTGCTCTCTGCCTTTGCAAACTTAAATTATTCAACTTGAATATTCTGATTATGGTACATTTTGTCTGTCTGTGGTCACATACTAACCTTGAATGCCATTTTGCGATTTTACTTTGTAATAAGTATGTTATGGATTTGAGAGGTTGATTTACACTGACTGCAATGGTAAAGCAAATCACGCTTTTATACGATTGTTTCGTCTGTCCCCAGTTGGACCTAAATTAAATACAATATGGAAACACTTTTGCATATTTCGTGTGCTCCTCCCAAGCCATTCGAATGATTGCATCCTTATTTTTTCAATTAAATGTATTTTTTTTGGAACCAGTATATGATCATTCCAGTTTTTGGATGCAAGTTTATATAATTATTTGAGAGGATGATTTTTAAAATATTAGATAAAGTTATAAAATATTCAAATAGCAATTTGAATGATTTCGAAATTGTATGTAGAATCAAAGGTCACTCCTTACACCTTATATATGTATTGTAGAACAGAAGACAAAATATAGAGGATTATTAATTGAAAACTAATATAGAAAAGTAGAAATAGTAATCAATATACTCATCTTATATTATTTTATGTCGATTTAAAAATATTAAATATCGTGATTATTCTGCTGGGGAGATTAATTGCACTATGTTCATCGCAAGTGGAAAAATAAGCTGGGGATGCGAAAGAAAATGCATCAATGCATTGTCTTGATGTTTCTGAAATAAACCACAGTTACCCTGTTATGTAAATAATTTAGCCTGTAGTAATATCTTATAAAATTCAGCATCCGCTTGATAGTGTCTTTGCTAGCCAGGTCGCGAAGATTCCCTTATATGTCATTAACAAAGATTAAGTGCCCCAACTTCGACGCATCAAAAATTGCACCGAAGTGGTCCTGAAAGCCAAATCATTTACCGATATCGCGATGTACGGATAAACTCGCATGAATTATGTACAAGACTCCACTGCGCTCGCACGATTAGTGTCAGAAAGGATCATTAGCGCCGAATACTCGCTAACTCGGATCCTGAGGTCGTCCACAACAAAATGTAGCCTCATTTGACATCTCCTTCCGTCACAGCTATTAGTGAAGCTGATGTGAATGCCCCTCCCTCGTATATCATTTCATGACCAAACGGAGGTGCTTTTTCTAGTGATTGTAAAGTTTCACCGGAAATAATGATGAAGGAGAGTAGTGAAGTCAGTTTAAATGTACTTGAAGCAGGCTTGAAGAAGACGGTTTTTATACCACATATAATCGTCGTGAATTCAGCAAAAGGAAATACTGCCACTTAAGGTCTCTTCATATTTAAATCTTGGAAAAGGATTTCTCCAAATTAAGACACATCAATGGCAGCAAAAAGTAAGAGCACAACGGTATATAGAGTATACTTCAAAAATGTAAACCTGCTAAAGTTGAAAAGCTTCTCCAAGCCCCGATTGTCTATCTGTGAGAGGAAGAGAAGAATTTTGGACTAGCAAGGAACGCAGGAGTTTGTTGGCGCAATGGTTGAAAGGGTTGGGTGTACTCTTACAAATCGGGAAACCATCCTAAACTCTATCAAACCACAGAAAGTTATATCGCTCGAATAACTACTCTCTGACATAGTAGAGCCACGGAAAACAAATGCTAAGCGGCAACATCTTAAAAAGTATTAATATAGAATCCCAGAACGGAAGCAGACAGGCACTTGCACAAATTCAGGACAATGATTTCGCAAGGAACGTCGCTTACTGAAGCACTCCGTCACTTTGACTGTGTACCAAAGGAAGTAAGGTACGGTGCAAGCCGGAAGGTGCATATACTGACTGATCCCAAAGATGGAGTTTTCCTGATTGGCAGTCAAGGTTAAATTAATTATCACGTCACGCAGTTCATCATCGCAAGGTTGTTCCCTCAGCAAGGGAAGGGCACTGACGACTTTCAGACATCTCTTGATATGGTGGCACTACCCAATAGAAAGGAGCTGCTAGTAATCTACTGTATAAAGGATGAACAAATCGAATGAAGTTCTCACACCCGTGATGAAGTCTAGATCGGACATGCTCGCTGAGTGTCTGAGGAGACATTTTCGGCACATTAAAAACAGATACTACTACTTATGCCTAGTGAACTTCTAGGTGAATTATTCTTCTATATGCCCATATGTCCCTTAAACACTACAAGAAAGTGTTAATCTACGGCAGATTGCACTTTCAGATAAGGGCTTCTGTAAAGTCAGATCAACCATTAATGACATCGAATAGTTACTAGCTTGGCTGAAAATGCGATTTTCAAAAGGAGTAGCAGCAGCAAATATTTCGCGTTTATGAACCTGGATACAGAAAGTGAAGCCAATTCAATTCATTAAAAATACAGCAGTCTCCCGCCTATCTTGTCGACATTATCATCTGTTACTTAGATTCGAGCAGCACGTAGAGCATATCGGAGGCAAAGCATTCGAAATGAGTTTAACTCTAGGGAAGTTGATATCGCAGATAAAAAAGCCAAAATAAGATCTATATGGACTATAAGTTGGTAGTAACAGCAATGGGAACGCTCATGAAAGGATCGATAAAAATGCAGGCTGATTGTTGTCATCCGGGGTTGTTGGAGAGAAAGTATTGGAAGGTCTATTCTAACCTCACCTAGTTTCTCGAGGTACCACTCTAGGTTTAAACTGGACACTTTATCTACTTGACCAAACTGTGATGGGATCCGTGAGAACCTAGCGACAAGCAGTAAAACTTTTTAAAGAAGACACGAAAAGTGACGTAAGAACCATCAAATATTGAGCTGAAAGGGCGCAAGACAGGACCACATATATAGAGAACAGTTGCGCTAGATACTATGGTTCAGAGGTAGATTAAATTAAATTCGATTATGAAGCAGAAGGATTTTATGGGTGAAAAGCAATGCGTCGATCAAAAAAAATGTCAGCTACTTCTTCGAACTATTTAAATCCCTCAGTTTTAACCAGGGCGCTTTCACTGGCATTGATTTTATCATTTTCACTGACGTTGGCCATCAGAAACTCATTTTTATGTAGATTGCAACACATAACGTGTTCATTCTACGTTTAGGCAGCTTTGTTTTGAGATTTTAGGAAGTCGAATGTTATTTCACTGACTTGCTGAATCAGAGTGTTGGCTTCCAACACTTTTCTTACTACAATTCAGTTACAATGTAGTTAGGTCTTGTTTCTTTCTCAGATTTCGTCCGCTTACTTGCCCCTCCAAATGTCGACTAGTGAAAACGCTATGAAATGGTGGTGGAAAAATCATGAATACTGTAATCTTAAAAGTAACACAGATCCAACATCATCGTTATCAATGATACCAAAATTCATATTACGTTTTTAGTTCCGGTACAGCCTAGCTCCAATGAATGAATGGAGTGCTTTTACGCAAGACGCTTATTTCTCTCTTATTTGTTGTATTTTCCAGTGCATCCGCCCGCACAGGGGCTGCATACAGTGGGATCGAGTAGACCACCCTTGAAATAAGGAGTCGATGGCTCGGCCTTTGGCCACCATATTTGGTAACACTCTCGCAATCAGTACACTAATACTATATGCCTTGGTTGCTGCACACACCACATGTGATTTGAAGTTTAGCCTTTGGGCTTTGAATGAATGGTTTTTGTTCCAACTTTGATCTTCATGGACGTGCACTTCTTCCGCTTGGTAATAAGTTCTACTCCCGTCTTATGTTCTGCGAGAAGTAGACATTAAGTATGACATTAAGTCCTGGTTAGAGAATGCTTTCTAACCAAGGCTTAATGTCACAGACTGCTCCATTAGCATCAAGCTTAACTTCGTCCAGAAGACGTGCAACAACCGCCACACCAATGTTGTCCACGAAACCAATAGACGCCACGCCAATAGAGAGATCTAGTGTCAGTACTCCGTTATACATAATAATCCACAAGAGTGGACCTAAGACGGACGTTTGAGGAAATCTTACATCTCGTTTGATATAATTTCATTCCTTCATTTGATTTGCAGCACAGACGCTTATCGATTAAGAATTGGGCAACGATACGCACAAGGTACTTCGGCCCGCCTAAGTTGGGGACTCAAGTATTTTGCTCCATCTTGCAGAATTGAAGACGTTCTGCACATCGAATGTGGTCACTGCACAACATTTCTCTCCGTCAAGTGCGGCTTTAGCTGTGCTAGCCAGCAGCCTGACTGCATCCGTCGTTGACCTTGTCTTTCGAAAACCGAATTGATTCTCATAGAGAACTCCTTCCTTTTCGGCAATTGGAAGTAATCTGTTACAGATTATTCATTCAAATAATTTGCAAGTATTATTTAGAAGCCACATCAGTCAGTCCGTCTGTCTGTCACACGCACTTTTTTCAAAAGCGACTATATCGTTTGACATGAAATTTGATAAAAGGGTGGGAACTGTGAACGCCCAGATATGCAGTGAGTTACATCTTTCTATGTTAAGATTAAGGAGGTGGGGGGAGGTCTTCATATATGAAAAAGAGGATGTACATTTTTTTTTACCGAATATAGCCAATGAAAGGTCCTGATTAGTACTTTTCGATGCCAGTCTTAGTTTTGACATTTGTTCGAAAGGCGAGGAGTGCGATAGATCGAAAGTGATGATTTCTTTAAAGAACCCATTCTCAGAAATTATCCAACTGAAAAATCTGCAAACAAAAATCATGAAAGTACCTCTATAAGGTGTCCAGGCCCCAAAATACTCTCAATATCTATATCTACTCAAATTAAGATAATATTAGCATGCTACCATATTTTTAGAGAAATTGACCAAAACCCCCCTTAAGTTTGTCCTAAAGTTTATCCTAAAAAGAGTTATGCAGTAATATAGATTATACATTACGGGCTACGTACAAGTATAATAGTTCTGCACTCAAATATACTCACATAAGAAAGGAACAAAACCTCTTATACATGAAGCGCCGGGCTTCGGGCTTCGTACCTGAGGCACTAGTCTGAAAGACTACCATCCACCCCCTCGATCGTCCATAAACAGTCTCGCTTTCATTCTAGTTCTTGTTTTCCTTAATTATGCTCGTAAGTTGTATCCTACAGAGAACCAAAACTCATGGCATATAAAAATTGTGTATAATAAAAGTAAAACGCCCAATTTGGCAGCCAAAATTACGTAAAGGAAGTGATCCAAGTCTTTCCAAAATTAACCAAAGACGATTGTCCTCTATCTTTTGTCCATCGCCACCTGTGCTCCGTCCTCTGTCCCATCCTCTGTCTTCTGTCATCTGATTAACATTTTTAAAACGATCTTTCAGTTTCTTCTGGAATGAAATCTAATCCTGAAAGTCTGCTCTTTTTTAACTCCTCAAAACCTAGTTTGATTGAATTCATTAGAATATTAGTCAGTCATCTTTATTATATTATTTTACGTGCGTATATGCACGTTCAACCGATCAGAATCTTGAAATTACCACAATCACGTTTATCTTTGGGTAATAATATCTAGAATCTAGGTTGGCACAATATATTTCTATGTGATATAGAGTTATGAATATTTCATTAATGAACAGAGGCTAATCATATCCAACGTGCTTTTAAATGTCAAGTTGAACACCGTGTCCGATATTCAAAGAAAATGATTTATTTAGGGGAAACGCCTATTACTTACACTTTATAAATTGGCTGTAATTAGTAAGGTACCCACCGGAAGTGCTGACTAAATGGGCTACCATGAAAAAAATTAAACTTCCAAGTCATAAATTGTATGAATTCTTTTCATTAATAAATTTGTTAAATAAATTAATACTCGACACGTAATACACAATAACTGTTAACAAAACTTCAGTCCCAACCGCACACCCCCTGGGTTTCCTCAATGCCCTTTGGAAACTGCATTTGCTACTTATTCTTTTCATTTATGCCGAATTCACCGGCTACTTGCAATTTCTACATGAAAACATGAAATTTTCACCTTGATAATTCCCACTGTGCACTTAATATTTGGAGAATATGCCAGCCTCAGACCTACGTGCGTACGAATATGCCATTCCATCGCCCCAAAACCCTAAATGGACGACCATATAAAAGCTCAAGCCGGTGGACCGTTGAAGTCAGTTCAAGTTTAACATTCATTTATAAAACTTATTACATAAGTAAAATCGCAAAATGTCATTCAAGGTTAGTATACAAATCGAGCCAATTAAGGTGTACGACAATTGGAATATTCATGTGGTACACGTTACCTGCCGTTACGAACGGAACTTCTTGTGATTTTTTAGCCGGTCCTCCAAAAGTATCGGAGTTTTTCTTGAATACTAATTCACTATAACTTCATGATTTCAGTTTGTTGTTGCTCTTGCCTTTGTTGCTGTCGCCAATGCAGGACTTTTGCCAGCCGCTCAAGTATACAGTGCTGCTCCCGTTGTAGCCGCTGCTGCTCCAGTCTTGGCCAAATCCGTCGATGAATATGATCCACATCCACAATACAACTTCGCTTATGATGTCCAAGATGCTTTGACTGGAGACTCAAAGAGCCAAGTTGAATCTCGTGATGGAGATGTTGTCCATGGTCAGTACTCCTTGATCGATGCCGATGGACACAAGAGAATTGTTGACTACACTGCTGACCCAGTCAATGGATTCAACGCTGTCGTTCAACGTCAACCATTGGGAACTGCTGTTGTTGCCAAAGCCGTTGCTCCAGTAGCATACAGTGCTCCTCTTGTGGCCAAAGCTGTCGCCCCAGTAGCATACAGCGCTCCCCTTGTCGCCAAGGCCGTCGCCCCAGTAGCATACAGTGCTCCCCTTGTCGCCAAGGCTGTCGCTCCAGTAGCATACAGTGCTCCTTTGGTCGCCAAGGCTGTAGCTCCAGTTGCTTATGCTGCTGCCCCAGTTGCTGCCTACCCAGGACACGCTATCGTTAAGACCTCATTCTCTTCTCCAATTGTTTCTTATGCTCATTAAGAAAAAGGAATATGATTGACCGTGATACCATAATTTATTGACCTCCTTTATAAGGAATTTGCACCATTTTAATAAACTTTACTTGTTTTGCACAAAAAATTCAAAGCAGGGTTGTTAATTTTATTCCTAATATATAGAACGATAAGAACATATTATACCAAAGAGTGAATTCAGAAGATATACCTGTCAGCCTTAATGTTGGTACATTATTTATGGCTTAATCGCACCAGTTTTCTGTACTATCTACGCATTCAATTGCTTCACCAGAATAAGCCCAAACGGTGCGAGGCCTCATTTTCACTTAGTCTTAGAAATATTTACTTTTTGTAAAAACTACTTGGGAAAAAACGAGTACCACGAAATCAATGTAATCGAAACCAACCAGAGGTAAGACTTACAACACCCAGAGGTAAGAAAATTATAAAGTTCTATCACTAACGACTCTCAAGTGAAAGTGAATTCCAAGGCAAATGGCTTACTATCCCTTGGAAATGAAAGTCATTGCTGACAAAGCACATTAATCACACTCACCTGACATCGTTGACGAGTTCTTACTGAGAAATCCTGAATCCAGAGTTTGGTCGACACTACAAACTGTATATTGTAGGAACGTCGGTAGGACATGCAAAACTAAATATTGGTTTCAAAAGCTACCTCCATCGCGTACACGGACGATATGGTAATATGATTTCATTACACTGCTCCCCCTTGTTATCCATGAAATTATAATATAATTATTAAATCACAATATTTTTTCAATTATTTATTAAATTATTATAAACTACCAAATCTGAAATTTTATTACTCCATTTTCAAATTTCGTCGTCAAAAATGTTTTTCCGATGTCATGGGCACCACGATTCACACCTGCGCGCGTCCGTACAAGTTGCACGCTCCGCCACAACACTGAACCTCCCTCAACCTGGCTCAAACCTGCCTCAACCTGGCTTCCGCAAGTCAAAATGACGCGTCGCACGCCTCTTCTCCTAATTGCGCTTTGTTGCTGGACGAAAGGCTTTAGTTGAGCCAAGGAGACCCGTTTGACCGTGCCTCGAAGTTAAGGCCATAATGCTGTCGGCCTCGCTCGAGGACTTCGAAAGGGCCAGGATTGGAGATCCCTAGGCACGTCAGCCACGCTTGGATACCGTCTGGGAACCTCACAATCAGACGGGAGTCTCTGGTTTTCAACCCAGACATGAAGGCATCAACTATCGCCTTGGCCAAAAAACGACGATAGATGTTTAACATGCCTAAGAACCTTCTGAGATCCTTAACAGTTTATAGAAACGGGAAGCTCGAAATAGCTTGCACCTTGACTTGGGCCGGTTGGATGCCTTTAGGGGTAATCAGGTGGCCGAAGAATCTTACCTGCGATTGTAGGGATTTGCACTTTTCAGCATGAAGTACTAGATTGACCTCAAGGAGACGTTGAGATGTTGAGAAATGCACTCGAGGTGTTCTAAATGCTCCGACTCAAAGGAAAACGTGACCAAAGCACCATCCAAATATACGAAACAGAAGTGAAGCTTTCGCAGTGCAGAGTGAATGAATCTCTGAAAGGTTTGTGCCGCGCTATACAGTCTAAAAGTCGTCCCCTCAATTCATTTCATCCTCTGTGGTGACTTTAATCTTCCCATGCTCTCCTGGCCCATTACTCCTGGCCTGACCTCCCTCCTTAATAACTCCACCCACCCTTTCCTTCCTCTATCTACTTTCATGTACACTTGTACGCTCTCCAGTTTAACCTTTTTATAAACCACATAGATCGCACTCTTGACCTTGTCCTGTCTAACTCTCCAGTGCGGTGTCTTTCCTAATCCGTCTTATGTTGCCCCTGACGCCCATCATCCTGCCCTGGCGACAATCAAATGCGTTTCCCTCCTCTATCCATTTACACGTGACCAAGCATTCAACACCTTTATCTGATCCTGATGAGGAGGCTCTACTAAGTGCGTATGCTCTTACCCCGTTTGGTTCACCACTGAAGTCCACAAAAAACACACTGCGAGGAAAAAGTTCCTGTCTTCTACAACCCTTGCTGATTTATTTTTTTCAAATCTCCACGTTCCTCGGTCAAATCCTTAATACGTAAATCCAGAAACGAATATTTGACCACTTTTGAAGACTCACTAAAACACGGAAACCCCCAAACTTTTCTGGTCCCACATTCGCAACTCCCGCTGCCCTGCCTAGTTATCCCTTCCTTCCATTAAGTTCACTGGTTCCTCACCTAACTTCCCCCAACTATCTTATGATTCACTCTGCCGCTACTTTTCCTCATTCTATGTACCTCCTTATTCCTCCAAATCTCTCCCGATACTGGATCTAGCCTGCCCCGCATCGCCTACCGTTCCTCTTCTTACCCCTCTTCTTATCGAGTACCTCATTGGTAAACTTGATGACAATGTCGGACCGGGCTACGATGATCTTCCAAACCTCTTTTTACTCAAAACTGGTTAGTCCATCTCCCTTCCCCTATCTCTTATCTTCAACAAAAGCCTCGAAGAGAATCATTTTACCGGCTTGTAGAAACAGACTCTCATCATCCCCATACACAAAAGTGGCGATCGTACGCTTGCCGAGAATTACCCACCCATTTCCCTTCTCTCCTCCTGTTCCAAAATCCTGAAAAGATATTTCAGCGACTGGTTGTCCGCCCACTTTAGCCACCACATAGTGAAAGAGCAACACACCTTTGTTAAGCGTAGGTTCTGCTTGACTTTACCAACTTTGTTGCCAAATGTCTAAATTCACGGCAAGAAGTACATACCATTTACAATGACTTCGCTAAAGCCTTCGGCACTGTAAATCATAAGATACTTCTATCCAAACTCTCGTCTCTAAAAGTTTCTACACCACTTGTTTTATGGTTTGCCTCTTAACTTTCCAATCGATCCTGCCGCGTCTCTTTTGACAGCTGCACTCTGCCCTCCTCTGGCGTCCCACAGGGATCTATTCCGGGCCCTTAAGCTGTTTTCCGCTATATCGTCGTCTATGAACTGTGTTTCCCTTCAATCTAACTCTTCAATCTAACCTGGAGTTCATTGGTGCTCGACTAATGGTTGAGCGCTAAACGTCAGAAAGTGAGGAATACCATCAGATACTGCTCCGTGATCTGGACACCCTTCCGCAACTGTGATTGTCTTGCCCTTGAAAATGTGCAACATAAATTCACCCGTTCCTTCTTCTTTAAGAAAAGCTTCCCTCGTGTGGGCCACTCCTCCCGCCTCCGCTTTCTGAAAATTTCCTTCCTAAAACAGCGTAGGTCCTATCTGGATTTATGCACATTGTTAAAGTTTTATGTGAAACAAAACCTTATTGGAATCGAGTCAATGTCTGTCTGTCTGTCACATCCGATTTATTCGGAAACAGCTAGACCGATTGTCACGAAAATTGGTGACGTGGCGCCATTTTTAAGGTTTTGTGTGAAACAAAACCTTATTAGAATCGATTCGATGTCTGTCTGTCCGTCTGTCTGTCTGTCTGTCTGTCTGTCTGTCTGTCTGTCTGTCTGTCTGTCTGTCTGTCTGTCTGTCTGTCTGTCTGTCTGTCACACGCGATTTATTCGGAAACGGCTGGACCGATTGTCACGAAAATTGGCAAGAGTATGTGATCTACCGTTCCCTTTACATGCAGTAACTGGCGCTATTTTGTGTTAAGTTTAAGGGGGGCTCCCCATACAGGTGAAAGGAGGCTGCAAATTTTTTTTTCACAGAATGTAGCCATGTGGGGTATCAAATGAAAGGTCTCAACTAGTACTTTTCGAAACTGATTCAATATTTGATATTTGGTGAAATATAGGGGAGTGAGGGCTCAAAATGTGACCTCCAAAAAGTGTAACAGGTCTCGTTCTCAGAACCTATCCAACCGAAAAATCCGAAAAAAATGACAGTAGTGCATCTATATGAAATCTAAGCATCAAAATATATCCGGTTGTGTCTGTGTGTCTGCACAAATAAAGTTAATAATAGTATATTTCCGTATTTTAGAAATTTACCCGGCACCCCCCTTATGTTCATCGCAGAAGTACAAAATTTAGCATAGGTGTAACGAAGGACATGGTGCACAATTTGGTCAAGTTTGAAGAAAATCCGACTATTATTAACAAAGTTATAGGGGGTGAAACTTTACAATTTTTCATGAATTTCGTGCACTCTACAACCTGCATGACGTCATCACCACATGTCAATTCGTCAATACCACAACGAAATGAGTTCTTATGGATGGGGGCGGAAAGAATTATTTTGTTTTAGTTTTTAGTCATTTGTATATGAATATCAGTTACTCCAACCAAACATGTGTGTATGTAGGTATATGGTATATGCGTGCTAATGAACTTTGCGGGTATTGCCTAATTCAGATAGATATAAGAAGTAAATCGGAAATATGGGTACGATCAATTGATATACGTGCATATATGTGTACAGTATTCGGAAATAGGCAGTTTGTTTGTTTAGGGTGAGCGTAATATCTACGGCTGTAATATGGACGTATGGCTCGTAGTTTGGAAAAATATGAAGGAGTATGTTGGATTTGTAACTATATACGGATAGAAAAATGTGCGTTGAAATTTCTTAGATAAGATGAACACAAAACCTTTATATCCGAAGCGCGAGCTTCCGGTATTCCGACTTGTTTGTTTTTGTTAAGTTTAATTGAGGCTCCGTATACATGTGAATGGAGGCTGCAAATTTTTTTTTCATAAAATGTGGCCATGTGGGGTAGCAAATTAAAGGGCTTAATTAGTACTTTTCAAAACTGGTTGATATTTGACATCGGGTGAAACGTAGAGGAGTGGGGGCTTAAAATATTACCCTCAAAAAGTGTAACAGGTCTCGTTCTCAGAACCTCTCCAACCGAAAAATCTGAAAAAAAATCAAAATGGTGCATCTCTACGAAATCTATACCTCACAATACATCCGGTTCCGATATCTGCACAAATAAAGTTAATAATAGCATATTTTCACATTGTATAAATTTACCCGGCAACCCCCTTATGCTCATCCCGGAAGTAGAAAATTCGGTATGGGGCTAAGGGATAATATAATGCACAACTTGATCAAGTTTGAAGATAATCGAGCTATTATTAATAAAGTTATAGGGGGTGAAAATGCCATTTTTCTACAACGTGTATGACGTCATCATCACATATCTATTCGTCAATACCACACCGAAGGGATTTCGTATGAATGGGGTCGCAAAGGATTATTTTGTTTTAGTTCTTTAGTCATTTGTATATGAATATCAATTACTCCAAACAGACGTGTGTGTATGTAGGTATATAGTATATGCGTGCTAATGAGGTTTGCGGGTAGAGTCTAATTCAGATAGATATATTTGTACATTAAACCAACCGTATTTGATATACGTGATATATATGTATATATGAATGATTTTGTGCACGGGAGGGTGTACGGGTACGATCAATTTATATACGTGCATATATATCTACAGTATTCGGAAATAAGCAGTTTGTTTGTTTAGGGTGACGATAATATCTATGGCTGTAATATGTACGTATGTCTTGTAGTTTGGAAAATATAAAGGATTATGTTGGATTTGTAGCTATATACGGTTAGGAAAATGTACGTTGAAGTTTCTTACATAAGATGAACATAAAACCTTTATACCCGAAACGCGTTACGATATTCTGACTTGTTCAAACTTTCCTCGGGTTTCTCGGCTCCGCCCCTAACAACATCACCTGCCGTCTTGCGTCTTACAACACACGTAACACAGACATTTTCAACGTGCCTTTGGCAGAGCTCGAAGTCTACTTTCATTCTCCGATTCCCAGGCTCCGCCGAAATTACAACGCACAACAGCTTGGTTCTATTAACTTCTTTACTTTAAGTAGTTTTAAGCATAGGATAAGATTATTGCTTTCTCCTCCTCCAGAGAACAATAAGTAATTGGAATTTACTCTGTTGTCCGTTAAATTAAATAAATAAATAAATAAAAGATCCTTTGCTCCACATACAAGTGAACAAGGAATACTCGTTTTTGGTTACACTATTTAAAAGTAGGCTTTTTTATTACGTCCTTTCCTAATAACTTCTCTCTCCTTCTTTTCATAGCTAAAATCTCGCTCAATAGGTTACGGTGGGCGGGTCACTTAATCCGTATGGATGCGGATGATCCAGCCCGGAAAGTCTATAAGGGCAATATCTATGGTAGAAAAAGAAGACGAGGCAGACCCTGCCTAAGATGGCATAGGTCAGGACGCCAGACAGCTTTAAGGGATATCGAATTGCTGGACCTCGGCGCAAAACCGGGATGTCTGGAGTTCCTTATTAAGGCAGGCCTAGATCGGATACCGGTCGTTTCGCCGTTGATGATGCTGATGAATTCCCGGTCAAGCTTTTCTATCAGCTTTGTTGTGAAATGCGCTCAACTTCTGCATCTAGGTTTTATATTTTCGTATAATTCCATGATAACTTTACTAGCTATGTCGTGAAGCAGGGACTTACTGACATCTCGGTTCTATTATTTGACAATCCATCGAGCACCACATATAAACAGAACCTCCTTTCTCTGCATTTATTTCTCAATAAAGAATACAAGATTTCAAAAATATATACCAAAGTAAAGGGACAACACAGATTTTCCCACATTCGTGTAACTTCATTCACTGGTGCAGTTCATCAACTTGCTTACCCTCATTGATGATAGTTCCTTAGTTCAAAGTTATTGAATTATGAGTAGAGGTAATAAATCTGAAGAATAGTTTCATGAATGAAAGTAAAAAAAATGAAAATATAAAGAAGACTATATGATGACCTACAGCAAGAAGGTTGCTGGTAACAAATTCTATCTACCATTATTTGCAACTTGTGAAACAAATCCCATAAAGTGCAATATTCTTCTCATTCCTTCAACTTAAATTGCAAATGTTGGCATCAGATTGCCACAAGTTCGACGTTATAATACTTTGACGTCAACCTAACATTCCTTAAGTGTAACTATTCTTACATACCTTTTCATTTTCATTACCAAACGTTTTATAAGTTGCAAGCCTTTGACTCGTAATGAATGCACCAGTTCCTCATTGTTTTTTCTCAATCCTTTAATAAAAAAAAATACATGATAACTTTGAAAGTATGCAAATTTCAATCCAAAATAAATTAAAACATGGTTCCATTCACCCCGTCTCCTCAGTACATCCATTGAAAGTAAAAAGCCCATATAAAAGGCGAAAACGAAATGCAGAAAATCAGTTCGAGTTTCACGACCATCCACACAAGATCATCAAATCAACTAAACAACTCACAATGGCGTTTAAGGTAGATACTTATGCAATTTGCTGGCAACCACGAATTTCAATGAATAATACTTTCTTTTTCATTTAGTTTGTTGCTGTCCTCGCTTTTGTTGCCGTAGTCAACGCTGGACTCCTTCCAGCTGCCCAACTTTACCACGGAGCTGCTCCAGTTTTGGCCAAAGCCGTCGATGAATATGATCCACATCCACAATACAACTTTGCCTACGATGTCCAAGATGCTTTGACTGGAGACTCAAAGAGCCAGAGTGAATCCCGCGACGGAGACGTTGTCCGTGGTCAATATTCCTTGATCGATGCTGATGGACATCAAAGAATTGTTGACTACACTGCTGATCCAGTTAATGGTTTCAACGCTGTTGTACAACGCAACCCTCTCGGAGGTGCCGTGGTTGCCAAGGCTGTTGCTCCAGTAGCTACTTATGCTGCTGCCCCAGTTCTGGCTAAAGCCGTAGCTCCAGCCCTTGCTTATCCCGCAGGACATGCTATCGTTAAGACCTCATTTGCCTCGCCAATTGTTTCATATGCTCATTAATTTATTAAAATGTACAATATTAGGTCGTAAAGGAAACAAATTATTTTGATAATAAAAACAAAGCCACATAAAAATAGAATCTTTTATTGCAATTCTATTTTATATACAGATCCTTTATATAAAGGCTCAAAATAAAAAGACCAATTTAATCCCACCTTGGAAATTACTAAAAGAGAAAGAACGATTCTGCTAGAGTCACTCATAAAATTTGGTATAGATTTCCACTCAAGATTTGTTATTTACTGTGAATTTTCCACATATATAAATCTAATACGGAATAATTAGTAAAATCTGTTGCCAAGTATTGAGTGGGATACATATGGCCTGATTCCTGATTTCTTAATATTTATACATAATCATGATACCTCGCAATGATCGACATTTCGATATTATCCAGATCACCCGTAGCTTTGTAACAAATAATGAACTCTACAAGGATTTCCAACAGCATACCTTTGGTAACTAAACTTCATGAGCACCTATGTCGCTCTTCCAATCAATCTTATCAGAAATCGCTTAAAGCGCACATCTTCTCTTTATCCCAGTTTCCAGATGCTCCTCTTACGTTGTCCGTGATGCTCGTTATCCTGCCGTTGAATTCTGTTCGCAAATCTTGAATTACTTCTTCTTCCTTTCTTCCCCAACTTAATGCATCCTGCTCATATCTTCTGGAGTATCCCAAAATTAAATATTCTTTATTTAGTCAAGTACTTCATTGGCAATCTTGATAACTCCTTTCATTTAAAGTCCGCCAATACATTTTCCTAGCCTAAACTCTCATTGTCCACCGCATACCGAATCACCACTCTATTTTCCCCCTCTTTTCTTATTCCAAAATCCTTGTGACATGTACCAACTCACTCCTCAACGAGGAATGCACATTATCTACCAAGGCCTTTGACTCTCTTAAACATGCAATATTTCTGTGTATATAGACTCGCCCTACTTAACATTTCCCTATCATTTATTCTTAGCATTAAACTTATAAAAATTAAGGACTGACGGTCACCGCAACGACGTTTGGCTATCGGAAACATAATGTGCTTAGTTTCTGAAATGTGCATACGCTCCTCGATAACGATAGCGGTTGTCCTCAGAATGCTAGCTTCCTCCAGCTTGAGCGGGAATTCCAGCGATATAAACTGGACATTCTGGACCTAAGCGAAGTAAAATGGTGGGGCGCTGGAGACTACCCCTACCCCCTTGCAGCAATGTGCTTTTGTACTCTGAAAAGCCAATGGTTGCAGACGCGAATCACGTGTCGGGTTGCTTCTGATGATTACCGTAAGACCCGCTCTCTTGACCAGAGGGCCGGTTTCTCACAGACTTCTAACTACTACATTTGAGCCAAGGTTAAGGAGCATCACAATTGTGCAATGCTTCGCACCAACGGGCACTTCCGATATAGTGGAGAAAGATGCTTTCTAGGAGCGATTAAAGGCAGTTCAGGGGAAGCTTTCTAAGAGTGACATTGTGATCGTGATGAGTGATCTAAAAGCCATGGTGGGATTTGAGAACAGCTTGCTCGTACATGGGATGAGGAAGCAAGGTCTTGGCGACTGTCATGGTAATGGTTGGAAGTTCGTGGATTTTTACAGCTTCCACCACCTTGACATTGGTGGCACACTGATCGAGCACATAGCCTACCATAAGGTCAGTTGGGTTTTAACTTACCGACGCCGCACCACTTCGTGATCAGCAGTAAGTTTATGAGTTGTCTTCTGGATATGCGTAACAGAGGAGGTGCTGACATCGGCCTCGAAAGAGATCACCATCTGATGGTCGCTTACGTTCCCTTCAGCATTCGTCACGTAGGGTTGGGGACCTGCGACCCCCCAAGTTCAACATCGACCGCTTGGACGACTCAGCTGTCACTCGACAGTGGGAGAGCTATCTTGCTGATCGAACGGCAGATCTATTGAGTAACGCGCCTGAAAATATCGATGAGCATTGGGCCACCATAAAAAAATGATTTCAGAACTGTATACCGCATCACGAAATAGATTGCATGTGGTCGCAAATCTTTCGATGGTCCTGTGAAGGACGCTAAAGGTCGACTTCTCATACACGATGATGAACAACTGAAGAGGTGGAAAGAGCACTTCACCAGGTTCCAAAAAGGGCACCCGTTTTGAGTGGGACAATTGGAGGGATATCTGCGTGCTCCCTGCCGTTGCAAGATAATAGCTAAAATAACCCTGGAACGCATCAAAGAGCATCTCAAAAGCTTGATCGACAGAGGGCAGACTGGTTTCCGCTCCGAATTGTTCTCTTCGCTTCACCTGCTCTTCATCGATTTCTAGAAAACGTTTGATAGCGTAAACAGGGAACGAATCTGCAGTGCTCTACCTAGCAGGGGCCTTCCGGAAAAGCCAATAGCTGCTATCAGAGCAGCATATGATGGGCGCAAAATGTCACGTGCTGCGCCCAGGTAAAATCTCGGAGGATTTTGACTTGCAAAGCAGAGTCCGCCAGGATGGCATCCTATAGTCGATATTATTTCTTCTTGTTATCGGTGACGTTCTTCATGCTGCCTTGTCCGGAGGACGTAGAGGAATTCAATGGACGATGACACCTTTCCTCAAACAAGCTGACGACATCTGTTTGGTCTCTCACCGGGTCAGTCGCTTTAGAAAATTAGTTCTAATGTGACCTTCTATGACCTTGTCCATCGTTTTAAGTAAGAGCGATGTTAGGCAAATTGATCTGAAAGATTTAGGGTGAAAAGGATCCTTCTTACCCGCTTTCGGGATTAGGTCCACTTTTGTCCGCCCCCATGCCCTTGGTATATATCCCAGGGCTACACTGCCTCATACAGCCCTTTGAAGAGACTCTAAGATGATTTTTAGGCCTCTCTGAATTAGTGCTGGGAAGATACCATCTACTCCGGGTGATCTCAGTGATTTAAAAGTTCCCATCGCGCGCCTTACCCTAGCTTCCGAGTTCTTTTTTTAGTTTCCAGTTCTCCTCTCTTTTCCTTTCATTCGTAGTTGGAGTGTCAGACAGATTTTTGCCACTTGGCGCCGTGGTGTAGGACCCCGGGAAATGACTTCTGAGAAGCAGGTATACTCTGTTCTCATAATTCTTGGTAAATGTCCCATTTTCCTTCTTCAAATAGGCAGAAGATATTGCTCCATTTTTGGTTGCAGCTTTGTAAAGCGTGGTTGCTTCTGTGATTTATTCAATCCCTTCACAGAATTCCCTGAAGCTGTTCCATTTTGCTTCCCTGATCGCATTACATCAGTATATTTTTGTACCTCTACTAGTCCCCGGTTTCTTTTGCCCAGTTGAAGAGTTTTCGTACCTATGTTCTCATTCGGGCTAAGTTCATGTTCCACCAGGGTACATCCTTTGATGGCTTAACTGTCTTAGCCGGACAACTCGCTTCATATGGGCCAATGACGACTGTGTTAAGGTTTTCCACCACTGTTTCTCGTTCCAGTTAGCTCTTGATGTCACCGCCCCCTTAAATGTGAGCCATATTGTTCCTTAGATGCATTGCATAGGAATCCCAATCCGTTCTTCCTTATTATTTTTATTTATTTCAGAGTTACTCTCGATGTCGAATCTGATTACTCTGTGTTCAGACATACAGGCCTCATCCAACATCCTCGAATTTCTGATCAACCCGTTCATTAGAGTATTTCCTAGAGGTATGTCTAGTACCTCTGGTCTAGTTCTGGTCACAAATGTTGGAGTATTTCCTATGTAATATATTTCTAACTTACTGCTAAGAATAAATTCAAGAAGGTACTCACCTCTTCGATTGGTGTCGCTACTTCCCCAGGCTTCCTGATGGGCGTTGACATCGCAGCCGAGGTGAAGTGATAACGCCCTCTTCTCACAGTACTTCACCAGTTTAGCGACTAGCTCCGGTGGTACCCGGATGTCGTCTCCTGGGAAGTAGCTCGATACCCCGTCTGCCTCTCGAGCGCTCCTCCCGGTTTCCAGTGAGACTCGGATAGCCCCAGGGTCCCTAGTCAGGAACTCTGAAAAACATATATATTTTAAATTACGTTTAAGAATTATGAAAGCTCTTGGTTTTTCACAAGAGAAGTCCCAAGTTACCTGAATGATTCCTCCTTGAACATCGCGAATCTGCTCCGGTACACCAGGGCTCCTGAGCCAGCACTATTCCAATGTTTTCCTTGGAACTTGCCCTTGCAATTACCGCAGATGCAGCTTTCGCATGGTGGGGATTTATCTGGGCTATCTTAACGCTGACCATTGGCTCTGTTATTGTTTGGAGCTCTTCTCCACCGTCGGATTATCACTAAGACCTAGAAAGTCTAGGTCTAGGTCGTCCAGCTTCTGCTCTTCACTGAGCAGCAAGTCTACTTCCCTGGATGATCCAGTCCTTCTCACCTCTATGGCTTCCTAGAGTTCTTCGAGAGCCTCGGTATGTTTTCCACCCGGTGTCTTCTCCGAGGTGTCTTTTCTGGGCGTCAATCTGGATACCTGGCATCAAGATCAAAAGCCATGCTAATATCCTAGAGGAAGTATCACCAAAATTCGGGGGTTCTCAACAGACTATGTCACTTGCAAACCAAGCTGAGTGGAAAATCGAGGTCGCAAGATTACCACACAGTATTCTTCGGAGTGTAAATACTTTCGAATACGCAAGGTATGGCGATGTCGTGTGATTCTCTGAGATACCCCAAAGTTATCCAAACGGAAGTAGTCGCAATCCTTAACGTCAGTCGATGCCTGAAGCATGATTCGAGGCCCTATGTCACTAGTCTCGGCATACTCTAAAATTCAAATTGTCAATGTTGCAGAGAGGAGAGAAACATACTCATGCACTTCATTGTGATTGCGTAGCTGTACCCAGAACCTGGCTTCGCACCTTACACGAACAATTTTTTAGAGATCTTGGAGAGACTCTGATTATTTGGCAGGAGAGATAGAAATAAAATCTTTTGGAAAGGCTACGAATTGACTCTGAGCCGGAGGTTCTACTCCTCCTTTCGTTTCTGGCCTGCCTCGAAAAATCTGAGCCGGCTAAGTTCTGCTTCCCTTGTCCCTCTTAGGACAATCATAACCTTATGAGTTTGAGCCTCGTGGGTATTTACTCGACCTGCTCCTTTCCTTAGTTGATAAGCCATTTTGTCCAACTTTGCAGTTAAAACTAAGCTTTGTGAGCTTTGACTTAGTTAATTTAGAATTATCTTCAGATAATGTCCACAATTTATCCTACGTTGCTACTGTCTGAGCTACTTGATTTTGGATCTTAGACTAGTACTAATAGTAGGAACAGCTAGTAGCCGATGTGCGTATTTTCTCCCACTGGTATTCACTATCTGCAAATAATAAATATGCAAAGACGTTATATAGAGGCCGACATGCAGAATCTTACCTGAAATGTGAATCTTAGTCACGTAAACTCCATAATGTATCACGCCCAACATCGAGCAGAAAACTTTGTCTCTCAAACATTAAAGGACCAACCTACAGATATCCACATCAATATTTTAACTGCGAGGCTAATCCGTTTATTGACAAAATGTTGACACATTTCATAATCTCATTAAATGTGATATTTACCCTGTCCGCACGTAATACAAATTACTTGAACCGCTTAGACTTGCTTACCGCCCACAGAATCGATATGACGTCAATCAAAACGAGTACTTTTGCATGAATAAAAGTGAAAAGGTCAATAAAAGCCTTCGGGGAATCAATCTCGAAATTCCTCCCAGTTTGCATTTAATCTCAATTGCTCTATTCAACAGAATACACTTTGATTTATCAAAAACATAAATCAAAACATGGTCCAAATTCACAGTGAAAATGTAGGGAAGGAACACCACAGCGTACACCTTTTGGAAGTCTAATGATCGGGGGTCAGAAAATGCAAGGTGCTCTTCCCTGTTTTTGCGAAGATACTTGTTTTTAAATCATGGAGGCTACGAAAATCGATACAAACATTAATAATTTAACTACGCTATAAGTCAGGTTTTCTACTGTTTTCAATTATTCCGAAATGAGGTAAAGTTCCTCTAATGCAAATTTTAACTCATAAATCCAAGAGAACCGAGTGGTCAACCTTTGTTTACATCGCATCTTAAGAATTGCCCCAAGTTACTTGTACCTTACCAAAGCCAGATTCAATTCAAATTACAACTCGTTGACCTACATTTTATGAAGTAATTGTATCAAGGGGAAGATGATCGTGTATCGCAAATTTATTTCTTGAACGCTCAATGTGTATCTTTTGCCAACAATATGCATGGTCAGTACAATGACCACTTCCCAATGTGTGAACCAGTTTTTGCGCGTACGGCATCTGAGAATCGCAGCCGCTATTCGCCTAATTAACATGTGAAAATAAGAGTCTGTAACAAAGTAAACAGGCAAATCCCAAAGCCACCTGTCTCCATTAATTTTTCCATGACCAATTCAACCCTTTCCTTTCGCTCAAATGACGAATACAAGGACTAACTTTCAACATATTTTTTAAGACATGCTAAGGGGATACATTGTGCAATAAAAATAAAACTAAGATACCTTGGAAAGGTGGTGGTAAATCTTTGGTTCTGATAACAATAGAGTCAACTGAATCTTTTAAACACTTAAGTCAATCATAGATTCCGGGCGAGATTTGGTAGGAACACTTCCTTCTTGCAAAAGTGTCTCAAATTAGCCATATCGCGATCAGTAATTCATAAAGCCCCTTAACGTTCAATGGTAACCAGTGCGGACATTTCAGTGTTACTCTGCACGTAAATTGCCTCAATCCGATCCAATTTCTTGATATCAATTTGGAGCACTTGGATGTGATCGTTCAAGGTCGTCTCAACCTGATCTGATGGTAAATGAAGTACATATAATTGCCATTGTAGTTGGTCTTAAGCCGGTCCATTTCGGAGCTGTTATTGCTTTTGCTGATCACCTTGTATATCGTTGACATGACTCCGATCGCATCAAGTGCATTACGTAGGTACAAGAAAAGTGCCTGAGAATAATTTCGTAAGCTCGTATGCTTACTTCCTTTGACCATGGTAGAATCTCCGGTGTAAGCAGGATCAGTTCACAAGTCCAGTTCCCAAAGAGTATAAAAGGGTAGAACATCGAAGGGAACATCATTCAGTGTTCCGTGTTGAGTCAAGAACGTATAAGTAGATCCCCTATACATCCTCGCAAAAATGGCTTTTAAAGTAAGTACGCCTTTTGGGGCTCAGTCTACACTAATTCTAAGCCCAAAATACAGTGTAATCAATCTGAAATCATTTCCCTTGTATTCCAGCTTGTAACAATTCTAGCTCTAGTAACAGTCGCTTCCGCACAGCTTTATCAGGCAGCGGCACCACTTAGACGTGTTGCAGTCTCGCAACCACTGTTGGCGAAAGTTGAAGACCAACCCGATCCCAACCCACAATATAACTTTGCCTATGACGTCCAAGACAGTTTGTCCGGTGATTCAAAAAGCCAATTTGAATCTCGTGATGGGGACCTTATCAAAGGTCAGTACTCGTTGATTGACGCTGATGGCTACAGGAGAGTTGTCGACTATACTGCTGACCCAGTTAACGGTTTCAACGCAGTGGTCAGTCGTGAACCTTTAGCCGGTGCGGACGCTGCGAAAGCTGTTGCTGCACCGTCGATTGTTAAGGCGTCTCCCTTCGCCTACGCTGCCACACCTGGCCTGTTAAAGGCTCCATTGGCTCAAGTCGCGGCACCATCTGCATTTATCAGAGCGGCACCATTGGCGGCTGCTGCTCCGGGTTACCTGGCCTATGCTCATCACTGAATCTCATTGAATCAATACCATCCTCTTCACTATTGTTACAACTTCACTCATCTGGCTTTGTTGGAAAAATGGAAACATTGTGATAGTAATATAATTTGATGCTGAAATAAAAAAAATTGTACAATAGTAGATTATTGTTTTACTGGAGGCAATGGGTGAGATGTTCGGGATTTAAAGTCGGAAAGGAAAATTCTGATAGTAAATTACACTATTGAAATAGATTAGAAAAAGGAATTGGAAGTAAGGGGAAAAAGGGCACTTTTGATGATGTTCTACAAATGATGACAAGAGCTGAAAAAATGCAGTGCACTTAATGGAAAAATATGATTTCAATAGCTAAAATAATATATTATATTACCGTTCCATAGACGCAGACTCTATTCACAAAATCCATAAAATAGAACATTAATTTTTTCATTAATTGCACCTGTTACTAGTTTCACGACTCAAGGAGAATCCTCATCCTTCCTTCGTCTTTGCCGCCGGCTCGTCTAAAAATCTCATCTAGTTGTTGGCATCTTTTTCTCTCCCTACAACATGGCATTTTTATAATTCTCTGATTATCTCAAATTCGTAGTTTCCATAGGGTAGGTAGGTAGGTATCCTGTGATGCGTCGTTTTGATGCCGAAACTCCTAAAACAATGACTGCTTTTACGAGACAGTCCAGACAGACATTCAGAGCCAGCCCGTAGCATTTGCGAAGAAAAGCAGCTCTCCAACCTATCACCTAAAGATCTCGTTAGAGTCCTGAAAGGATCCTCGCCTAGTGTCCGTAGCCCGATTCCAGCTAGAGCTGGGCAATCGCAAAGGAAGTGCCTGAAGGTTTCCTCTTCTTCTCCGCAATTTCGACAATGCAAAATGTAGGATATGTCGCCTTTAGACCAGTACCTCGTGCATACCGCCGTATTCTTGTGGCGGCACAGCGGAGGCGTGAATCACCCATCGGCATCGCCGACAGTGTGAACGCCTTCGCTGATGGACTCATTCTTTCCATTGCTTTCGAGGACATTGCGAACTATGCATTTGCGGACTCCTCCGAAAATATCGCAACATCACTATTGAAAGTAGTTTCTCCCAACCGGTTGCGTACGATGTGCAGCACCACATTAACACTCTCGGCTCTCAGATATTATCAAAGGTGCGTCCCATATCACCCCAGAAGCTACTTGTTGCAAAGAAAGAGTTCGATGATCTTGTAAAACAGGGTATTTGTAGGCCTTCCAATAGCTGTTAGTCATCTCCACTCCATATGATTCCTGAACCAAACAGCGAAGCCTTGAGGAAATACGCGTCTCAATGCTCAAACAATTCTCAACCGATACCCCAATCCACTCAGTCATGACTTCACGCATTGCTTAACAAACTGCCGTTTTTCGACGACCTGGTATCTGGCGGAGACGTATGATTAAATCCCTGTAGCTCCCGAAGATCTGAGATATATAAACGGCTATTTGCACACAACTCCTCGAGTTCACCAGGATGACATTTGGATTGTGCAACGCTGCGCAGACGTTCTAGAGATTCATCCACTCTGTCCTACTAAACTTAAACTTCTGTTTCGTCTACATGGATGCTCTTTGAAGATTTGGAACATTCGAGTGTATGTTTCAACATTTCCTTGAGGCCGGGCTCGTTCTTAACGTTAAAAAGTGAAAATTCCTACAAAATCAAGTGAAATTTTTCGTCCACATGATTACCCCTAATGAAATCCAACCATACCCAGACAAGATCGAAGCGATCAAAAACTTCCCCTACCAATCGTGGTGAAGGATCCGCGAAGGTTTTTGGGTAAGTTAAACTTCTATCGCCAGTTTCTGCCTAGCGCCGTTCATCGCCAAGCAAACCTCAACGCTTACTTGTCTGGACCCAAAACAAAAGACTCGCGTAAGGTTGCGTGGTGTACTGAGGCCATCCAGGCGTTTGAAACCGTCAAATAACAGCCGGTTGATGCTACACTTCTGGCATTTCCTCGGTCAGTTGCAATCTGGAAAAGGCAACGTCGTTGTAGACGCTTTATCACGAATCTCAGAGATTACAGTCCCCGCGGCGATCGATTATACGGCAATCGCGAAATGCAGAAATTCAGAGCCTGAGGACAAACTCAAAGTACAAGTTAAAGAAGTTTACTATCTTCGTCTGAAACTCCTACTTATTCTGCGAGACCTCGGACCCTTAGTCAACTAAGCGCGTCCATATCGTCCACCTCGATATTATTGGCCCTTTGCGATACTCGCACAGTTACAAGTTTTGCTTCACAATCATCGACAGGTTTACGCGGTTGCCTGAAGCACCTGTGACTGAAATTACGTCACAATCAAATGCCGAGGCCCTCTGTCGACAATGGATGCCGCGCTTTAGTGTACTTGCCGTAATCGCCGTAATCATCTCCGACCCTGGAATGCGATTTGAGTCGACTCCTTTTACGGAGTTAGGCAAGCTCCGGGGTTTCAAGCGCTAAAGGACCACGACATACCCCCTAGTGCAATGGAATGCTGAAACGTTTGCATTGAACACTGTTCGCGCGGGTTCAGCTGGGGGCGGAGTGATGTGGCGGCACAGCGGAGTCGTGAACCATCGAGCGCATCGCTGGCAGTGTGAATGTCTCTGTCGGTGCACTAAACCATCGCTGACACATTTGGCGGCCTGGCATAAGGCCAATGGAATACAGGATAATATGTGGCAGAATCCAAACTGGACTGCGGATCAATAGAAACTGAAGGTGGAATACTAAAGCGAAGAGAAATTAATTTTTTTTAAGGAGATATCCCGATAAAATGAATAACACTATAATGCGGTTTCACTTCGATAAGAAGTTTAAAACACGCTGGAGCAACAGGGCAGGTTGGGAAGGCAGTGACCTACGGTTTAAACCAGTAACACATTATCCGGTACACTAGCAGATCCCTCACAGCAGGAGGAGCGGAAGCCGGGGTTATTGGTCCAAAGCAAACGTATTTTGAACCAATAGGGAATCGTACTACCATATTTCAGGCGAAAATATACCCCATAAATGGATCCCTCTAACTATGGGGGACGGAACCGACTGCCAAGCGGCTCTTGGGACACCTCGGGCCAACCAGATGAATTCCAAACGGACATTAGTCCGAAAAGACTCAAGGCGTTCACCTCGCTTAATTAGGTGTGGATTCTCTACGTTACTAGGCGAGCTTAGCTGGAATGGAAGAGTCCGAGATACTTATGAGCGGATACAAACCCAAGCGCTAAAAAGGTTGTTTGAACATCGGCATCACTAAAATCCGCTTTGAATTTTCTGTTTCAAATTTAATTTCGGCCATTCGATGAGGTACATTTTGAAGAACCAACTTTTACGCCCTCTATAAAATAACTAAATAATGAAAAGATAGATAGATTCTGTAAGAAAAAGTTGCATGGTCAGATTAAATGAAGAAGCTAAGAAAATAATTCTTAAAAAATTTTCCTTTTTAGTCTTCTAATACGGACTAGTATCTTAAGCCCTGGAATGAGGCAGTCAAAATGCAAACACCCATACCTTACCCGGGACTTTTGAAAAACTAGACGTGGTACTCCCACAGGCAGAAAAATATCTAATTACCTAGCGTAAGGCTCACGACCTGACATATGTGGGTAGCAATGATCTGATAAGTTGACAAGCACTATACTTATACTAACCATCAGGCAAAAGCGAGTTATATGACATAGGACGCTTGTGTGCAAGAGGTGCTAAAAAGGACGTGTTGAGCTACGAAAATACTTGAGGGTACAGATTTGCAGAGAGAGGAGCCTTGGGTAACACTTGCTGTCACAACATATTCCTTCGGTCCGTCGTCCGTCTCGTACCAAAAAAGTCTTTCGGAAAGGTAATTCTCGATTATCCGAGCTAAGTAACCAAGGACATCCAGTTTAGCCAGGGTGCTCTTAATCCAACCCCAGTGGACCGATTTAAAGCCGTTCCTAACATCCAGCGTCACCACAACGCAGCACTTACCAGCGAACGATGCCTCCCGGGCCAGGTCTATGACCGTTGCAATGGCATCGGCTGTGGACCGCGTTCTGCGAAATCCGAACCGCCACTCCGAGAGGCCACCCGCTAGCTCGATGAATGGAAGCAGCCTATTGTATACCACCCTCTCATTCATCTTCCCCATAGTGTTTCAAAGACATATAGGGCAATATGAAGAGGGTGCCCCAGGAGGTTTTCGGGGCTTCGGTAGCAGAACCCAATTCTGCCTTTTCCACTGCGCGGCAAACACTCCTCCCACTATGCACGATTCAAATGTACTTATGATTCATGCGGGCCTAATTTTAGCTGTCAACTTCAGGGCTTTGTCATCCAATCCCGGAGCCTTATTAAACCCAATTCGTCCACAGATCTTCCGTAGTTCCTCCTTGGTCACAATGGCGATTAAGAAAACGTCCTGTTGAACCATTGGATGAGATCCCCTTTCTTCCTGTTTTGTGAAAAGGATTGCGATTGTTTTGAACAAGAGTCGCGGGCACGTCACTTGAGGTGATTCTTCGCATGCCTTAGTTACCAGTTGACATAACTGGCTCCAGACCAATCAACCAACAACATCAAACCGCACTGGTCAAACACAAACACGAACAAGAATAAGGATAGGAGAATACAACTTTGAGACCGTTGACAATTTCTCCTATCTAGGGTCGAAAATCACAACCGATAACAACTACGATGATGAAATCCGCGCACGGTTGTTGTCAGCCAACAGAGCCTATTTCAGCTTACAAAGACTGTTCCACTCGAAACGTCTCACCATAGGGTCAAAGCTCTTACTGTACAAGACTATGATCTTGCCAGTCCTCATGTATTCCTCGGAAACTTGGGTTCTTAGCAAGAAAAATTGCGAACTCTTGGCCGCGTTCGAGAGAAGAATCCTCCGAAGAATTTTTGGCCCCCTACATGAAGATGGACGATTCCGTAGCCTACACAATGACGAAATCTATGAGCGATACCATGACCGTCCGGTTGTGGATAAAATCCGGCTCAATAGGTTACGGTGGGCGGGTCACTTAATCCGTATGGATGAAGATGATCCCACCCGGAAAGTCTATAAGGGCAATATCTATGGTAGGAAAAGAAGACGAGGCAGACCCTGCCTAAGATGGAGCGATGGCGTGGGCCAGGACGCCAGACAGCTTTTAGGGATATCGAATTGGTGGACCTCGGCGCAAAACCGGGATGTCTGGAGTTCCTTATTAAGGCAGGCCTAGACCGGATACCGGTTGTTGCGCCGTTGATGATGATAACTGGCTCACTTTTTCCAGCGGTATTCCCTTCGGGTCGTAACCTGTTTCTAAAGCCGCCAGGAATGTCTCTTTCTCAAAAGGTCCGATGAACTACGCAACTATCCTCGTTTTTCCGCTCCTGTTTCTCACTCAACTGTCGCCTATCACGTTCCTGATGTCGAGGAAAATAGCCTGGTGGTCATTATTGGTGTAATGTTCACTCACCCGCCAGACCATCTCTCTCATCAACGAGGTACTGAGGTAGGTCAGATCGATGATTGAGTCTAGCCCTCTGCCTTGGAAAGTGGGCACGCATCCAACGTTGGCTAGTACGGTATCCAGCTCCGTGCAGGTATCAAGTAAGATTTGGCCCCTGGTGTTCGTTACTCGACTTCCCCAGCCTAATGCCCACGCGTTGAAATCTCCGGCTATGATCTTGGAGCTGTGGTCCCTTGCGTCCAACACCAAGCTGTCGAGCATCTCCTCATATTGCGCTAATGTTGCATTTGGAGGAGCATAACAGGCGGCATTGACTTTTGCCCTTACAAAGCCGGCTTCTGGGAATGTCATTGTTTCTTGAATGGCTTGTCATCCACATGCCCATATCGATGTTTTTCCGATGAGTATCTCACCCACGTTGCATTAACGTAATTTCGGTACGGTTCACGACTCTCGAGTTCATTTATGCGTTGCCCAAGTGAAACAAACGCTGTTGCAGCACTTCCGGAGCCATTCATCTATTAGAAGGACAGTAATTCATATGAATAAGTTTGACTTCGAAACTCAATTGAATCTTCCGAAAATTTCCGAGTGTATCTATTCTGTATCATATTATTATACAACCCCTTTTGAGCTCATATTCCACGGACATATCATATCAGTTAACTCACCGCATTAAACTGATTACGGCGTTCAGAAAGGAAATACATAATATACACTTAACATGGGATACATTGTCCCAAAACTTTCGAAAATCCTTCCCTTAAACCGTAAAATGTGATCAAAATTTATTATGCAGAAATGTGGTAATGAAATTATATCCATAACGTATGCTCAAAACAACAATACACCTTGAAGAAACCTTTTCAACAGAGAACCCAACTCCCTGGAGTTTTCGCGTCAAACCCCAAGGCTCTTGCATTCAATGCTAGCAAGGCCAACCCGTACCCAGACACAAAAAATGTATCTTGCCAAAAGCGAAACATATCGATCAATCTTAAATTTTCACCGCTTATGTCAAATTCACTAAAAGGTGGCACTTTTACAATTCAACTTCGGGGATGAAATGGTTGAGAGCTGTTCTGTGCCGTGACATCGGCATCGTGCTCGATTCAAGGAATATAACATGAAGCCGGCCGGCATGTCATACCCGTCGTAATCTACGAATATAGCTACCATACTACACCACACAATACATGCAATAGACGACATACTTACTATTGTTTCCATCCTTTAACATTTTCACGACATTCGCCCTTGGAAATGTGATGGCGGTAGTGAAAATTTCTAACTTTTTCCGGAGCATATCATCAAGATGGTCCTTTGAGAATTCACATTTTCATATCAGTATCGGACCCACATAAATACTGGACAATTTAGGAGGAAAAACTCATCCGTCTTGCTGTCACCTACTCTTTGAGTCGGACGTGAGGAAGGGTGTACAGCTGATTAGGGTGGATGGCTGTTTCAAGTACTTGAATAGTTTTAATTCGGCTAAGGCTCACCTACATTTTCGTAGATATTGAATATTGCTCCCATTCTTGGTGTTGATTAGTAACGAATAACATTGTTAAAGGAGTCAATTTAGACTTTAGTTGAAGAGGAAAAGCGCTTTTATCTCAACAGGCATAATTCTAGCTAATACAACTGCCAAATATCCAATTAAAAGAACCAGTTTTAGCAGAACGGGGGATGAAAATTAATCTTATTTTTGGAAGGAAACGTTTTTATTGAAATCTTAAACATTTCAGCCGAAAATACTTGAATTATTTGAAATTTTCATAGAAACTGAAAGCATAATGGAAAATATATGTTATTGCTGCGGAAGATCCTATTACCAACCCACAGGATAGCTGGTTTCTTGCTGAGATATTGTGGCCCAGACGATAGGTAGACTTTATCTACATAATATGCAAATTTACCAAAATTCCGCAACTACTATCGCACACAATGTACTCACAAATTCGAATTTGAACTAATGATCTGACCTAAATATGAGTATTATCATCGAAAGTGAATTACCATGCCAGATTTGAGTTCCGATTACAGAGAAAACCGGACTTCTGCAGTCATACACCACCTTCACCCGAACAAGTTTCGCTTAATGCTATTTTGACCAACAAAAATAAATGGCCAGCAACTCATTTGCGCAGACCAGTTATCATACGCCAAATTGAACAACACAATACTCGTAAGGTGCTGTTGGTTCCATTGATAATCAGTGTTGAACTTGTTCTTCCAATTATTAAAAAAAAATCCGGTGTTTTTTGCGCAATGTCGGTAATGCACTTTGGATGGGTTGTTGCGTCACGTGATTGCAGAAACTGGAAAGTATGCTTTAAATAGCTCGTCTTGCTAGCGGAAAGGAAAAGTCATTCACCTGCTTCATATCAGTTGGTGCTACCTTGACACATATGTATGAGAAGTAAAGAAAAAAGGTTGTCTGATGCGATTGGGAATGGCTCCCAGAAATATGAAATATAATATACTGAAGAGAATTCAAGAAAGAAATTGTTCCATTTGCAAAATGCAATCAGCCAATATCTGATTTGAAAACCTTTTTCGATGCTACCTACTTTGTCGTGGTGAGGGAGCTCAATGAGGAAAATCCTCTAGGAAACACGAGGTGACACCTGAAGCAAAACGGTCATCAAAACCCCAAGCCAAGGTGTGACTACTGTGCCGAAGGCCGAATGTTCCCAGAGGCTAAAACGCGACCATAAACGGGACTCTGCCGAGATCGACTTACTTTTCCTGTGTGTGTGGTCATGGCCGCCAATTATGAGAAACTAAAGAGAGAGAACACAAAAACCTATTAAAAAACTAAAATTAAATCTCAATCGTGATGATCCAACCCCGTGTGAAGGGGCAACCCTAAGTTCATCGATGGGGAACCTGAATCTAGACCCAGATCCTCCACTTACTCAAGTGGGAACCAATCGAATTGGGACCCATTCCTTCACGGACGAGCCGAAGCAGGGGAAAGATTCGTTTGGAGCACCTGCGGCTAAGGGGAAACCGAAGCGGCAGCGGTGCTCAGACGATACCAACTCTTTGATACAAGAGACAGCAAAGAGGGCTCGCCGGCAACGTCTAGGCCTTCATTTGCAGCCAAGGCTATCGAAGCCGATCGATAGGTCTTTTATGACGACACTATTCCATCCCGTTACGATACTGAGCAGTGCGAACAGCTTAGGAGGAAACTCCTCCTAGCTGTAAAGAATGCATCCTCGCTTTAAATCGGTTGGTATATACCATAATATGTTACAGCTAAACTTTGCCGATGAAAACAGGAACGAGTGGCTCAGGAAGTACTGATCCTCTTTTAACGATGTATGGGAGGGTGCGCGACCAACCCTGAAAAATGTCTCTGAGTTGCCATCCTTCAAAAAGTGCTTCCGCTCTCTTCCAGAAGAATAGCATAACAACTTGGTGTCCAGAATAACCTCAACACCTCCACCTAGATGCTGCTAGACAGCAAAACAGGAGAAAGGGCCTATAGGCTCCGAACTTTCCTCACTATCGGCGTTCCCGAACCAGAAGAGGGTCGAGACTACTGGAGTATCTAGTAGGAATCGATTTGCTGATCCTTAATTTGGGTAATGAACCCACTTTCTTCAACATGGTCAGGAGAGAGGTCATCGACATCACGTTGCCATCTCTGACATCGCAGCTCTCGTCGGAGAGTGGAGAGTATCAAACGAACTCTCAGATCGCAGACGCATCGATTTCGTAATGAGCATAAATCCACCTCCACTCATTCCATTTCAGAATCCGAAGACAGATTGGGCGACGTATAAAATAGAACTGAACGCCTGAGTCACGATCCCTGGGAGACACTTTAAATCCATTGCTGGAATTGAGAAGACAACCCAGATGATCACAACTAGCTTGAGAGTAGCTTTCGAAGAAAGCTACCTACTCAAGACGCCAAAGAAAGGTAAAACAACATGGTAGAACTCGGAGTTGGCAAAATAGAGGAGAACAACAAGGATATTTCTCTATCGTGTTATGAAGTGTGATTCAGCACCTGGCTGGAATCGCCGTAAAGAGACAAGAGAAGGTTCTAAAAAAGAGTATAAAATTGGCTAAACAATCATAATGGAAGCACTTTTGCGAAGAAACTAACTCTCTTTATGTAACCTCAAAGTTGAAATGGATCCTTGTTAAAGAACGTAGCCAGAAGCTGGGTTATTTACCTTTACAGAGCGGGAGGTACACAGAAAGCAATAAAGAAACGGCAACGAGAAACTGGTAATAGAGGGAATGGATGCTCTGGATTTACATATTCGGATTATATATCGTGCATGCTTAACACACGCTTACATTCCAATTAACTGGCGTAATGTGAAAGTGATATTTATTCCCAAAGCAGGGAAACCCACACATACGGACGCAAAAACTTCCGACCGATCAGTCTAGCGTCCTTTCTACTAGTAGATCGGTCCATAAGAGATACACACATTCCTAAGTGGCCACTTCACCACAGGCAACACGCCTACCAGAAAAACAAATCCACGGAGATAGCACTCCATCAACTCACGGCAAAGCCTTAGGCGCATTTATGGACATCGAAGGTGCCCCCAATTATGGCTCATTCGCGGCAATTTGTAATACGACAAGAACCATGCTTCACATATTAGTCGGCCGGAAGTCTATTGACGCAGGACGTCTTACGGCTGCCCACAAGGAGGGGTTCTCTCCTCTGTTACGACTTCTGGTAATGGATACCCCGCTATGACTCCTGGAGGACAAAAAAGTCTTCGCGCAAAAATTTGGAGACGATCTAGCCGTAATAATTACTGGCAAGTTTGCGGACACAGTATGCGACCGCTCGAATGCAACTCTGAATATGGCCAATCATACATAAATTTCTTGACAAACATCCTGGGATACATAAATGTATCCGGGATATTCTATTAGACGGGGGAATCGAGTACCAGGGGCTAGTAGGTTCTGACCGATCGGAGGCTGTACCTCTCCCACCTCAAAAATACACACACACATGACATTCACTGCATGCTTGCAGGTTCACAGTTTCAACCTTTCTACAAAATTTCAAGTCAAGAGACTTCTTAGCAAAGTGCGTGTGACAGGCAGACCGACTGGCAGACATTAAATGCAAACCCTTAAACCATGGATAATGAAAACAAATCGAAATTATGTCGGGAAATAAAGTATTAAATCAAAGGGTGGGTTAACTCACACTAGCTTTGTATCTTTGCGTCTCTACGCGGCGTCCACAAGTGCGATTTCTTGGTATTCTCTGACTTTGACAGTTAACTCTGGATTGATCCAATCATGGAGTTAATCGCATCCCAATCTTTCTGACTTGCTAGCATTCTCCGCGCCAGATTTTCTGATACTAGCACCTCTCCTAGAGTTCCCTCTAAGTTCCTCCTTCCTTCTACAAATTTTTGATAGTGGGAGTACACGTGCTCTGGGTCTTCTGAGACTCCATCGGCTTGGACAATGAAGTGAGGCGGCGATATCCTACATGCCCTGTGAGAAACTTGGTGAGATTATAATTGGTCTGACTCGTCACTCTTTTTTGGAAGGGATCAGTTCCTATATCCACCGACTCTCTCCCAAGCTGCTTTCCAAATGCTTCTGGCATCTGTTTACTAGTCTTCCTATCGGCGTTCTTTGCCTGCAATGAAGGAGATATAGACTTCATATTCAATATGTTGGGCATATCATCTAGTAAAATGGCAAAACTCCCAAAATTACAAATGCTGCATCATCAGAGAGAGTGCAGAAGACAGAGCACACCCTTTGGGATGGCCTTCTGTAGACTGCACTCAGTTTAAAAGCATCAAATGAGATCCACAATGACTTTCCTCAAACTGGGGCTGAACGGAGCAAAGCCATCTTTGACAGAGCCCTACTTTCCGTGGATACTTTGCCGAAAGCCAAGAGGACTTTGTGCTTATACCTCAGCTTCGTATCTATTATCACTCCCAAATATTTGATGGTCGGCTTCGAAATGATGGTATTATTCCGAATTTTAATGCAGGCGTAACTTCTTTAACGGCGTTTGGTTATTGAGAATTCCTCCGGTATTTGCCTCCGATATTGTCAGTCCAGAACTTTCTAGTCAACCCTTGACAGCGCTGATTGTTCCACACATGACTATGACTCAGCACCTTCTAAACGTTTTGCAACTGCAACCAATGCTATGTCATCGGCGCAACGGAGGAGACCACGGGAGTTCTCCTCCGAAACTGGAAGAAAGAGTACCTTGCTGTGCATAAGCCCTGTTGGATCTCCGTACTACTGGGATCGTCTCTAGTTGCTATAGGAATTGCCATCATATTTCGAAATCTCCCAACGATACCAGAGCCCCAGCAAGAAAGATGACGGAATAGCGCCTGATAAGTTTCAACAAGAGAGTAGGGCACGTGATTTGTGTGCCTGTTAGTCGTCCCATCACAATTCTATAAGTGCTCCTCCACAGGTTCACGTTCACCTCCGAACAGGCGTTCATGTCGTTTCAACGTGCCACTTTTTGAAGCCGCATATTTCGACACGAGCGCGTTTCGTCTCTCTCGCTACTTCGGCACCTCATAAGAGTTTTCATTCATTATTTTTTTTTCAAATTTTTAAATTTTATTCTCAATCGTGCCAGTACCATTTTCTTGCGTCTAATTTCTCTGGACTTTTATATACTTGGTACTGCATTGAAGTAGAGACCAGGCCCAGCATAGATTTGTCTATTGTGAACCTTGAATTTGGTGAGACTTCGAAAATGTAAGCTTCGGCCGTGACCAGATTGCTCCCAGTCACGACTGGATTCAAACTCCATAACACCTTACCACTTGAAGAGTTAATATCCTAAGATTCCGTTTGGACACTCTTAATGTTTTTTTTATTTGTTCACGGAGATGGTAAATTTTAGGAAGACCGGCCCAACTCCGTCGCGCAAACGCCGGAGCTACAGCGGGCGCATGTGGGATGCACACCCACTAAACAAAGCACCTCCGGTCTCTCCAGCCCTGCGGAGCCACCATTTAGGTATTACTTCTATTACTTCGTGGGGTAGATTTGCCATTATTAACTCGTCCTACTCTTCCTTTCGGCTTTCCTCCTTCAGCAGCTCCTCCTGTATTTACACGATTGTGGACCCAACCGTAAGTCAGTTCTCTTCGGACCTCAGCATCTCAATAACTAAGTTCTCCGGGCACGTTCCTGCCCAACACTTGGTTTAAGTTCCTCGTCTCCATTGCAAATCTTGGCCAGTGAAACATCACATGCTCTGGATCCTCCGGGATGCCACCGCATCTAGGAAAATTCGGAGAATCATCCAACCTAAAGCGGTGCAGATACTACTTGTAGCAACCACCGTGTTCCGTGAAGAACTGGGTAATGTGGTAGTTGATCTCCCCATGTTTCCCCTCAAGCCACATTCTAATATTGAGAATAAGCCTTGCGTCCCTTCGTAGACTCGTCCTATCGGCGTTGCCAGAAATCATGCGACTCTGACCTTGCCCCATTTCTATGCTTTGTGTGCCCTTCCATACGTCTTGCATGGTACAGCACACTCATTTCGCCAGAATGTCGACAGGAATCATGCCTGCCACCACAAATACTGCCTTATCTGATGTGGTTCTAAAAGCAGTGTAAACCCTCAAAGCCATCAGCCGGTAAACCGCGTTCACTTGCTTCCGTCTCTGAGAGTTTGCAAACGCCTCTGCCCACACAGATGACGAGTAAAGCAGGATGGATCGCACCACACTCCAGCTAGAAGCAACCTCCGGCAATGTTTCGGCCCACCAATATTCGGCCACATTTTTACAAGTGCCCCGGTAGCACTGGATGCCTTTTGGCAAGTGTCCCCTACAGCCCAATTTGGTATCAGTTATCACCTCCATTTAATTTTATAGCCGGCTTTGATACAACTGTATGTCCACCGACTTGCACTTTCAGTGTCATTTCTCCTGCGGTTGGTTATTAAGACCGCTTCCGTTTTGGCATTTGCCAAGGTCAGCCCAGCTCTTTCTAGTCAGGAATTCATTTCCCTTACGGTTTCCGTAGCGTAGACCTCAACATCTGGGTATTTTGCTGTAACACAGAGCTAGATCATCAGCAAAGCCGACAATCGTAATCCTCTCTGCGACGGGAAGAGCAAGCACCCCATTATACATGATATTTCACAATAGGAGACCAAGTACCGATCCCTGTGGTACCCCGGCTGTAACAATGTACTCTTTGGGGCCCTCATCCTCCTCTTAACAGAGAATCCTCTCTGAGAGGTAGTTTTCCACCAAACTCGCTAAATACCTGGGGACACTGAAGTCAGCCAACGCCCTTTAAACCTGTTCCAATTGGGCGAGTTGCCAGTTTTGCTACCATGCTAATTGCGTACACTGTAGAATGGACACGTCGGAAACCAAACTGGCGTTCCGACAAACCATTGCTGACTTCGACGATAGGTAGGAATCTGTTGTAGATAATTCTCTCCATCATCTTCCCAATTGTATTCAGCAGGCAGACAGGACAATACGATGTTGGGTTTCCAGATGGCTGCCAGGTTTCGGAAGCAACACCAACTTTTGCTTTTTCTACTGAACAGGAAATATTCCTTTTTTAGGCACGCCTCGAAGGTGTTAACGAAAATGTCGGACCTTCACTGCGAATTTCAAAAATCGGTTTGGGATGCCAACCAAAACTGGGACCTTATTATCACCCATCCTACCACATATTTCCCGCAGCTACTCTACAATTATTGGAGGCATTATGCCTCCATTTAGCTAGACAACCGTTTGCCTTCCCTTATTTTCGTGGTGGGGGAACAGAGTTGTAACAATTTGTTCCAGGAGGCACGGACAGGTCACCTGGGGTGATTTCCGCAGCCTTTTGATTATCCTGCGGGCCTCGCCCCAAGGGTTTATGTCAGCATGGTCGCACAGCGGTTTGTAGCAGTTCTTTTTGCTCCTCCGAATGGCTTCTTTTATTCGGCCACGCAGTTGCCTCTGTTCCTCCCCTTGACAATCGCCACCGGGTTTTCTACTGAGCCTCCTTGCTCGGAAACATGAGATGCGCAAAGTAGTCGAGTTGTCTACTAGGGAGCAATCACTTAATGTAGTAACATACTAATACGGGCAACCCCACAACGGTAAAATTATGCCCGAGGGGAGCTTCAGACAGTTACCTTTGTCAGCCATGATCGACATTAAACACAAGTTAGTAAACATGTGATATGCATTTTCCCGAAATAAAAGAGAAATCGTAAAGCGCAAGTTTCATTAGCTTAGAAGTTTTTATTAAAGTATTTACAATATTCCAAGTAATTCTTGTGATTAAACATTATCGTCATAATTAATTCCTATTTCATACGTCCTACACGAACCTCCTACTTTCATCAAATGTTTCCGTATTTCTAGTTCTTAAGTCTACTACGTCCTAGCAAATACTTTAGCTGTTAATTGCTCTTAAGTAATTAATTTTTTACATTTCGCTTACACTTAATAAGACAGTGATCCCACCGAGGGCTTAAGGAATATCTTTTTTGCTTTACAGTGAAATCTTCTCATATCAACCTGCTCTTTACTATGGCAAAGTATTCAAGGCTCCATTCTTGCTGCGAAATTTCATGTGCTAAAAACTAAGAAAACGGAAGTCGAAATACCAAAAGGGGCTGGAAACCATAATGCACTTTCTATTGCAATTTAGTTTTAATTTGAGAATATCTTTCCGGTTAGCGTAGATAGATACCAGCCTACAGAAGCTTTTATAATTTGATCAACAAAGATTGAATGGACCTGATAGATGGGACAATGAGAGCACATTATTTAGTACTTTTAAATATGTAAGCTGGATTTTCCAACAAAAAAACAAACAAAAGAATCGCTGAAAAGTGCGCGCACCTACATACAAGTCGATATTTGTAACATTTACAGGACGTCTATTCGGTAGAGGGAATTATTACTATTACTGTATTACAATATCGTATCAATTACTCCAACACGTGCTTCAACAACAGGACACAATGCGTCACCCTTAAAACTGTAACTAACTCAACTGATAATACTCAGGTGCAAAGTCATTCGCTAAATTACTCAAAAAGTTGAAATCCGACGAACTGTTCGAATTCTCCATTCCATTCATGTTTCCGTTCGGGTTCAAGCTTCCACTGTAGTTTTGACCAGCACCAGCCCCATTAACGAATCCGGGATTGTGTATTTGCTGTTGATGCACACCCGGATGTGGGCCGTGAACCGGAATCTGGTTTGCGTGCTGGCTATCATAGTATGGATTGAAGTACGACTCACAACTGTCCACAGGCACGTTCGCAGATGGCGCCATGTACGAATCGGTATATTCCGGACCACCACCAGCGTTCGGTCCCGGCGCAGCCTGGTGGTAACTCAACCCATCGTAGTAGCTGGTTTGCGACTTTGGGTCGTAGTAACTTCCGGTCGATGAGCCCGTGGAGGAGTTAATGTGACCCGGTTCATACTCGTTGTGGTAGAATTGGTTCGGGTACTGAATAGGTCCACAACTGGACTCCTGCATGTGATTATAGTACGTAGCGGAATTCTGGTGGTAGCCTTGGTGCGATTTCATATGGAAATCGTGTGATTTTGAATTGAAGTCTGGCCTCATGTGACTCTGGTGCGGGAAATCCGGCTTTTGCGGAATAAATTCGTTCGCCACATGGGGCTGCGGGGGTGGAATAATTTTCTGTTGGTGCGAGCCAAATTCCCCGTCGTACTTGCTGCCGTAGAAGTCCTGTTGTTGCTTTTGCTGCTGGTAATAGCTGGGAAAATATCCTTCTTGGACACTATTTGCCGCTGATTGAAAACGATTTTTCGTCATATTATGCGAGTTAGATTTAATCGGTGGTTGTGACGGTTGCAACGGCACTGGAAACTGAGCAGGGTGGGGATTTGCACCTAATGCGCCAGGCGCTGCTGTGGGAATGACGTGCGAAGGCTCTGAGTCGCGTCTGTAGATCTCGTAGTTGTTGAAAACTGGCTGTTTCGATGAAGTTGACACGGCTTCTTTCTTAATCACCTGGAATAGAAGACGAAGGATGTATAAATACTTTTTGTTATTCTAAAGGACAATAAATCGTAAATTAAAATATTCTGTAACTGTCCTACAGCTGTGGCTGTTAGGCTTTTGCAAGATTGTACGACTTTTTAAATGTTCACAGCGTCTGATGAGTTCCCTATGACCTGAACGAAGCCGCACGTCGTCTCCTTTTAAAGAATGAGGTCTAGTCCAAAACAGAGGGTTCCGTGGACCACAAATAGTGAGAGTAAGCCCCCTTTCAATTAGCATATCTCTCTAAGAGGCCGCTTCGTACTCAATGGGACGCTGAAGAGTCGGAGGAGGATAGAAATCACGCTGGGGTGCCACAGGGACATACCCTAGCGCCAGATCTCTGTCACGCTTCTTACAATAGTCTGTAAAGACTCGAATCCCTGAAGTGTCACGTCTGGCCTATTATGGTCATGATGTTGCGACAGTTGTTGCCGGACATATTGTTGCACAGAACCAAAGCAGATTGGACATACTCATACGACGGGTAAACGGATGGATAGTCATGGTCTCATGGTCTTGCACTGAAAAAAAATATTCGTTTTGACTAAAAGTATGATTTCCACCCTGCCTCTAGTGTCGATCGGCAACAAGATTATAGGCTTTTTTCGGGCAAATCATAACAGTAACGGACAAGGCTGCAACAACAGTTTCGGCCTTCATTTGACTAATGGTAAGCCTACCTTTAGCAGGAGACATCTTTTTATAAGAGCGACCCAGTCTATTCTCCTCTAAGGCCCAAAGAGCTGCTATTCAGGCAGAGCATGCAGAGAACCCTTAGATCACCTTGCCACCGCATCGGACGAACGACTCAAGGAGTGGTAGATAGGATTCATCGGATGGATCCTATCTGGATCTACGCACATTTTTTAAACTTTCCTCGGGTCTGATGGACTGCTCCGCCGCTAACGAGTTCACCTGCCGTCCTGCATCTAATAACACACGTAGCGCAGACATTTTCAACGTGCCCTTCGCAGAGCTCGAAGTCTACTTTCATTCCCCGATTCCTAGGCTTTGCCGAAATTACAACGCACAACAGCTTGGTCCTTTTAAGTTCTCTACTTTAAGTAGTTTTAAACGTAAGATAAGATTTTTGCTTTCTCCTCCTCCTGAGGACAATAATTAATTGGAGTTTAATCTGTTTGTTGTCCGTTAAATAAAATAAACAAATAAAAAAATAAGAGTACGTTCTGAGGGATCAAGAGGTTATTGGGGGAGAAGGCTCTTGCTTCTAGCCTAGAACCCTTGTGCTCTTCAGAAATCCGGGATCTTGACTGCCTCTTAGAAAAGGTCGAAGTGGAGGAGGCGATAAAGCGTGCATGTCCAGAGGTAAGCAATGCCCGGGTAGGTATCACCTTTGTAAATGCTCGAGGTCAAAAACTCGCCACGGTGGAAGTGCGGGCTCAGGACGGTGTTCAATTTTTAAGGCGGTACGGAAAAGGGCTAAGGGGCGAATGGTACGAACCGCATTTTACAAACTAACATGCACCGGAGCGCATTCGCTCACCAGTTGCTAACACAGTTTGCTGCGGAGGTAAATGCTGATCCAGTGCTAATCAGTGAACAATAGCCAGGGAATGGGTTTGCCTGGATTCGGTGTTTAGCGTTTACCGGACGCCGAATGGGGCAATGAAGGACTTTCGGTATCGGCTTGATGATCAGGAGGACGCCGTTTCGGGCACGGAAGGACGAATTCTGGTAGGCGGTGATTTTAATGATGAGGGGCATGGGGCATGGGGCATGCCTCAGCCAGACTCCAGAGGAAAACGGATTCTGGAAACGGCGGGGAGAACCAGGTTCCTAGTTTTAAACACTGGATCCACGGCCACGTTTCGGCGCCTAGGCTGTGAAGGAAGCATCCCTGATATCAGTTTTTCGTCGGAATCTCTGGCATCCGGGTCCAGATGCTGAGTGGTTAGAGCACAAGGTTGTTCTACGGAAGGTCGCGGTTCAAATCTCACTGGTGGCAAATCTCCTTCGATGCCAGCCATGTCGCAAGGGTGAACGTCAGGAAGTTCTTCGAAGCTCTTGGAGCAGGCAGAGCCGCGCTGAAGAGCGCCCCGGAGGGTGGTAGCGTCACAGCTGACACCGTCATAAATTCAGTGATAAACCTGATAACGACGGCGTATGAGGCTTCCATGCCCCGGAGGGGCCCCAGCCGCAACAAGCCTTTTATGTACTGCTAAACGGCAGAGATTGCCAATCTACGGAGGGAGTGCCATAAGCTCCGCCGTTTGGAACAACATTTATATGCCAACAAGGAGGCATGCGTCAAAAAGCCACAGTATATATCAGCAAAAAGGAGACTCCGCAGGACGACAAATAGAAGCAAAGCTCGCGGCTGGCAGAACCTGTACGATTTGATATCAATAGCGTGGAAAGCGTCGAGGATTGTCCCATTTTCAAAATGAGAGAGCTCGAAGAAGCGATTCTTCCCATGAAAAACAAGAAGGCTCAGGTCCTAATGGCATCGCCACGGAAGTTTACAAACTGGTGATCTGTCAACAGCCAGATTTGCTGCTTGAGGCGTTTAACGCTTGCTTGAAGGAGAGGCATTTTTCCTAGTCACCTTCCAGTGATTTGCCAGACTCGCGCTGATCAGCAAGGTAAAAGAGACCTGGTTTACATACCGACCGTTGTGTATGCTTGACACCGCCGGGAAAGTACTCGCTGAAAGGATCCGCGTTGCCGGGGACTTATCCTCAAGGCAGTTCGGGTTCAGAACAGGGAGATCCACAGTGGATGCTATTATGGAGATCGTATATGCTGTTTATCGAACCGACGCACACAGGCGCCGATTCGACGGATAGTGATCCACATAACGCTTGATATCAGGAATGCCTTCAATTCCGTAAGATGGACAAATATGCTAGGCACATTAGAAAACTCATTCTCTCATTCTTTTCGATGGTGATATTGCCACCATATAGTGAGAAGAATCCTCCGAAGAATTTTTGGCTCCCTACAGGAGGATGGACAATAACGACATTACGACGAAATCTCTGAGCGATATCATAGCCGTCTGATTGTGGATAAAATCTGGCTCAATAGGTTGCGGTGGTCGGGTCACTTAATCTGTATGGATGAGGATGATTCGAGAAGTCTATAAGGCCAATATCTATGGCAGAAAAAGAAGACAATGCAGATCCTACCTGAGAGGGAACGATGTCGTAGGCCAGGACGCCAGACAAATTTTAGGGCTATGGAATTGGTGAACCTCGGCGCAAAACCAGGATGTCTTTAGTTCCTTATGAAGACAGGTCTGGACCGGATACCGGTTGTTGCACTGTTGATGATGATGATTTTGATAAAGGACGTATTTCTTTTGAGTATCCCAATTTTGTTCTCAAGCAAAGAAACAAAGGTTTGTACAAAATCTTTAAAGAAATGTATAATATACAGAATCTGTTTCTACTGCATGAAGATCCTCCAGAAATCTTTTTCAGAAATGCTTTTCAGCTTCTCTGGCTATTTTTTATTAATGGCCTCAACATCTTTAAACCTTTCCCCTTTCATGATCCATGGCTCTGGAAATAGATCTAGTAAATTGGGAGGTTGACGGACGACTGTCATCGTACTGAGGAGGAATGAACAGGGATGTTGTCATGGGGCAGCACCCTCTTGCTTGCCCGCATCTCTGGCCTCCTCCTTCGCACAGCTTTACGGAAATGTCGCAAGATTCCAACGTAACGCTAACGATTGACTTTCTCGCACAAGGCTTATTCAATCAAAGAAAATTATGAGCATGACCCTGGCGTCGAATGCAATCGCGATCAATCTCACCAAATCTTTCATTTCCATCACGAACAAAACCACGAAATCGCCAAGCACGAAATTTTTTTTTATTAGCTCTCGTATACTTAATCAGTTAGCATCTTATATTGTAAAGCAACATATTTACAATAATGAATGTTAAATTTACCTCAAAAAGGATATATTTTTCGTATTCGATCTACAGCTGTCGTGTAGGATTGTTTTTTTGAAATTAAATTATTTAGACTCTGGATAACAGTTGAAGAATCTCTTGTGTGCTCATGTTCTCCAAATTAAACGAAACTTCAAGCGATATCCATTAGACATTCCGGGCCCAAGCGAAAGTAAATGGTAGAACTGCAGAAAATATTCGATTCCCCTATGCGGAATTGTACTTCCCTATTTTAATAATCCTCTCATAAACAATATCGGATGTTGCCTTGGATTAATGACAAATAACAGATAAGACACTGACTGTAAAGTGACAGTTGAAACTGAGACATGTGACAATAATAACCTGTTCCCCAAGCACGAAGTCTTTCGATATAGCGGAGTTTTGAATTAGAGCTGGTATAGGAGAGCGGAGGACATGAAGGAGTTCAATAGACTGTGACACCTTTTCTCGTATTTATGTTAATGAGCAGAGCAGCGATCAATTTATATAACCAAGAAGCGTCATTTCTGCCAACAATGGCACAGAACTGGATGCCGCTCCAGACATTAACAGCGCTTTCGCTGCTTTATCTAAAATCTGGAAATGCAATTATCTAAACACCATGAACAAGTTGAAACTGTTCTGTGGTGGTGTTCTTTCTGTACTGCTATCACTCGAAGGCTCCAAGCCTTCGTCAACACTTGGTCGACCTGATACTATTTTAAACAAAGTTGGTATGCGCAAAGGGCTGGCATCCGTACGCGATGTGATCGAAGGGCGAAAATAGCGGAGGATAAGTCACATATTAAGGAAGGACAACAATTGCATTGCTGACCACACCATACAGTGCAATCCACTCTCCCAAGATGGTCGGCGAGTGGATCGCCCAAGAGCACTTGGAGCAGAACAGTTGTAATGCCTGAATGTGATTTGAGATGGCCAGAAAATTATCCTATGTGGCCGGAGACGACCAAGAAGAGGGAGCTATCCCCAAAAACTTCAAAAAAAGGCAAAATTGACCATGATGACGAGCAAAGAAAAACAGCTATATTCGCTGAAATGCTTCGCATGGCTTCTACAGCTCCGCCAGAAGATCTGCTTCTATCGTTTTGAAATAGGTCTGGTTGCGCCCTGGAAGAAGGCTTCAATATGAAATACAATAATTGGAGGAGTATTTCCCTTCCTGTCGTCGAAAAAAATACTAATTCATCTATGTCAGGGATCTCTTGACAATTTAATCCATAACCATTAAACTAATGTCCATCCACCTTCTGCATTGATCACATTAACATTCCAAGGATATGCAGGATATATATTTTGACCAGGCAGGAGTGACTAACGTTTATCTGTAGTGTGCTCCATCGAGCATTTTTTTTAGAAAATTTGAAGTCTAAGATTCTGCTTGCACCATATTCCTGAATATTCTGGAGGTTGAAGACCAAGAGTCACAAACTTCAATTATTCAGATGACATTTGCTTGCTTTCAAGCAGAATTATGGGTCTTAGGCAAATAGCTGTTTCTGCTTATGAGCTGCAACAATATTTCTTCCGCTATTCTATAAAGGTCCACTATGGACAGAGCTATTGTTCCACATAAGAGCTTCAATCGTGACAGATAGCATGACATACACCCTGAACACCCATTTTTAAAATAAAATGTTTGTAATTATTCGAGTTCATATTCTCAGTTATCTCAGATAAGAAGTACTCTTAAGAGTACTCTGTTAACTGTTATGAAACCAATTGATAACTCGACAATGAGATGCTACAAACTCTGAAGAAACTCCACACAGTTCACTTAATTCGTTGTAACTGATAACATCGTCCACGCTTCCAACGCCGAAAATGAGTAAAGTTCCACAAATTAAGTTGAATAATGGCGAGCTAATGCCGGGGTTTGGATTGGGCACTTACAAGGTAAGTTTTGAGTTTATTTTGTAATCGTATAAACTAAATCTGATGAAAGGTCTAAATATTATAATACATAAAATTTGTTATTAAAAATTTTGAAAGTGAAGGGTGAAATAGGGCGCGGAGAGTAGCTCAGTCTTGTGCAAAAAAATAAATTTTTATCTCAACTCAGTGGCAGAATTATATACATCCCAAATTATTACAGAGCGTAGGAGGTGATGGCAGACAAGCTATCAAGGATGCAATTGATTTGGGCTACAGACAATTCGACACTGCGTTTTTCTACGAAAATGAAGATGAGGTAGGACAGGCTATTAAAGAAAAAATCGCTGAAGGTGTTATAAAACGTGAAGACGCATTTGTGGTTACAAAGGTACATATTAGTTAAATTCTATGTTTCCATTCGAAATATGAAATAATTTCTTTATAGTTGTGGAGCCATTTTCATGATCCTGATAAAGTGGAGCACGCTTGTCGCTTATCGCTAGGCAATCTTGGTCTAGACTACATCGATCTGTATTTAATGCATTGGCCGTATGGATACGAATATGAAGGTGACAAAATTATGTTTCCAACCAATGCTAATGGAGAAATTCGACTGAGGTATAGAAATCAATCAAATAATTATTCTTCCGTACATAACTGATGCTTTAATCGTAATTCTTACACCAGCAATGTCGACTACCTTGACACGTGGAAGGCTATGGAAAATCTGGTGTCACTCGGGCTCGTTAAAAGCATTGGAGTTTCGAATTTCAATGAAAAACAAATCGATCGTTTGCTGAGTGCAGCAAAAATTAAACCAGTCTGTAACCAGGTAGGTTATTATAATTCTGCTTCTGTGCTTCCCCAAGTTAAGAGGGATGCAAATTTAGATCCAACATATTAATCAAAGCAAATTTTACAAAATATTACTCTTCTCAAAAGATTGAATACCATCCTGGACTACAGCAAACTCAATTGGTACAACATTGCGTCAATAAGGGCATTGCGGTTACAGGATATTCACCATTGGGCTGTCCCGACCCTTCAAGGGATGTGCCTAATTTTATAACCAACGCAAATGTGAAAGCCATTGGCGCAAAGTATAACAAAAGTTCCGCGCAGGTCATTTTACGATATTTGGTAAGGTCCACAAAGATACATTTTTTGACTTATCTTACTGTTTGCTATACGCGATATCTACATAAACTATTTCGTAGCAGTTGAGTAAAGGAAAGGCTTTTTCAATGAAATTTTTGTAGGTGGAAAGCAATGTGGTACCAATACCCAAATCTTCAAAAAAGCATCGGCTTCTGGAAAATATCTCAATATTCGACTTTCAGTTGGATGAAGAGGACCACAAAGCTCTGGCTGCACTTAATATAAACCAGCGAGTATTCCCGATGAGCCACGCAAGCAAGAGCCAATATTATCCTTTTTAAATGGTAAAGGTTAGTTTGCGCAGTTGTATATCACTAACTGAAAAGGAACTGAATGAAAGAGAGAAATCATGGAATTTTGTTTTATTAAACACAATTTCTTTAATAAAGTTATTCCATACGAATAAAGTTTTTCAATGCAGATAAATCAAAGAACGAATCCTTAATTTCGGAGATAAAATCAGATCACATTTTCTATTAAAAATCTAGGGATGCTTTCTATGCTTTCTATGTAGGGATACTTTCTATAAATATAGGGATGTTTTCTTCTTCTAGTGGTGGCTTTTTGCTTCATAATATGACGCTTTGATAATAGCTATTAGTTTCTCCGGAATGCCCCTCCTGCGTAGAACATGCCACATAGACTCCCTGTTCACGCTTTTTAAACTTCCTCGACATCGATAAAAAGCAGGCGAAACGCACGGTTCCAAAATGTAGTAATTGCAAGCGCAGCGATAAGCAACTCTGCGGGGAGACAGTCCACCCTAGCGGCATCACTCCGTTTTGTCACGGCGGACACTACTCTGAACTTATTGGGGTTTCGCTCGGTATTAGAGTTTTAGTGCATCACGCCCGCTATGACTCGCTGCGGTCAACAGAGCCTTCAACCCCTGCCGATCGATCCGCTTCCATGATTCCGAAGTCAACCAAGTCTTAGGGGGTCCTTTCAGGTTGTGGCCGACTACCTGCGTTGTTGATTTTCGGAGACTCTGTTGATGCATAGCACTGTACAATCCTGATGCTTCTTAATATCGACCGTCAGAACAGGCTCCCAGGTCAAAAGAGCACGCATTGCAGTACCCGTCAGAAACAACCCGACACCGGATTCACATTTGATACCGCTTGACTTTCCAGAGTACAATAGGGAGCATTTTGAGGGTCCTTGATAGCGTTGTCGAGAAGCGTGCGGATATTTCAGAAAGCAATCATAGTCCGTTGTTCATCGCCAAAGGTCGTTGCCGTAAGGTCAGTTCCTATTCAAGACATTACTGACTTTTCGGTAGCAGTAAAGCTTCATAATTTGTAGGCTATTAACCCACAAATTTCTATCCCTTTTAGTCGTCTCTTGTGACAAGCGGGGGAAACTTTGAGTGTATTCTTAGGCCCCAACTCACTGGGCCAGTCACGATGTTGTCAAGTATCGTACCAACGCAGGACATAAACCAGCCTAACAATGAGGCAAACGCCTTGGTTTGGAAGTGCCGCTTAAATCCTTAGGTAATAAGAGACTTCATAACAAAATGTGTAACGACAAAATTGGTCCCAGTAATGCCACAAAGAACCCCGGATATTTTAGTGATGTCATAAACTGTGTCATTTCTAGGTAGACTGTTTATTTCAAAAGAAAGCAAAAGAGGAACAAATACACCAAAACGACGAAAAAAAGGTTATCCAGACACCAAGGATTCCTTTGTAGTCAAAGTGCATACTAACAAAAGCACCCGTTTGGTGGATTTAATATAAGCCACCACTACCTAGGTAATGAAATACATTGTAGCGACGAGGTCTGGGAGAAATATCGGATTCGCTGTCACCTGCATGAAAAGCAGGATAGAGTGACGAAATGAAAACTTCGAACATTGAGAGAGAATAAGGTAAATATGTGCTCCTCGAAGCAGATTTACACAATCATCAATAGGGAGAAACAATTATGATATGAACAAACCTCGAAGTGACACGGTTGCGATACGGATATGGAAAACAGAATGGGGAGGCCAAGTATTGAGAAAAAGGATTCCGCAGAGCCATTTTTTTAAATCTATATATCTATTTTATATCTCTCGTTCAAGGACTCGGGGCTAAAGTTTTCACGTTTGGTAAATTCCAGAATAGGAATGAAGAAAATAAGAAAACAAAGCTCTGAAAAGCAGCTTGATTGAGTCCAACGGAAAGATAGTTTGGGGTTAGAAAATAAGAGACCTATAGGAAAAAAACATCATTAACATGCTTGCTTTCCAGTTAGAGTGTAAGTTGGTTTCCTTGCACCTACTTCTCGCAACTCCACTCACAAGCTAGATCTTACCCATTAATTTCGACAAGCCTAAAACGTTTGAGACCGTTTCGTATCAAATAGAGTGAGGGCAAAACAAAATAACCGCGCTTGACAAAACCCCAAACAACTTATCCCTTCTGACTAATCCCACCTAAACGCTCGCTGTAGTGGTACTTGAATCACATCTCCTCTCTAAAGATGTCTAAAGAGATGGAGAATACAAAGAAAACCTTTTGCTTCTTAATAGCTAAAGAACAATCTCTATCCTCTGTCTCTCCCAGGCCCCTTCTAGTGGACCATCAAATTAATCCTCAAAGAACACTGTAATACTATAATACTGTAATACAATACTATCTTCGTATAGGTTGGTTAACCAAACTGGTTACATAATTGGACACACCCTTTTAATTATTTCTCAGGATCAATCGATGGGCACGTACATTGACCTACCTTTCCAATATAAGGAAAGTTGTCGCTTGACAATGGGCATTTTTTCATCAGCTGAATAGTATCCCACACTTCCTCTCGCGCTACTTCAAGCTTACCCTTCGCTTTCAAGATGAATGGTAAGCCTAACTCAAATTTCAACATCAGCTATTCTATTCATATACCACTCCTACTGGAACCTAACAATTCTTCACCTTTTCCTTAGCCCTTCTCCTGCTCTTCACAGGGGGCACCAACCCAACCCAACCTTTCAACCACAACCCAAACAAAATCCTCCAATATACCAGCGGCTCAATGTTTACATCTCGATGAGGGGTATGATCCACGGACAAGTTTTATCGTATACTTATATGTCAACTGGAAATTAGCATCATTCCTCAAAAATGTCAAACGATTCTCTTTCGCGGGAATAGAAAGAGAATCACAAGTAATTAAAATTACTTGTATATATATTATAATATTTAAATTTATTAAATTATTTAAACATATTTATTTTTCCTAATATTAGTCCGCAGACTCAACTGCCCGCTTCCCTACTGAATCTCTACTAGTTAGTTTAGTTAACTGGGGGAACCGCAGCTCCGAGCACTCAGGCCATTATTAGGCCCATTGTACTATCCCCGTAAGTTGCCTATTCAATGGCTTCCCGCCTACGTTGTTCGCAGGCTTTAGCGAATCTGAGAACATTCTCAAGAGGCAGAGAGTGTGCAGATTCTTCATTGAAGAAAACCTTGACAAGGTGTCTTCGTCTGAGATCTGAGGATGCCGGGCAGCTGCATAAAAAGTGCAGGGATGTCTCCTCCTCCTCCTCGCATTGGCTGCACACAGCCGAAACCACTACCCCAATCTTTTCCATATGGTAGTTTTAGGGGCAGTGTCCCGTCAAAAGCCCTACTAGGGTTTTCATGTCCCATTTCTTAAGGGACAATAAAAATTCCGCTCTAGTGGCCCTAGGCTCCTTCACAAGGATTTTCGCTCGCCGACAAGAGTCCAAATTTCTCCACTCGGTTGCGTGAATTCTTGCAATTTCACCCTTCAGAGTAGACTTGACAGTAGATGGTCGGATTCCAAGAGCTAGTTCTGGCCCCACCATAGTGGATCCAGACCCTCGGCGAGCCAGTCTATCAGCCTCCTCATTACCGGCGATGTTAGAGTGCCCCGGCATCCACATCAGGAATGTTTCATTCAGTCGGCCAAGTTTCAGCAGCACCTGATGACAACTCCACACCAACTGGCTTGATATGTTGTTGCCATTTAGCGCTGATAATGCCGCCCGGCTGTCGGAACAGATTCGAATGGTGCGACCCCTCCATTTTTGTCGCAGACATTCTTCTGCTGCCAATGAAATGGCATATATCTCCGCCTGGAATATGGTCGTCATTTTTCCGAGGGGTTGGGCCAGTTCTATAATCGGATTCTCCGAGAACCCACCTGCACCCAATCCATCCTCCGTGACTGACCCGTCGGTGAAGATTATTGGGTCTGTAATCTGAAAAGACTCAAGGCCACTTATCGACCATTCTTCTCTTCGGTGATTACGACAGTGTATGTCTTTTCAAAGACGAATCTGGAAACCATATGATCGGTCGGCATCAGGGCTACCGGATGTTTTTCAAGAAATTTCTAGATAGACCCATGCCCGTTGGATTGGCCGCCTTTCCACGCCCCAATGGTACCGAGCGTATATGCGTCATTGGCCGCTTTCCGTTTCACCTCCAAGTGAATGGGGGATAAATTTAGGATAGCTTCAAGTGCCGCAGTCGACGTAGTACTCATTGCTCCAGTAATACTTAGGCAACCAAGTCTCTGAATCTGTGTTAGCAGCTTCCTGTTGTTAGCAAAGTTCAGTCTTGGCCACCAGATGATGCATGCATACATCAAAATGGGTTTTATTATGGATGTATACATCCAATATATCCGTTTAGGTGAAAGTCCCCAGGTCTTACCTATCGCATTCCTACAGCACCAGAGCAATCTGCAGGATTTCTGATATTGTTCCTGGATATGATGCTTCCACGTTAACTTGGAGTCGAAATGTACTCCTAAGTACTTGACTGTTTGTTCCAGCTGGATTTCCGCCCCTGCTAAGGTGGGTAGCGTATAGCTGCCCCCCCTGACATTCCTAGTGAACATAACTAGTCCAGTCTTCCTAGCGTTCACCATGAGTCCATTGCCGAGGCACCAGCTGTGGACTACATGCAGAGTTGCATTCATGCGGTCACATACTGTGTCCGCAAACTTGCCGGTAATTATTAGGGCTAGGCCGTCCGCAAATGCTTGCGCGAAGACTTTTTTGTCCTCCAAGAGCTACAGCAGGGTATCCATCACCAAGAGCCATAACAGTGGAGAGAGAACCCCTCACTGTGGGCAGCCCCTGACACATCCTGCTTCAATAGACTTCTGGCCGACCGATATGTGGATTTTTCTCCACTCTAGCATGTGAAGGATCCAATTGATTAGCAGCGGTTCGATTCCATGCTGTCTTGCCGCATCACAAATTGCCGCGAATGAGGCATAATTGAAGGCACCTTCGATGTCCATGAATGCGCCTAAGGCGTATTCTTTTTCGGACATCGCCTTTCCAATTTTTGCCGTAAGTTCATGGAGTGCTGTCTCCGTGGATTTGCCTTTCTGGTGGGCGTGTTGCCTATGGTGAAGTGGCCATTTAGGAATGTGTGTTTCCCTTATGAACCGATCTACTAGTCTTTCTAGTCCTTTTAGTAGAAAGGACGTTAGGCTGATCGGTCGAAAGATTTTTGCATCTGTGTAGGTGGGTTTTCCTGGTTTGGGAATGAACAACACCTTCACATCCCGCCATTTAATTGAAATATAAGCGTGTGCTAGGCATGCACGGTATATATTCCGAATGTGTAGACCCAGGGCATCTATTCCTTCTATTACTAGCGTAGGGAGGATGCCATCCGGACCTGCAAACTTGTATCTATGGAACGATTTAAATGCCCATTTCACTCGCTCCAGTGATACTACTTTGCATGCCAGATTCCAGTCTCTCGGTTGAGGGCTGTATGCACCTGTTGGCCCCGAGATTAGATTTTGGATGCTGCCTGGGAAGTGTACTTCAAGCAAATGATTTGCCGTTTCTTCATCGCTTTCTGTGTACTTCCCATTCTGTAAACGTAAATAACTCAGTTTCTGGCTACGTTCTTTGACCAGAATCCGCTTCAGCTTTGAGGTTGCCTCAAGAAAGTTAGTCTCTTCGCAAAAGCGTCTCCAAGATGATCGTTTAGCCGATCTTATGCTCTTCTTTAGAGCCTTCTGTGCCTCTTTATAGCGATTCCAGCTAGTTCCTGATTCACCCTTCAGAGCACAATTAAAGAGCATCCTTATTGTTCTCCTCTGTTTTGCCAAATTCGAGTTCCACCATGGTGTTTTACCCTTCTTTGGCATCTTGAGTGGACAGCTTTCTTCGAAAGCTTCTCTCATGCTAGTTGTGATCATTTGGGTTGTCTTCTCAATTCCAGTAATGGATTTGATGCGCTTCCCAGGGATCGTGACTCGGGCGCTCAATTCTGTTTGATACATTACCCAATCTGTCTTCCTCGGATTCCGAAATAGAGTGGGTGGAGGTGGATCCATGTCCATAACAAAATCAATGCGTCTGTGATCCGAGAGTGTGATATCGTTAGATACTCTCCACTCTCCGATCAGAGCCGCTATATCAGGAGATGCCACTGTGATGTCGATGACCTCTCGCCTGACCACGTTGAAGAAAGTGGGTTCATTACCCACATTTAGGATCTGCAAATCGATTCCTACTAGATACTCCAGTAGTCTCGATCCTCTTGCATTGATGTTCGAACTTCCCCAGCATATGTGGTGAGCGTTGACATCACATCCTACTATTACCCCCATGCCTCTACTTTTGGCATATTGGATAGCTCTGATGAACGTTCCACTGGGAACGTCTTCTGCGTCGCGGGGGAAATATGCAGAGCACCATAGTATCTCTTTATCTCCCTGTTGACTTTTTATGGTTAGCTTAGCCGATGTGGTGTCGCCATCACATAGGTCGTTAACCAGGTTAGCCGGGATGTCTTTCGAGACTACCGATCGCTTCCATTGGCATACAATAGGTCAGCATGTTGGAAGTAGCTGTCAAAATTTGTTTTTCGATGTCATGGCCACCGCGATTCGCACTTGCGTGCTCCCGACACGCAAGTTGCAACCTAATAAGGAAGGCATTTAGCCTTGTAAACGGTGCCATTAAATCGTTGTATCCCTTTCTTCACTTCAACCAACTTAAACTAGAGAAAATACGAATTTTCTGATTCAAGTAGGAAATTAGATCAATGATCATTTTTGGGCTCATCTTCTAGTTGATGACGACATTTGGAGAGATTCTGCCTCATTGAGTCGGCATATTTAGAAACGACGATGGTACGAAGCACATAAACAACCCTTTTCAAAATTTTCAAAACCCCGCACATTGATACCATTATTAGCAGACATACGGTGAAATTCCAGGAAAGCTGCCAGTCGCACGTCAAATCTCTAGTTGCCGAGTGCCTGGTCATTCACATCAACATTGGCAAAAAGGCAGTTGGTCTTCACACTGGCCGCTATTACATTCCTTATACGTCCCTTCACCCAAATAAAACAGCCAAGGCATTTCTAATCAGCTTCCCTTCCCATTCCAAATCCTGACCCCTCAATCTCTCTGCCTACTGGAGATTGTTTATAATCTTTCCTTCAAGTGTAACCGGTATCCGATTTTCGCCTACCTTAGTAAGGATTTCCAAACACCCTGGTTTTGCGCCGAGGTCCACCAATTCAATATCCCTAAAAAGTGTCTTGCGTCGTGGCCTACGTCATCGTTCCATCTCAGACAGGGTCTGCCTCATCTTCTTAGATAGATATTCCGCTATTCCGATTCCGTTATAGAATTTCCGGGCGGTATTATCCTCACCCATTCGGATTAAATGACCCACCCACTGCAACCTATTGATCCGGATTTTATCCACAACCAAACGTCCATCCTCATGTATGTAGGGGGCAAAAAATTGTTCTTATTCTATTGAATGCAGCCAAAAGTTCGCAATTTTTCTTGCTGAGAACCCAAGCTTCCCATGAATAAATGAAGAATGGCAAAACCATTGTCTTGTGCAGTGACAGGCTTATCCCTATGGTGTGACAAATATAAAACATATCTATGTTTTGGACATAGATCATTTTTGGGCATTCATTTATTTCAAAAATATATTTCATTCTAGATACTTACATGATTTTCATCCTTTTTCTTCACTTTGGCCGGACTTTCTTCATCGTCTTCGATACTAACACTGGACGCTACACTGGAATCAGCACTAATCACATTTGATCCTGAAACGCTACTGCTGCCAGGATTATTTGTTGAAATACCAGATTCTAATGTAGAATTAGGCGTAGCTAAAAAAGAAATATACATTTAGTTATTACTCGATTATTCGGTGTTCATTACAATACATGAGAAAAACGAATACCCTTTTCTCTGATATGTATTACCTTAAATAACCACTATCCATTGAATTTCTGAATTGACAATAAGTTAATTACGGATTTTTTTTAAGTGAAAGATCTTTTCTTGCTCGTAACTATTGCATATTTATAAAATCTTCGTTTTTCCAATACAAAAAATCTTTATTTTGAAATTTTTAGACAGGACAAGTTTTCCTTGAAGACGAACCAAATAATAAAGATCTAGTGAGTGTAATTACGCGATGTTTCCAGCGATTAATTATTTGAACTAATAACAAAAAAAACTCGTTTTTTTCTTTTTCGCTGGTGTAGATATTTATTCTTGCAAGTACCGATATTTCGGAAACCACTTGCACTGATGAAGACAGTCTCTATCTGTTTCCTAACTCATCTGCATAATATCAAAGTACATTTACATTATATCAAAAATCTTGAGGACCTTATGTAGAGCTCTGCATTAATTTGGAACAATTGCCGTTTCGATACGATAGACTTGTGATATTTCGAATTTATCCGCGCACTAATAACATCAACAACATCAGAGAAATCCGCAATTATTTAATTGCCACCCCTATTCTTATTGGGCATTAAATTAACATTTACAAGATTATATCTTCTATTAATACTTACAATTCCCTGTACTTTGATTATTATTTGTTGCACTAGGGGTATTGTTATTATGACCTCTAGAATTTGACGTTGAATCCGGAATATCATCAGACGGCAATTCGCATCCTTGACATGATTTCTTCGATTTTGAGTCTACAAAAAAAAATTTAATTTCTCATAAAAATATCTGAAAACCACCAATGTAGCGCACAGTGATTTGTGGTATTACCACCAACAAAATGAATGGTTTATTTACAAAATGTAAGTGCAAAATGAATTTTTTCATTAGTTTTGAAAACTTTAACTTCACATATTCGACTTACTACTGTCAGATTGATTGTCATCATCACCTTTTAAACTATCCTTCCCATCGCCGTCCTCATCATTTTTCGATAATGTCTGCCGTTTATGTTTCATTCGGCGATTTTGGAACCATACTTTTACCTGAAATTATAGGCAGGGTCTGATTAAAACCGACAAGGGGAAAATTGGAACAGGATTATAATATAATATAACTTATAATATGATATTTCAAAAAGGCAGAGTCTATTCATAAAATCTTGATTAATATATCCTGAGTTCCATAAAAATCTTCCTCTTTATTGTATCGTGGCATATTTTACCAAACTGAAACTATTCTTTAAATTCCACATAAAAGATATATTCTTAAAGCACAATTGCGGAAACTCAAGAAAGAATCGACTAAATTAAAATACGAGGAAATAACTAGAATGGCAAACCCGGAAAAAAATATTCAATTCCATTCTCAATTACCTGTCTCTCCGTTAAGTCTAAGCTGGCTGCAATTTCGATCCTTCGCGGGCGACATAAATATTTATTGAAATGAAATTCCTTTTCTAGCTCCAGCAATTGGGTATTTGTGTATGCCGTTCGTAAGCGCCGGGGCAGACCGTTTTCTGGAACAAATTCAGCTGCAATTGAAAATATGTCGTACGTAAATTGAAATACTAGAAAAAGGAATTGGATATGAGCTGAGCTACAAGATGAAGGATAAAGATAGGGCCGCTGCATAAATAAACTGTAAATAGTTCTTCCCATTGCAGATTGGAATGAAATATTTCAATTAAAAGAAAGGTTGGCACAAGAAGAAACTACAGCTTTTGCAGAACTCAAGGAATTAAGTCTAGCAGCGAATAAGATGGGGATGGGTACCTATAAAAACTGACACAAATGGAAGCCTTGTTTTAAATTTTGCATGTAACTGTTATCAAATGTATGATACATAAGTTAATAATAGAATATTTTAAGAGTGAAAACGCTTCTGGCATATTTTATTCAGTGGAACTATGGATACATTCAAGTCTGCTAGCACTAAACATTTTGACAATAGACTTTCGAGAGTTGGGGTAATCCTTACGTTAAAGTATATCTTCTTTTATCTAACTGCGCCATGAAATTACATTCATGGCGTCCTTTACAATGAGCTCAACAACGAATACCTCAATTCCAAAATAAACTGCAGTGTCATTCACCATGTGGCTATCTATGATTCGGAATGTGAGGCAATCCCTAAATACAGTAAACGTCACCTAGGGGTTATGGAGACGAAGATGTCACGCTGGGTCAGTGGCATAGCTCGTAATGAGGACATTTGTGATCGACAACAGGTTGTATCCATCATGGAAAAGTTGTGAAAAAGCTTTTCGATGTCAGGGTCAAGTAATCTGCGCTGACAATAACGCATGGATTTATACGGTGGATGGTCATTTCAGAACTTCTCGACTCCACCTGGACCAAACTTACAACTAATAAAAATAACTGGCAATGGTTTTTGTCTGCAATGGGTACAGTGAAAAGAAAGACAGATGTGAAAAGAGGCAGAGAGTGGGCAAAAATAAAAAACTGTGAAATGCTTTACGACGGTTGGACGTGCCAAAGATACAGAATGTGGTATGCCCTTAATTCTGAATACTGATAATGGGACATCAATATGATAAAGTAGATTGATTCAAAAAAGTACTCTGAAGAAGACCTTACTGTAAGAAAAAGTGTTGAAAAAAGATAGAAATGTTTCTAAGAAAATATCGATTGCAGTTATTTCCGTAGATTAGATCTTGATACGAAGTTATCATTTTAATTTAAGTCTTTCCTTTTTTTATGAGGATTCTATTATATGTGAGGATCATTGTCACCAACCATACATATCCCTCCAGCATGGATGCTTTCAGCAATGCCATGTTCACTGCCCATTGTTGTAGAAAGAATCAAGGCAGGTTTTTCATGTCATCTAGAATTTGAAGATGCTGGTAAGACCACCATTTTGGCATATCTTCAAACTAAATGTCATTATTATAAAGACTTCGACTCCTATCTATCCTTCGATGAGGCGGGTTGTCCAATGCGTGGTTTATATAAAACTAATGAGGACAGTCTGAGTTTTGGATTCGAGGGGTAATTATAAGTTCAAAGTTTATGCTAAGACTATGAAAAATTTATTCATTATTTTACTTGTCACAAATATTTTATTTGATTGCATCTCTTACTTCTGGTAAGTCATGATCAGTGGCCCAACAGCCGATATCCGGTCAAGCGCTGCTTTACTAAGGAACTCCAGTTATTTCGGGATTGCGCCGATGTCCATCAATTCAATATTCCTAAAAGCTGTCGACGCAAGCGCTTCATCGGAGGCCAGGTCTGGCACGTCTTCTTTTTCTCCCCTTATAGGCTCTTGCAGACCGAATTACGTGACGTGCCCAGCGCAACCTATTCAGCCGAATTTTATCATAGTATCGTGGCCGTGGTATCGCTGATAAATTTCGTCGTTGTATAGACTACTTCAGGTTAATACTTATCAAGTTAGAATGAATTTATCACTTCTACTAACTTTTTTAGCTACGAGATCTATCTATAGTTCAATCTGAGTTAATATATATACTTTAGTCACCTCCAAATGCAAAAGGAGTCGTAAGTATTGCAAAGAAAAGGGCCAGCATAACGTCTCGGAAATCAAAATGGTCCAGACCGTCATCAATGCAAAATAAGATTGTGGACCAGATTAGCATTCTCCAAACCTTTCTCTCGAAAAAAGTGAGTTTTACTACAATTTAACATTGGAGCCTAAATGGCATTAGCTAGCATAAAGTGGCATTACACGCATTCCTTGCCAACACACATGGCGCGATGGTTGAGGAGGTAGAACATCAGCCTCTCAATTTCGTTGCTCTGATGCATGTCTGGATGGATGTCTGTGTTCTTCTTATGTTTATCTTATGCCTCATGCACACAGTTAAGTGTGATGATAATGGAAGTCAAGCACAATGTCAGTAACAAATGGAAAGTAAAAAGTAACAACAAAGCGACTGTATGGATGTCCTATACTCCACTAAGAAGTGAACACAGATTCAGATTCTAATAGCGAAAGCCAGGCGATTTCACTAAGGGCTAGATGCAAGCCGCATCCATATGTATAATTGAATCATAATTTCTACTCTCTGCCTCTGATATGACCCTTACGAAGCAGATTGTAAGTTTTAACAGCCACTAAGAAAACATACTATTGAATGTTAGTCACTATAGATGCCTTTCCCAAATCTGTTTGGCAATCTCCCGCGAAATCAAATGAGGCTATCGAAATTTTATATCACTTTCAGAATCAGTTATGGTGTTTGGAAATCTGCAGAGAATCACATACGATAGAGGTACCATATTTGCTTCAAGGGCTTTCAAGGAGGGAAAGCGAGTAAACAAAAATTAAACATATTTTGAGAAGGGAGTTCCAAATTCTATGATCGTGTTAAAGAAATGCACCATGTTAGCATCCGTCTTCTCACCAAATTAATAATACTTAATCCAGTGGGACAATATCAACTAGCAACGCTAATTGCCTAAACGAAACCATGACTCGAAGCACGTGGAAATCGGCATTCAAATTAATATTTGGAATCCAAGCAACCCGAAGTAGGACTTCAAACTTCAACCAAGAATTGATATATTGATATATTATATCATGAAAAGGTTAGGAAAGCATGAGGGGGCAGTAGTGTCCACGACTTTGCGGCAGGTGCTTCGTCTTTGCCAGAAACAAGCTGAAAAGGGAAAGCATCTTCTAATACTTAATATTTCCCCCTTTTCTTCCAAATTTAACACTCCTTATTTTCACAATATACATCCTTCTCCTAATTTTCCTGCTCCGTTTATTCACATCATCCATTTAAAATTTTAGAAGAAAAGTCAACCATTTCATTTTATTTAACAAAACCTACCAACCACCAAAACCACCAAAACCTTTCCCTAAAATTCTAAAACTCATTTATATATTTATATATAAATGGTCAATTTGTATGTTCCAATATGATGACCGGTCAAAAGGGAACATTGACCTTGCATTTAAACTTGACCGGTTCATATATTTTGCAATACAGGCCTAGCGATTGGTCTGGTTGAGGCGAATGGAATTGCATTTTTCTCCATAGAAACTAGCGGAACCGAGACCGGCTAATCGATTGACAATGGAACGGTTGGATCTGCAGTCAATTAGAAGCCGCGGTGCAGGCAACATGATTTCAGAGTGAAGTGAAAAGTTGTATTGAGTTGCAGTCAAAAAGAAGTGATAGTGAAGTAATTTGTTGAATAACAATAATTGGAGACCCATTGGCCGGGGAAATTCACCCCCAAGTCTTTAGTCCCATTAGAAGTCTGATAGGCACACTTCTTCTCATAGGGAGGATTGAATTGATAGGAGTTTGGTCGGCATGGGAGTTTCGGACGGGTGTACACGAATAAGTGCAATAAATGGGCAATAGTCGAACATTTTTAAACGGTAACCTCAAATTGACGCTTTGTATGAGATTTTCTGATGTTTTTTGCTGCGGCTGCACGACTGACCGATAGACGCAATAAAAGTCGTAAAATGGCACAATGTAAAGTTGATTTGGGATATCAGGTCATATTTAACGGTGAAATGAAGGGTGCAAGAAGGGAAAAAAAGAGAAGCGAGGGAATTTTCATGGAAGTTTTGAGGCGGAAAGACAGACTGATTTATTGAAATGAAATAAAATTTATTGACCTGAAAGAGTGCCGCAACAATACAAAAGAAGAATTTTCCCATAAGTACAATTTCTTTGTAAAGAAAGTGTTTATCACAGAAGTATTGGTAGAACCGTTTTGGTCCTTGATAAATTTCGTTGAAAGTCGATTCATTTCTCTATTCATGTGAACTCCCCTGAAGAGCTCTCGATGGAAGGAGTCTGTATCTTATATTTCTTGTGGTTTGATCAATATTTTCTAATTTCTTATTTTTTTATATCTTGTTTTTTATGTTTTTTTTTGTTTTGTTTCATTTATATTCTCTTAGTTCTTTTAGTTTTTTTTTTATATTTCCTTATCTTTTCTATTTCATTCCTTTTTACTTTGAATTCATATCGTTTTTTTGTCATTAATGAATTACGCATGGAAATGAATTTCAACTAATTTTCTTTTTATTCGATGACCTCCTTTTCTCCTAGTCCTCTCCAGACCCGCAAAACTCTTACAGAAAAAGACACCACTGAAAATCATGGCCAGAGGATGTCAAGGTTCGTTGGGAGCCTCAAAGGCCTCACTCCACCATACATCTGAGCAAGGACCGAGGAGGTGATTCTGATCGCGGTACTCGGGTCCGGAGTTTCATGACTCCAGATGGGCGGCCGAATGGTCTTTTTCATTTTTTCCAGGTTTAACTCGCATGTTGTTTATTTGGATAGGTGTGCGCGAATCCCCGTGATTAGTTTATTTTCCAGGATCTGGTGCGGACCCATGCAAAGGAAGAGATACGCAAATTTTGTGTGATGACGCGTGAGGGATCGAAGTGCTTGGAGGACTCTCCCCACATTCCCGAGCTTGACGTGCAAGCACATGTCGATGGAGCGCTTCGGTGGAGCTTCAATGTTTGCGGGCGGACCTTCGCGGTCAATTTCGCTATCTTTTTAGGTTTTTGGGTTAGCTCTCCCCTCTTAAGAACGGCTGTCCATATAGCATAAACTAGAATCATCTATAAATGTTGCCCCGGAAAAATACAGTGCAGGATTACAAAATGTGCTCAATAAAGGAACCCATTAAACTAAAAGTAGATGGTAGTTGGATATGTTGGCTCTCCAAAAGACTAGATTAATTTATTTTATGATAGGTATCTGCAAGGACGCGAGCCTGTGGATGCAGATATGAATGAAAAAAGTATAAACGATCAAAAATGAGAGAACAGGTTAATTTTAAATCACATGACGAATTGCAGAGTAAGCTGGCGCGTTTTGTAATCTTATTTAATAGACTGATATGTGTTGTGTTAGGTTAAAATGGGTAAATTTTTCTGGATTAACTATATACTCATAAATTTCGAAAATACCATACCACCAACGTCAACAACGCCTCGGATATGGACTGATCTCACGGATACGACTTTTAGTTATTGATAACGACTTATGATTGGTTTCTGGAATTTGCGCGTGCTCCTCTACAACGATATGGAGGGCCCTAGAATGATGATGATGGAACCCTAAGGAGTAGGTTTTGGGGACTGTAATAACATTGATGAAAAGTATGTGGATTTCTACAACTTTCAGCACTTCATCGAAGCAGCACATTGGTGAACAGTTGTTCGAAAAGGACGTAAACGTGGCAGCGGATCGATGGACATAAGGATCTAAAGCTCTGTTGATGGACGCGAGCGAGGGAAAGCGTGACGTACTCGAGTTTCCTTATTGTGAAAAAGTATGAAAAGTGGAACGTAGTGTACGCTAGCCGTGACAAAAGGAATTCCACTATTATGTAAGCGGGAAAAGCAGAAGCTACCGCAAATAGCAACGCATTAGCTATTGTATGCCGCATTAGAAAAAAGCTTGTCGGTGATCGTAAGCCTTTTGATAGCCATGTGAAGGATGTTAACAGTGAGCAGCCGAAGAGGAGAAAAAGGCACTTCACCACGATTGGATAACATCCGGCGAAGATCTGCCTTTTGAGGACAATATGACAAGTCATCGTAATATCTTTGCCATCAGCGTATATAAGCAAAGTAAAACTCTCCTTTCTGCATTGTAAACCCATTGGAAACATCTTGTTTTCGGTATCTTTTCTTCTCATTATCCTTGATGAGTGAAGGGGTTCAATAGACTATGTCATTTTTCCTCACACACCTCGACTATGCTGGTGACATCTGGTTGCTCTCTCGCCGTGTCGTAGACCTTAACTAAATGGTTTTGAATTTGGAGGCGGCAAGTAGTGTCAGAATGAAAACAAACGCCAACAAAACCAAAGGTTCTAAATCTGACTCTTCGTATTTGTATTAATGGACAGAATTAATTTCATCAGTCCAAGTCTGCATCATAACATGGAGGTTCTCTGATCTAAGACAAATACAAATGATGAATTTCTTCGGTGTATGGACTAGAGACTCGTGGGCGTCCTGATTTGAAAGCGGAAGAAGCAGTGGGTAGGTCGCACATGAAGGAATAATGACAACTGTGTTGCGGGTTATGCCATACAATGGAACTCAATCTGGCCGACAAATGAGATGCTCTGAAACAGTCGAGGAAGGGTACAAGCTTTTCGGAAACTCGTGAAGGCATCTGAATCCCCTTTCCAAGAGCGGACAGTAACTGCACCAATTTAAGGTTTACACCTTCCGTATATTCCGCCAACAAAAAACGATTTTTCAGGCTTTCACCGGATTTGTTCACTTTAAATGTCCCGCTTTTGCGCTATGTCTCAATTGATTAAAATCAAACCATAAACATGGTTGTTTTGAATAAGCTTTTTCATTTCATTGTTCATATCAGTAGTGATGCTAATTTCGTGTGATTGAAATCAAGCCATTGACTCAATTAAGGTAGTTCTGGATTTTGTTAATTACAAAAGTTGATGGATACTTGGCTAAGGTTCATAGTCGTTTGCTTCGGATGATTCAATTTGGAATTAGCAAATTGAAGACACAAAGATACTTTGAACACTTTGGGAACTTTGCTAAACTAAACATCGAATAAAAGCAGCATAGAAAAGTTAACTGAAATCCTTTACACTTGCACAATCAGGGTGGTTCCTATTATCACCCAGCACAATGGGCTTAACTAGACTCTAGTGAGACTACATTGTAATCGATCAACCAGCTGCCTTTCAGGGAACCATAATCGAAAGTTTCAAAGTCGAGTTTAGTCTTCTGTATTATTTCAGATTTGCTTCACTTACAAAGACGAGTATTCCTTTTCGGGCCCATTAGTAGTTGACCACATTACCATTGTCCATTAACAATATGGTCATTCCAAGGAAATGCTCACCTGAGCGCAATGAGCCTATTCATTTCCTACGTTCGCACCTTTGCCAACAATGAAGACGAAAACCACAAGTTATTCCAATTCGACCTCGTGTTGAACAAGACAATATCATTTTCCAATTAATCTTGGTCTCTTGTTCGATTGAATAGCAAATGAAATTTTTCACCGAGCAAACTCAGCTAATTCCGGCTACGAAATGGGTTGCAAGGAGATTTGGGCACAGTTCAAAGTTGAGCCCCGTGCAACATAAAAGCCAATCCCATTTTTCAATACAAATAAAAACTATTTCAGAAGTAGTTCAACCGTGAATGAATACCTCCACAAAGAGCTTGATCTGGCTGTAACGCTTGATCAATAGACGAACCAAGCATGAGCTTTGTATTAAAATCTGACATTTTCTTCGATGAAAAATGATCGTTTTGCCTTTGCTTCTCATCGACTTTTGGTCTTGAATGGCTACGGTCATATAGAAGCATTCTGCGGTCCATTTCGAAACTTTATAGTCTTCAACCGGGAACGCTCAAAGACGGTGAAATGTTTTTCTGTGAGCTTCAGACAAACCAAGTCTTCAAGATAATTAATAATGGTCATCTAAGACGGCCTTGACTAATTCTATCACTTTTTAGAGGTCAGATTTGGATCACCGAAATATATTTGTGAATATTAACAGTTGACGAAAATTTATACATAGAAGTCGTCGTAGTCAAAAGGAGCAATTTAAATTTTTTCAAAGAAAAATGTTTTGAAATTTGGGCTGAATCGTTGCTACAATCTAAAATGTAACAATTCAAAGAATTTCTACAAATTGTTTGCAAGGAAGCAATATTTCTAGGTTTTCATTGAGATATTTTAAAAATACGTATCCTTCTTGCAGCTATTACATAGTCATGTTCATGTCTGCACAACGTCTATCTCCTCCACATTCTCTTCTCTCGATTTCCTGTCACAATGGACAGACTTGAAGGCATCACTTCACCCAGCTCGATGAAGACGACAACCGGATGATTGATTTCTTCTATTCTTCCGTTAAAGTTTTTCATGTACACATACTCGCTCACTGAATTCGATTCAATCTTTCACCCTAAGGCTTAGATTCCCATCTTTATTTAGAGAGCCACTGGTATTATTATAGATAGAACAATCGAAGGCACATTGTTGACTTTTAATTCCAAGCGGTGGCAGCTACCGACTGTTCTTTTGAGTATGATATAGTGTGTCATATATGGAGATATTCTCGCGGAAAACAAAATTAAATTATTTAAGTCAGAGTGCAATCCTGCAATCTCAATAATAAAATAAATTCAATTTTTCAAATCGATCGAAACACAGGGTTGTAGTTCACAATAAACAGCCGTCGAAAATCGGATAACTAAATAAGATGAAGATGCTTTCCTTGAAATATTAAGATTTGAATTTTCTGTCGGACGTCCTTTTTCTGACTTCAATTCTGTCTGTCTTAAAACGTTATTTTCAGAAAATAACCGAAAAGTGAAGCAGTTTTGAGCCCAGAATGAAAATTGTGCGGAAAAACTGCCCCTGAGCCGCCCCCACTATCCTTTTTTTCATTGAAATTTTTATTCCAGACTCCAGCGAAAACTGCGAGCCATGAGCAGAATCTCTCCTCATCCCTTTCACCCCACCCTTGTCAGAGCTGTCTCAGTTCTTACTTTCTACCACTTGAATACATATTTTCGTACCTCTATTCTCTATTGTGCCGCGGCATATCCTGTCCCATGGTTGACAAAGGAGTAGGAAGGGATAGCTGTAGCCTGAATGGCTGAGTTACACCTAAGCGTCGCAGATGAGTAGATAGTCACGAACTATGTAGCCAGATCTGCAATACAGTTGTGTGAACCCTGGCACGTTTTGAATCACCTGAAACGGGTATCCCAGAGGTCACCCCTGGATAGGGTTTTGGGATGAGCCGACAACCCATCCATATAAAAGCTACTCCATCTTAAAAACCCTAGAACATTTGTCTCGGATTGAACAGATAAACGACGACGACGCCCAAGCAAACTTCTAACGGACTATTCTTTCGGAACCTGGAATGTACGCTCCTTGAACAAACCGGGGACCGCCAAGGCACTCCTTGGGCGTCCAGTGTACAACAGTGTAGGCAACATATCGGTGGAGAATTTCCTCAGTGTACCAATCGGGAATCAGCCAACCAAAATCTTCGCTGCTGATAAACTCCTGAACGATGCTACGCCGCAGGCATATACAGCCGCCCTGGAAGAAAAACTATCATCGATACTACACGACATTAGCAACACAGATGTGCACGAGTTCTGCGGAGAACTTAAAGACACCATCAAAGAAGTCGCAGAGGAGGTTGTGGGATACGAAGCCCGACGGACAAGTATGACGAACTACGGCGAATTTCGAACAGAATAATTAGACATACGAAATGGAAATATTTTGTCGAGCAGATGCTGAACATTAATGAAAACCTAGCTAATAGATATACCAAACAAGTATATAGACTAGTGAATACAATTAAGAACGGTTATCAACCCACGACTAGCCTCTACAACGAAAAAGATGGAAACATCATCAGCGATGCTGACCACATCAACAGACGCTGGACGTCCTACTTTGAAGAGCTTCTGAATCTAAAATCTGGCGCCCCCATTCTACACACCCTTCGACAGTTGATTTCGCCGTGCGGTCACTGAAATCAAACAAAGCGCCGGGCGCAGACGAAATTCCAGCCGAATTGTTAAAATCCGGTGGAACGGATCTACTAATTGCGATACACCAGTTACTGCTGCGAATCCAGGAGGAGGAGAAGATCCCAGACGATTGGCGTATACGATAGTATAGATCGTGGAGTACTGTACAACATAATGCGGCAATTTGATATACTCGCAGCGTCTGACGAAGATGATGATGACCAATTCCATCTCACTTGTCAGGATCCAGAACAGGTTGACTGATCCTTTTGATACACGCACTAGTTGGAAGCAGGGCGACGGACTGGTGCTGACACTCTTCAACCTAGCACTTGAATACGCTATCCGAGCAATGGATACCAAAACCAATGGGACGCTATTCATTAAGTCAACACAACCTACGCAAGTAACATCAACGTCATGTCCCGAATGGCATTGCAATCAAGAAGTAGCACGTCAGCTCATTCAAGCATCAACATAGGGGACCTCAACATCGAATTTATAGACAGCTTTATATGTATATCTGTGTAACAGCCTGTCAAAGACGCCAATGGGACTGAGCAGGTCAAACGAGAGATACAACTAGCGAATAAGGTTCTCTTCTTGGTCTTTCCCATAATGAAATCGAAGCATTTGCGCAGAAACACGAAGTTCCGCATATAAAAAATCATCATACGACCAGTGCTATCCTATGGATGCGAAACCTGGACCCTTACTCAAGTCCCGAAAAATTTCCTAGACACATTCGAAAGGAAAGTCCTTCGCGAATTTGCGCAGCAGTTCACGGCCGTGATGGATAGCGCACCTGGTACAACCATGAGTTGTATGTACTATACGATGAGTTAGAAGTCTCCAAATTCGTTAAACTACAACGCCTTCAGTGGGCAGGGCATGTCCAACGAATGAGCGACGATCGCATACCTAAAAAGTTATGAACGGGTGACATGTCGGCAAGAGACGCGAGATTACGGAGGAGACCGAGAGCAGGGTGAGAGAGCACAATATATACGGACGCCTAGCAACTGACGTGACCGAGATAATTGAGGGGTTGTAGTGCCACGATGATGATGATATGATTTACTTCAAAATGATAATCAAGAAACAACTCCACTTAGGGCACTGGGACCTTGTTTTTAATAGTACTGCTGACACGTTTGGAATCAGTGTTATCCGTTAAGGCCAAAGTCTTACAACCCCCAATAAGCATCTGTCTCGGGCGAAATTACGGCGACGTGATGACTTATTCTATGGCAGTTAAAGTGCTATATACCGATCCTATATGAAGGTTTTGAAAAACCTTCAGTCATTCCTAATTGACGAACTGTATTACGCTGATACCACAGTAATCAAACTAAACATAAAAGGGGGGGAAAAAGACTCTTTCTTGTACTGATTATTTTCCCTATTATGAGGACCAGGTTCCGTAACGGACATTCATGAAGGTTATCAATATGCAAAAGTTGGACAAAAAGGTTGACAAATTATCTTACCCCCACTAAACAGTGGTTGAAACAGTGCTGGCTTTGCCATTAACTCATCCTCAGTTAAATCCATTCTTAAGGCAAAAGATTGCGTTGCACGTGAGCTAACAACATTCCGCTACCTTAGTACACAATAGTGATATTTCGTGCAACCGGCTTTCAGGTTAATGTTATAGCTGCCTCCGTCCCGATAATAATCTTAGCAGGGCAAAATTAAGGCTGCTACCATTGGAACATCTTCATGGATATCGAAGATAGCATTATAGAGATGGAAGAACTACTGGACCTTATTGCACACCAACTATACTCCTAGAAGATAATCGAAGAGAAACTGAGGAAAAAGCAAACCGCTAGTGCAGCCCTTAGTTACACAAAAAGCAGTGCTCTCAGCCCGCCAGAATGCGATCAAATCATTGACAAAAAGAGACTATGGGAAAATAGCGTGGATCAGGCGATGAGGACGCAGCAAGGAAAATTTCACGAGATGGTAACCAAACAGACCAAACAGCGTCGAAGAAGACAGAAAATTCAACAACAACAACCCAAGTTGAATAGCAACGGCAGTAACTTCACTCCAGCAAAGTCGAGGTCGGCTACGACGACAACATCAGTATCAAAGAAAAAGAGAAGGCAAATCACGGTCAGAGGGCATTCTCATAAAAAAAAAAACGAAGGGATCGTTCACGGAAGTTCTTCGAGAAATCCACAACAACGTGGAACCAGAAGACGCTGGGGCAATATACTTGACGAGCTTGGGTAGAAGACCGGTATTGGACCGACTTGGATTGTCTCATTAACATGGAAGAGGTGGAGGAGCGACAAAACGAGATTACGCAGATGTGAGCAACCTAGGAGTGGGTGTCACGTCTGTCAATTCCAGAGGAGAAAAACTGGACATTGTCGCTGTCCCAGCGAAGACAGCGAGCCACCACTGATGAAGGGAACAAGTGGTTCCCGAAATATCGGTATTTGCAAGAATAAATATTCACACCAACGAAAAAGAAACAACAAGTTTTTATTATTTCAAATAATTAATCGTTGGAAACACTGCATAATTTCACTCAGATAAAAATGAAGCAGCGAGAAGATGCTTCTTTGGTAAACACGGTTTACTTTATGGTAGTTTGAACGGTAACGCGAAGCCAGTTATCAGAAATGTGTTACAAAGACTTTATGATATGGGATAACACCCAGTGTTGCTCCACATGCTGGACTCGCATCCATATTGGAATGGTTATGCTTTTTTAGCATTCAATTTGTGTTCTATTCTCCTCAATAACGCGATTAAAAAACTCGTTGGCGGAGAGTGTTGGATCTCAATTCTTCGCTTTCCAGAGGTTAGCAGCAAATTTGGCAACATTCTGTCGCTTTCCGTTTCCGTTGCTCCTTCAGTTTTTATGGCGCAGTCGCATTGCGGAAGTGGTGACTGAGAATAGTTCCCCATGTATTGAGAAGTCGTTCGCTCAAAAGTACGAATAATAAAGTAACCATTTAATTGTTTCATCCAAGACACAATGACTTAGAAAATATTTGCATCGCTTCGGGCTGGAGTTCCGGGCTGGATCATCCTCATCCATACCGAGTGTGAGTCTAGACCTCCACGAAATAATAGTGCACGATGGCCCTCCGAGAACATGGGGAGAAGAATATCTCCTCTTCTCACAATAAGTTGGAAATATTAAATTTACGGAGAACTTAAATAGACTTTTCCCATTTCATCCTACCAATATTTCATATTTTTCTTAGAAGAGGGTCAAGCATTCAACTTCCTAATGAAACAACTGGAACTCACATAAACATATGCATATATTAGTTAAACTATCTTAAAATGGTAGTTTGGAATGTTCTCGGAATTCTATTTCCCATCAGGAGGTGTAGATACCCAAATTCATGCAAAACCTTCCACTGTCAACCTAAATCTCAAATCTCATTCCTGCTGCTATACGCAAACTACATATTTATTGAGGAAACCAAAGTTCTCACGTCACCACATCCCTGATTTCGTCTTTTCAGAATACGATATTTCCCTAATAAATAGAATGAACACAGCTCACAGTTGGTTCGAAGTTATCATGTTCCAATCGGAAGCTTTTTGATCAGAAATGGTTTTGTGAACGGCAAACATCCTATCAAGATTCCAGTATCAAATGAAAATGTGCCCCTTTTCGTTATTGGGCATGGAAAGATAGCTCCCCAGCGCATTTAAGCGCAAAACTCAAAACCGAAGTCAATTTATGTCAGGTACGGAAAAGCAACGTCCGTTGATAGGCGAATTCTCTCACTTACGAAGATAAGTTTTGTGATGTTCCGGAGCATTTAGACACCCTCCAGGGTTATTCTATTATAGTTATAAGTTGCAGGCATTGTACGCGTCGTTCTAAAGTTCGGCTGTGTACCATGTAACCAAAATGGAGAGAGGAACGACACCAGATAGAACCACAACACTTCCAGATTGTGGTCCTGAAAGTGTCGACAACTCTCTTTCGGATATGTATGAGAATGCATCATATTTCTGTGCACTCGAGGAGCTGTGATAAATTTCAGAAACTGGGTAATGATAGTCAGCATGCACATGTATAGCAAACGAGATATTAATTCCCCAACTGGATGTTCTTCCAGCGGATTCAGCTCAAGAAGAATTTATGGTGTGTTTGCGTATCGGGAGACATGTGCTTGTTCTGGTCGAAAATTTATGTACTTGGATGGAATGGTAATGGATGCAACTATGGAGACGTGTTAGAACAGAGTTATCAAATGCGTAAAGGACCCCTAATTTTTCATGGAATTTTCAGAACCACTAATTCAGTGCGTTTTGTCTAAAAATTTCATAAAAGTTTAACCTTACCTACATCATCTATATATCGTATCTGAATACAAAGTCCTTATTTATAAAATGTATATAAACAAAAAAGTCAAAGATATCCGGCGCTGCGAATTCGGCAGCACTGCGCTCCATATCTATTACTCTGGCATAGAACGTAAATGATTAGAGGTGTCAACATCTTGATGCTTAGAAAAGATACACAGGCACAATCCTTGCTTGTTTCATCTCCAGACGAAGGAAATGTCTTTTCTTGTCTTCAAGTTGGGTGTGCACAGCAACCGTTACATAGTTTAGACGTAAAGTGCGATTCTCTTGGGTTTAGGTACGTTGTATCAAGTGAATGAGTGACATCTTCACAATTTGATTGATTGATTAGAATTTTGTTAATTACTTTGCTTCTTGGAGAATGCGCAAGGGGTTGCATGGGAACTAGAGAAGCAGGAAAGTCTTGCTTTTTACCACGTGGAGTAAGAAAATTATATTTGTCGTATGCTGAGAAACTTTATTAGTTGTTGGAAGTTAGTTAAGCATAAAATTATAAGACATGCTATGCTAAAAAGTGCATCTTTAGACTAAGTAAGAAGCAACCAGTTTCCGCAATGGGATGTTGATTCTTTAATACATTTATGTACGTATATTGTGGCTTTATCAGTTATGTATTGTATTTAGTTTATATCTAAGATATTTAGGGAAATAAAAAATAATTTTATTAATTAAATGGCAAATTCTTTCCCTTTTGCAGAGTCTAAAGCAACATACCTCGCAAAATATCGATTGGACCCAATTCCTTGATTGCACATATATCAGGGTAATTATGTCCACATCCAATTTTAACCCTGCGTATGTCCATTTAAGGTCCCATTGTATACATGCAGCGATAAAGTTAGACGAGAAGACTCCCATAGAACTTTCACTAACGACACGATTGACGAGCAACTTCGAGAATTTCGTGGCTGTTACGAAAGGGAGAATTGCTCAACAAATAAAGGATATTTATTTTTTAACAATCGTATATTGCGGAACACAGTAGCAACTTTTACATAACCAACTGGCAGCATGGAACATTAAGTCTATAGTATGTCAGCAAACTAGAAGTCATGGCTTTTTACATTGTTACAACGTCAGATCTGTAAGTATTCTAATGTTGATATATGTAACAAGCGGTATTATGCGCTATTTTATATAAATTGAGAGAAGCCAACCAACCGCTTAATAATCATGCTTTCTTCAAAGGATTTGTTCTCAGTTTGCTAGAGCCCCATTTAGAAGATCCTCTGCGAAAAACCACTGGATAAAGTAGAAAAGAGAACGCGGTGCTCTTTTTGCTTTTCGAAAAAAAAAACATTTTGGGTGTGCACATTCCAGTTGCGCAGTTTAAATATACAAAAAGAATATTTTTTTATTAATAATACCTAATGTATTATTTACTTTTCCTTCCGATCAGTTAGAATCTCGGTAGATGCCAGATGTTAACTTAAAACTTCCACTAAGTGATAAGACATCTGGGGAAGCCGTGAGGGATTTCAATACCGAATCTGTAGGTGATAATATTATTGGAATTACAATCATCCTGCCTTACACCAATCCACACATTCTATATTGGTCGACCTCCACCCAATTTTCCATTGTGAGCTTTTCATAAGCACACCAACCTGAATGGCGCCCATAAACCCCTCTCTTTCAGCAAAAAGTTCAGCAGCATACAGCCATCTGTTTCAAAAATGGAGATTATCCAACGGCTGCCAGAGACACGTGTTTACCGTGCATTGCTTTCGACATCCATCCCCCTCATGCCGTTTAGAAGATTGGAGAATCATAAAAATAAGCGTACATCGGGTGCATTATGCTGTAATGTTGTTCCCCAACGTCAACCATGGGACAGGGACAGGTTCATCCACTCCACGACAGAGTTTGAATGATGCATTCGAAATTTAGGCATAGTAGTGCGTATCTACCGCTGGGCGTTTCCGAATAGGTTTTTGTCCGAAAAATGTTCCAAATACATATGCCCACGAAGGCGCACAGATTCAGTGTGCTTAATTTGTTCTTCCCCGAGAGATGCGATTTCAGCACCAGCTTCAGATATTGAGGGAATTTCGGAAAGCGGAGTATCCTTTAAATCATCAACCGGAGCATGGGTTCCACTTTCAGGTAAATCAATTTTTTGGGTCCAACTCAAAGACACTATATTTTTGAAATAATTAAGACTTGCTTTTTTTTATTCCCTAGTGATATTTATTAATCTAGCAAATACCGATATTTCGGGAATCATTTGTTCCCTTCATCAGTGCGAACAAGTTCTTGTTAGTATTTGGTTAGCGTTCTTTACAAAACGCTTGATGAACATAAGGTTGCAGATGGAACTGACACAATGAAAATACAATCGTAAATTGTTAAATTCAGTTGATGCTAAATGTCACCCTAAAAATTTTAATATGTAATTTTTTAATTTGAACAATATTTTATGGGGGTTATTTTATGATACGCTGGGAGATTTTGGCTTTTCTGTAACGAGTGTCTATAATCTGATTCCTTCAATCCATTGTAATTTTCAAGTATGTTAGCAGGTAAAATGACAAGTAATGTTGGAGCAAGCTTCCAAATAAGTCTAAAATATTTAGAATTCACTTGAATGACATGTCAGCTTAGCTTATCTTAATATAAATTTTACAAAATATTGTATAATAACGTTAAGTTTGAAAGGACAGAGGCAGAGGAACATTAGAAATGTTCATTGTTTTTGGTCTGAAAAGGCAGCGCCTAACAACCCATCAGCTTTCCTCTGGTTTCCACAGTTATCGTCGGTGGTTGAAACTTTCAGGTGTTTCGAATGCTCTTCGTCACCCAATCAGGTACGAACGTTTGATTTCAGCTAAGCAAATTTCACCATGATAACTAATGTTGCAAAATTTCCGTGCACAGCATCCAATTCGCAAAAAAGGTATTAAATAACGGCTCAATCTGGATTTTATTCATTTTCGCAAAATATCCACACTGACTTATTCAAATTATTGTCAAACAACAACTGTGCCCCCAAAATGGCTGAATTTTCGTGAGTACTTCAAATTTTGCTAAGGTGTGCTACCAGGCCAAAAACTTGTCAAGCAACCTTTAGAAACATGGAATGAAGAAGGCCATCGTCGATCAAAAAAGTATAAACCACTCTGTACCCTGGTTGCTGTAGAAGTTTGATTGAGTTGAGTTTTTAGATTTTTGTCGCAATTTGTTTTTAACACGAAATGCGACTTTGCATTGTCTTGTCATAAAAAACCCCTTCCTAGTGATGAACGCAGAGTATTGGGGAGGCGACCTGGAACTGAGTTATACCCTGAAAAATTAACCAGATCCATAAAAAGCAGACGACTAACTGTTTCATCTAGGATAGAATCAACTCGTCAGATGCTGCCTCATCTCTGTCTTAGCAGCAGCGTGACCGAAAGCGGCGTCAGAAGAAAATAGCCCAAAGCTGAATTATTCCTTGAGATATGAGCGATCCTTGATGTTGGACCGAACCAAATGGAGAGCTTACTCTCATTTAGGCTTTCCGGCTAAATATTCGTTGGCCGTCTGTTTTGAATACTTGTTAAGCCCAAAACGAGAGGTCCGTAGATAAAAAAAGTGAGAGTAAGTTGGTCTCCGTTCGGACATCAAGTAGATGTTAACTTACGGCATATCCTATCCCAAATAACCGATAAACCAATTTTGCCTTGCTACCAGTTTCCTCGGATCTAATCGCTGATTTTGCTAGATAAGTTTAGTGAAGCAAACCCACTCTTCATGACAAGTTGCCATTTAAAAAACGAAAGGTTCGTCACACCTTCTTCTAAAAAAGATTATTCTGCTTCCATTCGTGGCTGAATTATATCATCACAGCAGCTAATAATCTTATCAAACTAGGAACTAGGAACAATTAAAAAAAACTGCTAAATAGTGATGTCTTTTCAGTACCAAAGGTACTAACTACAGTATCTCTTGAAGTTCATCAGAACTTTTCTTATTTTTTTAGTACGTTTTTAAGGTTTTGTATAAACACAAAACCTTATTAAAATCGGTTTACTGTTTGTCTGTCTGTCCGTCTGTCTGCCTGTCCGTCACACGCATTTTTCTCGGAGACGATTATAGCGATTGACACCAAATTTGGCAGAAAGATGGGAACTGTGAACGCTTACGCATATAGTGAGTTACATCCTTTTACCATGAAGTTAGTTTTGACTTTTGTTGAAAAGGTGGGGAGTGCGGGGGGTTGAAAGTGATCATTTTTTAACGAACCCATTCTCAGGAACTACCAAACTGAAAAATCTGGAAAAAATCAGGAGGCGGCTACTATATGGTGCCTAGGCTCCGGAATACCCTCCATAGCGATACCTGTTCAAATAAAGTTAATAATAGTATATTATTATAATTTTTAGTAATTGACAGGAAAGCCCCCCTTAAGTTCACCCTAGAATCACAAAATTTTGTAGCAATATAGGCTGCAGGCTACTTGAACCTGCCAAATTTGGTGAAAATCGCACTATTACTAACAAAGTTATACTATCATAGGTCAAATCTGTCGCTCCCCTCCAAATTCAAGACTATGAATGTCAATATCACTTGAAAGTGGCTGTTTTCACATAATATATGCATATTTTACGTGCTACATGCTAATGGGAGAAATGCACACCCAAATCTCTTTATAAAAGAAATACACAAAACCTTTCATACCTGAAGCGTCTAGCTTCCGGTTTCCCGACTTGTTAGTTAAATAATCACTTTTAAGAACTTTTCAATAGAAAGCGAAATGAAGTCAATATTTTGCAATGCTATGTTTTGTTGAATGAGAAAAAGGACCGAAAAGTTAAACTGCCGCCCCTGTCGTCACTTCGTGAAATAAGGCAAAATTTTGTAAAATTCGGAAAAACAATTAAGCGATTTCGGTGAATCCGCTACGTTATAGAAGGTGAAAATCACACACTAAGTTGGACATAAAGTTGAACGAGCCCCTGCTGGCAGTTCAAAAACGACGCGACGTCATTTTCAAGTCACAGCAAAGTTCGTTCAAAAGCGCTCCGACATTGGAGGAAGGAAAGAAAAATGTCGCGACATCCACAGGCAGACAGGTTCAGCTAGCAAAGCTTCATTATCGGCCGCCCAGAACAAAAGTGTTCATCTTCGAAAATAACGAGAAAAATAGCCGACTTTGTGAAAGAACGCGCTGTATAAATCTTAAGCTTTTGGTATTTAGTTCGGTGGTCTAATATACATGGACATCACGCAAAATATAACAACAGCAGAGATGACATTTTTTTCTTTTTACTTGAATCTAGGCTCACAAAAAAGTACCATTTTTCATATTTTTTGACACCATCATTTTTCCGCTTCCGACAACACTGCTGATAAATTAAAAAATTGTATTTTTTCCCCTTTTAGGTTAGGTTTATTAATTTTTATATCATACATATTTCGAGAACCATTTAATTGTATTTTCAGGCCTAGATTTAGTACAGGTCTGATTTTTCGTAGCTTTTTCGGTTGGATAGGTTCTATGAACGAAACTTATTATACTTTTCGGGGCATCGATTTTGAGCCCTCATTCCTCTATATTTCACATAAGACCAGAAATAAGATCATTTTTGAAAAGTACTAATCAATCCCTTTCATACGATACCCCACGCGATTATATCCTGTGCAAACTTGCACCTCCCTTTCGCATATATTGAGAGCTTCCCCTTAAACTCAACAGAAACGCGCGCCATCTGCTATATGTAAATGGATTCACAGGCCGCATGTTTTCACCAAATTTTGCGACAATAAGTGGAGCCGTTTCCGAATGAATCGGGTGTGACAGACAGACAAGCAAACGGACAGACGGACATCAAATAGATCTAATAAGGTTTTGTTTCAATATCAAGTGTCCATCTCAGTCGGCGCGATAGAGTAGATCCGGGAAATAAGCAAAAATCTTTGATGCTAACGTCAGAATGGAAACACACTACTCCAAATCCCACAAATTATTTTCACCATGCTAAGTATTGGTGCCCTCACTTGTAAGGCGGAGGACCTTGCAAGAACCCTTTGCAAGGGATGCATCAGTATCTGAGCTTTTTAAGAAACTTGATGGCATGGTGGAGAGAGCTGCAAATAGAATTGAAAAAATCAAAAATTTGACTGACGGTTTCGTCCAGGGCAGAGGCAACTCATCAGACGCTGCCTCACCTCTGCCCTGGGAGCAGCGCATAGCAAATAGAAGGCAAATAAAAATGGTTGTTAACTATTCTACTTTGCTAGTCTAAGAAATCAATATGGTCTCGGCATTCTTACCTCTGAAACTTTCCCTGATGCCATTAAAGATGTTGAGCTATTAGCTAACTACCTGACGAATCTCACTATTATCTCAGTTGATCGCACCATTCACTTCAAAAAACAAATGACAATTGCGCCATAGAGGCGAAGACATTGGAATACACGGCGAATTTGGGAGAGGGTATCGCCGATTTTGCCGAGCTGCTACTAATAATAGAAACAATGGAAGGCAGATCGACTCGATCGAGATTCTTCAACTGAGATATATTGTTTGACAATGATGATGTCCAAATGTCCTCTTTCGTAGGCTTTCCGTCAATAAAGCGATGGCCAATTGCCAAATTCATCAAAATGGAAACCGTAAAGTATAGAAAGCGATCGCTTGTACTCGAGCAATCTACTGCAAACATCTTTACGATAAACTGGACACTCGGAATGATGAAAAATATCTATGACCACGTATTAAAACCTGATACCAGGCCATACAGAACATCGAACATGTTATTGATAGAAACGGTACTTTCCTTACCAACTATCGAAACGTGGTGGGCAGAGGACAGGAGCAATTCGAGTAGATTCCAACGAAAAAAATTTACTCATCTCTCACTTTCGCAAGCTCAGGCAAAATCTACAGCAATTTAACCTGTCAGTGCCCCAGAGTATGGCCTGTTGACATCGCAGCGGAACGCTGGAAAGCGAAGAGCTGGTCCCCAATACTCTAGCATAATGAGTCTAATAAATCGCGTCATTGAGGATCTGATTGGTAAGAAAGGCAGTCCCATAAGTATTATATTAAAATTGCCGTCCAATTCGTCCAATTATGCCATACCATGAATGTCTTATAGTCAAGTTGATTTCGTGCAACTTGTCCGATATGGAATGATCGCCTCATACAGCACAGTGTCCAACTAAATCTGAATAAATCAAAGTTTCTTGCGACCGACCCCAATAAAAGAGGCAATACCACTGTCCATGCCAACGATCCGGCCTAGGACCCACTTGGGGCGAAAAAAAATATACTAGCTATTACACGGGGTTTGCGCTATGCTCCCCAACAAAATTATTTGTCGATAATAACACTATTCGTACGAATGGTTGAGACTCCTCGAAGACACCTGTATTACAGAATCTTAGTATTTCACTTAATTGAAAATTTGGAAATCTTAAATATAGATCTTGTGTCTCAATAAGTTAGATAAACTAGCGAAACTCTTTAGTAAGAAGTATATTTAGTATATTAAGTATATTAATATCTTCTGTGCACCGTCTCAAACCACCATCATGTGAGGCCAAATAGAAATATTCTCAGAAACAACGGTGTCAACACAATAAACTACCAAAGATCAGATGCACAAATTGAAAGAGCTTCCAGTCAACTAAACGCAGCGCAGTTCAGAAAAAATAAAATCTTGGAATGACCATTTTATTTGCTTCTACTACATGTCAAAAAGTAATTTGTCTACCGCACCAGTGCTACTGTCATTGTACTTAAACTGCTAACTGCTCGCCTAGAAGTGTTTTGGTCAGCAAAAAGGATCTCTAGGAGAAAACATTAATCACAAGGATTTTGATTTATATCATTTTTTCCAGGTCACTATACACAAGCAATACTGAAATCATTTTTACACAAAATTTACCCGTAGACAGGCTCATTAGTAATAAAAATGATTGTTGACCTCCAGGAATTTTTTCATGGATATGAATTTAAAATGATCCCTCGCTCCCACAATTGACAAATGTACTTTTTAAGCTTACAATTCTATTTTAGTTTTTCTATCCTTAGACAATCTCCATTCAGAACGAAAGGCTTTCTTTTCAAATTGTCTCTATTTTCGATTTGAAACGATTAAATCCAACGGCCTTAAAGGGATTTGTTTGAAACCTGCTTCAGTATTCCATGGTAATGTTTTGATCGGATACAAGAGCAACAAAAAGAATGTTAAATTTTCCCTCAAGTTGAAAACGGAATAAAAAATGAAAATGTCTTTAAGACTTTGACTTTGTACTTCATAGGATGATTAATGATGTTTTCCCACAGTTTTCACTGCGTTCAATGACAATGCTACTGCTGCTACTACCGCTCCCAGTGCTTCCTCGGCTCAGATATTTTGTTTGTTTTGTAGATTTATATAAAAATGCCTTCCTCGTCTATTTATTTTATTTTTATTTAAATCGCTTCGCTAGAAGACATTTCCTTCATATATTTGACAAATGTTTCGGAATGTGTCGACAGCAGATCTTTTTGTTGACTCCATGATGTAGGACTAAAGCGCAGCAAGTGGAAAAAAGAATCTGAATGCATAATTTATTACTTTAAGGGTTAAAGGATCATAACATTGTATTGTGAATATCTACATAATGGTTACTGGAAATTACGCAATGAATTGAATGTTTGCGGAGGAATAAAGAAGCAATGGATTATTTATGGGCATTTATGTTCACATTGACCAAATTAAGACTTTTAGCTGGATGTTAATTGACGCAACCTGCTAAATTTGATAAGAATATATATATGAGCAGGAAGATAAATTAGTAAATCAACATAAATATAAACTAGAGACTGCTTTTACTTGTAAGAAAAAGCAATTTTATATTGCCTGCCTAATTGACACTTCTCTTTCAAAAGATTTTTGCAAATTTTCAGCCTGGTATATCCTAATTAAAATGTGGTCCAACATATTTAAGTCTTCTAACTGTTCACTTTCATAGGGACACTTTACAAGATACTAATAACAACGAATATAACGAAGTCTGCAAGACCAAACTTCAGTCATCGTTTTTGTAGCACTACAGCTTCTGCGAAGCCTTGACTTCCCGCAGGCAATGTCTCCAGATATCTGTTGGTTTTTCTACTGACCAGTTCCTTTCCTTTCCTTTAGTTTTTGGAATGGATATCTTTTAGATATCCCTTTGACGTACCCTGTCAATTAGACCTTCCACATAGCTTCCAATCATAGAAACTCTAGTTCGTCAAATAATTTGAACAGATCACGTCAATGATTTCCGTTTTTCTTTGCCGCAACAAATGGGCTAGGGAAGACATAAAATACAGTACTTTTGAAAACATTGGAATGAGAGTTCATGACTCACCTCCACAACATAATGCAGGTCTCATTTACTTCCGTAAAGGGAGTTGGATTTTCATTGTATATCCAGTTAGCTTTTAGGATTGTAAGAACTAGGTAAAAAGTGTTTTAAGCGAACTGTGTTCTTCATCTTATTTTGGCAGTTTCATGGACATCTTTTGTCAATTTGATATGATATCATTATTGCCATATATTTTGTTAGGGCATCTTCCAATTCATTCTGCTCAGATTTTTGTCAATATAGATATGCTTCTGTAATTTCTCATCTTCGTTTGACTCTTAATTTTTTGATAAAAAATATAGTATATTGGTACCACTTGGTCCTTATCCCACTACTAGATCATTGTAAGAATGGCCTTCTATATACCATTACCTCATATTTAATAAACTCGTCTGAAATCTCATAAATCCCATTGTTCTTTTGTTTAACGCCGATAGCATCTTTCATTTATTCTTGGATTTGAGTTACCAATGGAGGCTATACCTAAGCATCTGAAGAACCCATTGGCTCTGACATTTTTGAACTATGTGACAAATTATGGACCTGTTTGAGACAAGAAGCCCAACATTTTCCAATTTTTTGCCTACAGAATGAAGTTTTGGGTTGACACCCGCATCTTAAACCTTTCTTCTACTTCTTGTATTGCTCGCTAAGCTTTAGTCAATCTTTCTTAATAGCTTCTCATAATATTTACGATTTTTATATGTATAACTTTAATTGTTACTCACCGGAGTTGGTTGCCTAATGAATTCTGACATTCGTCATGAAACCAATCGTCTCGTTTGTGCCGATTTGCATACCCAATCGTTGCTCCATTGAATCCCAGCTTACTTTTAAGGTTTTGTGGGGAGTGCGGGGGGTTGAAAGTGATCATTTCCTTAAGGGGGCCATTCTCAGAAACTACCCAATCGAAAAATCTGAAAAAATCAGGAGGCGCCAGGCACCATATGTGCCTGAGCTCCAAAATACCTTCCATACCGATATCCCATCAAATGAAGTTAATAATATTATATTACTATATTTTTTTATAATTGGCTGGAACCCCACCCCCTCTTAAGTTCATCCTAGCACCACAAAATTTTGCAGTGATGTAGATTATAATGTAGAGCAATTTTACCAAGTTTGGTGGAAATCGCACTATTACTAACAAAGTTATAATACGTCAAAGTTATTGCTTCTTTGAAAATTGAAGACTATGAATGTCAATATGCATATGCATATATTACGTGCTACGTACTAAGAAATACACAAAACCTTTCGTAACTGGAACGTGCAGCTTCCGGTCTCCCGACTTGTCAGGAAAGACATGCTATTAAAATTTCTAAGAAGTTGATTTCTAGTCTCAAATGCTTTTGACATGCGACATCGGTTTATTGATGTGACCTAGTGGGATCAAAGTCGCAATTTACTCCTTCAAATAGGCGGACATCAGTATGTTGGAGGCCCATTGACCTTCGATGATAGCGTAAACAACTTGGTTCAGTGCTGATTGTGACACCCAAATGCCATTTGGCAACATATGTAGCGAAAGACAGAAAGAATAAGGAAAGGCAAGTACTTTTCGACGAACCGGTAATTTAGGCGAAAATTCTGACTTAAAAACCTCAAAACAAGCAGCGAAGGCAAAATCCCGGTTTCCGATAATAATCTAGAGGAAGGCATACTAGAGAAGCTGACCATACCGTCCATGTCTGTGACTAACGAGGACTCTGACCTCTTGAGCGAGAATGAAGCTTGACGAGAGCAAATCAGGTAGCGAACAGACAGTCAAGTTGAAGGATATAGTTAAATCTCTAGAATTCAAGCTTTAGGTAGCGATACCCGCTGCGTGGGTAGAGTTAACCTGAACAGTATCCATTCCTCCTAAACCACCCTCAGTTCCGGGATTACCAGAAGTCGAACTGGAATTCATTAATCAGGTTCCAGTCCAGACTTGATCAACTCCAACAGCATGGTATCCAACAAAACCTTCGACCGAGTAATTCGCCAGTACACTGAGCTAATTGAGCAAGTATGCAACGAACTCCAGCTCATCTCCTCAACTACCGTGATGTCAATTTTCTTCCCAATGATATCCTCGAGGATATCAAATTCAGGAGAATAGTTAAAAGTAAATACTCTCCGCAGTCCTCTGATCGTCAACGAATTTCAACCCTATATGCTGACTACTTCCACACAACCCTCTCTAACATCGAATCAAACCCAGGCACGTTCAGATCAATCAAAAAAACTTTCCCGACTCCAATCGATTCTATCTTTCGGCTGCAGTCAATTCACACAAAACGTCTTTTCTTCCCCTCAGTCACCCGAATCGCTGAGAGCATCGTCACGATAAAATCGTGGCGTCTAAAAACAAGAAATCGATAGGTACCAACAAAACCCCATCAAACATTTCCATCTTCCTTCCCTCAATTATCAACCGCTACTTTCTAAATGTCCATTTCATAACTAATTGGAAGAATGCTTATATAACTCCTATCCAAAAAATGACAACCCTTTTAATCCTGATAGCTACACCCCTATCTCCATCTTTTTTTCTTCCGCCAAGATCCTCAAACGGACCGTCAAATCTATTATCGACGGGCATTTTGACTCCAATCACAGAATCCTCGGGTTACAGTTAGCCCACCGACCTAATTACTCGGTTGAGCACGGGCTTCTTGTTCTTATTGCCGGTAATGACCAGAGGATCCTTACTATAGCATGCCTCCTAGACATAAAAACGCTTTCGGAAATATGGGTTCGCTTTTCAGTTTTCTAAGAACCTCAACTTAAATCTGCATATCTGTAAGGAAATCCTTAGCTTCCTAAATGTGCGGAAATGCCAAGTCGCCATTCAACATCTTTCATTCCCAAACTTATGTTCAGCATGCATTCCCCAAGGTTCAGGCTTATCACCAATCTTATTTATACCGCTAGTTCTGGCTTAACTCAGAAATATGTTGATAATGGAAGTTAAATCACTAAACAACTCAAATGTGATATGCTTTTTGTAGATTTGTCCACAGAGAAGCACAACATATTAAATAAAAAACCTAATTAACTCGAACGTGATCAATTTTGTGAGTCACTGTATGTCCAAAGTGTTTGACATGCATGTACATACTAAAGCCATAAATGTAATTCTCATCCTAAACAAACAAACATTTCCTATTACCACATACTGTAAATTGTAAATTTGAAAATAAGATATTCTAATGCTTCCTGCCGTGCAGATGAATTTATTTTATATGATGATGACGTCATACACGCCTTAGACTCCAATCAATTCATATAAAATACAAAATGTTGATCCTCTATAACTTTGTTAATAATAGTTTGATTTTCTTCAAACTTCCCAGAAATATGCCTTATGTTATCGCCTATAATGATGCCAAATTTTGTACTTCTAGGATGAGCTTAAAGAGGTTTTCCTGTAAATTTCTAAAGCATGGTAATATACCATTACTAACTTTATGAGCAGACATTGAAATGAAATGTATTTTGATGCCTAGATTCGAAATAGATACACTATTGCGATTTTTACAAATTTTTTGACTGATTAGGTTCTGAAAACAAGACATATTACACTTTTCGGGGAATACATTTTGAACCCTCACCCCCCCTATATTTTACCCAGTATCAGAAATAGCATCATTTTCGAAAAGTAATAATTGGTCCCTTCCATTTGATATTCTGTGAACAAAATTGAATACCCCTTTTCACATGAATCTCTTCATTCGCAAATGGCGCCACTTATTGTATGTAAAGGGTTTCACAGACCCCATATTCTCCCAAAGTTTCATGACAATAACGTTAGCCGTTTCCGAATAAATCGAGCGTGACGGACGGACAGACAGACGGAGCCAGACATTGAATCTAATAAAGTTTTATTTCACAAAAAACCTTAAAAACGCAATATTAACCTGCGGAGGCTGCCGGCCAGATCCCTAGAATTCAATCCTGTAGATAGAAGGAATTCTGGTTCGCGATACTTACGACGGTTGACAATTTCAGACGCGTGTAGTTTCTTGACTAAAAACCTGTGACGCGAAGAAAGTGTTGGTAATTGAAATTGGTATCTTATTGATTATCTCTGTTTATTACTTAATTGAAATCGCTATCCAGGGCCCTATTGAAAGGAAGGGGGTGTGATCGGCAAACTTCTCGGCCTTATGTATGAGTCTGGAGGTGAGAGAATGTGTGCCGCCTAAAATATTTACGTGTTTCTGTTCAGAGCATCCCGGAAATAATCAAGGAGGTCACTGGGAGAAAAAGGCATCACCTATTTTGCACTTTTAGGACCCACTTATTCGTTCTGATTATTGTTTTCTTTACAATACATAGTGATGAAACTAATCTTCGTTCAATGGGATAAAAACAAACAAAGATGCGACTAAATATTCTGTACTCCAAGAATCATCACTCAGTGACAAAAAATTTCATAAGAGAAAAAAACGCTAAAAACGCGTTTTCTCATAATTTTGTCTTGTACTAACATGATAAGTAAATATTAACACGCGACGTAAATCTTTTCTGGTCGATCAAATCTATCTAAAAGTGAACCACATCTTGAAATCACCCAAACATTAGTCAATATTCCTCCTCATTCTAATACATTCAAGTCCAGGTGAACACGTTTCGATACGGCTTAGAAAAAGGATAATCACAGCATTACAATTTGAAAACAATGAATTCCCAAAACGAAACGGTTACTTTTTATGTTATTAAATTTGGAATCATTCAAAAAGCCATTAATCAAATTAAAATGCAATGTGCTCGAAACACGCTGCCACGTCATGTAGAACTTCTGATTAAAAACCGTCCAGCACGACTCTGCGAAGAACATAGGCGAAAACAAATGTCAGTGTCGAACACAGAAGGACATAGGAGACACAGGAGTGCCGTCTAATCGCTTTCGACATGCAGATTTAAGTTTTAATACCGTCCTGATTAAAACGGCACTGCGTTCTACCTCGCTCTACACGTTCAATATTAAACCACCAACTCAATATAATTTATTCCAGAAAATTCAGACGACTTTGTGCTACGTTCCTGGTTGTACCTCCCGCTTTTCTTTTGAGTCTCCAACAATTTCCCAAGCTGAATATATTCAACATGCTATCACCAATGAGAATAGATGTTAGATTCACCAGGAACGGTGAACGGAGGGTCCTATAAGAAGGTAAATGTACTACTGGGCAATATATTCCATAGATATGTTTCAATCGGAAACTACTAATATCAATGAGAGAATAGGTGAACAACGGGTGTTGACACTGATCGGTGTTGGTATTTATTTGAATCTAATCTGGAACAGAATTTATCTGTAACTTTTTACTGAAAAACCTCGTACACAATACCTTCTTGTACACGAAACAGCAAAGGTTTTGATTCGCTGACAATGAACCGCTCCCAAAATACATAGAACAATCTGTTTTTAAACGCACACATATAGTATCTTCCAAGTGAATCCGAAAGAACAAGTAACCACAAAACATCCCCCAAAGCGGAGTCCCTCCGCTAGATTGGATAACAAGTTACTTCGAAATGCGAATTTGATTAGGACATTAGCATATTTTTCGTTTATTCATGCATTGGCCCCGGCATCCGTGCAATACATACGCTACCAGTGCTCACTCCCGGATATTCCCCTTCCACTGAGGTAGAAACCTTAGAATATAGTATCATGGCGTTTGTTAAAAACGCGGAGAGAAAAAAAACAAACACAACCCATCGAACAGGAAACTTTATCTCTTCATTCCGCCGACCCCCAAAAAATCTCATCTGAAAGTATGAAATGAAGTCACCAGAACCACTTCAATTCATGCCATTTAGGAAATTTAAGCGATCAACTCCACGCCTCTATATGTTTGAAGCTTTTTAAGCGAATTTCAATTAATTTAATTAAAAGATACTTTAGGGAAGTTTTTTTCGGGCAAAGAGAAAGTGAAATTTCACTAGGCTTCCTGCTCCTCAATGGAATGCACGCGTTTCAATATTTTCCTTCAAGTAATCGAATAACATGGGGTGGGGGAGGTATGAGTAAAAAACTATATTTTTTGAGAGCCATCATAAGATTAGAGTGCTTAGAGTGAATGGGAATTGAATTTCATTACTTGAAGAGTATGAAATGAACTCTGTCGCCTGCAACCGATGACAGTAGACTGGTAAACGAAAAAAAGTGTAATGATAAAGGAAAAAGTTCAATTAGAGGAGTTGTTTATATAAACTAATCAGAAAAGTAACAGTGGCAACTGTTTCCTTTTTATAGATTATAGGAGCTAAAATACGTATACTTACTTTACGACGTTTAAAATTATGGATAATCCGTACCTGGAGCTGAAATGAAGAAAATTTCTTGTATTTCTATGCAAAGAATTAGTAATGTTAAATGTTACAAATGTGAACACTTATATAAAGATATTGTACTGGTTTCATTATTTTCAAGAAGAATAGTTACTTTCGGAGTCAGAAACCGATTTTTTCGAAATTCATTTTGTTGATTGGGCTACCCGATAGTTTACAAGAATATGATAAAATTGATGCACATTATCTGCGTTAATTATATTACAATGTTCACTAAACTTTTCTGTATGGTGCCCTATATCATCAAATAGTGATTCTAGTTTAAAATATTTCAATATTTTTTTTGAAATTTTAGATCACTACTTTATCGAACTGCAGGCAACAACATGGCAACAAGCTTTCGGCTTCGGTAGATTCCACTAATAAATCCTTTTGCTCTTTAAATTTGTCCCCTTTACCCTATTTACCCTTTACCCTTCACCAAAAGTGTTTTAAGACTGGGAAGTCAAGTAGATAGACAGTGCTTCTTGTCGTTTTCATTCAAGAACAGCTGGTGTATATTAACGGGAATAGCACTTCTTCTCTTTTAACGTTTGTCCGGTTCGCTAGTGAGGTCAACTGGCTTAGGGCTTGAGCAACCTAAAGTAAAGGCGTAAGTACGTACTAGACTCTGCAACTTGACCATTTCATCCAGAAAATCTCTGAAAGGTATGCACAAATAAATCTGTAAAGTTAAATAACAGAGCTCCGTCGTGTATTTAGGTCGTTAAGGTGAGACTGACTATTTCCTTACCCAATTTTTAAGTGGGCATGGAAGTTTTCAGTCTTATCTGCACAAGATTGGAAAGGCGCGTTCTTCGGATTGTGTGTTTTGCAATGGAGTTGTGGACGACACCCAACACACTTTTTTTTTCTTGTGGAAGGTGGGATGGGGTTCGTCAGCAGCTCTATTTAAACACAGGGGATCTCTCTCCAGACAACATTGTCGAAGAGATGCTGAGGACTGCTGACAGGTGGAACCGTGTTGCCCATTACGACGGGCGCGGAATTTATTTTACTACTAAAGTAGTTTTAAATGGTCTAGATTCATTATCATGGATCAAAATATAAAATGCCGTGAATGCCGAGACCTCGATACTCAGACTGGTTATACTTTCGCGAAACCCCTTTTTAGGCAAAACCAAGAGACTTCCTAACAACTCGGACAACTTGTGTCCAACTCTTCCAACCAACCTATTTCTGTGGATCTGTATCACTGGATTGCGTAACGTATCTGCCTGATGATCAAAGAGTGATTGTCTCCCCAAATATTCTAATTGCAATTTCACCTACTTTCGCCCAATTTGTTCAACTTGATTGGTGACATTAGTGTGTCCCGATAGTTAAATGATTAGAGCGCTAGGCTGTCGCAACGGAAGGTTGAAGTTCAAATCGGACTGGTCTCGGATTTTCCTATCGCTCGGAAGATGCCAGTTCCATTTTCACCCTTTCAATCTCTGTATAAGTATGCATTCTCCAATAACAGATATTGCCATTTTGACTAGTAATCTTTCGATATATATGTGTTCCTTCCGTTATGTCTATTTTGCTCCTTTCGATTATTCTCTAGTTTTGCATCATTTGCTTCAATGTTGACTTATCCCCTGATGCGAGTTTCACCAGAGGAATGTCAGTGTTTCATTCTATGTCACCGTTGGCCACCTACTAGTTTCCTTTTTCCATAGTCCTCGTTGTTGAGGTCGTTTCCTATGATTTCGCCCTATCTGGCAGGCTACGCTTTTTAGGGCGTTCCTTACAATGTTGGACTCTGTGACCTGTGGCGATTTTGGCATTCAACTTTGAAACTATGCACTCGTGATAACCCAATTGGCTATAAAATTACTCGAATGTTCGTTTCCAAATTAATATACGCACAGCCTCTTAGTTCGTCAGTTTAAAACACCATCCATTGTTAGACTGTTAACTTTTTGTGTACTTTGGGGACTGGAGCTAGGAGCAGTTTCCTTTGAGACTTCCGCTAGTTTTTCGATGGTTCAGTTTGGCAATCGTCTAATGTTGGATCCAGACGCCTGCCAAACCTCGACAAACCATTGTAAATTTAATGTGTTTGGCTTGTTGTGTGTAGGTTCGCAAGCGCTTACAGCGGATCGGATCGAGAGCCGCTTTTTTGACACAAACCAGAGGTATTTTGTTTGCCTGCTAGCGCGGTTGGTCCCCAAGAGTAAGCTAAACGTTTGTGGAAGTGTGCTAGTAGTTTCTCCCTCCGGTGATGTAGATCTCTTGAAGGCCATTCGGAAATCTCAAACCAAGTGTCCCACTAGATCACACTTACTTACTGGTAAACCTAAAGGCTTCACAAAATGGCGAATTTTCATTTCCTTAGTCATTTTTACATTCTAATTTTCGTGCTTTGTAAATGGGTCAACGAGCTTCCGATAAAAATTCATCCAAATGGCCTCCAGAATTTACTTTAGCGAGATAATAACAACTCGCTCGGTCTCGATTTTAACTCAATTACAAGTAAGATCCCATATTTTTACTGAGCGCTGGCAACTGTCTTTGAGAAAAGATTGATCCTTGTCACCACGCAGGTGAGACAGATACACAGACAGTCAAATAACCAGATAGTTCGTCAAACAGAAGACAGACAGACAACGAATCATTTTTTTCACACAAAATCTTAAACAAGTCGGGAAACCGGAACCTGGACAGTTCAGATATGAAAGGTTTTGTGTATTCCTTTTATAAATACATTTGTCCCACTAGTACGAAGCAAGTTATATATGCATACATTATGTAAAAATATCCACCATATAGTGGCAGCCTGTCGATTTTTTTCAGATTTTTGGGTTGGGTGGTTTCTGAGAATGGGTACTTTATAGAGATCATCACTTTCAAAGCCCCGAACTCCCCATCTTTCCAACAAATGTCAAAACTAAGACCAGCTTCGGAAAGTACCAACCAAGATCTTTCACTTGATACCCCATATGACTGTATTTGGTGAAAAAAATGTACACCCCCCTTTTACATGTATGCCCCCCCCCCCAAATTCGACGTAAAAGGATGTAATTCACTGTATGCGTAAGCGTTCACAGTTCCCACCTTTCCACAAAATTTGCGCTATAACCATCTCCGAGAAAAATGCGTGTGACAGACAGACAGACAGTAAACCTATTTTAATTTAATTTTGTTTTACACAAAATCTTAAAAAAGAAAAAAATGGCCTTGGGAGCGTACTACATGCAGTGAATGCAAAGTTTTGCAGTTAGCAAATGCAACAATGACTAAGCGAGGCCATCAAGTAAAAACTGCCTCATTGGCGTCGTGGGGTCAGTCTTCAAAATGATAATGATAAGGGAGCAATTCAAATTCTCGATTTCTCATCCAACTGAATTGTTGAACTAAATATCTCGGGTCAATGTTATCAGCCAATGAAGAACTGCGTTTTGAAATTGCTCCATGCATTCATGCGACCTGGATGAAGTGGCGTTCCACAACTGGTGTTCTTTGTGATGGACGTATCAGCGAACGTCGCAAATCTAAAATTTGCCGCAATGTCGTCCGCCTGCCCCTCGCTATAATTCTGAGTGTTGTCCGACTATAAAAACAATGAAAGTCGTCTTGCGGTAGTGGAGACGAAGATGTTGCATTGCACTGGTGGCGTGACACGTTTTGATTACATCCGAAATGAGGATATCCGTGATCGATATGGGGTTGCACCGATCGTGGAAAACCTGCGTGTGAGGCGTTTTCGATGGTATGGTCATGTAATCACGATGCAGACATAAATTGATGAAAGTTTGAAGCTTTTGAGCAACAGTGATTGTGACTTTCCATGCACTATTCTCATATAGTAGCAAAGAGAGAATATCGACACAGAACAGTCTCAACTTGATATGGTTTTGAGGCAAATGCATTTTCAGATTTTGAATAAAACAACGAGGGCAGATTTTTCGCTGTTAAAGAGTCGAACGATATTAAGGGGGTCATCCCGTGTGAAGGCCGTTTTTTTGCCTTTTTTTGAAAAATTATTTTGAAGGACTGGATAAAGACAGAAACATGATTTTTTCACCATATATTTATTGATATCTCTAGTATATGTGATAAATTTTTCAGCTTCATTTTATAGCTAATTTTCGGAATAGGTGTTAATTTATGCATCCATCTCCAGAAAAAGGTGTTTTTCTGCTGCCACGCTGGAGGGCGCTGTGTTCATTAGAGGGAAAAAAACTAAACGGCATTTTAATGTGGACAATATTCCACGGTCCGCAAACTAGGATAATTAGAAAATATTAAAAGGTAAATTTTTGGTGGGCTTTTAAACTTAATTTTTTGGATTTTGGAGTTTTTTTACGGCTTTTTTTATGAATAAAAAAAAAACTACCCGTCCGATTGCAATTATCCTAGTTTGCGGACCGTAGAAATATGTACTAAAGAAGTCGTGAAAATTTCAAAGAATTTGGTTGGATAGATTTTGAGCTATGGTGGCAGATTTCAAGATTCAGATTTTCAAGATGCAGTTTCGAGAAAAACGCATTTGAAAATTTAAATGTGATTATCAACAGTAAAATTTTAGCTCACCATTAATCTGCTGTACCTGGTCCATAGAGAGCACTCTCCGTGTCTCCAAAAAAGTCTTGTAAGGCCGATTGTTGCTCTCTGGTGTCAATTGTGGCTCTTTTAGCGAGATCAGTCGATCGTCGTTCGGACCGCCAAATTCGCGCTTCATTTAGGCGGTCGGCATAAACCTGACATATGTGACCAACTTGACATCCCATTGTCACTAGAATTTTGAGAATGCCATTGAATCCTTCATTGAAAATAATTACAGCCAGAAAAGTGGCTATTTCTACGACCTTGGCCCCAGAATGAAGGTGTTTAGGAGCGAAAGTTCAGATCAATGCATTTAATGACTCATTGTTATTCTGGGTCTCTGCTCCTAAACATCTGTTCAACAAATCATCTCGTGACAAATCTTCGTAGATTGGTTTGATGACTGTTTGAACTTCTTCAGTCAAAGGTGCCTTCTCGTGGTGAAAGCTATCCAGTTCTCCTTTAGCTTCCGCTTTGCGCCATTTGCACCAACTGTCCTCGCCTGCTGGACAATTTTGATGCTAAGGATTTTCGTCCGTAGAACATTTATGAAAGAAAGTTGCCCAAATTTCTTGCTTCATTCCTTCTATCTTCTATTTGCATGTCGACGAATAGCTAGCCCAGAAAATGTAGTCCTTATCAGTAAGTTTTCCAGCCCCTTTTCCACCAATGCCTTTGTGATTCTTCTTTGCATTTCTAAGCCGCGTTCTCATTCTTTTCTCGACATATTCTACGCATTCCTTTTTTACTACTACGTATATTTTATTATTTGCAGAAATTTGCAGAAATACCGGAGAAAACTCCAGCAAAATCCAATATACAATATACAAAACTTGTCGCAATTGGAACATCCATGTTCATGCTTGCTAAAAGTTTCTTTGCTGATGTTGATGCCAAGTCCTTTTTCTTCTCTGATAAGTATCGATTCCCATGAAATACTCGTTTTTTAGTGCGAGCATGACGTTGAACGTTAAAGCGATCTCCCTTCGTACGATCCATTTAAAAAAATCACTAAACACACAAACAGCACAATACTTACAACAAATATAACTGAGTATAACTTGAACGCCTTTCAGTGCTCACTCTAGACTGAATTATCCTTTTTATTCTAAACAGCAAATAAGTTTAGACGATTGATTGGTTTTTCATCTTTTTATATTTATACCTGTGTTCAAATTTATAAGGCTCAGGTAAAAAACTAACAGGTAAAAAAAGATTCGATGGTCTTTCTCATCGAGTACTCTAGCCGCGGCTGCAAACTCCTTACCTATTTAACCCTGTAATTTCTGAAGGACTCGGAATATCGGAAAATCCCTTTGCCCACATATTCTCCACTATATATAGATACAATTCATGCAAAAAAAAAATCGATTTCTCCAACCTGACACACGGGATGACCCCCTTAACTTTGCTGAAAAAGCAACGCTACCTAGGTATATATCGACTATAAAAGACAATGAACGGCGTCTTGCGGTAATGGAGGCAATGATGTTGCGCTGGACCAGTGACGTGACACGTTTTGATCACATCCGAAATGAGAAGATCCGCGGTCGATATGGGGATACACCGATCGTGGAAAAATTGCGAGATAGGCGTCTTCGATGGGATGATCACGTAATTCACGCTAATGAAAATTCACTTGCCAATCTTGGTCTGAACATCGAAACCAACGGTAAGCGACCAAAAGGCCGGCCGAAACAACGATGGCTTGATACGCTGGATGGGGATTTAAAAACCTCACGATTACATCCAGATCAAGCGTTTAATAAAATAAAATGGCAAAACCGATCACGACCGCATCGGAATGGGACATATTTTGGGGTCTAGATTTCCCCCTTCTGATTTTTTCGGATTTTTTAGTTGGGCAGTTTTCGAAAATGAATCCTGTCTCACTTTTAGTGCGTACACTTTGACTCCTTACTCGTGCACTATTCAATTCACGGCAAAACTAACTCAGTTTCGGAAAGTACTAATCGAGAACTTTCATTTGATACCCTACACCACTATATCCGGAGAATTTTTTTTAAATCCCTCTTTTCCATATTACCCCTTTAAACTCCACCTAAATTTATGTCACTCGCTGCATGCGTGGGACTTAGGTTTAGCCGTTTTGGAGAAAAGTTCGTGTAACAGACAGACAGACACTGAATCGATTTGAATAAGGTTTTGTTTTACACAAAATAAATAACAAATACAGAAAACCTTCCATATCTGAAGCACCAACCTTCTGGTTTCGACTTATTTTAGTTTGATATCTACTGGTGATATTTCTTTGTCGTTTTCTCTTCTATTTTTTGTTAAGTTTATCTAACTCTAATATTATTACCATATTTATTTTCGAATTATACTTTTTCCCGTTAAATTGCTTAGTTTATTTTACCTTTTTTCATTAGTCTAGCCTAGTCGTTACCGTTTTTATCTGGTTTTCGATTGATGTTTAATACGTAATATTTTGAAAAATGACCACCGAGGACCTTGCCCACATTACTCAATAAGCCCACATAATGACGTACAAGGGTGTGTCAACACGCACATCTGTGTATCTGCACTTATGTGGGCAAGCCTGAATGGTTACCAGTCGACATTCTTCTTCAAAATGAGACATATCTCTGCCGTTGTGGTTACCAGCAGCCAAGTCTGGAGGATCGTTCTTTTCCCTCAAACAACAACAACGCACATTTCAAAAGACGTCATTATTATTTGATTGCACCCACCCACTGCAATTAATTTAGTTTTATCAAAAAGTTTTAAGTAAGGTTTTACGCCATCTTTATATATTATATATTCAAAGTTTTGTCATGTAATTTTGAATTATGACAGTGACAGTGAATCAAATACTGAATAGACATTTACTTTTGTTCTGTTGAAAGATTGTTTTACAAAACTATCAATTCCTCAAATGTAAAGATCAATCAAAAAATGAGGACATAACAATACTGAGTTTGCATGACCCTCAAAGATTTTAACATTAAGTTATTATACTTTTTTGCAATCCATATTGCACTATTGATTGCTACCGAATACCATTATTTAGATTTTATGGAAGTCAATATAAAAGTCATCCACAAAATCTGAATACATCATTTCAGCTTATTTATACATTTCAAATCGTATTATTATCGGTTAAATCTCCTAGTTTAGTGATAACAATGAATATTCAGCGGTAATATCAAATTAATTTCCTATGTATCTTGAATGATTCATATGTCAACATAATACACTTTCAAATCTTGATTGAATGCGGAAATCACAAAAAAATGCACCATGAAGATTTTATATTATTGTTGATTTTAATCTAGGAAAAAATTGGATATATATGTAAGTAAAAATGCATTCCAATAGCAAAGCCCTTTTTTGTCGTTCATTACATGAACAGATTATTATAAAACAAGAGAATTTTAGAGTCCTCGAATATCATGTTAATGCTTTTAATTATTGCAATCTATTTAAACGTAAGGTTTAAAGAGAAACCAATTTAAACAATCCGAAGCTATTTTTTTTTTTTTTTGGTTTTTATAAACATCATTACTTTTTATAATCAGATATTATAATTGAAACGTGAAACTCTTCTTCTTCATTGATAAGACTCAAAATTTCAACCCGTAAGATAACACCTCTGAGAACATGTGTGAAGTCAATCATGCATTTCAGAGTGTGCTACTAGAAGCAACGCTGCTTAAATTTATTAACTTCGCTATGCCGTCAATCATCCGGTCAACGAAAGTTTAAAATTGCTTTTTGCCAAACTGACTTATTTTTGCATAAAATCAAAAACTAGCTTCCAGCTGCCGCCCTGTTTTGAGTAACTCAGAGCATACATAGAGAATCCACAGTCTAATAGGAAATCATCTTGATAGTGAAATAATGTAAGTAAATGAGATATACTATATTTTGGCGAAATTTGTTAAGTCTGAACGGCCTAGTGTCGTTCTGAGTAGCATAACTGGTTTTCCTAAAAAGCAATTAAATACTATTATGAATGAGCACTCCCCAACTAATCCGTGTTTAAGTTAATTGGCGACTATAATCTTATGAGACTTATGAGTCAACATTAAAAAAAAAATTATTTTTTAAAAAAAAATAGGAAGTATTCATCATTTTCATTATCAGTGCCAAATCATTAATTTAGCTTATATACAACATACTCCCGTATCTTTGAAAGTCCACTCCAGTCATATTAATGTATCCAAAATCAATGACCTTTGCTAAAAAAATCAAAGCTGCAGATTGTTATGAAGAGACCTTATGATGTGTAATTTCGCGTCACTTCTGATGCAACATTTTCAAATCCAAATGTTTATATAAAAGACCAAATCACCGAAAATATGGTTAGTTTTCCGCGCGAACTCATTGTTTACGATCCATTTTAGACGCCATTATGCTTAAAATAGTGAGTGTCCAAACTCTTCCAAATTTCCATAAAAAAGTGGATAATTTCAATGTTCTTTTCTCTTAGATTATCTCTCTAATGTTTATCGGCTGTAAGCTGGCAGAATACCAACCTGGTCCCGAAGCCGACGCGAAAATTAACACATATGAAAGTGAAATCAGTCCCGATGGATCGCATCAATTAACGGTCGAAACAACCAATGGAATAATTATTCAGGAACAAGGGGTGGCTGGGTTTCAAGCTTCCGGACAATCATTATATGTTGCTCCTGATGGGACTCCAATTCAACTCCTTTATACAGCCGATGAGTTTGGATTTCATCCGCAAGGAGATCATTTACCAAAACCACCCCCAATTCCTGAAGCGATTTTAAGATCTTTGGAATGGAATGCAGCTCATGCGAAAGCGGAATATCAACGAAAGTCCAAGCATTAGTTAAGTAGTGTAATGTAGATAAGTGTGTAGTGTTGTGAATGTGAGTTATAGAAACTGTGATAAAATATATGTATTTGTTTTCATTTTATTGAAAGGGTGGTTTTGTGCTGTTAGTATCTAAACCAAACGTTTAAAATGATAATACGTAGTTTAAATAGCAAAGTGGACATGACAGGCAGGAAGTTTGAAAGGACGTTTGTGGGTTGCTATCGTTAACATTGAAACCATGACTGGAAATAATAACTACAAATGTGTCGACTGAAAATGTGATAGTGTCTGCACAGTCGATCCTTTCTTTAAACAATTATGACTGCTAGTGTCATAAGCCTGTGGCCTAACAAGATGCTCTGAAACCAATATACAATAAGATCCTTTCTCAAACTGGAAGAGAAAAATTGCAAGGGAATTTTACGAGTTAGGATTTTATCTAATTATGTAACAACAGAACACTGAAGGTCGTAGATTCACGTCTACTTCTTTAAACTACATATGCAGTGCCGTAGATCCGATCATGGAATTAATAGCAACACGATCGTCCTGACATACTACACTACTTCTCCGCACCACATTTTCCGGTACTAGTATCTATCCTAGAGTATCCACTAGGTTCCTCCTTCACCATTGCCAACGTTATTGCCATCTATTTATATATCTCTTCCTTTCCTCGTTCTTCCCCACCGATGACGAAAAGACGGACTCTACATTGTGTACGCTCGTCATCTCATCTGACAAGATGTCAATCGGCATAATTCTTGAGATAATGAACCTTATGTCATTTGAAATAGTCCTGAAGGTAGGCGTTATTTGAGGTCTGCAAAGCCTTTCTCCAAACTGGTGCTGCAAAGATCAAGACTGGGTACAATATGGGCAGAGTTATGGCTCGTCAAACGTAAATTCGTAATGTCATGCTAACAAGACTTGTTAGCACTGATGAAGGCAACAAATGGTTCCCGAAATATTGGTTTTTGCAACACAAATAAATAACACTAACGAATAGAAAAAGAAAGTTTTTATTATTTCAAATAATTCAATCCGTGGAAATACCGCGTAATTTCACTCAGAAGTGCTAAATAGTTGTTTTGGATCCAGTATGAACTTAAGGCGGGATTCCGGCAAAATTTCTAAAATATGCTAACATACTATTGTTAACTTTTTTTATAGAAATATCAGGACGGGATGTATTTTGAGGCCTAGATTTCGTTTAGATACAGCACTGTGGTTTTTCGGTTTGATACGTTCTGAGAACGAGACCTGTTACATTTTTCGAGGGTCATATTTTGAACCTTCACTCCCCTAAGTTTTCGAATAAATCGGGTATAATAAACGGACGGGCACACAGATAACGACTCGATTCTAATAAGGTTTTGTATCACACAAAACCTTAAAAATACAGACAAACTTAGATGGCGGAGGCCACTTTTTCGTTAAAAATATGTAAAGGGTTATGGATAAAGAACCAAGTTACAAGCAATTGCACTCTCGTAACATTTTTGGCGCGGGGTGAAAGCAGCATAAGAAATCCGCGAAAGGCATTTCGAAAACCTTAGCAATACATATATTAGATGAAATCTTGGAGGGGGATCCCAGAGGCTGAGCAGGTATCCACCAGGCATAGTTTGTAGAAGGCTCATGCATTATTTAAAGATCTACAGTGTTGAAGGGATAATATGTTAAGAAAAGTAAGGGGATCGAGGTAATATGCGTAGCGATTCAATTGCATGACGAACCTAATAATAGTAAAGGCATCATCCGCTGAAGCATACTCAAGAATATTTCGGTCTGAGGAATGATAGAGAATAACGGACGAGTGACAATTTTTAAATTAGCAAGATTAGCGAAGAACGAAGCCAGACATCCTGGAAGTTCGGCTCATTTTAGGTAATTATGTTCTATAGGCCAGTCCGCAGTAAAACCTAGTTTGAAATCATCTGTTTAGGGAAGGCACGGACACGTCACTAAGAAAGAAAGATGATTAATGAAGCAAAAGCCTACGAATATTCAAAGATGGGATCCTGGGGAACTTAAGTATAGTCAACGGAGTAAAAATCTTTGGAGAAATTACTGTGGATGGTGTACATGTCCTTCCCTTCATTCAGGAATTTAGTAACGGAATTAGTAGAATCTAACTTAACGATGACTAAAAGAAGTTGGTAAACTCCAATAATGTTTGTTTAAAGTTTGAGGGGTCCTAAGATCGCATCCACTTGATGGCGGACCGAACCAAATAGATAGGAATTTGTTCCCAATTTTTTGTTCTATGGACAACTGGTTTCCGGCTTAGCACCCAAGCATCCGTTATCTAGAGGCGACGAAGAGGACTAACAGCTTCGTACCTGGGTAGAGGTGAGGCAGTGTTTGACAGATAGCAAGACCTTTATATAATTCGCAAAACACGATGTGAGGGCGAATTATATTTAACGTAAATCCGCCCACATTTCGGACCAAAGCTTGATAATTGGGTGCTAAGTCCGAAAAGAGACGTTCGTACGCCAAAAAGTGGATGCGAACTTAGGACCTCTCCATCCCTAAACAAAAAAACTTCTAGCTCCAGTTAATCTCTCGTCCAAAACATAGGCGGATCACGCTCGGTCACGCTGCTCCCAGGACCGAGGTGAGGCAGAATCTGATATATTTCTCTTCCCTGGTATGAAACTGTAAGCCGTATTCATTGACTCTCGATTTCTGCTATTCCCTCGCAATGAAATGTCCGAAAAAAGCAGCCCTTAACATACTTTTCTAAACATAGATGCAAAAGCAAGCAGGCAAGAAATAATTTCAGAAAAGCTCATATGCAAAATTAGGGAAACATAAAAGGCAATTATCAAATTCTATGTTGACAACCGGTAAAACTGTCTTAGACCGAGAAATTTCAACATGAACAAGGGAGTATCAAATTTCCATCGCGCAGGAATGCCTTCCATATTTGATAGCCATCCAAATACACGTTCCTGAATAAGGTTTTTTTTTATGAATGTAGGGCTTTCAAATTGGCTTTATCAACGACGAGGTTTTAGCCAAAACCAATGTTTGGCGCACGAAATTTTATTGTGAGCTAACCTGGGTACACATACAACTTAAAGCGCAGGTTTTCTAGAAAGCCAGTGAAAAGTTTGTGCTGGTAATCAAAAACTTCTTTCATTAGGGAAGGCGGACGTAAACACGGAAGGAACACAGGATACGGTTCCAAGAAGAAATGCGGCTCATAAAGACGGGTGCTCAAGGAGGTGATATAAACAATAGGAATGTTTAACGTCCAAATAGTTGAGTGATTAGAGCGTAAGACTATCATACGGAAGGTCGCGGTTCAAATTTCACTGGTTGTAGAGTGATTTGACGTCGGATACCAGTCGACTCAGCTGTGAATGAATACCTGAATCAAATCAGGGTAATAATCTCGGACGAGCGCAATGCTAACTACATTGTCTCTCATATGGTACTATAATCCTGTAGTATACCGTTACGGTCTTGAATGAAGTGCGCTAACACACTTCAAGGCCCTGATCCAATTGGATTGTTACGACAATGATTATTATTATTATTAATGTTTAACAGCAACAAAAATAGCATCTCCTATGAGTATACCCACAATAAAATAGGCCATAATATGGAGCGGAAAGTTTGGTGGAAACCTTTCTTCTATTAACAAAATCTTAATAGATCAAAATTGTCTATTTCTGTTGACGTCTGATGCTGAAGTAACAAAATTGAAACACAGCAAAAATATTTTCGAATTACTACATAGGTTACATTTAATATGATATGAAATGTATGCAAATACTAGGAGACGAGATATTAATATATTGGCAACTACAATTCTTTAAACCGGATGTCGCCATCGATAGAGAACCCCGAAGATATTTCAGCTTTTCATGAGGTGCTGCCTACAAAAGATCACAAAATTGTACCTTTTACCCCCTTTAAGAATTTGGATGATTTTAGAAATACTTTAAATCACTTTTCATTTCCGAACTCTATTTTATAAGTGAGTGCTTATTTTCTGAGTAATTTTCCATAATATTCATAAAAACGTGCAATATAAAACAAGTCGAGAAACCGGAAACTAGATGCTTCAGATATGAAAGGTTTTGTGTATTTCTTTTATAAAGACATTTTAGTGTCCATTTGTCCCATTAGTATGTAGCATATATTATGTGAGAATACCACTTTCAAATGATATTAACATTCAAAGTCTTGCATTTGCACAGAGGCGACAGTTTTTGACCTATTATAAATTTGTTATTAATAGTGCGATTTTCACCAAATTTGGTAGGCTCTACAGCCAATTACTAAAAATTATAGTAATGTACTATTATTAACTTTATTTGGATAGGTATCGGTATGGAGGGTATTTTGGACCCTAGGCACCATACAGTGGCAGCCTCTTGACTTTTTTCAGATTTTTCGGTTAAGTAGTTTCTGAGAATGGGTCCATTAAAGAAATAATCACTTTCAACCCCAGCACTCCCCACCTTTCCAACAAATGTCAAAACTAAAACCGGTGTCGAAAAGTACTCACCGAGGCCTTTAATTTGACACCCCACATGACTGTATTTGATGAAAAAAAAATGTGCACCCCGCTTTTACATGTATGGGAACCCTCCTTAAATTCTACGTAAAAGGATGTAACTTACTATACGCGTGAGCGTTCACAGTTCCCACCTTTCTACCAAACTTGGTGTCAATCGCTACAACCGCCTCCGAAAAAAATTCGTGTGACGGACAGACAGACAGACACACAGTAAACTGATTTTAATAAGGTTTTATGTTTACACAAAACATACAATATATACATAAATTGTAGGTTTGTTTATGGTTTGTGCATATTATCGTAAGACCGAAAGCAGGTCGTCAGTTTTCTCTTCCTCTATGCAAACGCACAGACAAATTTCAGAAATATTGTCAATTCAGTCCACCACCCCCAGAATATACAAGCATAAAACCATTCACCCTCTTTAAACACCACATAACATTTCTAAAGGATAAGTTGCGGTCGGGAAAGTAGAAATCACGTGTTTCAACTAGCGATGAAATGAGAAGATACCACAAATGAATCATGTCCGGGAGTGAAATAAAACTGAGACGTTGCGTAGTTGCAAGAAAGCAAAATAAATGGGCGGTAAAAGATACAGAGTCATTACATTGCAGAACAAACCGGTGTTGGTGGCCACAGAATACATCTTTTTCACAACTCATGCAGTCGATTCTGATCTCCCCTGTATACACCATGACCGCTGAATAGGACCTTAAAAACCATTTAATTTTTTTTTGCTCTCCTCTCGGTAAAAGTACTTTATCATCTTTACGATTTCGAGACAATATTTAGTACATTTTCTCCAAAGGGACGGTCAGTAATGGTTGAAGGGAACGGCTTGGAATTGAGAAAAACTGGAATTAATTTCCTGGCGAAGTTTTTCTCTCCAATTCTGAGCAGGTTGAAAGGTACGCCCATTAAAAGCGCTCCAATAGCTACCACAGAACGCTGCTCGCTCCCAGCTGTAATTTAAGCTTATGTACTTCTCTTTCTGGAATGTTTTTGCAACAATTCCCATTCCGTGATATTATAACTGCAGGTAGTAATTATTATCTCGACCTGGTAGGAGCGTCTTTGAGCATATTCCGCTACTTTGCTGTATGCACGCGATTGCATTGTGCTTGGGGCGAGCGTCCGATTAAAGATGTTATTACGTAAATTATTCTACATTGCCTATGAATGGGTTCAATGCTGTTACTAATATTGCATATTTATAAATGTTTATAGGTATAATCGTGCCTCCATTCAACCATTCACGATAAAAGCATTATTAAAGCGCATATTGCCATGTATAAATCTAAAAATTGCGCATATAAATATCACCTGGAGCTAATACATCGCTAAAAAACCTGCTAGTAAATAGTCAGCCTAAAGCCGGAGCGGCTTAAATTTATTGCCTTGTAATCTGATTAATTAGCTTTGCGCCCGCAAGTGAACATATTCTAGGAATATGAGTAGCTTAGTCTGTTGACGAAATTATAGCATTTGGAAAGTCTGGGTGACCCTTCTTTTAGCTGGTTACTCATAAGTAGATGCACTTACTATATGTAACTTAAATATAACGTTGCAGTTGAAGACCTTTCAATTAGAAGGGGGTCAATAATATGCTCACTCTATAAACAAGTTTTCGTCCTCTCCCTTGATTAGACCTATCGTAATGCAGTTCGTTCCACTCCCCGGAAAATGTGCAACATTTGCAAAAACCGACCCTCCTAATTTTTTCAAACCCACCCAAAACGCCAAGGCTACTTTCTCAAGTAATGTCCAGTATGCAACGACTTACCTCTGTCCACACATATTTCTGTCCCTTATGACCGAGATAAACCACTTTACATCCCATAAATATAGTGTCAAAACGGTCTCGACCACCACTTTGACCGCATGATAAGATATGACCTCAATTTATCTTCCCAACAGTTTTTAACACGACAGCACAAGAATGAGGTGTGTATATATGCACTATAGAATTAATTCATTTTTGCAGCAACTTTTGCTCTTATCCGAAATTTATCGCTCAGTCCTCGTTGGCTGATACCGAAGCTGGAATGTTCAAGGCGGCATACGAGTACTGCCGGATCAACTCCCTCACAATTTCATCAACTACATTCTCAGAAAACAGAAGGGTAAACAGGATAATCTATTCAATTTGTGGCTTTAGGTTTTGCTCCTTCAAGTAACCCTTTTTCAGTTGGCACTCTGCTGTGGATGGAGAATGAGGATAAAGTGAGAAACAGTGGGAACAACTTTACAACTATACGAGTTGGAAGGGATTTGGGAAAAGCGAAGGGATTTCGGAGCATTATATTGGTTAATGTCTATGTCCTTGAGATAATTAAGACAGGATTTAGCAATATCTTCAATCATGTTTTTCGCTGACATCAACGACGTCAAAGTGACAAGCGGATGGGAATGATAAGTTTGACTACACATTAAATCCATTTTCGATTTTATTTTAGTTTTTTTTTGGAAGCGTTAAATTTTGGTTTGTAGATGTATATCTTTAAGAAGAAACTGGATAAGTATTTCTACAAAATTTAGAGTGTTTCGCCAAAGATAAGTTTAAGGTTATCCACGGGAGGAACAATAACAATTTAGATGAGAGTCATCCACATATTGAAGACTAGACACAGAAGGTGAAACTAGTCAAAAAAGCATTCGACAAAAAATGAATCATCCGGTTTCAGGCCCAATCAAAATCGCAGCAAATATTAATGTATTGTGTGCTGTGTTGCTATAGCAGTTATGTGTGAATCCAGGTAACCAAGCAACGAGTTATAAACAGCCAATACATACATACATAAATACAGTAGGAAATTGATAAAGTGTCATTGCAATATTATTAGGATCACCGCCTTCTACGATTGGTTTTGGCACCAAAGCGAAAACTTTCTATATTAAACGCAGACAGATGCACTAACTCCATCACACAAATGGGTACCAATTTCAATGATGATACGCAGAATGCAACTGCAATCCTGACTAAAAAGTCCGACCACTGGACGCTTTTTTTTTTATCCTTCAAAACTTGAAGGCTTGCCTAGGTGAAACTGCCTAGGCCCCCCTCCTGTGTATAATATTCTTGAAATCAATTTACAAACTAAATGATAGTTTTGAAATCTCTAACTTTCAGATCCATGAAAAAGACCTAAAAAGTTAGTTTGGTCGAATAAGTCTCGCAAAACAACTTAAATTTCTGTTATCTATTTATGCTTTTAACAAGACAGCTTACTCTCGCAAACCTTCAAAATAAATACCACTTACACTTCCTAAGGATTTAAATGAAGAATGTCAAAGTTGTCAAACAATTTATTTATATGGGCACCGTTGCATTGGGCAGGATTATTTTCTCTCAGGATTGACGGAGTTCTCGGCATTCAGTTGATGTTGGACCGGACCAATTTGAAAGAAACTTTCTTCCACTTCTGTGGTTCATAGACCCCTCTTTTTAAGCCAACTACTAGAATTTTCAAAAAGGATGACTGACTGTTTCGTCCGGCGCAGAGGTGACTCATCATCCAACTTAAAGTACGGAAGCTTTAAGGTGATGCCAAGTTTTCCGAATCCATTGTTGTGAAGAAAGTTGGCGTATGATTTCCTTACCGGAAATTAACGAGTTACTTCCATGCACGTTTCAAGTTAGGTTAACATTTCACTTGTCAGTTTTTTCAGCCGACAACTAGCTCGTTTCTGTTTCACCAAAGGACATGGTTTTATTTATATTGTCGTAAGATATATGTGGCTGTCACGTAATTAATGTTGGCGGGAGTTTCTACTTCCTTGAGAACTATTATATCCTCGTATTATCAGGAGGTCTTTTTGCTGAATGCTATACAATGTATAAGGATCACAGTACCTACTTCTTTGTCCAATATTCCATCAAGATCTGATGAAGTTGAGCGTTGCTGAGGCTCTGGACTGTATCATTTACCTTATTATATATCGCATTATTAATATTTAGTTTATTTTTTCATTAGTTAGAAATTAGGATCGTTAACTTGTCTTGAAAAATAGTCAATTTGTCTTAAGAAATTGTTATTTCCATTTCTTCTTCTAATTTCGTTTGTTAAAACGTTAATTTTGGTATGTCAAAACTTTAATTTGATATGCCAAAGCGTGGATTCGATTTGCTAAACCGTTAATTTGATATGTCAATGCAAATGGTATATATAAAGGAGCGATTACCATCTGCAACCGCTTTTGGTTACACTGCTCACAGCTCAGCCTCTGCCCTGAAACGGTCAATCATCCATTTTCATAAGGATTGATATCTATGCCCTTATGCCCTTACTTTACATACGCCTCCAGTCTCAAGGGAAGAGCTCAATCCGTGATCGAGATTGAAGAGGAGAGAAAGGAGAATTTTTGAAGATTGTGGCACTGAAAGTTTTGATTCCGTAATTCTAGAGAAAAGTGACGGTAAACCAAATTTTATTAGTAAAGAAAGTGAAATTGGTACCAACAGAATCCACCTGAAAATTGATATACGCTCGAGGCACAGCCACTACAAGAGCATTATATTCAAAAGTGCGGAAAAATCTACTGACGCTCTACAACTAATGCAATTAGAACATCATCTTTGATATTGTGATATCAGTCACGAACGATTTTTATCACGGAAACACTTTCTCTCGGTATTGCCAGAAATGCAACACATTATGGTTTCTTGTTGGCCACAAGTCGTCCGCCCTCACGAGGCCTAAAATTCTCTCTCTCTCTTCTTATTGACTGAGACTTGACTAAAATGACCTTGACAAATGTTTGAGGTCAGATAAATGCAGCAAGATCACAGCCGACATTGCTAACAGTGTAACAGAGACCTATGCATCCTTTATAAATTGGCCCTGAAAAAAGTTATGGTCGGCCAGATGAGAGCAGCAAATATTTTAATATATGAGGCCAGACAAAAGCAGCGGAATAATTCTCCAGACCTTTCAAGATGAACATCGGTTGCGGTTTAAGATGAGAGGATGCGCTTGCATTATTTTTAACCTACCATCCCTCAGGGGCCGTAAGTGATGCTTAACGAGTAGCTTAGGATGTGATGAGTGGCGTCCCCGAGTTGCTTGGGCAGGTGGTTCTGAGCCCCGAAATTATACCTGCGCCCTAGGTAGTACCGTCGAGTAAGTTTCTCGATGAAGAGTGAACTGCCAATGACCGGTACACGCGCGCACTTGAAGTCGTCGGAGCCATTAGCCGTGGGGTGATGTGAGCCTAGTTCTACCAAGATGATTATTCCAACGTGCATCAGAAGTCAGCCTTTCCGGGACCCTGGTCAGGTAGTCTTCACTGAACCGGTATTAGCAGATTGCGTTACCCCGAGCGAACACTTATTCGTCGGGTTCCGGGATCAGCTAAGCACAGGTCGGGCCTTAGGGAACCGGGGTAGGGGCTTTATACTGCCATCCCTGGCTATTCCACTCGTTACCTTTGCACAAGATATGGCAAAGCCTTTATGGAAAAAAAATATCAAATTGAGGAGACAGGTATGGAGAAGAAATTGATTGCATTTGTACGGAACTCAAAAATACGCCGCTAGCTGCAACGGTTGATATACCTGACGAAATAGCAGGATGTGTATAACCAAATAAAAGAGACTTGCAAAATAATGCGGCACCAGGTGCGGGGACAGCAACCCAAACCCATGCAGGAATGCTGTTCCGGATTGAGCCACAGAGAAAACTGCAGAAATGGGCAAATGGCTTCGAAAATAAGCTGAACTGCAAAAAGCTGAAGCTGAAGAAAAAAGTTTGATTAGAAAATGCGCGGCAGTTATGAAGCGCATACGGTCTACAACGTTCCTCCAGCAAAACCGTCATTACTTTCGGTCACGCTGCTCCTAGGGCAGAGGATGAAACCGTCAGTCAACTTTACCGTTCTTTTTTGAAAACTTGGGTGTTTAACCGAAAAAAGAAGAGAAAAGAGAAAGTAAGTTGCTTCCCAAGTGGGTGCGGAATCAGGACTTTTAGCATCCTCAATAAAAAAACCGAGGTTTGTTGAAGCTCTTGGAGCAGGTGGAGCCGCGCTGGAGGGGACTCCTGGGGGTGGTAGCGTTGTGGATAATACTATCGTAGCTGTTAGCTATGAACCTGATAATGGCATTCGCAGAGTTCCCATGCTCAGCAGGGCATTGGCCGAAATTGTCCGAAAAACTCATTAGGAGTAGATTCGCTTAAGCGCTGCGTGCTGCCGAAAATTTATCACTAATATATTTCGGTTTCAGAGTATGGAGACCCACTTATACCATACAAGCCGTGGACGCAGCTCATCAAACAAAGACATACAGCCGCCGAGCTCAAGGAGCGGTGCTGCTTTAATTCTGTAAGATGAAAAGACATTCCAGGCACACTAGACAATATATTATACGTGCCGAGTTATCTTTTACGGATATTGGAGGATAATCTGAGAAACCGCTCGTTGCTCTTTGAAACTCTAGAGAGTCAAAGGAGGATGAAGGTCGGGGGTAACGCAAGGATCTATCTTAAGACTGGACCTCTGGAACTCTTCTTACAATAGTCTACTACGACTCGACATATCAGAACAGTCACGTTTGCTCGGTTATGCAGATGACGTTACGGTACTTGTTGCTGAACGCATTGCTAAATAGGCGCAAAGCAGACTTGGCATATTGATGCAAAGGGTAAGCGAATATATGTCTGCTCATGGTTTCAACCTTGCGCTGGAAAAAACCAAAATAGTCAACCGGCTTAAAAAGAGAATCCGAACAGAGCGCCCCATATCGATCGGCAAGTTGATAATCGAGTCAAAATCAATGATTCAGTATCTCGAATTGACGCTCCAATCCAAGGCTACAACTGGAGTTTCGTCAACAAGTTTACTTAAATACAGGGGAGTTGCTATTGTGGATGCTAAGGAGTGCAGACGTGAGGAACCGTGTTGGAAATTACGTCCAGGTTCTCCTCATTGGGAAAAAGATAGAGCTCGAGGCGGCCGGATGGTAGGGAGTTTTTCAAACAGTTCCTATTCCCCCTCTTCCCTCCCGCTGGTGAAATGAATTCTCTCACTTGAAAGCTCTTCACAGCAGGAAAACAGGAGGGCTAGTCCGAAGTAATTGGACAAATGGTTCCAGAGAAATCAGGTGAAGATTTTGCAAAACCAGCAAGGAAGACACACTCAAAGGAGCGCATTACCAGAATGCTCGTCATCATGCAAAAATCAATCGAAAGGATAATTGAAGGTTCGACAACGATCATCATTGTTACCAAAATTAAATTTTCGGCGAATGTTCACGTGCTAGGTATCGTGTCCAGTGAAGGTGATGTGATACCAACACATCTCCCTAGCAAAGGGACAAAAGGGGCGGGACATTTGTGTCATCTGGAAATCCACACATTTTTCAGCAGGATAATGCACTAGCTCACACAAGTCATTTGGTTCAAAACTGGCGGTCGGGCGACATAGGCATATTTTGGACAAAATAATTCTGGCCACCTAGCTGTCCAGATTCAAATCCTCTGGGCTGTTATGTATAGAGCGTAGTTAAAAGAGTCACCAGCAAATTCAGACATGCAAACGCCGCATAATTGAGAGCGGCTATTGCAGAGGCATTACCCGATAAGGACTGCACATGTTAACCAAGCTTCTGTGAGCTTTAGACCGAAATTGTCCTAATTTCAGCGTTGTGCCCAGTACATACGACAACGGTAACAACAAAAACAAAACCAGCAACAACAACAAACAGCATTGTCAAAGTGAAAATAATGAATTTAACTATTGAAAATATCCACTGTGTAGGGTCGAAAATTATAACCGATGGCAGCTTTGAATATTTAAATGAAATTAGGTAAAATGAAATTAACTTTCTAACTAATAAAAATTCTAACGTCAAACCACAAAAAAGTCTAACTTTTACCTCTATAAGTCATTTCTCAGTATGTATCTCCTTAATACAATCACTATTTTGATTTTGTTAAATGAATAATATTATAAACGCAAAGTTGATAGATTTAACTATTAAGCCAATTTTCAACAATGCAAAGTTGTATACATTATAGATAATAAAACTGAATTGAATTGAAGATAGATAAATATGACAAATAACATCGCATTTTTCACTTTACTTAAATAGATTGCTATCAGTATGGTTTGCTTTAATAAAAAAGTCATTTTAGTTGCAAATGTTATGGAACGGAATAACGATTACATATGTACATAATTAACTAACGGCATACAGTTTCAAACTCAAACACTGAAGAAAGCGACAAGCAGTCAACAGAGTATACTTATTTGCTGTAAAAAAAGATTTATTAAAAAAAACACGGTTTTTAAATTTTTTATTTTTAAATTAAATTTCTGTTTTTTCTGATTCAGGATCTAAAATTAATTTGATGGAATATGTTTCCCCCAGTATTTAGATATATAGATTAATTAAGTTTAAATTAAGGCATGAAAAAATAAAGGAATCGACGACAATGGGTTTAATATACACATACAAACAGTTAAAGATATCAACCATATCCATATCTATATACAATAGGTGCAAATCCTAACAAATATGTACACAAGGCGGTGATACCGAGTCACAACGAGCATTAATGTTTTTGATAAATCCATTTATCTTGCATTATATAACACGAACCAGTATCACGACTCCATTTAATCAATCTGTAGTACTTTCTAACAATTATAATTCCATCATATAAAAAAATTCCAGAAAATAGGGTGAACCTAAAATTGAAGAAACAATGGACATCAAAACCATAATTGTTTAAACCTAGCTCCGTAGAAGTTCTCAACAATTTCTTGGTTCACATCAATTCATGAATTCTATCAAACCGTTTACTTTTCTTCATCTTAAAACAATAGCTAAATTTCCCCCTTTCAAAACACAAATATCCTGAAAAAGCGTAACAAGGAGAAGTCAGCGATTATATCTAAATAACCCGTTCTATAATTATTTTCGTCACGTTTTTTGTACATTTTTGGATTAGTACAAACTCACAAGCGACCAAGACTGATCTTAAAGATCGCGTCCAAACAAAAGACAAATTACTCTAAATGGGCATGGTGTAACCGTGTTGTATAGAGAGTTTGGTTTCTCAGTTATTTATGTCGGTAAAAATTTTGATAACCAAGATTTTAGCTTGACCGTGTAACTCTACTCATAATAGGTAGTCATGAAACGTCTTTGATCTGTCCGATCTTGCTAGCAATTATTGGTACAAAGTTGTTTTCCATGTTACCGTGTTGTCCAGACCAAACGCAAGGTCGAAGCAAATACATATGTATCTAGTTTTTTTGAAAATAGCGAGGGGGAAGGTTTCACTCAAGCAAGAAAATAGTGGAAATAAATGAATATTTCAAAAAATCATAATTCTGTACTTGGTAAAACTGAGAAAACTTAAAAAAAATTATCAAAGATACAAGCACCGCAAAACCCAAAACCCATAATAGGAGCCTCTGCACTCCGCTGTGCTTATCTGCTTCCTATATATCTTTTATTTGTATTTATAATAGAAAACAACGCGAAACGAAAACTTTTTCAAATTTTCGGTTGATTAACCCATCGCGTCGCAATTAGATCAGGAAAAAATGCACTAGTGGTGTAAAAATGCATACAAAGATTTGCTCTAGAAATTTTTAGATTAGTTCTGAACAATTTACAAAATAATTTCAATTTTCTATGCCGGCGTCTTCATTTGAAAAAATGCCGAGACAAACCCATTCTCTGTCGACCGTTGACCGCTCTCGACCTAATTGCATATGAATACCCGACAAATATCCGAAAAAATCGATACGTTCCCCATCAAGGTCAGCCCAGAATGCATCAATCACCATCACAGCTTGGCTGTCGCTTCTTCATTAATTTTCGACCGCCCGACGAAAACACACCTACGAGTATCTGAGTAAATATGTTTTACTTGGCGCTGAGTATCTATCTAGTCTGCAATGGGGATAGATGTGCAAGAGCAAATATCGATGCTTGTTATTGAATCAGATATTTTTGCCACTCCAAACGAACTTCTCAAAAAGCTTCTCTTGTACTAAAAATGTATTCGTTTAATAATTTTTGCAAAAGTCGACGACTCCTTTTCCCATTTTCTGTAAATTCAATTTTAATTTCTGAATGATTCTACTATCTAATATCCTCCAGCATCCATTCTGAAATTAGGATTTTGCGCCTCAGCTACGCAGCATAATGCAATAGATACCGGTTGCTCTTCACTTTCAAAAAATCCGAAGGGGATACCGTTGTGTGACATGCGGCAGGTGATATTAATGGCAGAAATATTTTCTTAGATTAAAATTTTGACATTCATTCAAATTAATTGAGATTTCAGTTTTGTAGGGTTTTCAAGAGTCCGTGTTCGCACTTTAGTCGTAACGCTTGACTTTCGTAACTTTTGCCAGCAAAAGGTATTGCGGTCAAACATAGATTAAGTTTGATATTTCGGTGAGTTTGAGATAAATAGATACATAATCGTTTCATTATGAGGCTATTTCTCATTTTAATAGGAATATTTCGCGAATTTCAAGGATGAGTTATTAGAGCGATCAATATGATAACTATTGGGATAGTGCTCGCCAAAAAGAGTTGGCTTTTTGAAGCGGAGTAATATTAGAGATTTTACAAATCATCATAAGCACGATCTTAAGGATGCATTGCCTTTAATACCAGATATACACTGCTTCAAATAAACTCAAATTCATATAAGTTTTTTCAGATTTTCGAAATTTTTGAACCACACTTTTTAAAAAGGCATTTTTTATTTGATTTCAACTGCATATATTATGTATATATGCAGATATTTAAAATAGATTTGAATTGTTAAAATGACATATATATGCACATAATCTCACATCATTGATGAAGATTTTCCGTGCTAGCATTGACATTTTTTTTTCTTTTTTTTACGATATTTTTTAATTTAATTTAAATTTAATTAGAAAACCGAATTTTTAAAAGAAATTAGGCCATGGTCATATTAAATTCAGTGCAAAAAAGTTTTCAGTTTGCTGTTTGTGCAGACACTTTTATTAGGTCCACGGGCCAATTCTTTTGAAGCTTTTGGATTCCCAGCGTGACCAAATTCTTTTAGTCATTGTCTATCGAGAGTCTGGTTAAATGTTTACGATACTAGCTAATCACTTAATTTTCTCCACAGTTGTTTTAGTGTCCAACTCTTTATGGAGGACATCTCTGAAGCACAGGAAAAAATCTCATCAACTTTGGAGTGAAGCCGCTGAAGCGTAGTAATATTGGATGGTTTGACAGAGTTCCCTATTTGAATCCCATATGTCCATATAAGCTTACGACAAGGTTTGCTTTGTGGATTAACAACTCATAGTTCAGAGAGAGTGATGATTTTCATGAAGTTTTCTCAACAAGTTTTTGAACTGAATTTTGTCTTACTACTGCTCTAACTAGGCCTACCATCGAGGTATTATATATACTTAGATTTCATATGAATGGTATTAGCGCTGTTATTGATTTTCACTTGAAGACAATTTTCTTTTTCGTAAAGTGAATATTATTGCACGCGCTTTGATTCATTTACCTTCTGCCTCTATAATTGAAGTCAGTTGCCTACTTCATTTAGATGTAAGGCGCATGTTTTAGGTCTGTGTGTGGGCTCACTTTTGTATTTTATGGAAACAACCAGGAAGTTGGTGTTTGATTAATAAAACCCATGTACCATCCCTTGCTGAGTAGTCGCGCCACATCTAGACACACTGCTATGCAATATGTTCTTCCTTCGAGAGCGTTGCATATTTCTCATACAGTGCGATGACCTTCCTCTATTTTATTGTGTTGCTGTCAGCTAGAATTCGTCATATTTACTGAACTAGGTATTCCTCGAATACTTTTGATATGAAAGAGGCAGGAAGAAGGTGCGATCCGTATGATTCGTTTGAGTGACACTCTTTCCAGGCCTTGAAATCTTGTTTGGAAAATATTCGATTCTCAGGATTGCATTGAAAATATAGCAGTTTAAGAGCTGCTACTGCCTTTCAACATGAAAGAGGAGTCACTTTAAGATTGATTTCTTTCCTAATGAAACTTTAAGCTAATTGGCCATCCAGAAAGTTCAAGTCACGTTTGGGGCTCGGTTGGCCTACATTTTCCAAGTGAGCTGCAAGTGTTCTTTCATTAATCTTGGTCCACTTTCTGTTCTCCCTCCAATTTTAAAGAACTGAAAGAGCTGCTACTGAGTTATAGATTGATGACATAGCAAGTTCACTTGACGTTCCTTGAATGAAGCCTCAATTGTCACTTCCAGTGGGTATTTTCATTTCATTTCATTTATTTTCCAAATAGTGTCTTACTTTTAATAAATTTCAACAACAACAATGCACCATTTGCCTTGCCAATAGTGAGCTTCAGATGGTTATTAAATCCTAGGAATTTATTGAAATTGATTGAAATTCACTATAGCATCCTTGATTTCTAGTTTCAGGCGTCTAACCTCCCTGTGGATAGATCTAGAACCCAAGTATATAAATTTCCTCCTGAAAATGCAGACTTGTGTCTTGGCTGAATTAATTTTAATACTCCAGATATGGTAGCAGTAGCAGAGTACTAAGTATTCCGCTATTTCGGTAACTGTCTTTTCGGGTCAAAAGTTTGAGGAGTAGATGAGTGTATTAGCTCTGTTCTGACCTCAGCGGAGGGGACATCAGCTATGAAAATGTTGAACAGAGTATGAACAGAAGTGGATCCTTGCGGCAAGAAGTTACCGGTAAGAGAATGGAAATCTCATTTCCAACACTGAAGGTAGCTCAGCGCGTGCTGTGTTCCGTGTTTGGCACGGAATCCGAACTGGTGGTCTGGAAACATGTTTTAAGATTATAGTGCTGGACTAGGCCGACTGTCCATACTCTCAAAAAGTTTGATAAAAGTGAAATGGGTCTAAACATACCAGGTTCGCTGGAGGCACCTGTTTTTCGAATGGCTATAATTTTGGCTATTTTCCAGGTGGATGGGGGACGGTACTAATGCAGTTGTTGAAAACTGCGAGTAGGAACTTAATGGAAGCTACCGGAAGGTAAATCCCTAAATCCCCCCCTGCCGACTTTTTACCGTTATGGTTATGGGTAAGAGCTATGAGTAGTACGCTTGTTGGAAGGATTCTTGGCTGAAAATGGCGTAATTTAGCAGTTCCTGAAAGTTAATTCAATGATTGTTGAATCAACAGTCGAAGTGAGAGCCGTTCTATTACTAAGAGGTGTTGCATTGAGCTGTCACTCAAAAAACTCCGCAAGTGTGTCCACTTTCGCAGCGTCACTACAGACTTGCACCTTGTTCTGCGTCAGAACAAAGTTGCGAGATTTGTGTTTTCTCGTTAGCCTGTTGATATATTGAAACTTATCAGCGCCAGGCTTGACGTCTGCAAGTTTGCGGGTAAATTCTTTACTACGGATTGCCGCCATCATACCACGAATTAACCTACTGAGACAGTTAATCCGGAAGAGCAATGCTTTATATTCTGCATTGATTTTATTCTCATTTTCGTGGAATTTGAGCTTTAGATTGCGCCTCCAAATCTGTCTTGCTTTCAGGTGAAACATGATCTTATGTGGAAGAAAATTGTACTCAAACTATAGCAGACGCCAACAAATAGCCTCGTCGATTTCTTTCCCCGACAAATTACGCTTAGTTGTGAGCCTTTACAAGTTGAATTTAGGCATTAACTCAGCCTTGAATTTATCCCAGTTAGTGTGGGCGAAAGACCTAATTGTGGTCAATACTCGCTTCTTTAGAGAAGAAGGGGAGTTTAAGGTTGACCGCGAAATGGTAAGATATTACATGAGATTACTTAAAAGCTTTGTTTCATTTCCATAGACTGAAGGAAGTAGTCTGTTATAGATTGACTACTGGGTCTTGATGGAGAATCCGGCAAGACCATTTCGAGATTGGTTGGAGAGAACGGATCATGAATCCATTTGAGCAGGATTTTCCAATTAGAGTTAATGGCCATATCGCTCCAGTGAGTGTGCCTGGAGTTGAAGTCGCCTCTAAAAACAAGATATTTAGAGTTCAACTGGAGGTGGCTCGAGACTTTCTCATTTGTTAAGACCGTTGATAATTTTTCCTATCTAGGATTGAAAATCACAACCGATAACAGCTACGATGATGAAGTCCGCGCATGGTTGTTGTCACCCAATAGAGCCTATTTCAGCTTACAAAAACTGTTCCGCTCGAAACGTCTCACCATAGGGTCAGAGCTCTTACTGTACAAGACAATGATCTTGCCAGTCCTCATGTATTCCTCGAAAACTTGGGTTCTTAGCAAGAAGAATCGCGAACTCTTGGCCGCGTTTGAGAGAAGAATCCTCCGAAGAATTTTTGGCCCCCTACATGAGGATGAACGATTCCGTAGTCTACATAACGACGAAATCTGTGAGCGATACCATGACCGTCCGGTTGTGAATAAAATCCGGCTCAATAGGTTACGGTGGGCGGGTCACTTGATCCGTATGGATGAGGATGATCCAGCCCGCAAAGTCTATAAGGGCAATATCTATGGTAGAAAAAGAAGACGAGGCAGACCCTGCCTAAGATGGAGCGATGGCGTAGGTCAGGACGCCAGACAGCTTTTAGGGATATCGAATTGATGGACCTCGGCGCAAAACCGGGATGTCTGGAGTTCCTTATTAAGGCAGGCCTAGACCGGATACCGGTTGTTGCGCCGTTGATGATGATGATCTTATACGGAGATTATAAGAATCCGCTTACTATTTGCCGTTTTAATGAAAGCCGCCGCAGCGGAACAGGATTGACTATGACGACTTCCTCGAATTCATAATCTTTTTTGATTAAAAGGGCGCTGATTCGCTTGCTAATTCTGTCTGAGAAATTATTTCTTAAAAATAAGCACCATTTTTTGGGGTGTTTACGAATTGAATATTGCTATTGTAGCTGAAAGAGACCGCCCCAATTCATTTAATGAAATGTTTGGCTCAATTGATATGTGGCCAATTGAAACCCTTGCATCTAAAAGAGGAGCTACAGATTATTAATTTTTTTAGCATTCATTTTTACAATTTCATTGCCGGTTCAAAAAGTATTCTAACAGTGAACGTAGGATATTAAGAAATTGTGAAATTAAGATTGCTGATCAACCTGGGAGTATTTTATTTGTCTTGGCATGATTATAGCTCCACTGAGGAACTGAGCTGCAACTCGTAAATCCACTGACGATGGAGTCCTCATTTTAAATTGAATATCCCTTCCAAGCCGAGCTTATTACTCTAGCATTACATTAAGAAGAACTTCACAATAAACGAACACTCGGGACGTTGAGAAATACCTGCGTCGACTAACAGGAACACTTTTTGGACCGTACGTTATTTACCAACCGTTAAGCTGTGACGAACAGATTGCGGTTATGGTTCAATCAATCTTATCCACTATTTTCACGAGCATTACCGGCAATTGAGGCGTTTCACCATCCGGCGCCGCAGACGTTGAAGAGGCAATCAAGGAAAAGAAGACGAGAAAAGGTAACAGGACCTTACATAGCAACTGACGTATGGAAAGCGGAGAGATTAATTATTGATACAAACAAACCCTCATGGTCTGATTCGTCATCAAGTGGATGCGGGCTCAGGGCTCCCATATATAAATGGAGCTCCCGATTATATATAAATGGACGAAACTGTCAGTCAACATTCATCATCAATCACCGTTCCAATTTGAAAAAAAATGTAGTACAAGGAAATGTTTAAACTATCATCCGACCCAGCTTTTATCCTAAACCCTGAAAACCTCGAACGCATACTTGACAGTCAAATGACCGACATTGTTGAAATAACCGTAAGTTTTAGTAAGAACAGTCGCATTATCGATGTTATACAGGTCTCACATTTATTCAAGCAAAACCATTGTCTTCTCACCATTCATTATATTCTCTCAATCTAGAGGGGGTGTTTAACCACGATTCACAGATTCATCCATTACTCTACTAAGATCCGAAGAGCAGTATTCAAAATATGGCAGGGATGGTCAAATCGCTCTACACCTTCGTCGGAAGGAAGTGGATTTTCTTCTTTCTCTTCGTTCATCTAATGAATTAGAAAATTAGAGATCTGTCGAAACTCATTCTCGGCCATAATAGGATTGATTCGTTTGAATATTTGACATTTCGAGTTTATGTTTTGATCATCTCTCTTCTCACTTGCTTACATAACTTCTTAACATCTGTTTGACAATTCTTTCCATGCTTCATTCGGTTGTTACCGAATTTTCTGTGCTTAACGGAAGTTTAATGAAATTCTCGAAGGGGAACATTTCACGACGTACATTCAATATAGATAGTCACATTCAATTCCACTGCATCATACAGACGGCACTAAAGGATAGCCCTTATGCGCGAAATTTGTCTCACGCATCCCCCGGCAAGACTTTTCCGTCTCCATGAAATTTCTAAGAATGTCCTGCGAGTTGAATCTCCTATGAATAATCTTCAACACCATGAAATCATGTAGCGTTTCAGTATAACCTAAATGAATTGGTGTCCTATTACTGAAGTCCTATACGAAATCTACCGTAGCGCCCATTGCTATCAGTCTACATAAGGCCGAATGTTGAGCAGTCACCAAAAGCAACGAACGACACATGGTGGTTATGGAGACGAAGATATAATGCTTTAGGAAGGAAGGCGGTCTTCGATAATATGATCATGTCGTCTGCCCTGATAACAACTTGTGGATACAGTTGATCCTAGGGTACAGAACATCCTAGGCGATGGGTAAAAAACCAACCGAAATGCCCATTGAACTCGATTTCAAATAGTTCAAGCTTAGGACCGCGAAGTTGCAAAGACGAGCTGATCCCCACTTCCAGGTGGGTCAAGAGAATCAGTAGTTAAGTATACCGAGATGATCCTTGTTCCAGTCTATAGCAGAGTGAAATATCTAATAAGCTAAAAATGATGTTCATGATGGAGGAGACCGTACGTAAAATCTCCCCTAACTTCAATAAAATCGGTCGACAACTCCATTATTTGTTTTTCGATTCAAACTGTTCATATTGGAGCTCCATGCTCTATGTACTGGTTATAATGTCATATTTTACAGTATAGGGTAGGGCAAAAGGAAGAGTGATTTTGATCAAATATGGTGAGGATGTAGACGACAATACTTCTGGTACCTTAACATCCAGCAGCAACGGAACAGATCGACGACTCAAGCCAGGCAAATGTTGACGAAGGCTTGGAAGCAATGAAGGTCACTTTCCAGGTGCTATTCCCATAAAACAGCACAGCAAGAACATTAGCACGGAACAACCTTAACCTCAAATCAAAGATGTCATAGTCCGCTGGAACCTCCCACGCCCTTGGAACAAAAGCAGCATGGCAGACGTCACCAATGATGAGAAGAAATAGTGTAGCATTGGCGCACTCCGTCTTTGTTTTCAAATTCCTGCAAAATTTTACTCGGATTCCCCACACCACATTTCAAATTTATTAATGGTAACCGTTTATTTAAACACGAAATGTTACACTATCTAGGCGTGGAATTGCGGCTTACGGGTCTATAAGGAAAGAGATGGGATAGTACTTGGGGATAATATCCGGTCCCCACTATAAGGTATTATAATCCAGATTGTCGTAGGCCAACTCGTATTTATAGCGCACTTCGCTCCAAAAGCTCACCACTCATTTACATTTCGGGTAAGATAAGAACCTAAAGGTACAATGCACCAATACGTTCGAATAAACATGCGTTTTCCAGCTTACTGAGGGACATTGCATTTTTAACCCTTCAGTGAGGAATTCAACTACATATTTCACTATACTAAACCTAAAAGATTGATTGCTTGAAACTTTAGGCAATTATTCATCGAAGTTTATAATAAAATCAACTTTGTTAACTATACACATAGCCAGCTAGCAGATTTCCCGGAAGTTTATCCTATCTTCGAAGGGTGTTCCCTTAAATCCTCCTATAAGATCCGTTATTACATAATATCTTCAACCGATTTTCCGCATTCACCAATTCATTATTCAGTGGCAGATGTTTTCGTTTCCTAAGTCTAGCGATCAAGTTAGGGTGGAAACGGAAACTTTCATATACGAAAATCTCGCACATAACATACATATTTCCCTATCAAGCCCGGTAGCACCTTGTCCGTGATCATCCTCAACGAGTTTCCCCCTCACCAACCAGATGAACATGTCGCCAATGTTTTATTCACGTGAAAACATTCGCTCATCATTCGTCCATAGATTCATATTTGTCGAACTTTCTCCGGCGTATTATTGAAGTTCTCAAAACACACCAAATGTTAGCCTGAATTCAGGCACATATTATCCTGCACCACAAGGCATGGAGGAAATCAACAGAATAGGGTGGGAGAAGAACATTACCAACCATTCTATATCTAATGTTGGATATATTGTTTTTTATGATATTTCTTTCTGAACTTTCGATTTTCTTAAGATATTGTTATTGGAGATACTTTCCCAGTTGTTCCACCAGTTTGTAAGGTGGTTATATATATTTTATGGGTTAGGGAACTCCTTCCCGATTCTACATCCAAATACAATGAATTTTTTCCGATTTGAAACATTTGACTCTGTGGAATGGTAAAATTATTCACAAAACTTAGGTGAATAAAACATACTGAAAACATTTGGTACCGCGATTTATTTAATGTCTGAATGCATGCTAAAGTGATTTATATGATTTATGTCTTACAATCAAATTTGCTTATGGGGACGACAAGATGATACACTTGAAGCGATTTATTTTGATATTGAAACATTTCGGAGTGCTATGTGGAAAGACAGAAATTTCAATATGTGAAAGAAAAATTGAAGTAAATGATCTCAGTTTTAGAGAATGTGATATTTTTCTCTGAAGTGAAATGAAAGAAAATGATAAATTTTTGTAAGTTAAATCCATAATGCAATATCTGGGCTGATCTTTTTCATTCTTAATTACCTTATAGGAAAAATCGTACTATCAATGAAAATTCACTTTTTAACAGTGTCAACCAATATTAAGGCACTTCAGCTTTTCTAAAATTGAAAAGCCTCCCAACTTCCATATTTATTTTTTAAAAAAGGCAACGAACTACCTACTTTCAACTGCTCAGTCTTCTTTCACCCTTGTAGGAATCTGCTCTTTAAATTTACATTTATTTTCAGCCACCCCATTATGGAAAAGTTTTTTGATTGACAACTACCCTCCCTTTCCTCTTTCTATTAAAATCGAAACAGCTTTTTCAAAATGGTGTCTGGAGTGAATATTAATTTTAGAAGGAGACAAAGTTTTGATTGAAAAGAATTTATTGATTTTGGCTTTATTGAATGTGGGAACGGAAATTTGCTTTTAAATTGTGGAAAATTTAGAAGATTTCCTTGCCATATTCAGCGCTGTGCACAGGTTTTCGTTCCTACTCCAAGAGTTGAAGAAGGGCTGTCGATGAGTGGAAATAATCAAGTTTGTCCTGAAGGTCTGATTTCGAAATTATTATTTTCATTTTACATAAGAATATATTTTCAGGTTCAAGAATAGCACCCGTAACCCGTTTTGCAAACAGTTCGGAAATAGACCAGGTCCCCGATACTGCGTTACCTAACATTTAACAAGATGAAATCGAGAGGACCCTAAATTCCAATTTTCAACCGATGTTGTGTTAAAAATGTTGAATTGCAGAACGAAGACGGATTGATATTCAAAATAAAATACTTATTGACCAACGTCCAGCTAAGTACCTTGTTAACTGACGGGATTCAAAGAGGCAAAAGGCAGATTGCATCTTACTATAATACATCTTTTAGTCTCAGTTTCTCTTGAGTCCCATCCCTACCTTAGTATCTCATGCTCTACTTATACTAAGCCACTCCATGGATCACTGTCGAGTTACTAGGAAAATTGAGAAAAAATAGAGAGATAAACGCTCCTCTAAGCCAAAAGATACTTTAGCTGTAGTATATTATCAGAGCTAATATTTCATGTTATTGTTATTTCGTTCCTTTCCAGATTTCATTGATGTTCGCAGTCTCATTTTCAAGCTTCTACTCATAGATTTGAGAATCATCATCATTACCAACGGCGCAACAATCGGTATCCGATCTTCAGACACGCCGGCTTTACGCCGAGGTCCACCAATTCGATATCCCTAAAAGCTGTCTGGCGTCCTGACCTACGCCATCGTTCCACCTCAGGCAGGGCCTGTCACGTCTTCTTTTCCTACCATAGATATTGATCTCATAGACTTTCCGGGCTGGATCATCCTCATCCATACGGATTAACTGATCCGCCCACCGTAATCTATTGAGTCGGATCTTATCCACAACCAGACGAACGAGTTGTCGCTCATAGACTTCGTCGTTATGTAGACTACGGAATCGTCCATCCTCATGTGGGGGGCCAACAATTCTTGGGAGCTTCTCTTTCGAACGCGGCCAAGGGTTCGCAATTTTTCTTGCTAAGAATTCCAGTCTCCGAGGAATTCATGAGGACTGGCAAGATAATTGCCTTGTGCAGTAAGAGTTTTGACCCTATGGTGAGACGTCCCGAGCGAAACAGTTTTTGTAAGTTGAAATAGGCTCTGTTGGCAGCCACCAACAACCTTAGACAGGAGAAATTTTGTACGGTCTCAAAGTTGTAGTCTCCTATCTTTATTACTTTCCTTTGACCAATGCGATTCTATGTTGTTGATTCTCTGGTTTTTGGCACTGACATTGCCACCACGTACTTCGTCTTGCACTACATAAGACAGAAAAATATCAAATGCCTGGAATCAGAGAAGAAAAAATCACGATCTGTCAGAACCATAATCTCACCGAGCCACTTACACAGATTTCAAGTCAAGATCAGGATGACAACAATTGAAGCGGTTCGCCCGAATTTGTGAGTTAATTGTTTTTGATTAACTAATTATTTTTAAAGAGAGAAACAACAAAAACCTCGATTATCATTAGTGAATTGCAACATTCATGAGTGTATTGTCACTAGGTGCATGGGTCTGCATTAGAAGTTATATTCAGATGATTCCAACAAAGACTTCTTAGAAAACATGATTAATACTATTCAAACTACATTAATTTGACTTTGAAAGAAAAACGAAAGCACATCGTATCCTTTTTTAACAAAATAAACAATCAATATTACAGCTTGCAATGCTGATGCAAGAAAAGAGCTTCAATCCGTTTTGAGCTAACAATCTAGTCTATGATGCCGGGCAACGATTATCAATACTTAAAGCTTCTTGACTCCACGGCATTAATTAATTGAAAACTAGAATCTTGCGTTCCCCTTTCTTACCCATATGGCGCTATGTAGTGAAAGAAACACAGAAGAGGCACGGAACCCGAAATCCCCTCTGGAGGCCGATTGTGACCATCCGACTAAAACTAATATCGGCGCCAGTTTTAATCAAGGTATTGTCAAACAAAAACGGCATTCAGTGAATCCCTTAGCTGCTAAAGCCCACTAATCGCTCCACCGATATTCAACAACCGCGGTGGATTACATATCGGCACGGCAGGATTTATCGGCTTCGGGGATTCAAAATGTCTTCCTTCGCTTGTTTCTTATTCAGAACTGAGGCATTGCCTCTAAAGGAAATTGTCCCTTTGTCGAGATTGAATTCCACGCTTTGATGATTCTACCCTAATCAGCACATACAATACAATTAAATTGGAGTCCACTCTTTTCTCAGAGCTGGAAAAGTTTCTTGGATTCAAATGCCAGCAAGGAACAGGCCAGGTGGCAGATCTTGCCCTTGGTTCTGCTTGATCTCCGTATAATCGTCCGCGAAGGGCTTCCTGCCAGCCCTGCTAGTCTTGTGTACGGCAAGAACCTGCGACTATCCGGTGACCTAGTCCTTACCAAGAGCGGCGGGCTTGTAGAAGCCAGATCGTTGGGCCTAATACCGGAGGCGGCTCTCAAAGTGAAACCGCCTCCCCCATCTCGTCAGGCGCGGCCAACAGTCCACAACTCTAGGGAGCCTAAAGTCTGCACCCACATTCTGGCGAAGACTAATGCCATTCGCAAGCCACTATACAAGGGTCCTTATAAGGCCCGCGTGAGTGGGGAGCAGTGAGTGAGTGTCTGTCAGTCTGGAATATCTGGCCCGCAGATACTTGTAGATCTAACAATTCGCTTGTCTGCCTATTACACGCAATTTACTTGAAAATTTGATTATTTTATGTTCAATGTAAGAGAAGGGGGCGAGGGTCTCTATACACACACACTAAAGGGTGTAAAATTGTTTACGTAAATGAATTGGCGATGCTTAGCCATGGCGCGCGGAGCTCTAAAACTCCCAGCCCAAGTACCGCGATAAGATGGAATCCCTACGATGGATCATATCAATTGATGTTTCTCCTGCCTCAGATGACCTTTCCCCCTGTCATGGCTCCTCCATAATATTGGAAATACCGCTCTTGTTATTGGGGGTTTTACCGGCTAGAGAAGAGGAGGGAAAAAGAAAATAATGGGGCGATAAAAAAATTGTTATTTCGTGATTCAATTACTTTACCCTCGAAGACGAAAATTTTGCGCAGGGAGACGTAGTGCCAATAAGTTATTCTTCTTCTTCCCCGCTGAATTTATTGTATGACAGTTCGAGCTAAGATTAGTAGAGTAAGTTTGCCTTCACCAGGCGACTCCTTCTTCAAATAGAAGAGTCCAAATAGACAATTTTTCACTGTTTACACAATTTTGGCAATAGGCAAATACAGGCGCGGTCGGGTAAAAATGCTTTCAAAAAAATTCAAACCAACTGTTGTCTATGTCCACCAAGGGACATCCTAGGGTCGCGTTACTATTATTCAAGAACTCACATCAGTCTAAACTAGAAGTCAGTTCACATGAACACAAGCTTTTTTGAGCATACTTCTAACAACAAGATAATATAAACTTATTCGCACCAACAATCAAACGACCACTGTTGCTTTCAATTACATTCTCCTTCGCTCATGCAACAAAGTATCCACTCAGCTACTCTTCATCGAGCCGGACCCTTCCCACCTCGCTATATCCCAGCATTCGAATTTATATGCACAAATTTTCGCCTTAGCAAGAAACAAGCGTTAGAAATACATTTTGTAATATGCATGTAATTTCAAATTATGGAAATTTTCCATATTTAAATAAATTATAAGATTTTGTATAAGTTAAATTATGGGGGGCGGGAGTTTGATCATTTTTGAATTTTCATTTTAAAATGAATGAATTAAAATAGTTATCGTTCCGATGCTTGCAGTTCTTCTAAATAAAAATAAAACTAGGTAGCTTTCTCCTACTATAATATATTTTAATAGTTAGTAAATACGTATTCTGAGAGCTACTTACTCTCTTCCTCAGTACTTAAGCCAGTACCTTCCTCGGTAGCTTAAGTACTGAGGAAGAGAGTAAGTAGCTCTCGAAATACGTATTTACTAACTATTTAAATATAGCGTAGTAGGAGAATGAATGAATGCCGGAATGGAAAATAGGAAATTAAGAGTAATAGAGGTGTTGAAGGGAGTGAAAAAAGAAGAAAAATAATAAATCTCTCATCAACACGTCACACAACAAAGCGAACGAAATAATGCCGATGTTGCCAAGCTGCAGACACTACAAACTTTAAATAGATTAGATACACCCCCAATGTCCCCACTACAAGAAGGAAAAATTTTTCACTTCTTAATTTAGCATTGCGAATTATTTATTGAATATGGACGCTGCCGAAAATCCAGTAACTATTCAGCGAAACAAAGGAATTATGTACTGAATTTGCTTTTCATCAACATCGCTGTATATGTAAATATTTTTAAACATAAACATACATATACATAAGCATTACTGCAGAGTTTTTCTCAACATTTCCCTTAAAAGACCTAAGTTGGTAATTCAGGAAAATAGGCTGAACATTCCTAAATTTAGCAGTTCACTAAAATTTTAAGGACTCTAACCCTGATGAATGTTAAGAGACATCGACTTACAAAGTAAATGAGATGATAAAACTGTTGTTTTTATTAGTAAAACCGAAAGATGGAAGAAAGTGATTTTATTTAATTTTCCACAATTATTAGAATGGCAGAGTTCTCTTCCAATAATGTTATTTTTATGATCTTATATAATACTTCGAGCCATACATACAAATATGAGTATACCCGTCACAATCAAATTAATGAAAAATTTTCATTTCATTTGAAAATTTAACACGCGAATTGTGAAAGGTTCGTGTTTTAGGGTAGCAAATATGTCACACCTTTTTTACGTTAACAATCAGATACGAACTGCTTGGCATGTCAGGCACATACATATGTACGTACATTGAGAATTAAGGTATGTACATCTTGGGGAGTACACGAAGTACATGATACCAATAGCAATGGTTTCGGATATATGAGTACACTAAACCGTGAGTAAAAGGTAGAAGGAGGACTAAGGCGAACGGCAAGAACTATAAGGGATAGTAATACCTGGCATAGGGAGTAGCAAAAATATACGTACTATGTACTTGTATCTATGAATGTACAAGGCAAAAACATGGAAACGACATGAACAGAAAAACATAAGAAACTTCCTTGTTTTTGTCAAAAAAGAAATGACTCACAAAATGGGTACTGCAAATTACAAACACGCAAACAATTTCGTAAATCCTAGATTATCCATTGAAGTCGCTAAAAATAAAATAGATATTTTAACTAGAAAATCTATTCCCACAGAGAATGGAAATAAACCTTGCAATTGGTTTCATTTTAAACATTTTGTTTAAGGATTCGATCCACATCCATATCATTTGCCAATGGACTTGATCGATTGGGGAAAAATTATCTCAAACTTATTGTGGTCCATGTACCTCTTATTTTGAACAAAATTGCCATTTTTCAAAATAAATGATTGGTGATTCCGTCCCTACTAGTAAAATATCCATAAATGTTCATATGACACCGAATGATCCGCATTCATGTTTGTACCATATTATTTAATTCACTGAATCCTAAAAATTACTATAATGCAAGCAACGTATATATTTTACGGCATATATGTGTTAGAAAATTTTGTTTCATCTTAAGTGTCACTTGAGTTTTCAATACTCTTGTTAGTGAACAAACTGAACAAACATATCGCTATTGTATTTTTTTATCACATGTACAACCAATGGAAATAGCAGTTTATATTCCAAAAGAAAATCTAGAACCTTGTACTGAAAGCAGCAGGAAATCTGTCAATATCAGCGCAACTAACTTCAACTTTTTGTTTTGCCGTAAAGTAACTCCACGGTCAGTATTAAATGAGGCAAACCTCACCTGGGCCCATAGTATTTAGTGGTAAATCAGTAATCTGATGCCCCGCCGGGGTAGTAATTCCCCTGGGAAATGAAGATTGGAAACTCAAAGTATCGTCGCTCTTATTGTAAAAAGGTGGCTAAAAGAGAAAGAGGCTTGTGAGCTCGAAATCAGCAAATCTCCAAATCTCTTTGGAAGCAGAGTGATTCGGCTACCAGCTTTTTATACGGTTGAATTCTATAATAGTATGTACATAGGAACACTTCTCAACTATCCATACTCTAACTTTAACGAGGACTCCAGCGGCATAGGTTAGACATTTTGAGATTAAGTGAACTAAGATGATGGGATTCTGGGAAGCATTACACAGGAGAAACTAACAGCTATATCAGAGCGATATATTACGGACCAAAATCAAGGAATTTATATTCCAAAACGAATTCTACAATTCCGTCAACGGTTATATTTCTTCTTGTTATCAGTGACGTTTTTCACGATGCTTTGGCTGGAAAACTTGAAGTCGTCAATAGACCATAACATCTTTTGTCACACACTTCAAATACACTGATGATTATATGTTTGCCCTCACATGGAGTCATGCACCTTGGCTAAATAGCTCTGATTTGAAAGTCTGACTGAATAGCAACAAAACGAAGACAGGTCTTTGCACATTTTCTATCTGCATCAATAGGTAGAGCATTAGAGATGCAAATTAAAATCTCTTTGTTGGCGTTTTTCCTTCTGTTTTACTGAAAACGTTGTTCTTTGCAAATATGCATATTTCGCCTGTTTCCTAAGGACTACCCTAACACTTGCATATTTCGCCTTCTTCCTCAGGGATACCCTAACACTTAAAATGGAACGAAAGTGGGAACAAATAGGTCACCTATCAGTACGTGAAATGTGTGTCTGCTAGAGGAAGTTTCATCGTAGACTTTGGGCTTGAGAAGGGTTTCCTTCTGACGGGGCATAGTAACTTGAACGAGTTTCTCTTCTCAAAGAACCTTCCCTCCAGACAGGGTTGCGGTCTTTGTGGTTCAGACTCAGAGGCCTGTTTTCATGTTCTCTTTGTCCATCCAGCTTACTGTATCTTTAATTTTAGCCAGTGAGTTGCTGTTCTCCGCACCGAGCTGATTTCCGCTAACCTGGGAATGCCGCCCCCACGTACTCGATGAGGGAGATCAGACCTGAGTCTGCAAGCGACTAATCTGAAGTGGCTCTTACCTTATCGGAGTTTATCGGGGGGGTAGCATATGCTCCAGCAGAATTCATGGAGGATGTGCTTTCAGCTTAGTTCTTGCGGGTGGCGGGTGAAAGTTTCATGGTGGTTGTGGTTGTCCCCATATCGCTGGCAGAGGGCCTTGCGGACGTCGTTGCGTGGCATTGTGCTGTACAACTCGGCTGTCTTACCCCTTAGTAGCAACCGAGGTATTAGATGGACCTCGCGTCCACTGGAATGAATGCTGAGCCTACACTCAGTACACACCAGTACCGTTATGCTATCTAAAATCCAAATCCATTCGTCTTTGCAGAGAACCGTGGGATTATTCTTACACGGCGGATACTCACATTAAACCCCCAGGACCTTCATGCACCACAACATGAACCGCACCCCAGCCTCTGCTGTCATGAGACAGATTCATCCGCTCCATGGACATAGTAGTCCATGTCCGCCGCTGAACGTTTTCTGGATCGGTCCTCACATATTTTAATATTGCGAATGCATATGCGATTGAATGGCCAACCCATTCAATGCGCTAACTTATTATTTTCGCTATAAATTAACGCCGCAAGATGCAAAGATTGGAGGGAACGCCATTGGCCAGACCTCATTCCGATCCGAAGCAGGAGAGACATCGATTAAGAATGCCCTTCGTCGTGGATTTTCCCTCGACGAAACACTTCAATAGAGTTATAATTCTGGCATGGTCAACTTAGCTAGTTACGTTTAGATTTTAGTAGCACAGTCCTATTGCCTATTGGTTGATATTAGTCAACCTGGAAGGTCGCTTTATCCGCTTCTGTAATTGAGCGAAGACAGGACAAGCTTAGTTGCAATATTTTCCAGTTTGGACTGACTATGTCAAGAGCGGGATAAGGGAAATATGGTCCTAAAACTACTAATCTGATTTAGTGTAATGGAAGTGGTTCTTAGCGACAAATAAAATAATGCTGAAGTATCCAATTTTAAAGCAGAAACCTTAATCAACATATTAGATGTTGATTACAGGCAGTATCACTATTAAGAAGTTTTGCTCAATTTGGGTTTAAATATTTTTTACCAAATGTTGACTCAGCTAAACTATAAAATAATATTTCCATAAGATTCATCTAAAAGTTACTTTACAGAAACCAATTGAAGCCAAATTCCCATCCAATAGTATCTGTTTATTCTACAGTGTCCAATGCAAGCAACGTCGATTATTGGGGTAGTTAAATATGTATGAAAACGGGCTTCGTGACGACCGCCATTTCTTGCATTTTCTCCCCTAGCACTTAAAAAATTTGTAACCTATAATTTCCATTTTATGTACACGAACTGACAAACTCCATGGACGACGGATTGACAGGTTTGCCCGCCTGGAATGTAACATGTACAAGCTACAAGCCGGGTGACCATTTTAGCGTCCGACCTCCGGGGCCTAACAGCTCTAAAACCTTAGCAATTGTAATCAGACCGAACACGAACATGTCCGCTATTTTCTTTTTATCGGACTTACGCATATGTATGAAAGTATGTTCAGCATTTCATGTTCTTTTTTCATTCAAGTCTTCTGGCTTTGTTGTTTGTATTCCCTCCGGGAAATAATTACATGATTGAGGTACAACGTCACTGTTGCTCGTCCGATTTCTACTTCTTTTATTATGTTATGCATACAACAGTCGAAATGGTGGAAGCCAAGCAATGGCGGCAATGCCCGATATTGAAAGGGAGAGATCGCTTCAAGCGTGTTCTTGGAAAGTTAGACAAAAAAGAATGGAGCTCAGACGAGAGACAACAGGAGAATTTAAATAATTGAAAATAGCACTTACGTGCATGGTCGTATTCTTCGTATCCGTACGTTTGTCGCTACCAATAACATATAATTATGTTTGAACGGGGTTGGATTTGTATTTGCTCCGAACACATGCACTTATGCTTCTAAATGTTAATTGTAGAGTTTAATGTGGGAGTCCAAGTAATAACATACACTTCATTTGAGAAACTGGAATTAGCCAGGTACTGTTCTTTAACCTGTTACTTACCATGTTCGATTTCCTGTAGTTTGAACTATACCATGTACCACCAGTTTCAGGGCATACATTTGTATGCATCGACATATCATCCAAACCTACACCCTCGATAATAAACTGTAATATTGCAGTCGAACGATGAAGGATATATTGATTTTTAATATGCCAGAATGAGTACTATAACAGGTTAGAATCGACGACACTATGGAAATAACTGCACGAAGATAGCTGAGTAGCACATAAAGCTTAAAGAAACCCCCGTAGTCTATCTGTTGCTACTTTCGCCGACATCTTATAAAATAATTATTCCTTCAATTTTCCATATGATTAGTATTTATTATATAAGAGCAAGAAAGGTGCAGGATATAGCTGGCGTTACCTTGTACATCGGAGGATAACAGTTGAGGAATCGATAAAACGAAAGGGATCTATGCAATGCCTTAATTGTCAGGAGTTCGGACACACCAAATCATACTATACACTTCCCATACACCATCATATATGCGATGACCTCCATCCTACAGCTAAATACCTATTATACAGGGTGCGGCAGCATAACTTCCTTTTTTAAAATGCGCGCCACTCAGTTAGTTGATGTCATAGCGGAGCGCTAGTGGTCTCGTTCAAGAAGGGATACTGTAAAGTTTTGTCCCGACACGATTCAGTCGCCATCATGCGTTGGAATAGTGAGGAGCGTGCCTTTGCCGTTGAGGTTTACTTTTCAAGCGGATGTTCGGTTATTGCAACACAGCGTGCATTTCGGAATCGCTTTAATTTAGCCCCGTTGGCTCCCGTCCCAGACCGCAAATCAATTGTTACATGGGTCACTACATTCAGACAAACTGCAAGTGCGACAAAAGGAAGAACTGGAGTCCCTCGGCCCGTTAGATCACCTGAGAACATTCAAGCAGTGAGAGCGTCAATGTTGCGATCGCCACGGCGTTCTGCGCGCAAACACGCATCTGCCCTTGGACTATCCGATCGTTCTGTGAGAAGAATTCTTCGTGATGATCTTCATTTTCATCCCTATAAGATGGCGATAGTGCAGGAACTTTCAGAACGAGACTTCAATTCTCGGATGAACGCGTGTGAGCTTCTTCTTGATGTCTTTCCCGAGGGTGCTATTGTTTTTCTAGCGATGAAGCCCATTTTCATTTGTGTGGGTCGGTTAACAAACAAAACATGCGCTACTGGGCTGACACCAACCCTCGATAATTGCATCAAAAGCCTTTGCATTCACCCAAAGTCACAGTGTGGTGTGCAATTTCCTCAGCTGGAATTATGGGTCCTTGGTTTTTTGAGGAAAATGAGGTTACAGTGACAGTGAATTCGGACCGGTATGTAAACATGCTACAGAATTTTTTTTCCCACGGCTAGAAAATTTGGATTTGGGGGACACTTGGTTCCAACAAGACGGTGCAACAGCACACACTTCAAGAGCATTGATGGCTGTTTTGAGGGAACACTTTCCAGAGCGCCTTATCTCAATTAGAGGCGATTTGGAATGGCCGGCACGCTCTCCCGATCTGTCCCCTTGTGATTTTTTTCTATGGGGTTTTTTGAAATCCCGTGTTTATGTGAACCGTCCAAGAACCCTACAGGATTTGAAGACCAACATCCAAGAAGAAATTGCCAAAATAACACCTGCTATGCTAACAAGAGTCATGGCAAACGCCAGAAATCGGTTTACGCAATGTATGGAGAATGGGGGACGTCACCTAATAGATTTGATCTTCAAAACAATGTAAATAAAAACTTTAGACATGTACCTACATTATAAAAAATAAATAAATATTTTCCGATGCATACAATAGTTTTTATTGAGTTTTGAAAAAAGGAAGTTATGCTGCCGCACCCTATACAAGGAAGATCCCTCTGCCGAAAACTGAGGTAATTGCAGGAACAACTACACTGCGAATTACAGGGGATGTCCGGTGTACGTTGAAGTGAACCAAAAATCTCGACCACCAACCAAAAGACCCTTGAAAGGCGACCTAAATACAAACACTGCTTCCTACGCTTCGAATAGAAATGTGCCTAATAAAACCAAGTATTATGCTGATATTGTGAAATTCAATCGTCACGAATCAGCACACTGTACCTAATCAGCAACTAATCTAGAATCTATAATGGTACCACTCATTCAAAGCATGAACCAATTTATGGCATCAATGCATAAAATGCAGGGTCACACGAAATGGTTGTTGGAAGTACCTGGTTTGCGCGGAAAGCGGTCCACAAACATACGTGGGCCTCTCCAGACGGGACCACTTTCAACCAAATTGACCACGTGTTGATCGAACGCCGCCACCTCTCAGCCTTGATGAATGTCAGAACATATAGGGGGGCCAATATAGACTCGGATCACTATCTCGTTGGCATGGTGCTCCGAGCTCGAATAACAATACCACCTAGAATCCCCTCTGACAATCAGGTGAGAGTGAACACTGAAGCCATCCACAACACAACCCTCCGCGACACCTATAAGAGGGAAATGGATGCCGCAATAACCGCAGTCAATAGAGGACCTGGAGAAGAAGCATCAACTAATGATCTTCACAACCACCTGAAGAACGTTATCATGGATACGGCCACAAATATACTTGGCCCCAGCCGCAAAAGGAGTCGGAACGGCTGGTTTGACGATGAATGTAAGCTAGCAACGGAACGGAAGAATGCCGCATACCGAGTAATGTTGCATTCTCAAAGAACGCGGGCACGCGCAGAAACTTATCACGAACTCCGTCGAGCGGAGAAGCGACTTCACAGACGGAAAAAGGAAGCCTGGGAGAACCAACAAGTCTGTGAACTAGAAAAGTACAGGGAGCAACCGCACCAGGCGCGGAAGTTTTACCAACAAGTCAGCAGGATGAAGCCTTATACACCTCGATGCTCATCCTGCCGAGACAAAGAGGGAAATCTGATTTCCGACAGAATGGGGATATTAGAGCGATGGGTTGAGTACTTTGATGAGCTACTGAACAACCAGAACATCGGCGAGTTGGAGGTCCCGCCAACTGAAGACGACGGACAAATACTGCCACCACCAAGTTTAGGAGAAACAGTCCGTGCAATTCATCGGCTAAAAAATCATAAGTCGCCAGGAGCCGATGGAATTACAGCCGAATTGGTTAAATATGGAGGCGACCAGTTACACCAAGTGGTTCATCAACTTGTGCTCAAGGTATGGGACAGCGAATCAATGCCTGACGATTGGCAGCGAGGCATAATCTGGAGGCTTCACTCCAGGCAAATCAGCAACAGATCAGATTTTCTCTCTGCGGCAGGCGATGGAAAAACTGTTGGAATATGGACAACAGTTGCACCATCTGTTCATCGACTTTAAAGCCGCCTATGATAGCATAGCCAGGGTAAAACTGTACACGGCCATGAGGGAATTCGGTATCCCGACGAAATTAATAAGACTGACTAGGCTGACCCTGACCAATGTGCGAGGCCAGATAAAAGCAGCAGGATCACTCTCAAGACCATTCGACATCAACAACGGTCTACGACAAGGGGATGCGCTATCATGCGTCCTCTTTAACCTGGCCCTCGAGAAGGTGATCCGTGATGCTGAAGTGAATGCAAGAGGTACGATCCTCTTCAAGTCCACCCAACTACTGGCCTATGCTGACGATATCGACATCATGGGAAGAACCACCCGAGACGTTCAAACTGCCTTCATCCAGATCGAGCAGGCGGCGATTGGCGCGAGATCTTGGGCTGCACATCAATGAAGGCAAGACAAAATACATGGTGGCAACGTCAGCACCGAAGACGAATCAACCAACAACATCAAACCGCACTGGTCAAACACGAACAAGAATAAGGATAGGGGAATACAACTTTGAGACCGTTGACAATTTCTCCTATCTAGGGTCGAAAATCACAACCGATAACAACTACGATGATGAAATCCGCGCACGGTTGTTGTCAGCCAACAGAGCCTACTTCAGCTTACAAAGACTGTTCCGCTCGAAACGTCTCACCATAGGGTCAAAGCTCTTACTGTACAAGACTATGATCTTGCCAGTCCTCATGTATTCCTCGGAAACTTGGGTTCTTAGCAAGAAAAATTGCGAACTCTTGGCCGCGTTCGAGAGAAGAATCCTCCGAAGAATTTTTGGCCCCCTACATGAGAATGGACGACTGCTTAGCCTACATAATGACGAAATCTATGAGCGATAGCATGACCGTCTGGTTGTGGATAAAATCCGGGTCAATAAGTTGCGGTAGGCGGGTCACCTAATCATGAATGAAGGTATGAATGAGGATGATCCCGCCCGAAAAGTCTATAAGAGCAATATCTGATATTTTGGACGAAGGAGCGAAAGCGGATCTAGTACTCTTAATTTGTTGAACGACATCACATTTGCTGCCGCCGTTAACAGAAACAACGATACCTACATTTTTGTTTAGGATATGAGGAATGAAGATAAACACCAACAAAGTCAAGGTTCTCAGTCTGCCGGGTCATCCTACTCTCTGCATTAATGGGCAGAGCATCGAAGCAGTCGACTAATTTGCATATCTAGGAAGCGCGGTTTCTGAGCACGGTTGCACTGGATTTTTCCCAACGCATTAACAGTGCTAGATCCTGTCTTCTCTAAAATCTGGAAATGCAGTTATCTCAATACCAAAATTAAGTTGAGGCTCTTCTTTCTGGGTTGCTATATGGAAGTGGTATATCGAAAGTGACCCCCACTGTTTTTAGCAGGCTCCAAATCAACACCTGTTTGCGTCGATTCATCGAAGTATGCTAACCTGTTACTATTACAAACCAAGAATTTGGTCGGCGCACAGGCCTGGCACTCGTGATCGGAAGGCGGAATAAGTAGTGGATAGGCCACACATTAAGGAGTGGCGACCATTGCTGCTACAGTGGAGTCCACTCCGCAAAGATAGCCGACTGATTGGTGGCCCCAAGGGCATCAGGGCGCAGAACAGTAAAGAATCGAATAAAGAAATCGTTGGGAGAGCTGAAGCGAATAATGGTGCGTAGGTGCGGTTGACGCGCTATACCCCATCAAGGGGTAATTGGCACCCACATATATGAAGAGTCCTGAATTCACCATCCTATTGATGGCGCACCGGACCGATTGGAGAGAAACTTTCTGTCACTGTTTCTGGTCGTTCATTTTAAGCTGGGTGCTAACCCAAGGTTGTAAGAAATATAGAACTTGCTTTTTCGTCAACATATATAAATTGTTCGACGGTTGCTTTGTTCTGCCCATTATTGTAAATAGCACGAGTATAGTGAACAGTTAGACTCCGAACTTGGGTTCAGTGGCGTGTATTTTCAGACCGACCCTGCTTGCCTCCTTTTCGAAAACTAGAGCCATTTGACCAAAATTTATGACTACATGACCAAACGTAAGGGTAGTCGTTCGGGAAAGATAACAAGGAAGTCTCATTTTTTAACCAGATTAGCGCGCTGGGAATAGCTATTAGTTTCTCCGGAAATCGACTATAGTACTGAGGTTTCCATAGACAATTTTGGTTCACAGGAGGCTCCAGCGCGATAATCATCCTGTTCTTTGTCGACCAACCAATCTAGGGTTTATTTGTTGCCTTTTAGGATGGCGTAAGCTTATGTTGACAGCAGGAAACACGAAAAAAACCCTTCAGTTGTTGCATTCAACACGGTTGCCTTTCTTTCGGATATTAACGAATATTCCTTACTTCCGCTTACTGTGAGGACCCCAGATTTCCAATAACTTTAAATGAATGGAAATGACAACTGTATAGTCAAAGCCGGTGATTTTACTTTGCTGATGGTGTGATACATGCTTGATGGTTAAATTAATTTGGCTTTTGTTTGCGGAAACAGTCCGGGCGGATTATCTAGAGTTTGCGTCGTTTGTACAGTGAGTAAGTTTGCTCACCGCTAGATCACAACTGAATCGGATTATCAAGAATTTTGATTCGTTCTTGCTGAGAGTAAATTTTTATCACCGCTAGATCACAACTAAATCATGAAGTACCGAAGACCGTAGTGGAATAAATGGCAAAGGTAAGCAAACATCTGATGATGGTCCCTTTCGTGGTCGATTTTAGCAGCTCTTTCGTTGCGTATATGCAAAAGGCAACTCATTAACTGCTCGAGCAGTGCACTTTCGGCGAAATTTCCAGCAATCTATATATCTGTCACCGTTCTTCTTACTGTCAACGACACCATGTCTCCGCCTTGATCCATAATAATCACAATGTCACTTTAGGAAACGTGTAATTGCGCGTAGTCTGCCCCTTCTCTTCTATATTGAAAATTTCGGTTAATGTACAGTATAATTCTGATGCTTCCTAACAGGGCCGAAATCTTACAGTGAGGATCCTATCGCTGCTCCTTACCATAGTTGTCAGCAACAGTACGACACTGGATTCGCGTCTACTACCACTAGGCTTTCCAAAGTAGGGGAAAAATATTTTCCAGAGTCCAACCATAACTGAAAAAATTTCGAGACGAAATGGAAGTAGTTTCAAAAGACAAAGAAGAACTAAATTAATGGGGGAGTAGCATTAGATTCATAAGAAGAAAAGATGGTGGGATTTCCACCAAACTTTCCACAATCGTGCTCCTTATTACAGTTCTCTGCTTAATGTCCAGCATAAAGTAATACCATTTTGTTAACTTTATTTCAATAGAGCACGAAAAGGGGTCTCGAGCTGAAAGGATCCAGAGGGTCCAAAGTTGACGGATTAGCGACCAAGCGTGTCCAAAAATATGAGGTCTAAATACAGTATAAAGATGTCAAATAAGTCACAATTGACTTGATAATGTCAAAGCGAAAAAAAAAGATTTCCACAATTATCAGTCACGGCTAAAAGAGACATTGGATGATTTACCTGCCGACTAAGAGAATAGATCTCACTTAGCAGGTGCTCCAGTATGATGCATGCTGTACGAAGACAATCTAATGCCCGGGCCTAATTCCTAAGTCTAATTAACTGAAATAAACCTTAATCATTACAAGGTCGCTTAAGATTTATTTGTATAGATTACTTAGGAATTGGAGATAGAAGTTGGTCAGAGTTGTTGAGTCACAGATTCAGCTAATAGTGCGGCCATGAAGCCACGCATCGAACTATGAATAACTTTACTAGTGGCTTTATGTGGGCGAATCTAAACAATTTATATACATACAACTGTTACACCGAACACGTCTCACATTATCTGAATTTGAGGATATGCATGAAACACTTTTTCTTGACACAAGGACACAACTTATTAGAAGCTTGCCTAAACGTGATGATATCAGAAAAAAAGTTCTTCTAGCTCAGTTTTAGGTCTAACCTATATCAGTGCTGCATAGGTGAGTAACATGTCCTGAAATGTTAGCGAGGACTAAACTCACAGTGGGCACTAGACGACAATTATTGGAATTGTAGATGCATATGCCCATGCTTTGGCGAGAATAATGCCCCACATAGGAGTCTCACGGTATACTCGTAGGGTGCTTATTGTCAGGGCGGGAACTCCATATATACACAAAGGGCTATATATCATACGCGGCGTAAATAAGCTGCGTGCGATATACCAAAAAATGGACTTAAGCGTATGTTCGACCTTTAGGACATCTTAGATGACACGTTATTTCGGGACAGGCAAAAATGTATACTGTAATGCCATATCTTCTGTCTTACGGACGAAGAACGACGAATGGAAAAAAGCTTTAAATAGATAGCAATGGGGAGATAAAATATTATTTTGCCTAACTAGCAAGAAAATGAAGGAGGAGAAGAGAAGTCAGACCAAATAACTTCTTATTTACTTATACTATTTACCGTTCCTGCAAAGAGGAAGAGAAAAGATTTTTCCATCGAATATAACCATATTGAATGAAATGAAAGGTCTCGATTAGTAGAGGTGCACACAAAATCAAGAGCCATTCTCAGAAACTACCCAGCAGAAAGAACTCAAAAATCTAGGTAGGAATGAGAAAGTTTCGTGGAAATCCTAGCATTTTTAACAAAGCTTCACTTACCGCGAGAAGAAGACCTGCCGTCGATCCCTAAATATTATATTATCACACTACTTGAAAGAATACTTCCCAATATATCGGCAGACATGCAGTCAGAGATTGTCCATTTCGGAGTGATCAAATCGATAAGCTGTGTATGTCAGTCACATGAATGGAAACGTTACATTTACAGGACAAACAAGTTCTCATTGAGTACGACGTCAGACGAGGCAATATCCGTGATTTGATTCGGTCGAGATTGTCACACCACATTAGCCCAATTTAGGAGGAATTCAAAGGGAAGAAGTGTCCTCGAAATTGTATGGTCAAGTGCAGAGGTGCTAATGAAAATAGAGGCGCAAATAGTTTCAAGAGCTCCAGGAATGGGTCGTATCGCAAATCCTCCTCCCGTTTATCCTAGTTTGATAAAACTTTCGACGAATTGTCCGTGCAATTGATGACATCTATATTGAAAAATATTATGTCAATTTCCAAGGAATCTTCGAAAACTCTTTTTCATTGACCAGCGACACATATTAATCTCATTCCACCTAAAACTTTCACATCATATATCCAACCTTAAGGCGTGAAAACCAATAACTTTCTTTTGAACGTTCATTTCCTGCAGATAACTTAGAAACTCTCAAGTCATCAAAATCACACTTGAATTTTAGCATGTTCCAGGATGTCACAAAAAGCATGTGAGTTCTCCATATTATATTGTTGCACGGTTAGTATCAACCATTATGTAAGGCGTTCGCTCCCTCATCATTTCACTTCCTGTCATCCCCATCTTTTCGTTACCATATCGCTAAAAGAAAATTTCCGGCTATATGCCGAAAGGAAAGGTGAACTTGCTTGGTGAGGACTGATGTCGTCTCCATGTAAACTAAAAAGGATACCCAAGGAAAGTTGTGAAAGGTAAGAGCTCCCTGTTTGTGGTTCGCAGCATTCATGTTGCTACAACACCGCCTGCTCATACCAATTCACTCGTGGAGTGGAGATAATTTAAATCGAAGCGAAATTTATGTGATCTACCCATCGTCGTTAACCTACCAACCACCCGGTGTAAGACGTGCAGGCAAACCACCCTCCTATAAAATTTTTCAACACCACTCTAAAATGACTCCGGACTATTTTATGGTTGTTAAGATATAAGCGTCTATAAATAAACGTTTTATAGGACAAGGAGTATTTTCAATGGAGATAACAGAGTTGTTGAAATAATTTATGAATCTTTTCGTCTCGGATCGACGGGGACACGCGTGAGATGATTGCAATTGAGGTGTAGAATTACAGTCGGCCGCAATGCAAATTCTAGGTTTATCGTAAGGTGAAATTATTTAAAGCAGACAACAGTTCCCAATTATTATATAAGATGATAATCATAGCATGAAGTTTTGCTTTGTTATTCTATTCTGAATACAGATTTGCTGTTATCAATCACAGATTACTGTTTTTCGATACAACCATTATTTCGACAAGATCTTTTGGAATTTTATGGTCTACTGAATTTCATTTGTATTTTCATAGAGCATGAGTATCTACATACTACAATGCTGTATTCACATTCAATGGAATCCGAATTTAAATTATAAGTTGAATTACACGAGCAAAAAGTTTTTCTATTTATCTCCTGAAATTGGTCAGTTTTATAGATAATTTCTGTCCGAAGATGTATGAATTTGAAATCTATGATTTCCCATATTTTTGTAATGGAAGCGGAAATTCGAAAAAAATAAATCGAGTATTAACAAAATCAAGGTCTGCCGAAAATAACAAATTTTGAAACGCTTCCATCCAAGTCATTGTTTAAAAATGAACCTTTTTCAGTCTTTTGAACTTTCCAATCAACTCAAATATTGTCAACAAAATAATAGAGAAAAGGAGCAATAATTTCCATCAGTCGCTTTTTACTATTACTTTGCATTTAAAAGACATAAAATGCAGCAGAATGACTACCATAAGAAATCTGCTTCAATATGCACAAGAGCAACAGCAACCACCTACAGAAAACGATGCACGACCAAAGATCTTTCCGCTACATCTTTTTATGCGAATTTTATTCTGTTCAATGCAAAAATTACGCAATCCATCTTGCCCGCCTGCCAGATGCTTAAGATAGAGCTAAACCGCTCTTCCTTCCTATCTAATTTAAAATACGACTGCTAGAATGATTTTAGATACGTAATACCTGTAGGAAAAATACGGAGCCACCCAAGTAGTAATTCAAATAGCTCGACCCCCTTCGTATTAATCTGTAGAATTGGAGCTTAGTTTGCAAAAATAATGAAACGTTTCGACATTGTTTCTATTCTTGGGTGTATTTTTTGTCCCCAAATGTATGACTTACATGTGTGGAATTGTACAGTTTTTGCAAAATTCTGTAATTGATTAGATAGTTACCTAATCCAACTGCCATTTTGGTACGATGTTACTAAAATGTCTCGTAAGCACCGCACCGGACTCTCTATTCATCGCGGTGACAGTGAAGTGTTCAAAATAACTGCGCCCAACCCCTCCACCCCCTTTCCCCGCGCCTGGCTAGCGCAAATGCATGCAAGTGCATATCGATTGGACACTTTAGTGAAGCTTTACTATTTGCTTGCGGACATTCACGGTTACTTTTTCCATCTTTTTCGGTTGTTGGAATAGCTCTGCCCTCTTGATAGACTTCAAGCAACAAGGATGGTCTTTTGGCCAGCGCACAATTCTTCAAGTTATTGCAAATGGAACTCAACTTGTCAGGACGTAGGCTCAGGACAGGAAGACTAAACACAGCACGTTCAGCTTCCAGCGCAATGTTCGAAATTGCATGATAGAGAAAAATCATTGCGCCTGTTCGCCCGTCGACGGTAAATCCGCGCGGAAAATATCGCTCAACGTCGTTGCGAGCAAAAGCCTACGAGCTTGTGATATTGCACAGCTGTTTATAACTTGCCACATGGGATGGGGAAACACAGGCAAGAACACTATCTAGGTGCCATCAGCATACGAACACACCAATACATTAACCGCAAGGGCCACAGGCCAGTTAGCTATCTCGTCCCTACTCCACAGGAACGCAATGACATTTCATGTCCCTTAGACACATTGTTTGCTTCTCCTATTTCCAGTCATCGTGGCTCAGGTTAAATTTTCGTTTGGTTCCACCTAAGTGAATTTCTGGCAGATAGGCTTTTCCGACTTCCAACTTATTGTTTTGGTTTGTCGGTTAGAAAGGCAATAGCTTCTCAACTTTATTTCCGGCTAGTCTCCAATTGCATTCGATTTCCCTTCTTCGGATTTGGGTTACATACGTTTTCCCCAGGAGCAAGTATTCCTAAACTTAACTTTTGCATTCAGCTCTGTAGGATAGAGTTTTGCTTCCCATTCCTTCAGTAGCATATGCTAAGAGTTTACCATTTTTTCTATTCGCCTTAAAACTTATCGTCTTGTAGGTTATTGCCACCCAGAAATATGCGAACCCTTTCAGCTATACCCTGAAGGGTATCGCCATCCAAACGTCTGAGGATTGTCTTTCCAAACCTTTGTGTAAAGCGACAATATTTTTGTTTAATTATTTTCAAAAAGATGATGTTCTTTTTACTTCGATTTCAATTCCAAACGACAAAGATTGAATTCTCAGAATTGCCTTTGGATTTACTTTGGTTACCTTATACTCCGAAACGACGAGCAATTTGATTGATGTGCCCCATTTGACAGTGGACGGTGTGCGGGAGTTTCCTAGCAAACGGATGTAACCAAATTTTGGCATTGAGGTGGCATTTTGAAAATCTGACGACACTTAATTCGATTTCAGCAGATTTGTCTACTGGAATTTGATTTGTGATGGCACACCGACATCCTGCTCAATGAACCAGCTTCTTTTTCGCGTGGAGGTAACAGCTCAACCCTCAGTTATTACAAAGACTTCACATCGTTGACTTTAATCCTCCGACGTGCCAGTCATTGTTCAACACTTGCCAGATGGCGTTGAAGGCGCCTTTCAGATGGTCATGAAGGTTTCAGAGTAGGCCGAGTATGTTTGTGTCATCAACAGAGTTAAAGGTAAGGTAGGTTCTCGTTGGTAAGAGCATACAGCAGAGGGCCGAGCACACTTCATTCAAATCCTTCAAATTTGATATGAGACCATTGTGCCAGCTTGCCGAGTGCATCTGGAACATTTAGAAAAATTTGCGAGCAGTATTCCCTTTCCTCAAAAGCTCGACATATTTTTTAATCAAGCAATAACCTTACTCAACTGACAAATGGCTTTTCCTGAAGCGAAATATGTGCGGTGGATTAACTTTATTTCTAAGTATTTTTCACACTTGCGAGTATAAGCTGGCCTGACGAGATGGATGAGGGAAGGGGATGATTCCTCCTACACCCGAAATTTTTCCTGGCTCCAGAATAGGAACTTTAACAAAATTAGATATACATTTGGAGACTACAGGAGGGGGTTTCAGTCCTGTGTCCGAATTTTCTTTCTGTGGGCTCGCTCATGTATGAAATCTTTGTGGAATTATTCAAAAAGGTATTAAAATTTTAGTGATAAAAGGCTCGTTGCCAAGGAATGCCCTACAACCATTTGTCGAGAGTTTACATAATAACTAAAAGGGAAAAAATTAATTCGGCCTCAATTTTTGAACATGCATTCGTGATCATTTCTGAAGGAAGCTCTAAAAGAATCTTTGCAATCATGTATCACGCACTAAACTTGTATTCGGCAGGGAAGCAGTACGTGATTACAAGCAGCATTCATCATCATCAACGGCGCGACAACCGGCATCCGGTCTAGGCCTGCCTTAATAAGCCATAAGCCATGCTCAATCTCAGGTAGAGTCTGTCTCGTCTTCTGTTTCTACTACAGATATTGCCCTTATAGACTTTCCGGGCTGGATCATCCTAATCCATACGGATTAAGTGAACCGCCCACCGCAACCTGTTGAGTCGGATTTTATCAACAACCTCACGGTCATGGTAATCCTCATAAATTTCGCCGTTTTGGCCACGGAATCATCCATCCTCATGTAGGGGGCCAAAAATCCTTTGGAGGATTCTTTTCTCGAACGCGGCCAAGAGTTCACAGTTTTTTTTCTTGGTAAGAACCCAAGTCTCCGAAGAATACATAAGGACTGGCAAGATCATTGTCTTGTACAGAAAGAGCTTTGACCCCCTGAGACGTTTCGAGCGAAACAGTTTTGGTAAACTGAAATAGGCTCTGTTGGCAGTCAACAACCGTGCGCGGATTTCATCGTCATAGCTGTAATCGATTGTGATTTTCGACCCTAGATAGGAGAAATTTTCAACGGTTCAAAGTTGTAGTCTGCCATTTTCATTGTTTTCGTTTGACCAGTGCGATTCGATGTTGGTCGTTCTTTTGGTTTTGGCGCTGACGTTGCCACCATATATATTGTCTTGCATTCATTGATGTGCAGCTCAAGATCTCGCGCCGCCTGCTCGATCTGGATGAAGGTAGAATGTACATCTCGGATTGTTCTTCCCATGATGTCGATATCGTCAGCATAAGCCAGTATTTGGGTGGATTTGAAAAGGATGATGCCTCTCGCATTTACATCGGCATCACGGATCACTTTCTTCAAGCCCAGGTTGAAGAGGACACATGATAGGGCATCCCCTAGTCTTAAACCGTTGTTGATGTTGAATGGTCTCAATAGTGATCCTACTACTTTTATCTGGCCTCGCACATTGGTCAGGGTCAGCCTAGTCAGTTTTATTAATTTCGTCAAGATACCGAATTCTCTCATGACCGTGTACAGTTTTACCCTGGCTATGCTGCCATAGGCGGCTTTAAAGTCGATGAACAGATGGCGCAACTGATGTCCATATTCCAACAGTTTTTCCATCGCTTGCTGCCTAGAGAAAATCTGATCTGTTGCTGTTTCACTGATTTGCTTGGAGTGAAGCCTCTTTGGTATGGGCCAATGGTGTTCTGGGCGTATGGGGCTATCCGGCCTAGCAAAATAGAAGAGAATATCTTATAGATGGTACTCAGCAACGTGATACCTCTGTAATTGCAGCATTGCGTGATATCCCCCTTTTAAGAGAGAGACAGATAGCACGTGCCCGCGTTCTTTGAGAATGCAACATTACTTGGTATGCAGCATTCTTCCGTTCCGTTGCTAGCTTAAATTCATCGTAAAACCAGCCGTTCCGACTTTTCTTGCGGCTGGGGCCAAGTATCTTTGTGGCCGTATCAATGATAACGTTCTCCAGGTGGTTGTGAAGATCATTTCTTGATGCTTCATATCCAGGATCTCTGTTGACTGCGGTTATTGCGACATCGATTTTGCCCTTATAGGTGTTGCGGAGGGCTGTGTTGTGAATGGCCTCAGTATTCACTCTCACCTGATTGTCAGGCGGGATTATAGGAGGTGTCGTAATTCCAGCTCGGAGCACCATGCCAACGAGATAATGGTCTATATTGGCCTCACTGTAAGTTCTGACATTCATCAAGGCTGAGAGGTGGAGGCGTTCAATCAGCACGTGGTCAATTTGGTCGAAAGTAGTCCCGTCTGGAGAGGCCCACTCATCCACTTGTAAATTAGCCAATATGTGGAAGCCACGATAGGTGCAGCGTTAAATTTTAAACAGCTTGAGTATATTCGGTATTAGTGTGGCCCAAGCAAGTATGATACGGAACGAAGGAACTTCTATGTTGGTAAGGCTTGAGGAGATGATTCTACTCATGCTTGGAATTTTGTAGGAAGTTCGGAATCGAGTTATACAACGAAATTGTCAAAGCTAAGGGGATAATAGAAAGGCCCGCATAATTTTCACCCCGGGACGGTATTTTCTCTTATTGACCTTAAGTATAAATTTTTAGATAAGTTTCAAGAAGAGGAAAGAAATGAGGGCGAATCTACCTGCAATCGAAGTTTTCTCGGGAGTCCAGAATAGGCACCCGGGAAAATGATAAGATGGACTAGCTTGGCATTCCTTGGCGAATAGAGAACTCCAATCCAGCAAAAGTTACGTTCGAATTATGTTGATGTAGTAAGATTCAAGTCAATGATGCCAATGGCCTGCAATTTAAAATAGGAAATTCAATTTTTCCCAGCGGAAAATACCAACAAAATTCCTTTGATTCTCTGGAAGTTAGACTAATGTTTAATACTGTCACAAAAATTGGGTCTCTTCCTCGTTTCAAAATTTCTCAATAAGCTTCCAATACGTGCCAAAAGATGATGGATTATTGCACATCCTCTTCGTTTTTTACTTTCGTGCTCAGCGGCGAATCTAAACTAAGAGGGTTGATTCATACAAATCACTCTTCCATTCCTGTAATCATTTTCTTATCAACTCAATAAATTTTATCTTCCAATGATCGATTACGACATCAAAAAAATCAAAGCTCAATCATGTTAAACAATAAAAATCCTTGATGCAAATACATACATCATGAAGGACGCATATGTGACCTACACATCCTCTTTGCCTCCGTTGACTTTATGGGGCGACCACCGTATGAGTATTTTGTGCCCAGACCCTCAATATGTCACATAAACATTGCGGACGAAAGTGACACTGGAAACGATTTCGTTGACAAATCAGCGTAGTTCCATTGCTGAACTGTTGTCCATCCATTAAGGGAGGATTAACGTGTTCTCATACTGCAGGAATCTTGGGATTTGAAGATACTTATCCGAAGACATGAGGAGATGAGAGCGGATTCAAAAAATTACAAACGGCTCTTTATTTTCAGAATGATCCTGTGTTATCTTTCTGAATATTTCGATGTCCTTTTTTAAGTCTACTATATATACGCGTGACATTCATACTCTCACCCTTCGTGGGCTCCAGACTGAATGAATCTTATTCGCAGAATAGAATCTGCACCTTTTACCTACGTACGTAAAAAAGGTCAATCTTCCACGGAGTGATAGATGACATTGGGGAATGAAGTGACACATCAAGTCACTAGGGTGAAATTTCACGTTGTTTGACGTAATGTTTGCACGATTATCCAAGGGGATGATAATCCTTAATAGAAATATCAAATAGTAAAAAGGTCGGTTTTGTTTTACTGACTTTTAATAGACGAAGAAGGGGTAATTCGACCCAAATTGGACAAAATTGATGAAAAATCAACCGATTTGAAAGAAGAAGAAATTTACAATCGCAATTTGGTAGTATGGGGCAATATGTATGAGAGTTATTAGAGAAAATACAATAAAAATAAAAGAGTAAGAAATAATGGTCGTAGGAACTAGCATGTTGACGGTTGAGAGTTGTTGTCATTTTGAAACATAACTTTTCAACAAATGACAAATGGAAAGAGCCTATTGCTGAATAATAATTGATGGGGCTGCAGTTCAATTGTAACCAAGGTTTGGACGCGTACGGCAGTGACTCTAATTATTTAACTATCCGAAAATAAAAAGATATTTATTCTTCCCCTAAGGTTCACGTTCATTTTGCAAATAATATCCAAATCCAACAATATCGAGCGGATTAACTAACATGACTACCGGCATGCTCGCGAATACTTCGAGATTTACCTGAAAGAAAGTAGCGTAGGTCTAGATACAATTTTATAATCAGTTGTAACGTACGAGCAGATAATTCTCCAAAAAATCCCAGACAGGAAGAACTGAAGACAGAGGAAAACTGGTTTTTAATTATTTCCTCAATTTTAAAAATTGACGATAAACTTTAGAAAGCCGATTTGTAAGGCCAGAATTTCGATTACCGTTGTCCCTTCGAACCCTGGCTCTGGTCATGGATGTTTATGTGCCTTATCACTTGTCTTCTGTACGGCATTAAATGTATTGACAAATAGGAGCATAATCTCATTATCACTAACAGCAAAACAATCCTAGGAAGAAATAATTAAATGGTGGTCCTGTGTGGCAGCGTGAGAGAATAGGGTAGCTTTTAGTCGGTGAAAATCCTACACACCTACACCTCCGTGTCAGGAGACTTCATGTTAATATCCCGGAACAGTAAAGTATTATAATATTTTCGTTCTTGACTTTTCCGTGGCTCTTCCCAGGAGCATTTCAAGATTTGCACTTTGTTTAGACCAAGGAATCAAGCAGGCTATTTCCCATCCTACCAGAGAGTTAAGCACGACACCTATGAGGTATCGTTCGCGGTGAAAGGTTTTTCAGTTCTCCCCACGATTTCTGGGGATACCTGCACTCTTTCTTCACTGTTCGGAACCAAGGGCCATTGAAACAACCCACCAGTCGGCCGTCTTGGGAGAGTGGATTCTACTACATAGCGTAGCCAACAATGTAATTTTCGCTCCTCCTTGATGTGTGACCTATCCATTGCCACATCCGTCTTCAATCACAGTACATACAAGTGCCAGGACTGTGAGTCAACCAAGTTCTTCGTTTGAAATAGTATCAGGAAGGTGTTATCCGATGATACGACGCAAACAGGCGTTGGCAAAGGCTAAAGCTTCTGAGTAACATTGAGGATCCCTTTCCATATGCTACCCCCATATAACAACACAGAAAGAACACTAGCATAGAACAGTCCCAACTTTATCTTGGTGTTCTCGATTTTAGACAAGGCAGCGAAAGCGGATCTAGTTCTTTTAACATCCAGTTCGGTGTCACTGTCAGGAGAAACCACGCTTCCTAGATATAAATCATCTCACAAAGCACAGCTAAATTGATAACCTTATTCACATCGCACCAGTCGATCAAACTCTGAAATCATTGTTGAGTTTATATACCAAAAACCTTAGCGTTTTGTTGTTAGCTTCAGTCTAACTCTACTTGCCTCTCCTTTCAAATCCAGAGCCATTTGGTCAAAGTCGATAACCCAGTGGGAGAGCAAAAAGATATAATCGGCGTAGTCGATGTGTTTGAGAAAAGATGGCACCTTCCATTGAACTCCTCCAGGTTCTCCCGACTGGACAGCATGAAGTTAACAAGATGCAATCCTGAGGTACCTCGCTTTAGACCTCCAATTCCTCTAAGATTTTACCTCGGTACAGAACGTGACATTTCGTGCCAACATATGTTGATGATAATAGCTATTAATTTCCCCGGAAGGCACTCCTGTATAGAGACCACCAGATGCACTCTCTCTTTTCTCTGGTACTATCGAAAGGTTTCTCAAAATCAATGAAGAGCAAGTGTAAAGGAGATCTAACTCCGCACGTTGTTTCAAAATAATCACAAAGGTATTAATATGATTAACGCAGAAGGATCCGGAGTGAAAAGCAGCCTGATTTCTGTCGACCAATCTTTCAAGAGTCCTTTGAGAGGTTTCAGGATTATTCTATTATCTATTATCTCTGCAACGTTAGGAAGCACACAAATACCCTGCAATTGTCACACTCAAAACTCTCTGGAAACTGAACGATCATCCCTTTCTTCCGCTCTCTTTGAACCGTCCCGAATTCCCAAGATTTCCGTATGAGTGGAAGTATCAAATCTATCAACTCGACGCGGAGACCATGAAGCTTTTTGAGGGCATTGCTGGCCGAGATGATTTCTCTTCTGCTTGGAAGAACAGTCCGTATTTGGCATGTTACGGTGATTGGCCATTTCATCCAAAATAGGTCAAACCTTATCGGATGTGATACGGTTCTTTTCAGCTACTCGTCATCGTAGGCGAGCAGTCGACCGTTAACATCCTTCACAGGACCATCGAAAGATTCCCGACCAGATGCAAGTACTTTCGTACACTTCTGAAATCGTTGCATTCTGCAGCATCCTCCCCTTCTCTGACTAGCGCAATAACTAATTTCCTTTCGCCACTGCGCACACTACGCTAAACTTCTCGGGATTTCCCACAGTATTGGAGTTCAAACGCGTCGAACACGCCATTACTCGCAGTGGGCAATAGACCCTTCAATCCCTTCCGTTCATCGATCGGCTACCATGACTTGGTAGTCAACTAGATCTTATGACGCCCCTTTCGGGATGCGGCCGACGATTTGCGCAGCACTCGAGGAAAAATATTTTCCATGGTGCCCCAATGCCCATCGATATTCTCAGGCGGATTACTCAGTATATTTGCAGCTCTCCAACGCTGCGAAAAGTGGAACACAAAGGTAAAATTGTTCCACTCTGCAAAACCGGATGACGACCTAGATCCAATCGACGCAGCCAACTAGCTGTTGGAGGAGATGAAAGCCTTCTATGCCTGCAAGCAAGCCTTCGCAAAGAAATGGGGTCTCCGGCCGAGGTTGGTCCTCTGGAATGTCCACCGCTGTGGTGCGTCCAATCCTAACGTACGGCTCTATTGTATGGTGGTACGCTTTGAGCAAAAAATATAATAGGATGAAGCTTAATAGGCTTCAAATAAGCGAATGTGCAGGTGGTACTGGGGATCTGCAGTCCTGCCCGGCAGATGCCCCCAATGTACTCCTGCATTTCCTCCCCCTGGATTTCCACATTAAATACGTTGTAACATACAGTGTCGTCAGACTACGTGAGTCCGGATGCTGAGCAGCCAAGTCCTACGGCCACAGTAACATCCTAGGCGAATCTCAGGAAATCACGGACTATGCCACACGCAAACTGAACTTCGCGAGAAACTGTGCTGTGGAATTTCCAACCACGGCAAAGTGGAAGACCGGCGCCGTGTTGCAAGGTTATGACACAGCATTCTTTACCGATGAGTCAGAGATGATGGTCTGTAGAGTCGAATACACACAGTGTATCCGAGTCGTATGGTCTCCCAAGTTTCGCCAATGTATTCCAAGCGGAAGTACTGGCGATATTCTGTCGATGGCTGGAGCGAGATCCGAACCCCAAGCGTAACATAGCCATTATGACCGACAGCCAAGCAGCTTCAAGATCGTTAACGACATCATCCAGGCCGGTGAGACAGTGCAGAGACACGCTGAACAGTCTGGGCGACACGCTCAAGGTCACCCTCCTCTGGGTTCCCGGGCGTAGGAACATAGAGGGGTATTAGCGGCTGACGGATTGGCCAAATGGGGCTCTGCTCTCGGCAGCCCTTCGGCGGATACAGGCGGTGTCTCCCTGGCGGCTGTCAAGGACGGAGTCTACTCACACTACTTAACAACCGCGGGCCTTAGATGGCGAAGGCTTATCGGATATGCCAAGTCAAGGACGATTTGGCCCGCTTATAATATAGCCCGATCCCGAAAGCTCCTGTGCTAGACGCGTGCAAATGCATTCAAAATTACCGCAGTCTGTACCGGGCACTGGTCCATAAGGGACCATGCCGCCAGGCTCGGCATACCCGACAATTCGCATTGACGAAGCTGTGGAGAAGAAAGAGTAACCCTCATGCACTTTCTCTCTCTAGCTAGAGTCAGGCTATGGACGCTAGGTAAACCATTCTCTGGGGACCTCAGAGAGATTTCTAGCTACAGGATATAAGAGCTGCTTTCCTTCGTGAATGCTACGGGCTAGCTCTGAAGATCCGAACCGGCTGGACTTTGCCTCCCTGCTCTCAAAACAGCACTCACGGTCTTAGGAGTTTGTGGAATCGAAACGGCACACCACAACGCTAATTGAGCTCCTCGGAGCTACCTACTTCCATTAAAAGTAGTTTCCATCGTTAATAACAATGCTTTCCCAGAGACACTAGGCGGTTTAGAGGCTTGACAATTTCAAAAGTGCTGCTCCGCCTCACCGTAAGTCATTGACCGGAAGAGGTGATAATCCATCGGAGCGATATGTGCATAGTAGAGCGGGTGGGGTAAGATCTTGCACTCCAACTCTTCTAGTGTGTATTTGACCCGTTTACCGACATGCAGGCTTGCGTTGTCACGGTGGAGAATTAATCTTTTGTGTGGGCTCACCCATTGTTATCTCTCTACTGCGAGTTGATTGCGCAACTCTACTACATAGTTAATGTTGGTAGCGATCGGCAGTGGCTGTTTCGCAGGGCTAGAAAAGCTCTTATAACTCCTAGCAGAATAACACCTTCATCCCGTGTATATTGGGTTTTACGATCGAAGTTGCCGGCTGTCCACGACTTACCCTTGATTTCTTACGCTTCAGATTGTCATAGTATACACACTTTTCGTCAACAGTGATGATACAGTGAGGAGATATCTTCTTTCAGAACATATACAGTAGCATTTGGGTAGTTGTTTTCTTTTTGCTCGTTGTTGCACCCTGACAATCCTCCCTTCCGAATTTTCCCCATAGCTTGCACTCGCGAGCTGTTCTTGAGTTTGAGCCGGATCTTTATCCAGAAGGGCCTGAGGTTCTTAATCTATCCTGGTCAATCTTTATCATATTCGACTTGTTACGCTAAAATTACTCTTGACAAGTTCCTATTAAAGGATCATTATCACTGTAAGTATCTTCGAGCATTTAATGAGCGTTGGTGATTTTTTCTTGAGGTGGAGAAGAAAAAGCAAAGCTTTTCACAAGTGACGTCTTTCCGCCACAAAATTTGACATTTACAAAGCTAAAAATTAAATTTTCTATAAGGTGATCTGCGGGAAGTTATATGTGAAAAGAAAGCTGTTAATGCAGAGAAAATAGTAGGACGAAATTCAGTAAATAAAAAATCCTTTTATTTCTACAAAATAAAGGGGCCAAAACACGCGGAATTTAACGTATAAACCTAATAATAATCACAATCTTAAACTTTCTCTATAACAACGAATAAAAGATTTTACTTTACATAAAATATCTATAAAATGTGAAAATTAGCACATATCAAAGTATAACAAACAGGAACAGCTTCCAAATGAACATGTCCAAATTTGCGTCTATTTCATGGCGAAGTCGTTTAACTTCTGTGGATGACGTGTAAATTATGAAAAAGGCCTGTTGGCCGCGAAACAAACCATTAAACCGAAGTCCATGTAGAAACAATGTAATAAATTAGAAGAAAGGAAGAAAGAAAAAACAGGATATTCCCCAACAAAAGTCATAAAATTTATGGCAAAATGCCTGTTGAAGGATCCAACAATAAATAATCAAGATAATTATGATCCCATTCTAAAACGGTGGTCATATGGGATAGGAACCCGTTTCATATCTTTTGAACCCAGTCCTACTTTCTCTGCCCCTTTGCTCCTAAAAACCACAGAAGAATAAGTCATATGTGGAAAATTGCCGAATCCTTTTCAATATACCTTGAAGCTTGAACTATACTTGTGGCACGAGCCTGAACCATATGCCGATGATACGCGACCCTTGCGCGAGTTTTTTTTAAAACTTTTCCAGTCTAGTCATCTCTAAAATTTCATCAGTTGGATGGTGATGGTGTGTATCCTGGCAGACCCCTGAAAACAATGCCCGTCGTCAAATCATTTGAATTTTTTCCCACCTACTGTTTAATGGTGAGTTTGTGCTAGTCATTGGCGATGATGCAGCAAAAACCGCACACGACACGGCACAACGGACGTGGCCATAATTGAATTATGGCAAGTGAAAACATTCCTGCTGAGATTGTTTAGATTGTGTTGAAAAGAAATCATCCTGATCCCTGTTTGTATTTTTTTTACGACCAGTTACTTGTGGGTTAATAGCAGGATTAATGATTTACATCTGTTCTATCGCTCAAGTATGACCGTAAAAAAGTAAATGGGAAAAAAGTTTTATGGAGAAATTTTACGATTTTGTCGCATAACTCCTTTAATTGATGTACGTAGCAGTTGGGGAAATCAACGGAAAATTCTTTTTATTTTCAGATTTGCATTGCGCCCAATCGGTGACACAGTTATCAATCAAAAATGATACAGTCCAAAGAATATAAACTTCTTCATTCAGTCGTAACGAAAATAAGAGTTGTCTAATTAGTTTTAATGGTGGTTTTACCAACTTCCAGATTCTATCGTCGCTCCATGGCATCATAGACAATATGCTAATTCAGCGGTGGAAAAGATGCGGTTAATTGTCGTCCCCGCGATTTCAATTCAGCCAGATATCCTTCTCCCATTGTCTGCTGGAATAGTGGTCATACCTCTTTTGCTACAAAACCATCTTTTCACCAGAAAGGGTTTCCTTTCAAACCCATCACAATCTATCCGGAAGATTATAAGCGTAAGTAAAAATTTTCATTCTCAGTATCGAGCCTTAAAGAGATTATAAAAATTTGCAGAAGTACATCTTAAAGGGATGGAAACGACAGTGAGGTTTCTAAGTGGATGATTTTAATGGGTTTAATGGCGGATAAACGAAGTTCCTTTTTTCCGTTGTGGTTTAAAACAAGAGATTAGAGGGAGTATTGTTCAGCTTCGTGGCGAATGAGAACGGTTTTCCTTTGGGGGAATGGAAATTTAAATTTGGGATGGGGTGAATAATCAATAGAAGATATTATGCTTTAAGGATTTTTTTATTAGTATTTCAGGAAAGTGAGAATATTGATTTTTAAGTTGAAGCTTGAAAGGGATCCGTTTTGTCAATCTGCAATTATTTTTTACCTAGCAACTACTTTAGATAAATAATATTTTTTTGTTGAGGATGCTGGGAGTCCTAAGTTCGCACCCACTTAGTGACGGACCAAACCACTTGGGGAGCAACTTACTATCTCTTTTATAGTTCCCGGACCCCTCTTTTTTTGAGTTAAACCCAAGTTTAAAAAAAAAGGAAAAAAGTTGACTGACGGTTTCGTCCAGGGCAGAGGCAATTCATCAGACGCTGCCTCACCTCCGCCCTGGGAGCAGCGTGACTGAAAGTGACGATAGATGGAAAATGCTCCACTACTCCCAGGGCAGAGGTGAGGCAGCGTCTGATGAGTTCCCTCTGCCCTGAACGAAACCGTCAGTCAACTTTTTGCCTTTACTTTAGATAGAGTTTAACAAAAAATGCACAATCATTGATGACAACATACGTCGTTCTTAATTTAACACCATTTGCATCATTTGTGTAGCCTAGTCCAGCATTTGTGTAGCCTAGTCCTTTTTACTCACTCGAAATTCAACGACATTGTAGAAAGAATTTTAGGAACAGCTATGAGGACATTTGATACAATGACAAACCGCCACTAAATAATCCACAATGAATAATTTTCCATAAAATTCAACTCAACTGAAACGTCCACCAAATACTTAACAACTTAGCGCGATTTCTTCTGATTCCTTATTCCATTTCTTTGCAAATTTAAATTAATATTTTGCACATATTTCAAATTGTATTTTCAGCACATACAAATGACGTCCTATTAGTTTCCATAAAAAGGGAGAGCGATTGGTGTTGTCGTAGTCACCATCTCCTTGCGGAATCTTCGAGAGCTCTTTAGTTCTTCCTAGTTTCCCTCCGAACAGTGCGGTGTTCAGTATCTTCTGCAACGCAGATACGAGGATGAGATGATCTTTAGCACATCACCGCCTTTCAACGCTATTGTGAAGTCTTAAAAATGGTTTTCATGTCTTGGTTGCGGATATTTTTCGGGTGACTTCTTACATAGTCAGGTTTCGCTGTTTTTCTGCGACGTCAATCGAGAGGAATAGGAAGGGTATGCAACGACCAAATATATTATATTTACGGAGCTACCTTCTACTTGACTTTAACGTTGATGGATGGGAACATTCTTCCGTCATTTTATGAAAATTTATTTAAATTTTTTTTTCGCTCAAGGTTGAATTTATCAATATTTGAGTCTTTGTGCCGTAGGCGTAGATAAGTATCTGTCACCTCCTGAAGCACAATGATTTTTATTATAGATAAATTGTTTTTATCTGAATTAAGCTGAAAATATTTACTTTTAATTCCTTTGAAGCGATTAAGTCAGTACTGGAGCTTTAATATTTCCATCTCATTGTGCACATTCAAACCCGTTCTAACTAAAGCAAGAAAATGGTTTCAATTAATTCTTCAGATTGTTATATAATGGCAGAATTTACGAAGTACTTTTTTGCGCCTTACAAGCAGGAAATATTATATTTTAAACTATTTACATGATTCTGTTCAGCAATTGAGAAAGAAAAACAGGAACTTGCTTTCATTTGCCGCCAAGAGATAGCTCTTGAAGGGCATTCAAACTACTGGACGAACATGTCAGCAATGTTCGTCCAAACTCTGTTATCTACTAATCTGATGACTTTAAGTTTCTTCAGGATAGTTAGATTTAAAGATATGTAATTTCTTGAAAGTATAATAATTTAGACACCACCCAGCCATACTTTTTTCCCACATCTTGAAAAGTGGTAAATTCTTATCGGATCAAGATACAATACTTTCAGTTAAAAATAAGAGGTTTTAATAATAGATAGGAATGAAATAAGTTTGATAAATCAACTCAATGCACTAACTAAAGGTTCGCTGGTTCATTCTAAACCCCAGACTTGGATGAAGTAGAATAAAGAGCCCAACAAGATTAGTTTCGAGAAAAGTAACAGAAATGAAGACCACTCATGAAAAGCAAAAGGAAGAAAGGTTTTACCTGTAAAATTCAGCCTGGGTACTACTTTGGGCAATGAGGAACAGAAGAAAAGTCGCTCATTTTGAGAAAAAGAGGCAATCCTTCAGGCAATACATATTGTTTTATCGCCAAGAAGGGAGCATACTTTGACAAACCCAGCTAGTTGGCGTCCAATAAAAGGGGTTAAGTGCAGATACAATTTTGAAAACCAGTAAATCCTGGTAGTTAATCAGCTTGGGCTTCTTTTATCAAAAACAATGAATATTGACCAAATCCAGGACTTAATGCGGCGAACCAGGCAACTACTTCCTTACTCGGAAGCCGCCACCGAAGAAATGGAAACCCACTAGGGATTGCATCCAAACCCAATAGCTCCTACTTCCGATAGAACCGAGGCACGCTCTATCGCCCGGTTTCATCCTTGAAACTTGGCATCTCCTTTATAATACACTGACACTAGGAGTTCAAGTGAAGGGAAGACGGAAGAGTTGTCAAATCAAAGTTCAAATTAATACATTAAATGCATTCTATTTTTACCTAATGGTATATACATAAATGTAGTAAAAAATAAATACTCGAGAAGATAGGTAGCATGTAGGAAACCGCAAGCGGGAACTCAAATACCGGCTTTCATTTGTTGATCTAGTAAGAAAACTTACGACAAGAGTAAATAATAATAACAAACAAAGAAACGAACAAATCGGTAAACCGGAAGCTGGACGCTTCAGGTATGAAAGGATTTGTGTACATATTAATAAAAACATTTCAGTGGAAATTTGTCCCATTAGTACCTAGCACGTAATATATGCATATATTATGTGAAAATAACACTTTCGCGTGATGCTGACATTAAAAGTCTTAAATTTGTACAGAAACGACAGCTTTGACCTATCATCATTTGTTAGTAATAGTACGATTTTCATCAAACTTGGTAGGATCATGCACCCTACATGATTATATTTGGCGAAAAAAAACATACACCCCCTTTTGGATGGACCTCCCCTTAAATTCGACGTAGCATTATGTAACTCAGCGTATGCGTGAGTGTTCACAGTTCCCACCTTTCCACCAAATTTGGTGTTAATCGCTATAACCGTCTACGAGAAAATTGCGTGTGGCAGACAGATGGACGGACAGACAGAGAGATAGATGGGAATGTATGATATGAAAGAATAACTATTAGGTCGTTGCAAATGAAATAGCCGTTTCGGTACTAAAATTTGAAATGACTGTAAAGCTTCCAAAAATTTATTTATTTAATCAAAATAGGTTCCAGTCGATTCAAAACACTTCTCCCAGCGAGATTCAAGAGCATGTATGCCAGTTTCGTAGAAGTCCAGCTGTCGGATGTTGATAAATTCGTCGAAGGTAATTTTGACAGCCTTTTAGTTCCTAAATTGTTTTTCCGCCAAAAAATCCTCCAAATGCTTAAAAAACTGGTAATCGATTGGCGAAAGGTCCGGTGAATATGGGCGATGAAGCAGAGTCTCATACTGCAATTCGTTCAACTTTTGAACCGTTGTTCTGGATATATGGGGTCCTGTATTGTCGTAAAGGAGTATCACACCATCTCTTTTGACTAATCTCGGCCGTTGAATACTCAATTTTTGATGCATTTCCTCGATTTAGGCACAGTATTTCTGCGCATTTGTCGTTTTTCCTGGTGCCAAAAAATAATAGTGGATAACTTCAGCTGTACATCACCAAACGGTCACCATTACCTCTTTCGGATGGAGACTCGGTTTCGGCATATGCTTCGGTGGCTCATCAGCATCTAGCCATTGTGCTGATCGGCGACGGTTGTCGTATAATATCCACTTTTCATCTCATGTCACTATCCTGTGCAAAAAGGGATTGCTTCTGTTACGGGAGAGTAAAGAACTGCAAATTTCCATGCGAAGCGCTATGTTTTGCTCCGTAAGGGCATGCGGAACCCATTTGTCCAGCTTTTTCACCTCTCCAAGTTGTTGCAAGTGCCGGGAAACTGTCAAATAGTGTACGCCAAGTTTCTCTGCAATGTCTCTCACAGACTGACGTATGTCGGATTCGACTAGCAAACGTAACTCGTCGTTGTCAATCGATGGTCCTGGATGTCAACGTGGATCACATTGGTGGTATACGTCGCCTGACCGGAATTTTTCGAACCACCGCCGTGGGGTTCGTTCACTTACCGTATCAGCTCCAAATGCGTTATTAATGGTCCTGGTCACCTCCGCTGCTTTATGACCGAGTTTGAACTCATGCAGAAAAAGTATATGTTCTTGGTTTTTTTCCATCCTTTTCTCCTTTTCATTCACTGTTACCACCACAATGATCAAAACTGAAATGACTCCTTGATTAAATGTAGGAGTATTTATACTTCATTATCCGACACCAATAGCGCTAACTGGTGGTGGTTTGATACAGCAAAATCGTAACTAATTTCACTTGATTGCCAAATCGCCCATTCCATGTGCAACAACCTAATATTTAGTCAATGTGTGTTCACGTTAATGAATTAAAACATAGCACCATCTACCTAGAAAGACCCCCGACACTGAAGAAGGGAACAAGTGGTTCCCGGAAAATCGGGGGAGATGGTCTTCCGTTTCAATTCTATTATTAATTTTTCCTCACATATGTAAAGGTAATAAATTCATATAATAGCTTTTTAATCCAATTAAGATACTTTCAGTTAAAAAAGATAGGGTTTGATTATAACTCCCACAACGGGTCTTCATACTTCTTGTGCAGGACAAAACCTTATTCATCGGTCCATCTGATTGCCTGTTCTGCGCAATTTTTTTTCAGAAACAGTTGTACCAATTGACACGAAATTTGGTGAGGAGATGGAAACGGTGAACGCTCACACATGCAGTAAGTACCATTACATTAAATTTGAGGGGGGGGGGGGTCCCCATATATGCAAAAGGGGGGTGCAAATTTTTCACCGAATATAGTCATGTAAGTTATCGAATGAAGGGTCTCGATTAGTAATTCCCAAAGCCGGCGTTAGCTTTGACATTAGTTGTGAAAGACCGGGTGGGTGGGGTAGGGGTTTGAAAAGTGAGCATTTATTTAAACCATTCTCAGAAACTACCCGACCAACAATTCAGAAAAAAGCTGCCACTATACGGTATCTAGGGCTCAAAATACTCCCCATACTGATATCTGTTTGTCATGATAAAAGTGTTCACCGCTTGAGGCTATCTAGGAATCAAACTATTTTTCTATATCTCCATATGAACTACTGATCAGCCAGACCATATGCCATCAAACGGAACAAGTAGTAACCGATCGACGCAATGTGTGGGAAGTGTAGCGTGTGGGGTAGGCCTATTTAAGCGTTTCTATGTAGGTTTTAATTGGTTTGGCAACATGAAGCCGAGCATTGTCATGCAGTACAATCACTTCTTCATGCCTCTGCTAGTATTGTGGCCGTTCTTCGCGCAGTGCTTGGTTCAGTCGCATTAATTGTAGTTAATAGCCTTCCCCAGTAATAAGTCTATATTCAGCTTCGACGACGTAGAAACCTGACCGGGCAACCCCGATGACTTTCTTTTTTTTTTGGGCTACCGTAATGAATTTATTTTTCATCACTTGTCACATTCAAATGACACTCAACGTTCCTTGGCTTCAAATCATAAAGAACCCAAGATCCTTGCTTTCTAATCATTGCTAACGCTTGAAGTCGCTTAGAAATGGTTTGACGGGTCACTCCTAATACCGAACCAAGCTGTTCCTGCAAAATCAGAGATTTTTATACAACCAGAAATATATGACGCCATAATAAAATCATCAATGTGTCAACGCTGCTTATTTGCCACATATCCGGCTGGGATCATGACTTTTAGATATCTCAAAGTAGACCAGCACTTGCCGCTGGAGTCTATTAGATGGCTCCAAACGGCGAGATTTTAATTGTGCACAGGATATATAACATAGAACTCAAATCAGAGCTAGAAAGTTAAAATTCAAAAAAGATATGGAAGAAACACATATAAATGAAAAAGAGCCGCCCCTCTCCCCGGCATAAACCCCTACGAGAATAGAGGGAAAATTTAACCTCTGCCAAGTTTTATAGCAATCGGGTACAACAATGTGGACCAGACCAAAACATTCTCTGTGGAAAAATACATATATACACCAAAAGTTGATCCTTTCCAGCGCCATCTAGGGAGGAATGACAACAACGTAGATAGCGTATAAACCTTTTCCATTAAAAGAATACATATCTGTGCCAATTTTCATGGGGATCGGTTGAATGGTTTCGGAATCTGTCGATCACAAACTCTTGTAGATAAAAACAACTTTCGTTTTTATATAATAAGTGCCACCTTGAGTTTCCTGTAAAAGTTCTAGGAGTCATTTTTGTTAACCTACGAAGTAAAATAAGGAGAAAAGAGTAAGATAAGGTTTCTATAAGGCTTCTGCAATACTAAGCACTAGACCTTAATAACAGCATTAATACAAAGGGGGAAATGTCACTACGATGTCGCCGAGATTCTCCCACAGGAGCTGTGTTCATCGTGCTCAGCATAGAATCGATAACAGGCCTTAAAATATACATGCCCCTTAGAATTTACCGGACAAGAGTATCTATCCTGGATGCTATAGGCTTATTAGATACATCTGTCGGTATCTAATAAAGACGAATCACACGAAATAGGTATTTGTAAGTGTCCTAGTCCTAGGGGTGAAATTATTAATGGAGTGTTATTCTAGATGTCAGTCAATCTAATCACTGTCACGATACTGAGTCCCTTTGGCCGGAAAGCACTTGAAATGTTTCCTTAATCGAATACTTCAATAGTAGAGGCTGTACTTTTCTAGCCACTTATAAATTCCTAAAAGGATACACCAGTGAAACCTATCTGACTAAAGCAAAGTACAACTATGGACTATGCGCACGAAAAGGCAGGCTAATTCATCTCTAGCAAGGTTGATACCAAATATTGAAGGGCCAAAATCTAGTCACCGGCTGCTTATCGCAGGGGTGTACACAATGGATAACACAGTGAACCAGGGAAGGGTAAGTTCGGCATACCGGCTAATCGCGCTGAGGGTATGCAGTGTATATAATACGGTATCAAGTGAGGCAGTGCATGTCATCGCGGGAATGATTCCCTTAGATCTTCTGGCGAATGAGGCACACTGTCTCTACCGGAGAAGGAGAGTTAATCCGGCCGAAGTGACTGCGGACCTCCTAAAAAGCCACTAGGAAGGAACTGTATAGGGGATGGCAGCAACGGTGGGATAATTCCGAAAAAGGCGCTGGACCCATACACTGAACCCGTGTATTGAGAGATGGGTCGAACGCGAACAGGGAAAATTAAATTACCACCTAACGCAGTTCCTCGGTGGATACCGGAAGTACTTGCATCGCTTCAGATTGGATAAGTCTCCAGACCGTCCCGAATGCGCCGCTACATTCGAGGTCCCGAAGCACGTTATTTTCCAAAAAGGGAGGTTAAACAATGCACTCAACGCACTTATCGGGCCCCATAATTTCGTGGAGGAGATGCCAAGGGTTCGCAACAAATTGGAGTATGATAAACGCAACAATAGCTATGCGGTATACGAAAAGCTGCAGGAACTAGAACGAGCCCGAAGAGCGCGACAGACACGTGACTTATTTTTGTAGGTATAAACCAGAGCCCTCTTCCCGAAGTATTATTTGACGGTGGGCCCGCGAGGATATGAGCAGAGAAGTGGGGGTGGTTTTAGTAGATGAGAGAGAGAGAGAAACCAGTGTGGTTTAAATGTTCTAACCAGAATATCAGCAATGCTAAATATTGTAGATACATGCATATATGAAAACCACTCCATGTCTATGATGATGTTTATCAAGAAAATTCCCTTGCTAATTCGCTTCGTTATTGTTATGGTCATTACCACGCAGGACATCCAACGCTACGATATTTTCCAAAGTGTGTCAACTCGTCCAAACTTAGAATGATCACCTTCTGCAGTAAGTCTCCGACTAAAACTTAAGGGAGTTTCTAGCGATCATCACGATTACTGACAGTGGCAGTGGCTCGAGCAGAACTGATCGATTCGATTATCTCTGTTCGATGGTCTCAGCCATTAGTAAATTTCACTTAGAAATTTCTTCACTTAGCAACGCTAATTAAATGAAGTAACGCTTTATAACTGGCATCCTTTGCGACCGATTCATCAACGAACGCCCTAAATTGCTCTGCGGTTTCAAGTGCTAGGCAGCCAACGAAGGCAACAAACGGCACCTTGCGGCTATGGAAACCAAGATCTCCCACTGGATTAATAGTGTAACTTTCTACAATTCCTATCGAAATCGGGATGTTGGCGATCGATATAGCGTTGCAACCATAGTCGAAGAACCCTTTGTGTGATCATGTCATATCGCTGATAATAACGCTAATATTGGCCTCTTTATCTAAGTTACTCCACCTGGACCAACCTTTTGGCTGGGAATAGTGCGATTAGATTAGACGACCAAGCTACCAAATCTGATTCCACTCGCTAACCGGTCCGTTGACTCGGAAAGCAATGACAGGAACGGAATCTGTGTCTGTAAAAGCTGTTTTTGAGTCCTTGACGGTGCTGACAATGGAGCGCAAAAGTTAAAAAGTGAACTAACTCAAGCTATGCAACCGTTAACTCTATTCAAGATAAATATTTGCAAATAACATACCTACCCTTCTTTGTTACTCCCATAAAGTCGTTTAACATTTTCATAAGACTATACAAATCAGCCAACCCATAAATCTAATTTAGAATAACAAACATCTTACCCCCACCCTGAATTTTATCAGCATATCATTTTTGAATAGACATCTAAATTTCAACAGCCCAAAATCGCTGAATCATACACACGTTCAAGCGTTACATTTCAACAAAGTGATAACAAGTTGAGATTCACAATCTGATTTTGAGTACCGCAAGCACAATGAATGAATGAATGGCATGTTCCTAGCCATATTTGCATGCATGTTCCTAAATCCATCCTTTCGGAACCTGTCACGGGTAACTCAGCCAGCAAAAGCACTCAGGACAAGGATTGGTAACTTTAAGTTTATGTCTTCATCCACCCGCGTGCGTATTCACCGTGTAACTGTTAGTATTTACAAGATAATTTATGATGGTGGAATCACGTGTCAACCACGCGATTCACCCTCCAAATATTGTTTCCGTTCTGGAATGATACATGACTATGTGGGGAATGAGAAACGAACATTTTGAGGTTAAAAGGATACCTTTTAGTCTTCACATACATATGTAAATCCGCAGCGGAATAGGATTCACCGTTGGCTTGACATCAAGCCATGTGTTGGCGTATTTTGGCGACGCGATGTTACACTCTGTAGCGGAACTCATAAAAACGGATTTTAAATGCCACCCTCTCTCATGCAAGCCGAGGGTTTCACAAGATTTACAGTTCGTTAGACTGTATCTTTTGCGAGAGCGAGGTGAAATACTCAGCCTCTTTTTGAGATTTCCTTTAGTTTGCAGGGGGACGAAAAAAAACTTCGCGTTTACCCTAAGGATATATGGGTAGCCCTCAATCTGTTCGCGGAAAAAAGTTCCTAAGACCATTTAATCGCCGTAAAAAGTTCTTATCTTATTGAAAACATACTTTTTTCGGTGGAATGTCGTCCATAGGGCGATATTTTTTTCAGACTTAAAGAAAATGTGCTCACAAGTTGGTTTATTATCCTTGGATCTTGTTATAAATTGCGGCTAATTAGGAGATTAAGTACGTTTCTCAACCGCAGATACTGCTCAGCGTTGGTCAGGTGACTTTAAGTTTCACCTAGAGGTGTTCTGAAACGAGTTGTAAAGAAGGACTATAACTTGGGGCTCATCACGATATGGTTTGGAAAGCTTCTGTCTATTTGAAACTTGCAAGGTACGGAGCCGGAAGCAAAAACCATAGTCTATTCCCCATCGACCCCGTCTGTAATATAATATTGATTTGTTTTGGTTGCCGAAAAATTGAAAGTCATTTTCGAATCATCAAAATACATTATTCAATGATGACGTGATGCTTTCATGTGCTCTGCATGTTGCCATATCATTCGGGCTGGCGGTATTTCAGCAATTCGATTCTCCGGCATGATTGTTGATATTTTTGCTGATATTACAATCGAAAAGCGTTTGCGGTTATCCCTAATAGAAATGTTTAAGGAGATATGTGGTTTCCATGCTTTTTGTGTGTCCATATATCAATAAATCGTCCATCTTTTAAGGCTTCTCTAGCACTAGTCGCATGTATACTACATGTATGAATTCCACTCCTTGAATAGATTCCTCATTCGCAAAAACTGGCCTTGTTTTTGCTCCTAAAACTAAACATTCTCCACTAAAGTCCACCCTTTATGTCCAAACTTTGGTTAATGAAACCACACTTGGCAGAAGAAACTTTAGAAAATTCAGAAGTGAATCCACTCGTGTGTCCACTCTGAACATTATCCTGAAACCTCCACTGAGTATCTTAAGAACTACACAACTTTCATAACATTCCTGGAACTTCATAACCATCTCGACATGACTTGAAACTTTAAAGTATTTTTGGTCATGTTTCACGAAGGGCGGAAGTTGTTTTTGCTTCTACGACCGCTCCTATCATCCCTTCAAAATGTCTCCGGAAGGAAGTGAATTTTCTAGATTGGTAAAAGAAATTTTAAAAAATGAGGTCCTCCGGAATATTGATCCGATACTCCTAAACTGCCCTCCTTTTACGAACAATAGAAAAATGCCACTATGAAGGCGTTCATTCAGCCCAACAGCGTTCAGGAATAGCAAAATATACCCCTCTGTGAAAGAACGTTGATTGACAGGAGGTGTGGACAATCGGAGCAGCACACTAACAAAATGTTTTTTGGGGAGGACGGACCATTACGTGTATAGTGTTCTCCACGGGCGTCATGTGTTCACTGCTATCCGGAACATCCTTCAGATAATGATTCGATTTAATATTGAGGTCTACAGCCGGGTTTTGGGAAATAGATACAATGCTGTCCTGGAAAGGGTGTCGTGATACTTTTTACACTGCGTACGGTATGCTAGGCCTTATGTTTTTAGGTAATTATAAGTCGATGTGTTGAAACTTTGTGGTGTTTGAATGTGAACGAATGATACGTTGTGTTTTTGCGTAGTTTGAGGGTGGTTCATATGAGAAATGGTTCCTTATTGTGGGTCACAAGAGGGTATTCAGCTTTAATTCCCAAGCATTTATGAGTAAATTGCTCTTTAAGGTATTGAATAATTAATGGGGTCTTTAACTTGGCTCTGTGCAAACACAACGAAACGACCATATCCCTCTAGTCTTTATTTTTATCTGAAAACCAAATGTTAGCAGACTTAATTCGGTGGAAGCAGACAAACGCGTACAAAGTGCATAACATTTTTCTTTAAATTCGAGAGTTTAACCGATTTAGGGAGACGTAAGGACTCAGCAAAGGGAAAAATAATAGGCCTGCTTGTGGCAGTGGGTGATCCAGAGAGGCAATAACGAAGGAATGGACCAGTTTGGCAAAACAGCAATGGATTACTAATTTTTTAAGGGAAGCTGCGGTCCATGTCATAACGCACTTGTTATGAGAAATATTTAAGGGATATTTTGTCAAGTGAAAGTAAGGACATTTTGAGCAAGACGATATGTGCAATGGAAGGAAAAAACAAACAATATCACACTGCCAGACATCCCAAATGACCATGGTATTGGTATTGGGGATCTTACTAAATGAAGGATTATTACATATCTGCTCAGTCAAAAACTTCAGAGGCAGACAAAAAGAAGGGACCCAGACTCTCAACTCATTGCTGTCATGCAATGATGAAACTGACTTCGGCGACTAACCTGACAGCTATGGGCTTTGACAATCGAAAATGGTTTATGATGTATTTCTAAAATGTGCGAATACTCCTCAATAACGATATCGAGGCACTCCAGAATGCTTGCTTCTTCTACCTTTATTGAGAGTTTTGGAGATATATAGTCTGTACATTCTAGGACTAAGCGAAGTGAGATGCTGAAGATCTAAAGAGTATTCCTATCTCTCTTGTAATACTTTTTCCAGTGTCGGACTGTTGCTGATATCTACCGGACAAAGCACTCTGTTAACTTGGGAGCCGGTTTCTGACAGAATTTTCACCCTGGGATTCCAGTTTAGGTTAGGAGCATCACAACTGGCGAAAAGCGCCAAAAGGAGGTTTCCTTTATAGTTGAGAAAGATGCTTTCAATGCTCAAATACACGCAGTTCAGGAGAGAAGTGATGGTGATGAGTGTCATGGTGGGCTATGAAAACTCCTTCCTCGCACATGTGACGGGAATACATGGTGTTCACGATTAAAGCAACAACGGTAAAATGTTGGGAAACCTTTGCAATTTTTAATACCCCGTCGTCCGCAGCATACTATTCGACTGCAGGGCCTGTCACAAAATCAGTTTTATTTCGACTTACCGCAGAGAACATCTTATCAGATTGACCATATCGCAATTAGCAATGCATTTAGGAGCTGTCTTCCGAATCCAAATAACCAAATAGGTGCTGACATCGGTCTTCAAACGGTCTATCATCTGATGGTCACTTTCCTTATCTTGCATATCCCTACTCTATCTGCTCCAATGAGAACATAGCGCCAGTCTTTCAAACTCAATACGAGCAATCTCACATTCTCGCTGCACAAACCCTTTCCAACTCGCACGAAATTATTGATGAACGCTAGACCGCCATTAAAAATGCCTTTGCCTCTGATGCGGAAATTCTTGCCCAAGTCCAAAAAGGACAATCTTTCTGACTGCGGAAACGTGGAAAAGGATCAATAAACCGAAAGAACTGAGAACTCTGTGGATAGTTCCCCACGGGGTCGAATTCCGATCTCACTGCATGCATATGCAATTCGAAAGAGTCGTTGCCTAGTTGGACATCTCGGTCATCTCGCCAGATGGCACTTAAAACTCGCCTCCTTTTGACGTTCAAGAAACTGGCAAACTAATTCACGAATTATAGCTGGTAGAAATCCAAATACCAAATGTCACCCCAAAATTAACGCTTCGGAAGATCGAAAAGATCTATGTTTACTCCAAAACATTTGGCACACAGCAAAACATTTCCTCTCACCCCGTTTTTATCGTTAGTCGTCAGAAAACGGTGCGCAGGAACCTTATGCCATTCATACAAATCGTCTGCAAATTTATGAGAGTCCACTGCGCAACATTCTTTGATGGACGCAAGAGCCGTTGGCTGCGTAATTCCCTTCAAAGTGCGGACCAAGCTGGAAGAAGCCTTTATCGTTCAAATACCATACTACCAGCTACTACAGAACGGTAAATACGTACCCCACGAAGCCTTTAAAGGTTTCTATAGGAACTAACCGTGCAGTATAGAGGAAGTTCTTCATCTTAGACGTAAGCCGTCCCATACCAGCAAGCGATTTTCTGGCGGCCTTCAACGTTTACATTAAAACAAAAGATTAAAGAAACTTAATGTTGGCACCTCAGTGTCGTAATTTTGGACTGTACATATTACAAAATTGTTAAGGAATTTAATCGAATTACAAGTCAGTCAGTTGAAAAACCGACTTTAACGCACTATTTAAAGCATTATTTCGTGGCAAAAGGACCTCGAAGACCTTTGCAAAACTGAGGGTAGTCAAGTTCAAAATACAATATTTACTGGTGGGACACCCGTGGAGACAACGTACTCCTTGGGTCCATCATCGGTAGTATACCAGAGTGTCCGGTCTTGCAATTAGCTATCGATAATAGCGGCGATGAATCGTCAGCAGAGGCTTTCGTATAAGGTTCCAATTGGCCGAGTTGAATGCATTCCTCACATCTAAGGTCACCACCACACAATATTTACTGGTACAACCCCTTCCGTGAATTGCATTTTCGGCCAAGCCAGTAACCACTTTGATGGCATCAACGGTTGATTTGGCTTTACGGAACCCATACTGCCTATCTGAAAGGCCCCCTTGGCTCTCGACGACTGGGAGTAACCTATTATAAATAACCCGCTCCAACATTTCCCCATAGTGTCTAGAAGGCATGTGGGTCTATAAGAGGACGGTTCCCCTGGAGGTTTGCCAGCAGCAGCAGCAGCATGGTGCAGGAAGGATACCCTCAGACATGCACGTTTCGAACAGCTCCGCGAACATTTGACGGCAAGTTTGAGGGCCTTATTCGGTATGCCGTCCAGACTCGGGGCTTTGTTGTCGCCTATTCGACTGCAGATCTCAAGCAGCGCGTCCCTGGTGGCTGGTGGAATCGGCGTCACATTCAGGGGTCGCTGAAAGGTGTTAGTACCCCATCTCTTGCTGAGGAAATAACCCTTGGATTATTTTCAACAAGAGCATAAGGTACATGATTTCCGGAGATGATCGGCCTCTGAATCGTCCTGTCACGATTTTATAGGCGCTACCCCACGAATTTATGTCCGCTTCCAAACAGAGCTCCATAGAACATTCCCTGTTACTCCGCTGAATGGCGATCTTGAGGGTCTTGCGAGCTTCCCTATAGGCATGCTCCTTTTGCCCTTGATCGATTCTACCTATTGCTCTCTGAGCCGTTCGTCTGGCTCTATGGCAAATTGATCGAAAGCTGGCAAGTTCACTATTCCACCAATAATTGGGTCTTCTAGTGGGGAATGAGCATCTCCTAGGCATCGACGAGTCACATGCTTTAGAGATGCTTTGTGGCCTCCGTTGGCCAGAACTACATCCAACTAGGTAAACGCATCTAATAAGCACCGCCCCCCTGCATTAGTCTCTTTACTGCCCCACTCGATAGCCCACTCATTAAAGTCACCGGATATCACCTTTGGACCTTGTCCCCTTACTTCGTGAACAAGATCATCTAAGAGGTCTTCAAACTCAAGCAGTGTGAGGCTCGGTAGGGCGTAGTAGCTGTGCAGGAATATACCGGTTATTTTTGCCCACACAAAGCCACTAGCCGCCTGACCCATGCTATATTGTATGATTTGACGACCGCACGCCCATATCGCCGCGCCAATCGAATCTGTGACCCATACACCACCGTCAAGATCTCTGTACGGTTCACTAATGATAGCAATCTCCATCGCGAATTCGTAAGTGGTCGGCACAAGCAAATCTTGTGCGACCCTGCAATGATTGAGATCTATTTGTATTAACCTCATTTTTTCACTGCAGTTAACGCCTTCCTAAATTCCGGGCATTTACCACTTCCGGCAATATGTCGGTTATCCTGTTCCTCCTTTCCTTCGCACAACATGCATTTAGGGTCTCTATTGCACCCTTTGGTAATATGTCCTTTCTTCCCACACCTTCGACATCGATCGCACCGATCGAAGCCACTAGTGTATGCCTTTGCAAAGTGTTCAAACATTAGGCATTTGAAGGACCTCTTTAAAGAGATCTGTTCCCTTAGTCGGCAAACAACCCATCCAATCCGAACTTTCCCCACGGCCAACAAATTCTGCGCTGACTCCACTGGCAGTCGCATTGTGGCCGATTGAGTACGGCCGTAAACTTTTCTTATGTCCACGATAGATTCTTCGCTGACTTCCTTCAACTTGAATATTTACTTCCAGGCAGTGCAGATCTCTTCTCTGGATGTTACCTTATCGAGATCCTTGCACTGGATATAGATCTCATGTTTTTAGGAACAAACCATGACATTCTCCCCAAGTGAGTTTATAACTTGGTTACGAAAGCCGTCAGTTTTCCCCAAGCTGGATTTTTTCAGCTCAAGCATAAGATCCCCTTTCTGGGTCCTCCAGATTTTGCTGACATTTCCGCCTAGCTCTTTTTGGTCAGGGTCAGATTTCACCTTTTTCAGTATCTCCGCATACGTTAGATGTCCTCTGCTAGAGATTAAAATGGCCTCTGGGCGAATTCGCACCTTTGGTTTCTTGTTTCTTTTTTTATTCACGACCTTAGTCCAAACATCATTCTTATTTTCTTTCAGTTTCGCTTCGCTAGACGGCATTTCTACTTTGGGCACTTTGGGCCCTTCTGAACTTTTAGTTCCGTTTGTTGGACTGGTCAAGACCCCTTTTTTCCTTTTTTGGACCTGTTGATTCCCCCAAGCTTCCCCCTCTTTGCCTCGCACTCGCTTACTTGATCGAACGTCGACGACCTTGTGCTTTGGTGTCACTTGGGTCGCCTGTAACACTGTTGGGGCTGGGATGTCCGGCTTAGGCTTCCTTACTTCTTCCTGGGACCTATTCTAAGACACCTTGATGGCTCTCACCATGTTCTTAATGGCTTGGTGCACGTTGTGCTTATCCTGGATGAATTCGGACAGCGCAACTATTTTAGTCCCAAGCTGCATAAAAGTTAGTTCTTCTGGGTCAGGACTCTGTTCTCGCTCAGTCTTGGCCAGATTACTCCTTTTACTGACTCCTTCACCTTTTTCAATTGCTAGGCTCCCATGAGCTTTCTCTTTTGCCGACTTTGGTGTCGGAGGCGATCATAAAATTGATGAGCTTTTCCTGAATGAATCTATTTGCTGCTGCTGGAGCACCCCTTGATCAAATTCGATGGATGTCGAAATCGCCTTTTTTGGCCAGCTATCTGCTTTTAGCCCATCATTATTTGCCTTTGCAATTGGTGTTCTTGGCAGAGTTGTGCTTCGTTTGAACACCTCCTTCTCCAAATCTAAAACACTTGTAGTATTAAATGGCACGGTGGCCAAGTTATCCACCACCGAGGCACTGCGGTCGAAGGATATCGACAGCCGGGAGCCCGCTTGCTCACTCCCAAAAGTCGCCTGATGGGAAATCTGGCAACTGGCAAATGCAGACTTCTATGTCCCAGGCTACGAGGTAGAGAGAGTCATGCTTAGCCAACTCGGCCATCGATATTGTTGCTTCAAGTCCTATGTTTCGCTAAAGCCCTTATTTTTCCAAATCTGGAAGAGCACAATCTTTACTTCAATTTGCTCTAGGAAACTAAGACAATAATGATGATCAGATAATCTGCAAATACCCAACAAGATACCGCTTTATTTTTTCTTCGTTTTAGAGAAATTAGACGTAACTTTTAATGATCGACTACGTAAGCCTCTCATAGACGAAAAGGCTACAAGGATTTCGATGGGTTATCTTTTATTTCTGCATACATACACAAAATGTAATTACATTGTATTGAATAATTGAACTAAAAAAGAATATCATTAGCTTCAATTGCAATAAGTGCCATAAACCTAATGGAATTCTATATACGGAAATGAATTTTCCAGAGTGTACTCCATTAACATAACACAGCCCCTATAACAAATGAATATTTCCAAACATTCGACCTTATCCATAGAAAATGTGATAATTTTAATTATTTCTACACCAAGCCGAGCCTAATTGAATTTTTTAATAGACTTCACACTGACTTCCATTCTATTCTGTTTCCACTTGTTCAACGAATCAACGAATAAATGTATGAAAATAAAAGCATTCACCTTTAATGTGAGGTTTTTCACGCTGCCCGTCAAATCGCCTTCAGCTTGAAGATTTCCCAGATTAAGTCGCTATCAGTGCAATGATAAATGAGGTGAACTAATTTTTCACCCTCGATTCCTAGTCCCTGGATATGTTGTCTATGCGCTTTTTGTATCTCGATTTGCCCCGGCTAATAGAGCGTTTAAGCGCCAGCCTGCCACAGTTATTACCAGGCCGTTTTTCGACGACATTCACTGTATCATGCCGAGTTCATATATCTTCCGTTTTGTTACCGACCTCCCATTGTGATAAAGACAAATGATACACACTACGCCTAGGACACTCTTCACCGCAAGATGAGTATACCTTTGGTACTGAGATCTAGGGAAGTATTTGGTCGATTATTCATGGATTATAGAAAGGAAGGCTAACTAAATGTTTTGAAGATCTGAAGACACAATTGTCGAACTTTATAAGGATCATCAAAGTCAGGAAAGCATGAGGCACTCTATTTGCTAAGGAAGAAAGTTTTTTCAAAAATTTTGAAAAGACAGATGACGTAATATCTAATATGAAAATTAGGACTAAGAGTTGCTGTAATAGGTATATCTCGAGTGTGTAAGATTTTGAATCCTGCAATGAAGCTAGACGACCCCAGTAAACTGACATCGTTACCCATCATACTTTCTGATACACAAGGTTACAGCCTGTCATGGTCTGTTTTGAAGTTCGAATGCGTCTGGACTAGTCAAAACTCACTTCTAATTTCAAGTTCAAGTATGACAAAAAAGGATACGTGTGAACATGCATAATTTTTCTCCCGAGGGTATGAGAAACAAGATTCTATGATGCTATTCCGACCCCTGTTAAGCACACCATTAAGAAGCAACTTACTTCCTACAAAGTACCACTTAATACAGTTACAAGAGCCTTTGCAGTGAAACAAAAGGAACGTGTACAAATTGCTCCTGACAGCCTTTTATTTATATGACTTGGATAATACTTTCCCAGAGCAGAGGCTACCCGAGAACTGTAGGGTTTACACACGAACCCGTATGAGTCTACATCTTTTGTGTAGCCTGTAAACCTGGAGGCGGGAATCAACAGGCTCATTCGCCAGCTAAAAGATTTATTCAGCAAACCATACAAGCAATCCACCAAGCCCAGTTGGCTTAGCTTCAACTCATTGCGTAACATGGCCCCAACCCCAATATTTGTCAAGGAAATTTGTCAATAAATCGCTGCGTACGATACAATGCATTAATCGTCGAAAGGTTTGTGTATTGTGTTGAGGAACGACTCCCTTGGCCTCGTTGGGGAGAATGCAAACGTCCGCCCTTAGATTTCCAATTGTAAATATTTAATATGGGAAATTCAACATTTCGGTCATATGTAACTAATGTGAGGCTAACGTATGAAATAAAGCACACACAACTCGACATACACGATGTGGGGTTGGAGGGTTTCCTCCCCAAAAGAAGGAATAATTTGTAGGTTTTTGGATAAATTGTATCCACGGCCTATAGACATTTGAATGGCAGCATTATTTGAGAAATGGATGTTTGAGCGTTTCGATAATAGTTCGAATGAGTAATAAGAACACCTTTTGAGCCAACTGTTGATGTAGAAATGATTGGCCTTTGTGGAGGTAATCAATTGTTAGTTGATCGGTTATCCGATTTGGAATGATATCAGTTTAAGTTTTATTGAATTAGGTGATTAAGCTTCATGCATGTGTGCATTGATACGGAAAAAGGCAATCGATTATTGCAAGGACTAAATATCTTACATATTCTAGGTGCAATGGGAGTATATTTTACCTTTCATTATTTGTAAACTACGCCAGAAACAATCCTAAATCCAACCAAAAAACCGCTAAAACTGGGGTCAAAATTTTAAACATCGGATCCACACCAACGTTCAGATGCCCAGACTGCGAAGGAGGTGATTGATGGGTTGCCAGTTCTGAAAGACCTCTCGGTGACCTTCCATCAATACATCGTGTTCGAAATTATTGATGCTGCCTTGTGGCATGTCCCAGCGCGGCGCTCTCTCTATGCCGTAAATGTCGAGAAAGTTACCATCATTGTCGTCGACACTTCACTGAAACTGGTCCTGTCGCTAATTCAGTTATAACCATGACAACGACAACCTATTCGACTTCCATTCCGCAAAGTTGACTTGACAGCAGAATTGTCGACCTGTGGAGTTCCATAACCTCCGCCGTTTAGCACAACATGCAGGCAAAAAGAAAACTTCCCTGTGCGATAAACAAAAAGCAACGCTTCTTTACTGGCGGGAGGATTTGTGCACACTTTATTATAAGTTCGAAAAACCGAGGCTATGCAGAAATCATGTTCCCTTAATGCTGAACAGATGGGCCAGACTGTGAAGATATTATTCCCTATGGATCCTGTTTAGGTTGATGACAAAAGCATTGAAAGCGCTGGGTATTTTCCACTTTTCACTATAAAAGAGCAAAAAGAGACAAACCGCGCAATAAAAAATAATGAGGCGCTAGAACCTCATGGTATCCCGGTGTTGGACCATCAGACGGACGTATTTTTCGGCACATTCAATGCTTACCTAAAAGGAGGCATTTTTACTTGTCGCTAGGAGCTCGTGCAAATGCATGAAAATGTTCAAAAAGCTCATTAAGAGTAGACTTGCCGAAGCGATACGTGCTGCCGGGAACTTATCCCCAAAACAGTCCGGTTTATAAGCACGGACATCCACAGTGGATGATGTTAATCGAGATGAAACACTCAGCACTGATCTCGACGAATAGTGCTGATCGTAACCGCTCATGCCAGAATGTGTAAGACTGCAGATGTGCTAGGCACATTAAAGAATGAATTCCATGTGCCTGGATACAACTTGCGGACATGGCAGGATTATCTGAGAGACCGCTCCCTTCTCTTTGAAGCACTGGACGACCCAAAAAAGATAGAGATTACACTGTCACAGGGAGCTATCCTAGGGCCGGTCCTATCAAATTCATCTAACGATATTCTAATAAAATTGGACATGCCAGAAGAGACGCGCATTTTCGGTTATGCAGATGATGTTGCGGCATTTGTTGCCGGACGTACTGTTACACAAGTGCAAAGCAGACTTGACCTATTCATGCGTTCAAGTCTTGCGTAGGAAAAAAAACAAAGTAGCACTGTTGATTAAAAAGAGAATGCTGACCCTACGTCCCGTGTTTATCGTAAGCGTCTTGTGCAGATACAAAGAACTGGAGCCTTATGGGTGTCGTCTGCCTGCTGCGCTGTCTTAGCCCCGGCAATGATATTGATCGCTGGAGAGATCCCGATTGCCCTCCCTACTAAGGAATACAAGATCATCCAGAAGCAGAAGGGAGCAAGAGGACTCAAGTGAGGTTGGTCATAAAAAACGACAACACAAACATATGACAACATAAATAAATAACAACTCTCTTGGAAAAACGAGTCAAGAAGCAGACGGACTGCACGGCTTAACGATAATTCAGGTCGGTGGCAGTTCTGAAAATATGATGAGATTGTGTCCTTACCTAGTTTCTAAACGGACATAGAGATTTTCAGTGTTACACGAAGGCACGATTCCGTGACTGTGTGTTTTGCAACGACGAACGACACCGATGACAATTTTTTGCTTGTGGAAAGTGGAATGCGATTCGTCAGCAACTCTGCACAGATACAAGGGAGCTCTCTCTGGAGAGCATTTTGAGAACGATAGGAACACTGACAAATTGAGCCGTTTTACACATTACGTTCGAGTTCTTATTCCCGCAAAGAGGATGGACTTTAGTCAGCAGATGGACTAAGCGGCAGGGTTTTTTTCAACTCCACCGCTCCCTGTACTTCAGTGCAAACAATTTTCTGATTTGAAGGTATGCTAAGTCGGGAGAATGGTAACGCTAACCCAAAGTAATATGTCAAACGTTAGTTTTTTAATGACGGGGAGTTTAGCGGAATTTATTTGGATGACTGTTTGCGATTGTGGAGGTCCAAAACTCAGTGAAGCATTTTCACTTACTCTACTTAAAGAAACGGGAATATGACCAGTTAATGGTGCTTTTAAGGTATAAAACGGGGGGACATTTGTTCAAAGCAACTTCGATTAACAGACGCACTTTACTTCACAAATTTAAATACTAGTTAGGACAACGACTAATTTTTGCATTGTTGCAGAAACTACATATATATTCTTTCATTCATAGAATATCGATATTTAATTCACCAATTATTCTCTTCCTCAGTGAATCTTACCCTAACTCCCTGTCCAGCTTGCCCTTTATGAAGAAAAGGATAACTGGTCCCAATCCCCCGCATTGGAATTTAGTTACATGCAGAAGCTCGAAGAAGCAATAGACAGCACGAGCGTGGACATTCGATTTTAAAAACTTTTCATTAAATACCAGATAATTTACATAGACGACCGAATAAAAGTGAACCCGAATCAAATAACCAAAAGCTATTAATGGAAAACATCATGTTGAAAAATAGTATAAGCAATTGTTTTAAGAAACTATCTAACTATCTAGCAGATTTCGACTAATTAAAAACGAACACATTTCCGTATTTGTTAGAACAAATCGGCAGGATCCTATATATCCAATTTTCACCGAATATAGTCATTAGGGATATCAAATACAAGGTCTCGATTGGTACTTTCCGAAATCGATATTAGTTGCAAAAGGAAAGAGTGCGGGGTTCCGAAAGGGATCAGTTAGTCACAGAGTATCTAGGCGTCAAAATTATTCAAGGCCGTAATCGTACACTCTAGGATTTCAGTATCCTGTAGAAGGCAATGTGGTCAGCCCGAGATTATTACCCTGATTTGACTCAGGTACTCATTCACAGCTGAGTCGTCTGGTATCCGACGTCAAATCACGGTACAAAATCCACTGCCACTTCTGAAATTTGAACCGCGACCTTCCGTGTGACAGCCTTGTGCTCTAACCACTTAGCTATCCGGACATTTAATGCCTATATTATTCAAAAATTACAAGGAAAAACCGCGTACCAGTCAAATTCCAAAAACATACATGCATACATGACGGCTACATGATGAATGGCGTACCTTTAAGGGGGTTAAAGGTACGCCATTTACTGAATTCGCTAAAGTTCACACACACGTCCCCACCAATCTTTTTATCGATAGGTGTAACTGTTTCGAAACAAATTGCGTGAAGTAGACAGACATTGATATGAAGTGATAAACGGAGAAACGAGCAGACAGAGAGACAGACAACTTGTAGAAGAAACTATGGTATTTCGTGGACGAGTTGTCGTCTTCCTCAGTGAGTTTTTGTCTTAAAAGCCAGTTGTCCGAGGACAGCAGGTCCTCGAAATAGCGGTAAATGAGAAATAAAAAAAAAACTCACCATTTTTTCATTTAAAAAATAAAATTTGTCTTTTTTTCATTATAAAATAAGCGGAAAAAACGACACACAAAACCGAAGAAATGTGATGATTTGTTATGTCGAAAACAATATATGTATGTACCGTATTGAAAAAATGAAATCTAGATAGAGTTTTTAGCTCCTCCCCGTGATGTCACATCTTTTGTTAATTCCACGAGGCCGAGAGAGAAAGTTGGAGGTTTTAGTTAGTCAAATCTCACACATTGTCTTACCCAAGCAAGCAAAGTTTGGGATTTCCCCTTCCTTAAAAAGGCAAACCGATAGATAGGGGTAGATAATCAGACATTTTTAATGGAGTTCCGCTTCAGACAAAACTTTGAAAACAAAATATCGGATCAAATTTATTAACACTGTCAAGTCTATCTATAATGTCAGTGAGGACACAAACTATATACAATAGGTCTGTCAAAAGAATTCTATTTTTTGAGGTTATATTCTTTTACGTTTCATTTAACACTCGCGATGTAAACGCCCCCGAGCGCGATGATCGCTGCTCCTTTTGATTTTCGGCTTTTTGATTCACTTGGCACTTCGGGCTGAACTGTCATGGCATGTTTTTAGCGAACTCTATTAATTGCAGCAGGAAATTTTGTGATGAGATTCTGGAAAATTACAGTCACCTCTATGATTTTGTCTCTTCCAGAAACACATAGCGCAGATTATTTTCCACTGAGAAGACAGCAACAACTACGACGAACCATGTTTCCTATTGAACGAAGTCCGGTCATTAAATGGAACCGACTTCGAGGCGTAGCGCAAACGCTAAATGAAACGCTGTTTTTATGGATCCTAGCAAACATATTTTATTTTTGGCGAAAGACTCCTGATATCCACCTTCTGAAAGGGAATCTCAGCTTTACTTCCACATGTGGTGGAAGAGGGAAATATTTTTGTAATTTCGTTTAATTATTTGCCTCATCCTCGAAAGGGCTTTGTTAGTAATAATGCGGATAATTCACCATTCAGGAGGAAATGCAATTCAAATTGCCTTTAAATTATCGTCGACTAGGGAAGGTTTGATGGTGTGTATGACTCTGCGAGAATCCTAGGACATCTTGGGAAACTATCTTCAAATCTGGCACAACAAGTACCTGTAGCTAACAATATCTTGGAAATTGCAGCTACCTTCCTGAGTTACCAAATTTCTTTCACTTTCCGAGTTGGTGACTCATAATTCACCTGAGTGAACAGGAAACCTAAGAATAGCGCAGAAAGCCGCAAGGCAGAGTACCATAGGCCGCTAGGTAGCACCTCTAAGGCCAGTGGCTATTGAGGCTTGACTCGTTTAGATTGCAGTTGAATTTCTAGGCAGATAGTGTGTGCTTTTGCGTTTTCCAGTAGGATCGTCGCGTATCTGACGTGATAATTGTTTAGATAGCAAAAAGATGTAAAATCAATGATAGGACCTTTCCTATAATTATTCGTCGAAGAATTTGAATAGTCAGTTTCCTCGCTTTTGTCTTCACTGTTGACAATAGCTAACCCGGATGTTCATCTTAAGAGCCTCTACGGACTACTCATGTTTGGATATGGTATTTTACTGTTTAACCTTATTAATTTGAGTTGGACTAAGCGCAAGTGGGGGGTTGCTCACAACATTAAGGAGGAACTGCGTTTAAGTGCTAGGTATCTATTTCTGATAATTTTCAGGCTGGGTCTCAATTATTATGATATCTAAAATCTCAGCTTTCTCCAAATTTTATCTCGTAACCAAACCCAAAACCGATCTGCGAGAGACCTTGATGATGAAACGATATGTTTTGTTAATATTCCGCTAACGAATATCGATGGAATTTGGACAGTCATTAAAAGTATATCTGGCGTACATCAAGTTTACTGTCACTAACAGCGACACCACCGGACTCCACATCATTTGAAATAGAGGTAAGCATAGATTGAATGAAGGATTATGTCGGTAAGGTGAATTCTAAAAATATCAATGAAGGATTATGTCGGTAAGGTGAATTCTAAAAATATCAGTGCGTCCATGAAACTCCATAAGATCTTCCCCTTGCGAGATAGTTGAAGGACTTACCAAAATATAGAAATGGTCTTCCATACCAGAAATGTTGTTTCTTTTTCGAAAAGCCATTTCTTTGCAATATTACAACCACCCCCTTTTCCTATTAACGCTATGAAATTCATCGTCTCTGGAGCCTTTTGTATATTTGTTGGTTTTTAATTTTGCGAATTTGTTGGATTAAAAAAAGAACTAGATTTTTTCCTTATTCTGTATTTTTTTTATTTTTTTTAGCATACAATTGTTTCGGGGACCACGTGCCTCCTTCACCAGTGCTAATACCGAATTTGTTATCTGTTACGTATTTCTACGCCGTCAAAATTTTTGAAGAAAACATTTTTCAGCGACCCTGTTTTACCATGTTTATTTTATGTGTAATACTTGTTAGTTTCGCCGTGTGAATTTACTACTATTTACAATAAAATATTCTGGATATTTTTACATAATATTGGCATTTATGATTGGTGGCAGTAAATCTGTCCTAAGCAATCACCCTGCAGACTCGCTCAAGTGAAATTCATTTACCATTAGCTATCAGTGTTTTATCACTTACGTACATGGATGTATTGCTACATGAAATAATACAACTTCAACACTTACTGAAAAACAACCGAACAGCTCAACTCAAAAAGTGACTAAATGACAAAAAGCCACCCTTCGTCCGATCACCGAAGTTAAGCTCTGTTGTGGATTGTTAGTACATAGATGGGGGACCTAATGGAAAAATCTGGCGCCACCAGAAAAAAAATTTCGTTCGAGAACTTAGGTTATTTACCTATTTCCATCATGCTAGGTTTCTTTACATAACATATTTACCAAGCTGACAGGTTTTTTCTAAATCCAGGGAGCGTACTTATTGCCTTATACAGTAAACTTTCGTTGCACATGAATGAAGATAACCATCTAAAATTTGTGGAACTTACTCCACTCATAACCGAAATGCATATATAAATTGTTAGTGCAACCAATAGAGCAATATTAAGACAAATACCAACAATTACTTTCAAGATTAATGTCTATTGAAACGCACTTGATAAAGATTGAACGCCTTCTACATAAGTGTCTTGTATTTTTATTTGATACGTTTACCATTTCTATATATGCTAGTGAATACTGGTGTTATGATGTTGCCGTAGCAATCAGCAACCGTTAGTTCAAAGGTTCAATGAACAAATTACATATCATCACTTTCATTCAAGATAAATGGTCTCGACATACAACACCTCAAGTATTCAAATTAACTCATCAAATTCTCTGAACGATTATATAAATAATACCGAAAAGAATTGTATATTCCATCTTAATGAAGAGGTTGGCCACGGCCCGCGATGAAAAACTATGTACAGAAAACTTCACCTATTCACAGAAATCAAAGACAATTGCCACATCCAATTATATCTAATCAATTTGATGGTTTCTCGTCTATTTTACTATTGTACTAATTTGAGCATCATAAACTCGGGGAGCGATAGTCAGATGAAGGAAAAACAGAAAACCATCGAAAAATTGCCCGCGGTTCAGAGAACAGAAGATAAACACTCATACGAATATGCAGAAGTTCTAGCTGAAGTGGTGTCTATTCTAATCACCGAAACGCTAAAGATTAATTGCTCAAATATGATTTACTCCTACCTGAGCATCGATTTGAACCGTATATCATACGAGTGTTTACCGCACAATTTGAGCAATTGTGAATGGAGTTTAGATACACTTCTAAGAAACTGAGGAGGACAAGAAGAGTTGCCACTTGATGGATACTGAGCCCAGCCATATAAATGAATTGCACTCGAACTCAGAAAATTTCTGCCATACAACCATCGATTATCTTAGCAGGTTTACATTCAAAACTACGACATTTTTCCTGGCAAAATTTCATAATTTAAATAATTCATGGTATTCATATTATTGTAATAGTAAATGAGCTGGGCATTACTGCAAACAACGTGCATGAAACGAGAGCAACAACTCCGTCGAAGCACTTTAGTATTTGGATAAATTGGTAGGTATTGTTCGAGTACCGCATCATAATCAACCTAACCATAGTATTTTCAAGTGACCTCAACAAAGGAAAAAAAAAGTTCCGAAGAGGTGTAGTTTACCTTGGAAACTAAGAAGTATATCCAAACTAACGCACAAAAACCTCTGGCAATCGATCCGTTTCCCGAATGCTCACCCTCCAGCCCACTGTTTACCACAACCAGGAGTACGTACCCTCATACCGTAGCGGCCCAGCGGAAATCGACTGCACTTTTGACAAATGAATCCAAATAACAGGTTACCTTTTACCACATCGGTCGCGATAGTTGGCCGCGTCATTTGTTACATCACTTTGAGATATGTTCCTTCGTATGAATACAAATGAGATTCCAGACGGCTGTCCATCAACGCCATCGCACATCGCGTACGAAACCATCCGAAAAGATTGTTACAAATGATCGCAAATAATATATCTGGGATATGGGATCTAAGTATTTCGGTTGTCGGTTGGCTGCAGAACGAGTCGAGGAGTCATAGATCTATCCGGCAAGTAAAAGCGAAACCTGTGTTTTTCTTGTGTGGTTACAAATGTTACAAATGTGCGGCAAATTATATTATCAAAGAACGGCGCCAGGACATGTTGATTAATCGATCCCGCCGAGAGGTCCACACAGAGACGATTCGATTTGATTCAAGAATTTTTTGAAAATTTTGAAAGTTTCTCACTCCACCAGAACTACTTCAAGTAAAAAATGGTTCGTCAAACTCACCTTGATTGCTGTTCTTCCGCGATGTCTTTTTCTCCTTCATCCAAGGATACTCTGGCACCGAATCCATTCCATCTGCTGCCACTGGAACCGGATATCCGGGTGTTGTGCCGATTTTCGGACTTTCCGGACTTAGGTGATTCAGAAACTCAGCCATCGATGGCTGCGAGTTGATGAAGCCACTCTCAGTGGTCATCCAGTAGGCAGTATCTGCACGTTTATCACAGTTGGGTCCCATTTTGCCGGGATGCGAATTAACCGCTTGATTCGATTGCACTTGTAAAGGGTTAAGAGGAGATTCTGATTTGATTTGTTGGCCCATTTGGGCCGGATCTATACTACTACACACTTCTTGCATAATTATTTTTGTATGATACACTTTTTATGTTTGTTTTACATCTGCTTCAGCGAAATCCCAAATAATTGCAAACACTGACTAATTACACATCTGCCAAATTTTGGGTAGATACTTTTGCAAAAATCTGAAAAAGAAAGATAAATGGTGAGAAGTCGGATTTCATGAAATATAGTGTAAAGAAGGAAGTGAAAAAGCAGATGCATCTAAGAGGAACTATTTCAAATTTGGAAAGCCTTTGAATCCCGAAGATGTAAATTTTTTTCTATTTTGGGGAAAATTTTCCCATTTTACGAGACTTAGCAAAGTTTTCACATATATATTTTCCCTTTTAAGGTTTTTCGTGAAACAAAACCTTATTTGAATCGATTCTGTCATACCGGATTTATTCCGAAATCGCTAAGGCTATTGTCACAAAACTTGATGGGAATATGTGGTCTGTGAATCCCTTTAAATACAACAAGTGGCGCTATTTTGTGTTGATTCTGGGGGGAGGGGGCTACCCATATACAGTGCACGAGCTAAGGTTTACCGCATTTACATTTTCTAAGATTTTGAGAAAAAAAACAAAAGATTTTTATGTTTTATTTTTTTAAAATTTTGTTAGAGACCAGTTCAATTAATATTACAAAAAGGTTTGTTCAAAAAAAATTCTAGGTGTTGATTTTTTGCAATTTTTTACATGCTGTAAGTGCGAACTAAGGTTAGCCGTACTCACTGTTTGGAGCAAAATAAACAATGCTGTGTGCTGTGATTAGAAAAAACGAAAATTGCGACACTTAAAGACTACATGAACATGTCAAACTGGAAAATTGCAAAAGAAATTAATCGGAGTGAAAAAGTTGTTCGAAATTTTCTGGTAAATCGTGAAAATTACGACAAAAATTACTTGACAGGCCGGCCATCGACGATATCTCCAGCACTAAAACTACATTTGATACGATCTGCAGCCAACAGCAGCAAGTCTGCTCGTGATATCAAGTTGGAAAATAATTTACCCATTGGTGTTCGACGTACACAAAAGATTTTAAATGGTTGCAGCTACTTGAAATACAAAAAAAAAAGATGCGCAAGCCTATGTTAACCTCAAACAATATTGAAGGCCGTAAGAAGTTCGCCCAGGATCACATTTATTGGACAAAAGAATAGCAGAATATTGTTTTTTCGGACGAAAACAAGTTCAATTTGGATGGCCCAGATGGTTTTGCTTATTATTGGCACGATTTACGCACTGAAGACATTTTTAGTAAGCGTCAATCCGGCGGTGGCTCAGTAATGGTATGCGGTGCTTTTGGCTATTTAAAAAACATGCCTCTGTCATTCATTTCGACCAGAATGAATACTGTGCATTATCAGTAGATGATTGGACCTCATTTCCCAGCGTGTGGCTTCGAATGTGCTGATCTGAACTGGCAATCTCAGCAAAACAATGCACCAATATATGTGGCCAGATCAACTTTGGCTTATTTTGAGCAAGGTGGTTGCTGGTTAATTTTCGCACGAAAAATTTATGAAAATGGCCGGCAATACAGCAATAAAGATAAACTCAAAGAAGCTATCAACGTGGCCTGGGAAAACATCCCTCATGACAAAATCCGATCACTATATGACAGTCTTCCGCGCCGAATCATCGCTTTACATGATGCCAGAGGCAAATGGACCAAGTATTGATTGAAAACCAATACGAAAATTAATTTTTTTCATCCAAAACAGTAAGTGCGGCTAACTTTAGTTCGTACTTGCAGCATGCAAAAAATCAAAAAACCTGCAAAAAATCAACGCCTAGAATTTTTTTTGAACAAATATTTTTGTAATATGAATTGAAATAGTCTCTAATAAAATTATAAAACAAAGAAAACATCAAAATCTTTTGTTTTTTTCTCAAAATTTTGGAAAATGTAAGTGCGGCTAGCCTTAATTTGTGCACTGTTAGTGAAAGGGGGGTGTACATTTGTTTCCATAGAAAATGTTCATATTTGATACCAAATGAAAGAGCTCAATTAGTACTTTACGAAACTGGTGTTCTTTCTGATACACTGGGTGGAACTTAAAGGGGTCATCCCGCGTGAAGGCCGTTTTTTTTCGGTTTTTTTAGAATTTTTTTTTTAAAAAACTGGATAAAGGTACAAATATGAATTTTCCACCATATAATTATTAATATCTTGGCCATGCGTAGTAATTTTTCTAGCCCAATAGCATAGTTCATTTGTGAAATACAGAGCAACTTATACAACCATCTCGAAAAATAGGTGTTTTTCTGCTACCACGATTGAGTGCGCTGAGATCATTCTAAAGAAAAAATGTAAACGGAATTTTAACGTGCGGACTTAACCACAGTCCGCAAACTAGGATTATTTAAAAAATATTGAAAGCTAAATTGTTGGTGCCTTGTTAAACTTTTTTTTGTAAATTCTGGTGTTCTTTCAAGGCTTCTATAATGAATAAAAAAACTACTGAATGAATGGCAATAATCCCAGTTTGAGGACTATAAATATATGTTCTGAATAAGTTCTGAAAATTTCAATGATTTTGGGCTATGGTGGCAGCAGATTTTCAACATGCGGTTTCAAGAAAAACGCATTAAAAAAGTAGAATGAGATTTTTCATCATAAAATCTTAACTGACCATTAATATGCTATACCTAGTCCATAAATCTTAGGTTTCTCGAAGAAATACATGTAAAGCCTTGACTTCAATTCTTATGATTTTAGCGAAGTCATTCGAACGTCATTCGGACCGATAAATGCGCGCTTTATTACGTCGATCGACATAAACCTGGCATGTGACTTTTTATCTGTTTAACACTGTAATTTCTGAAAGACTCCGAATATTAAAAAACACTTTGCCTATATATTCTACACCATATCTAGATAAAATTGACACCAAAAAGAAAATCCATTCCTCGGATCCGACACACGGGATGACCCCCTTAAAGGAGTGAGGACTCAAAATATGTACGCCGAAAAGGGTAACAGGCCTCCTTCTTAGAACCTAATCGAAAACTCTGGAAAAGAATTAGGATGGTACAGCTGTACGAAATCTAAGCCGCAAAATACAAAATACCCATTCCGACATCAGCTCAAATAAATTTAATAATAGCATATTACCTTATTTTAGAAATTTACCGGAAAACACCCTTAAGTTAATCCTAGAAGTACCATGATAAGAAACAATGTAGTAAGAAGAACGTGCATATCAAATTTCTCATGCAGGATGAACACAATACCCGACTGTCCAACTTCCGGTATTCCGACTGTTCAATGAATAGCTTGATGTAACACTTTCTAATTTAAATGACACAATTAAGGAGTGACCACCGATGCTATTGATACTATGCCACTACTAATATTTTTGCATTTGTGTAGCGGTGACAAATAGTACCCAATTTCCCAAGTGATTTTGGACCAACAGTTGACATCATTTTCAATGGTTTTAACCAAATAGAAACGTCACGATGATAGAATCATTGAATACAAAATCAGCTCAACCATTGTAGCTCATAAGGGTTTAAAAAATGGATTAAGCGAAGCATGATTTACAAAAAAGAGACCTAATAAATGAAGAAAGCGGCAACGGACACATAGTATAACCCCTCGAGGTTGTACATATGTAAAGGATTCCACCTAATGTATCAAAAAGATCGAAGGCGAAGCATTTCTAGCGAAAAAGGCGAAGCAGTAATCAACTAGCGATGATTCCTGTTTATGCTTCTGTCAGACTCTTCACTGTTGTCTGACGTAAGCATAAACAAATAAAATGTATAATACAACTTAAGGGGTCATCCCGTGTAGAGGGTCTTTTTTGGGATTTTTTTTTTTTGAAGAATTAAATAAAGATACAAACGCGATTTTCTCACCATGTATCCATTAATAGCTTGAGCAAAAATACGCGGGAAGTTATCCACCCATCTCCAAAGAAAAACGTATTTCGGGTGCCACATAGAGGTCGCTCTACTCATCTTAAAAAAAAACGAGTCGGGAAACCGGAAGCTCGGCGCTTCAGGTATGAAAGGTTTTGTTTTTGTCTTCTGTAAGCATATTTGAGTGTAGAAATATTATATTTGTACGTAGCCCGGAATGTATATGCATTTAGCATGTCAGACTACTCACTTTATCATGATATTGATATTTCGTATTTTGGATTGCAATAAAGTTACATGGTAAAGAGCTACTGTAACTTTGTTAGTTATATTAGAATTTTTGTCCGGGGTCCCACTCCTCGTCTTTCCAACGAATTTCGAAACTAAGACCGGCATCGGAAAGTACTAATCAGAACCTTTCATTTGATGCTCAACATGACTATATTCGATGAAAAAAAAATTGACACCCCCCTTTTGCATGTATAAAGAGCTTCCCCCCTTAATCTCAACATAGAAAGATTTTACTCACTGCATGTTTAGGCGTTCACAGTTACTAGCTACTCACCAAATTACCGTGCCTGCCAATTGGTATAGACATCTCTGAGAAAAGTGGATTTGACAAACAGACAGACGGGCAGACCGACAGATATTGAAACAATTTTAATAAGGTTCTGCTTTATTTAAAAAAAAAACGTCATTTTAACGTGTGGAGCATATCCCCGTTCATGAAGGACATTTTGGTTGCATGGTAAAGTTTTTTTTGGAAAGTTTGGCAGAATTCAAGTAATGTGAAATTAGCTGGTGGCCATCAATCATCAAAATGCCCAACGAGAAAGTTTTGCCTTAAAGTATAATATATGAACGATAATAAGTAACACCTGGCAAATACCGTGCAGTAGGAAAGGAATTATATAAAGCTAAGACAAAAAGAACGCCGCCGCTGCAAATAACAGTTCCCGGAAAAAAAACAACTTAAGCGAGACAAAAATATTGTCTGTACGGTTAAGGAGGAGGATCAAAATGGAATACTGACAGGTAAGAAAACAATGCACACTAACCAAAAATAATGACGAGGGTACCCAAATACTCAAAACTGTTTCAGATAGACTTGACGAAATAGAAATAACAAACAAACAAATTTCTAACAAACTTAAGCAGTTTGAAGTGAAGACGAAAATATCATAAATCATTCGTCCGAAAACGACCTGATCAGTAGTACAGTAGCATTTAGACTAAATTAAACGATGGAAAGTGGTCGAAATGATAATAGGCCCTTTGATCAGTTCAAAAACTTGGTTTTCGAGAAAATCTCAAATCACAAACCGTGAATCACGGACCACGGTTCTGATCCAAAATACAATAAAAAATAAGCAAGTATGCTTAGCTTAACTTAGCTTAGCTTTTGTCAGTATTGCTCAGGGGTTCGATGAGGTTTTACATCAGGATATGCAATCTTTTGGCTATTTAAAGCGAAATATATACTCTGAATAAAAAAACCACTGCTGCTAGTGCACCACAGAGCAGTGTTTGGAGTTCGATCTATTTCTTTTGTATCCCATCGATAAACCTTCCAGTGGCGAAGCTAAAATAGTGACATTTATGGATGATACTGCTAGCCTTACCACTGGATAGTAAGAATACAGTCAAGAAAGCTCAAATCAATAAATATCCGATGTTGAACTCAGCTAGAAAAGACAAATTCCAAAAAAAAGACAGATTTAATTCCCGATGTAGACAGACTTATTGGTTCTTGGGGAGAAATTCCCACCTGGAAAGATATGTTACAGAAGAGGTTATTCTGGTATTAATTTCTATTTTCGAGTTTTCCCTTGCTGCATATTTTAATAAATAATACGTTGAATGGGTCAAATATTACGTTGATATCTACTTTAGTTTTAGTTCTATGAGCATATTCCAGAGCGCGCGCCGAACGGTTTCCATACAGTGGAAATCAGAAGTAAATTTTCTTCAAAACACTTTTTTTTGGTGCCCGGAGTAGCACAGTAAAAAGTCGAATGAGCCCATTTAATTCAATTTTTTTTACAAACTGATGGCATAATTAATGACTACACGCACCTAAAATTAGACACAACTATTAAATTTTGAAAATTCGGGAACACTCTTCCCAATAAGAAAACGACAAAAATCGAGAATGCTATGTTCAAAATATTGCCAAAATTCAAAATGTATGACCAAATTTAAGTGCGTGCAGCAGATTTTCATAAATACTGAAGAAATATTTTTATTGAATTGATTAGCGGTCACTTGGAAAACCTGCGTACTACCCCGAGCTCGCGTTCCACCCTGCAATGTCTGGATTCTGCGGCTGCCATCTTGTTTTTTAATTTTTTGTTATCATGCAATTTGAATTTTAAGGACATAATAAAATGTCGATTGTTTTTATAGTTTTCTTTTTATAACAGTTTTAAAATGATACTCTGTTTTAGGCGTTTAACACTAGAATAACCCCTTAAGTCCATTTAGAACTGACAATAAAATGTTTGATCGTGGCTAAAGCGAAAATGTTTGCACATGAACATATCATCAAATCAAAACAAGTCTTTAATTTTACATGAACGGCCAATAATCGAAAAATCACTGTCCTTGATCTCTACTCCCACTGGCCTAGTTTTTCCAAATCTGCATCGTGCAACTTATTCGTTACTAGAAGGACTATACGCTACCTATTTTAAAGTTATTCTATGTATCTAGAATCTATTGTATTACAGATTTCCTTAACGCATTCCTTCAATTATCCTGACAAATCACCCCTAAATCTCTTTAATTCAATGCTACAAATACATTTTTTCGACCTTGATGGAATTCCAATCTCAAGCACAATGTTCATGCTGACCAAGAGGATACCATTTATATGCTCTCCCATCGCTCTATTGCACCACAGAGAAAATAACAAAAGAAACCTTCAAATAGAAAGTTATCCGAACCTCGACTTTAGTAAGCTTTAATTCAATCCAGCGAAAACCTGGCATAGAAATTCATTTCAGAAAAATAAGAAATATTTAATTTTTAGAATTTTTTTATCTCACAAGCATTTTACAAATAATTATGAAATTTCACTTATTATGAAGACAATAAAATAAGGTAAATGAAATCAATTGGACACACAATTTTTCCACACGTGTCAAATTAACAAAATTATTGCAATCAATTTGGCTGTAGTTTAACCAGTACCAAATCGATTAGTCGTGAAAACTAACACCGTTCATTTCTTTAATTTATAATGCTATCAAAAACAAAAGATAGTTTTTTAGATCAGATAGCTTTTTATCCGAAGTGAGAAAGCCTTTCACGGGTCTATAAAATTTGGCGTCGGTGAATAACGATTGATCTTTGTAATTTCTTCGCCATTGTGTCAATAAACTCAGTCCAATTTGTTAACTCGATTACAATATGTAGTATTTGGTGCACGGTGCCGTGTACCCCAATTTCAAATTAATATCCCTACCCCCTATTAGCATGTACACACGAAACATGGAAGTACTTCTGAGTGGGAAACTGTCGGGGTATTTGGTGAAGCCTCATTGTTCATGATATACTTACTGTATACATACAAACATGGTCTCAAACAATAGTCAATCCTGAAAGACCACGAACTGACAATGGCAGGGAGTCTCCAAGGTTTCATCTAGTGGGAAATGTTATTCAGAAACTTCATATCAAAGTTAAAAACGAGGAGGGGAAGAGAAAGCTCAAAGGTAAAGCCCTAATTTGTAAAAAAAAATCTAAAATTCTAGGTCTGAACTTTTGGATGTTTGGAGTTTCTCCAGAACTATGAACCAAGAATTTGTAGGAGATTAACTAAGAATTGGATCGCTAGTAGCGCTAACTTGTACTTAAATTTGGATATAAATATTGTCTACAAACCAAATTTAAAACATGTACAAATCCATTAACGAATTCGGGGTATAAGTATCATCACCACCTGGTTTAAACTACAGTACTTTATCCAATCAAAATCAGACAAACTCTAACTGTAAGTTGAATCGAGTTAAATGATTGCAACCAGGGAATAGATAACTATATTTTGGATCAGGTTCTAGGTTTGACGCCGAAATGATTGAATTGATGGAATGTCAGCCATTCGCCCCTCACCTTGGATTACATGTGGGCTCAAACCTTACCCCCTGGGATTGACGAATAAGGACTTCTCAAGAGAGGTGAACGTACTATATCAACGATGCCGTCAAGACGTAAGATAACATGGGAGCAATCTACCCAGTTCGTCAACAACTTAGAAAACTAATTCATTGCGCCGGGAAGCATATCCACTGGAGATCAAATGAATTCTCCCCGAAAGATAAGGAGCTACATGAAACAGTCTTAGACAGCATATCATTAAGTCTAACTGCCCACTTACATCAAAATCACATTTCGTCGACTTTGTGTTTCAAAACCGTGTGAATGTATAATTGCGCAAACAGTATGCTAACTATCCTGAAAGGAGTTTCCTATAATCATTACGGTACATATTCAACCACAGTATTATATTTCCTAAAATAGAATGACGAACAAATTGCCGAACTAACGAAAAGGGAAGCAACAATAATATTTTACTGGATATCCAATTGTAAAGCAAATCTGACATTCATAAAGTTCTTAAGAAGTATCACAAAGCATTGGGTCAAAACTAATGAGGACAAACCCAGATTATTCCAGGCTTCGACCATTCGAGTCCCAGATGCTACTCAAACTACCCAAATAAGCAAACAACACGACCTTAAGTCAGATGCTAGTATCTTTGTAAAACAAAAGTTAAAATTTCTTTATGGACGAAGTCAACCCTAAGATAGTCACTTCTTCCATGTTGCTAGATCTACCAGTAAAATACCTAAAATTCCTATATTTTCAGCGCAATCCTAAGAATCGGATATTTCCTCTACTTTAGGCACAATACAATTGTGACAGCGATTGCAAAACCGGGAAAGGTTGCCATTCAAATGAAATAGTACAGACTACTAAGCTCACATGTCGAAAATATTCGAAAAGCTTCTATTTTGGAAACTATTGCGAATCCTGGCAGAGAGCAGGCAGATCATACCAATTTGGATGAAGAAAGCAACATAATACAATAGAGCCAGTTCGCTCGATTGTATCAAAAATAAGCAATGTTCTTAAAGGAAGGAAATATTTCATTCCAGTATTTCCGAAGCAGGTTGTACTGACACCACACACAGCACGTTTCGACGCCAAACCTTTCGACACGAACACGTTTCGACGGCGAACGTTTTTCCAGATAATAATTTTTCACTAATATGGTCGATGCTAAGCGACCAAAAGACCGGCCGAAACAGTGGAGGGTTGATACGCTGGATGGTGATTAAATGCTTCGCGATTGCATCCGGATCAGACATTTGATAAAATAAAATGGCGAAACCGATCACGACGAGCCACTCCTGATTCTGAACTGGACAAAGGCTGAAGAAAAAGAAGAAGAAGAATTTTTCCCTGACATTTGAAACATTTGGGAACAAGTCCTTATTAAAACCGCTTCACTGTCTGTTTGTCTGTCTGTCATACGAGCTTTCCTCAGAAACGGTTATATTTGATAGAAGGGTTGGAACTGTGAAGGGGAATGTGCAGTGCACGTTAAACACACATTAAAGTTGGGCTCAAAATTTTCTTTCACCAAATATAGCCACGTGTGGTCCCGAAAGGTCTCGCTTATTGCCTTTCGAGGCAGATGTTAGTTTTGACATTGATTGCTAAGGGGAGGAACACGGGGGTTCAAGAGAGGTCAATTACCACAAGTACCCATTGAGAATGGGTTCTCTAATCTTTTATAAATAATTTTTTATTATTTGTTTATATTTTTTTTTTTTTAATTTTTCTTTAAATAACTTACATATGAATATTTATATCAGTATAAAATAGAGTAGTGTCCCGATAACTGAGTAGTTAGAGTACATGACTGTCACACGGAAGGTCGCGGTGCAAATCTCACTGGTGACCGTGGAATTCATATCATCATTTGACGTCGGATACCGGTCGACTGTCAATGAATACCTGAGACAAATCAGGGTAATAATTTCGGGCGATCGCAATGCTGACCACATTGCCTCCTATAGGGTTCTGTAACCCTGTAGTGTACCGTTACGGTCTGGATTGTTGTACCGCATTCTTATTATTATCAAAATACAGTGCCAACATTATGCTGCTAAAAACATTATAAGAATGGACTCTTGATTTAAGTGAGTGGCAAAGTTGCAGTATTGTCCAATGGAAAGCGGGCCTTCGATAATACGAAGTGGCTAAAAGGGTGAATTCATGCAAACTGAGGTAGATGACATCTACATATTTTAGCTGTCACGCTTGCACCACATAAATTTGTGTCGGTGGTAGAGAGACTAGTTTCCTTTTTGACGCTTGGACTGAGGCATTTTCACATCTGAATGTAGTTCTGACACACACCAGCGGAGCAAAGGCGAATTTCCAAGGCAGGATATGAGTTTAGTAACAGGCCTTATCTTTGTTTGTGACACATTGTCCTTGAAGGCATGTTAGCAAGGAATATATAGTCACCTGGTGATCTTTTTCCAAGTAACGCTTTTTCCAATTCAGTTGCATCTGACAAACGCAGAATAAAAGGTATCACAGATTGTTGAAAAATGCACAGAGTTTGTCACGCTTCTACACCACGCCGCATTGTATCCAAAAAATGAATAGCCAATTTCTGAGTAACTTCAGAAATAGAAGAAAGCTGCAGCCAGCCTTACCTTAATTTAAATAAACCAATTGGGTAAATTTTTGGGAAATTGCGCTAGAATTGTCCTTTCAAAGAGCATCGGCAACTGTTCGAACAGATCATTTCAAATACGCTTGTAACAATCTCAGACAGGCAATTCGGGTTCCGAAGGGCGAGATCTACATACTGCCAATGCGATCATTATGGTAAAAGAATTGTGCAGGCAGCAAAGAAGAACAATTAATTAATTTTGCGAAATGGAGTAAACCAATTGAAATTAGACGCTCCTAAATATCTAGTACGTATCATTATACAATTATCGGAGAACCTACGAAGTTCCCTAGGAATTGGTTCTCAACTATGGCTTTCGTGGCGAAATATATCAAGGAAATCGAGAGGGGATGAGGGAATCTAAAAAATTAAGTCCTGATTTCGTGTTTATAGGATAAACTTAAGAGGAGTTTCACAATTAATTACATTAAAATTATAGTAAAATTAGTTAACATTGTTATAGTGGCAGCTTCGTGATTTTTTTAGATTTTTCGGTTGGGTAAGTTCTGAGAATGGGTCCTTGGAAGAAATGACTACTTTCCAGCCCCGCCTTCTCCCTTTTGCGTTAAATGTCAGAACAGCATTGAAAAGTACTAATTGAAACCTTTTATTTGGTACCCCACATGCCTATATGTCGTGAAAAAATGTACAGCCGCCTTCTGCATGTATGGAGACACCTCTTAAGTCCCACATAGAACGATGTCTGCATGCATGGGCGTTCACAGTTCCTACTTTCCCATCAAATTTGGGGTCAATTGGTTCAACCATTTTTGAAAAAAGAGTCTGAGACAGACAGACAGTAAGCCGATTTTAATAAAATTTTGTCTTACTCAAAAACTTAAAAAGTAATATGGTAACGTAATTAGATTAATTAGAATAGCATTATAGATTTAGAATAGTATATATGTTTTTAATAAAACCGATTATGAGCAGACGCGTAGCGTTAGGTGAAGGGAACAAATGGTTCCCGAAATATCACGAGCAAACCAAATAGAGTACTTTGTGAAGCGAATATAGAAGCCATTCTGCAGTTTGACTCGGAGGAACGTTTTCTTGCTGAGAGGGTGGAATTGCCTACATTGCAATGGAACAATTGATTGTAAAAGAGTCCAACTTAAATGCACTTCAAGAATTTGGGTATAACTATAAAAATAGACTGAAGAAAAAAAATATTTGAGTGTGATTCAGCTTCTAAATGACAAAATGACATGGTCCTAAGAGCTAAAGTTGACTACAACACCTAATTCCCTGATATACAATAAAGACGAAGACGAATCAACCAACAACATCAAACCGCACTGGTCAAACACGAAGAAGAATAAGGATAGGAGAATACAACTTTGAGACCGTTGACAATTTCTCCTATCTAAGGTCGAAAATCACAACCGATAACAGCTACGATGATGAAATCCGCGCACGGTTGTTGTAAGCCAACAGAGCCTATTTCAGCTTACAAACACTGTTCCGCTCGAAACGTCTCACCATAGGGTCAAAGCTCTTACTGTACAAGACTATGATCTTGCCAGTCCTCATGTATTCCTCGGAAACTTGGGTTCTTAGCAAGAAAAATTGCGAACTCTTGGCCGCGTTCGAGAAAAGAATCCTCCGAAGAATTTTTGGCCCCCTACATGAGGATGGATGATTCCGTAGCCTACACAATGACGAAATCAATGAGCGATACCATGACCGTCCGCTTGTGGATAAAATCCGGCTGAATAGGTTACGTTGGGCGGGTCACTTAATCCGTATGGATGAGGATGATCCCACCCGGAAAGTCTATAAGGGCAATATCTATGGTAGAAAAAGAAGACGAGGCAGACCCTGCCTAAGATGGAGCGATGGCGTAGGTCAGGACGCCAGACAGCTTTTAGCGATATCGAATTGGTGGACCTCGGCGCAAAACCGGGATGTCTGGAGTTCCTTATTAAGGCAGGCCTAGACCGAATACCGGTTGTTGCGCCGTTGATGATGATGATGATACAATAAATTTGAAAAATTAGGATTTTCTCCATTTCTCTGAAAAATCCAAGCGACCGTAAAAATCTTATCCTAAATTCTGCTACAAAATACGTTCAATTTTATCTACGCTGAAAGATAAGCAGTCTACATCAACAAGAACGCGAGTTTTCGTGATGTTAAAAAGGTATGTTTCTGGACGCTCTGCATGTAAAATTTTTAGAAAGACCACCATTCAAGCAATCATGTCTGTAAAAGGGAATGAAACTGTTTACGCGACAGCTTCGTCATTTGATGACAGAACTTGCCCCTCATGTAATCCAAGTCATATGATGTAAAAACGTCTTATATTTGGACCCTATGTCCCAAAGTTAAAAAACTACAATCTGAATTTTGACCACTTGTTCACCTCGGTCAGTCTTCTTGTATCCTTGAAAGAAATATATTTTACATCTGCACTGACAAAAAAGCCAAAGAGGCCATTGCAAATTGAAATCTGAATTGAAAAAGCTTGGCATCTGTGATGTGTACGATAAGTACCACAATAAGTCAACCATGAAATTGCTGCTGTTCCTTAGTAGGAGCCAAAAGTAACCCATATGCCACAATTCGAATGGAAATAGCAACTGAGTTGTAAAATGTTCGATTGGTGACTTCGAGGCAGTGGGTGTCAAAGCGGAGCTTATTGTCGAAAGTGACTCCGAGGTCTTGAGTAGAATTTAAGGAGGATAAGGAATGTCCGTTAAGAGGGTAGAAGAAAAAAATGGGTGAGGATTGTATGGAGTAGCACGTAAAGTGGCACTTTCTGACGTTTAGCGCTAAACCATTAATCGAACACCAACGAACCAGAGTGTCTAGGTTAAATTGAAGGGAAACACAGTCCATAGGCGACGATATAACGGAAACAGCTTAAGATCGTCGACATCGAGCAAACAGGACAAGCAAAGAGAGGAGAAGGTCATTGTTAAAAAATAAAAATAACAAAGAACCCAGAATAGATCTCTTTGGGACGCCTAGGAGGAGGAGAAGAAGCGGGAACTGCAGCTGTGAAAAAAGATGCGGCAGGATCGGTTGGAAAGGTAAGCGGCAAGCCATAAAACAAGTGGTATGAGAACGCTTAGAGACGAGAGTTTGGATAGAAGTATCTTGTGATTTACAGTGTCGAAGGCTTTAGCCAAATCAGTGTAAATGGTATGTACTTCTTGTCGTGAATTTAGACATTTGGCGACAAAGTTGGTAAAGTCAAGCAGGTTTGGAGGCAGTGGACCTACGCTTAAGAAAGTCGTTTTGCTCTTTCACTATGTGGTCGACAAAGTGGGCGGACAACCAGTCCCTGATATATTTTCCAAGAAGGAGAAGAGGGAAATAGGGCGGTAATTTTCGGCAAGCGTATGATTGCCACTTTTGTGAATGGGGATGATGAGAGCCTCTTTCCACAAGCCGGAAAAACGATTCTCTTCGAGGCTTTTCTTGAAAATAAGAGATAGGGGAAGGGAAACTTACCAGTTTTGAGCGAAAAGAGGTTTGGAAGACCATCGTAGCCAGGTCCGACATTGGACATGGACAAGGAGAGGGGTAAAAATGGTAATCGATGCGGGGCAGACTACATCCACTAGCGGGAGGGTTTCGGAGGAAGGAGGGGGAACATAGACTGAGGAAAAGTAGCGGCAGAGTAAATCACAAGATAGTTGCAGGTAGTTAGCTGAGGAACCAGAGAATTTCATGGCCAGAGGGGATAGCTTGGCAGGACAGCGGGAGTTGCGAATGTGCGACCAGAAAAGTTTGACGTTTCCGCGTTTTAATGAGTCTTCAACACTGGACAAATATTCGTTTCTGGACTTACTTATTAAAGATTTGATCGTGGAACGTAGAGATTTGAAAAAAAAACTAAGTCATCATGGGTTCTAGAAAACAGGAGCTTCTTCCTCGCAGTGTGTTTTTGGCAAAGTTTTTTGTGGGCTTCAGTGGTAAACCAGACAGGATAAAAGCGTAAGCTCTTAGGAGAAGAGGGGACATAACAAGGAAGAAGATCCGATAAAATAGTATAGACGGTGTTGAATGCTTGCTCACAAGTTGGATAGAGGAGGGAAACCCAGTTGATTGCCGTCAGGACTGGTTTCAGATCTTCAGAGTTAGCCCGACGAAAGTTGACCTTGATAGGCTTGCGCGCGGCAAGAGAGTGGAGTCGGGATATCTGAGCATCGAACTCGAGAGCAGGATGATGGGCGTCAGGGGCAACGAAAGACGGAGCATGAGGGGATTGGGAAAGGCAACGTACAAACAGGTTAGCGAGGACAAGGTCAAGAGTGCGATCTAAGTGGTTTCTAGAAAGGTTAAACTGAAGGATGGCACAGGTGTACATGAAAGTGGATAGAGGAAACGAAGGGTGGGTGGAGTTATTAGGAAGGGGAGAACGCCAGGAGTAATGGGCCAGGAGAGCATGGGAAGATTAAAGTCGTCACAGACGATGAAAGGAAGTGAGTGTAACACAACGGTTGGGACCTTTGATAATCTGTCGAAGAAATCCTCGTATAGAGAAGATGAGCTGAGGCAGGCACCCGATATCATAAAGGGGCCTACGTTTGGCGGAATGACTCGTATAGTGACAGAATCGTAGATGAAGAAAGAGGATGATATGATTGATTGATTTGATGATTTCGGCACGGAGACAGGACTTAACAGCTATCAGGGAATCTTCGTTAGTTGTCTTGCCAAGCGCAGTGCAGTTTCTGTCACAACGAAAGACAGAGTAACCTTCCTGGAGCTTGGAATCTATAAACCCGTCATCTTACCAGGTTTCAAAAATGCAGATGACGTGATGTTGGAATTCTAGGGCAGACAGCTTGAAATTCGACAGCTTGGTCCTTAGACTCCTTACATTTTGATAAAACAATGTAAAGTTGTCAGAATCATTTAAGTTCGACGAGGCAGGAAATTTACACGAAGCTTAGTCCTATAATAAGACTTGTTGCAACATCCACTCTCAGATTTAGTTCCTTTTGACTTCTAGCTGTTCCCAAACCTCCAAAAATTCGGATGTGGATATCAATTTCCATCAAATGAAGAGGTAATAGCTGCTGTGAACGGGTATTTTGCAGATATCCCAGAAAATCACAATAGGGATGACATACTCAAATTAATGGAGGGGAGATTATACAGAAAAATAAAGTAATTTTTATGCAATGAACTTTTCCAATTCCATTCCTGGAACTTTTTAATATACCTAGTATTTCAGATTGTTTCAATGGAGGAGATAAGAGAGAGGAGGATCAAAATTTTTTTCAGGGTTTCGGAGTGGAAGGACACAACCAAATAGGTAAAGCTAGAGGGGTAAAGTGTCACTCCACGGCCCTGAATATAAACCATCTACGGCTTTTTTCACATTGTTATTTTTTTCTATTTTTGATTAGCGGCGTAGCACCTTTTGATCATATCCGAAATGAGGATATCCGCGATCGATAAGGAGTTGCATCGTGGAAAAATTGTGAGAGACATCTTCGATAGTATGGTCACGTGATTCGCGGTAACGAGAATTCACTTGCCAAAATTGGTCTGAACATTAAGTCGATGGTAAGCGACCAAAAGGTCGGCCGAAACAACGGTGGCTTGATACGGTGGATGGAGATTTGAAAGGCTCGCGATTGCATCCAGATCAAGATTTTGACAGCAACAAATGGCGAAAGCAATCACGACGAGCCGATCCCGCTTGTGAATGAGACAAAGACTGAGGAAAAAGATGAATGAGATTGAACTTCAGTTCCATTATCATCTTACTTAGCTGTGTAAGTGCAAGCCTAGAACACAGAGCAATACAAAGATGAACACAAATATCCATGACGGTCCGGGATTCGATCCTGGGGTAACAAAATCAAATTAATGACGTTTGAAACTGTGAAACAGACGAAAAACTCATGAAAGTGATCCACATATTCTGGGGAAAGAGAAGCTGTGAAGGACGATAATAAAGAACAAAATCAGGCGCATAATACCTGACCCTACTTTGCGACGTAATACCGAAATAGCGGTCGCGAATGGTAAATGAACGATGAAGGAGTGGTTTTATTAAGTAAAACTGTCAAAAGGATGTATGACAGAGGCCAGCGGTAGGTTTTCCCACAATGAAAAAAAAACGAAAGGAAAAAGACAGACGGACTGACAATGAACTGATTTTAAAAAGGTTTCGTTTTACACAAAACCTTAAGAAAGTTTATTAAAAAAATTGGATCATCTAATCGAAATAAATGTGATCATCTAATTGCAAAACACCCCCGTCCCCGAAACATCGATATATGTAGAATAGAAAAACATGTCCGCCTTTAGCAACCTTCACTGAGATCGATTAAGATTTGTATAAAAGAAAACCTTATTAAAATCGGTTTACTGTCTGTCTGTCTGCCTGTCCGTCACACCAATTTTCTCGGAGACTGTAGCAGCGATTCACACCAAATTTGCTGAAAAGATGGGAATTAGATCGAATTCAAGAGGAGTTCCCCATACATTGCAAAGAGGGGCTGTAAATTTTTTTTCACCAAATATAGTCATGTAGGGTATCAAATGAAAGGTTTCGATTAATACTTTCCGAAGCTGTTTTGACATTTGTTTGGAAGGCAGGGAGTTCGGGGGGCGAAAGCGATCATTTATTTAACGGGGCCATTCTCTCAAACTTCCCAACCGAAAAATCTGAAAAAAAATTAAGTGGCTGCCACTATATGAGGGCTTCCCTTCAAATAAAGTTAATCTTTTTATTCAGCCTTTGTCTCGTTAATAATAGTATATTATTACAATTTTCAGTAATTGGCTGCAGAACCCCCCTTAAGTTCATCCTAACATCACGAAAGCAACAACGTTGGCTATAATATAGAACTTGATCCTACCAAGTTTAGTGGGATTCGCACTATTACTAACAAAGTTATAATAGGTCAAATTTGTCACTTCTTTGCAAATTCAAGACTGAATGTCAATATCACCCGAAAGTGGATATTCTCACATAATATATGCGTATATTACGTGTGACGTACTAATGGAACAAGTTCACACTCAAATGTCTTTATAAAAAAAATACACAAAACCTTTCATACCTGAAGCGTCCAGCTTCCGGTTTCCCGACTTGTTTAATTTGTAATATTTCTGTAAAATTCAGTTTGACCCTAAAATCCTTAAATCAATACTTCTATACTAAAGAACATCCAAATGTATCTGTCCTTAATGTTTTTTTTTTTATCTTTTGTTGTTGATTTGTTCCAGTTTTATTATTTTTCCTGTTAGCAATATAGCAATATAGTAGGGAGCCTGCACGTACGTCCAAAAAAAGTATCCAAAAAATCCATAGTCTCCTGTTCCTTTTGACAATAAAAGCACCAAGATAGGATGAATTCATTTTGAATTGAGTAGAATTGTGTTGTCTCAGCTGTGGATTGGGTAAGTTAATTGGAACTAGCGCGTTTGATGCACGCAATGCATAGGTAGTTGGGGATGAACCCTTACCAAACTGAATAGCGAACAATGGTCCAGGAAGGGACGGTCAACTCATATATGCAGCTGATAACAAAAAGTAGTTCATCCTACAAGCGAGTGATGAACATCAATTTAGCATTCAACCAGGAACTCACCAAAGCATCATGAAAGTATCTTGAATCTCTCTACACTATGCAAACTGTAGCGCACTGAGCCTGACCGTTAAAAATATCCCCGGAGCCACTTCTTAGAACTATAATTGACACTTTGCGTCATCCTTGAGCACACCCAGCAGTACGCACCACACTTCGCAGCCGAATTTATCTTTCACCGGGCAATTATCTCGCAACCGTTCCACTCGGACACTGTCACATCACCGATTCGAGGCGAATCAATCAAAGTATTGTCGCGCTGCCAAGCACTTGCACCGAATTCCTGTTGTCACTTTTCACTCCAACCGTTTGTCTTTCGTGCCGAAATCCCAACGCACTGGTCCAGGAATTGCCCCGAGACGGCGACTGAGAGTTCTAGCGAAATCCCCCAGTAACACTAGTCTGACTCGGACGCCGCCATCATGTCATCACTTCTTGCACTGGAGACTACACACTAAGAAGACGATCAAAGGTGGCGCTGACGGCCGGTCCGCGGAGCCCGCGATCGTTGGCTGTGCTTTGAAGTCCGCGTCACGGAAGGGGCGGGGGACGGGCCTCGACCAGGCCGCGCTCCGCGCCGACGAGAAACATTCCAACAAGAACACAAACTTTTTGTTGTCTTCCTGCAGCCAATGCTTCCTACTTTTTGCGCTTGGCCGAGTTCTTTTTGCTTTTTGCTCGGCTGCTTTCTTGTTTGCGCCGTGCAGCGGAACCGTTGTCAAGATGACGGCGGCGTTGTTCTCCGCTGGCATGTGTTTTTTGATGTCGCCCTCAACTCGGACTCGTCGCCTTGCAAGCGCTCCTGGTCGGAATATTTTTTTTGGCCAGTGTCGCCGCATTCAAGTCGGACACTTCACTCATCACGCCTCCCCGCGGTGCAATGGTGTGCGCGCTGAGCGGCGCTCGTGTGCGTGCCTCTCGTGTGGGAACACACACGGTGCCGGCTTTTTCTAAAGGAACATTGGGGCTCGACGGCCCGCGAGCGCGTCGCCGTTGGCGTCCGTCCGGCGCAATGCAAAGTTTACACGCAAACGTCCATTCAAGGCCTTGTGGCGCTCGAACTGCTCGTCTTGCTCGATTTCTGCTCCAACCTAGTCCGACCAATGGCGCGGCGCGAACTGAAACCAGTTCGACGACTGCTATCAGGAGCATGTCTCTCCGGGGGCGGGACAAAATGGCTCTGAGCCGGGCTTGCGCGTCAAGGAGGCGGGGCTTCGGCTCGGTTCCCGCACAGCGGGCGTCCGTCAGCTGTTCGAATCGTTCATGCATGGGAATGCCTTCCCATGGCACCTTCACGCAGCCCAACGAATCTCTCCACAAATTCCGCAGCCGCCATTGGTCGTCCGCTGGCCACTGGACTTGTTTTTTGCCGAATGCAGGGCAGAATAGTTTTCAAGAAAAAGACTTCCTGCCAGCATTTCCATTTCCTGCTGAAAGTCAGAAGGTGAGCGTTTTTTCTTGATGGACAGATGGCGGAAAGCTGGAACGGTGACTTTTGGCCACTTTCAGATTAGCGGTACTTTGGTGAAAAATTTCAGAAAATCCGCGAGACAAAACGACCAGCGATTTCACGGGGCACTGGCTTCGCTCTGTTGCACTGCACACAAGGTTGCCTGCCGGGTGGCGGCGGTTCGCTCATTGCGGCGTCATTATCGCTGCCATTAGAAGGTTTGTTTGGCGGCAAAAGCGTGGCGTCTCGCGGAGGTGTCGGCTCCCGATGCGCGGTGCTCAGCGATTTGGCCGAAAGTTTGAACTTTTGACTTCTTCGGTTGCGCTTTACGGTCGAATTCGATTAAAACCGATTTTACGCCACGCTGGGCAATTCTACTCACATTCTTGTGGGCGAGATTGGCGGTGCGTCAAGGTCATGGATGGCGCAATATTTTTCCAGTGTGCGCTTCAATTAAGTACGTGAATAATTATCTACGCACAGACATAGATATAATTTAATTTGATTCACAAATACCTTCAAGGGTAGGTTATAGACAGATTCTGTATTGTTTTTCTAGATCAACTGTTGGTCATTTCAGCTTGCCAGGCTTGGGGTTCAAAAAGATATTAACACCGCGTAAATAGAACAATTTAAGAATACAGGATTCGCCCGAAAAGTATAATATTTAGCTAATCCCAATTTCCAAGCGTTTTTAATAATGGCAAAAATAAAGATTTGCGACTAAATTTTGAAAAGAATTCCATATAAAATGAATTAAGTGTTTATATGTATGTATTTATAACGTAAAATAATGATATTAGGAAGTGAAGAAATTATTTGCTTTAGATTGCCTTTTACTAGCTTTTGCAGGCAAGCTTACGACTTTGTCCCTAACATTTGACATATGAACCAAAATCCTTGCCGAAGAAGAAAGAAGAAGAAGAAAATGCATCCAATGTCGTTAAAAACAAAATAATCCGATTGAGTAACAGGGAGCCTTGCAGAAACGCTAAGGTGTCCACCTCAGTCGACGTGGCAGGACGGACCCAGGTCCTGTCGAGAAATGGCAAGGGTTCTTGACGCATGCACGGCGTCAGGACGTAAGCAAGTTAGTCCGAACAAAACAAATACGTGTCTGACCCTAAATGTTGGCACCCTAACTGGAAAAACCGAGGAACTCGCAAGAGCCCTTCGAAAAAGGCGCATTGATATCTGCGGTCTACAAGAAACCCGATGGTCTGGTGCCAAAAGCTGCAACATAGAACGCGAACGTAGTAAAAATGGCTACAAACTTCTCTATTTTGGTAGTCCACACACTCAATACAGTGCTGGCATTGCCATCTTAGAGAGCTTCTGTGACGCCATTAAAGAAGTTGAACGATTTGATGACCGGTTGATGAAGCTCACCATTTTATATCAGCTAATCACACTATTTACATAAATAGGTCGATCTGATGCCGAGAAAGATGCCTTCTCCCAACTTCTCGATGAAAAGAAATGCAACGTGCCTGCTAACGATATCATCATTGCAGGCGACCTTAATGGTCATATGGGTGAAAAGGCAGACGGTAACACGTGCCATGGGGAAAGGGGTTTGGAGCGCGCTATGGGGATGCTGAGCGTATAATTGATTTTGCGGACACCCATGAACTTATAAGTATGAATACATGGTTCATCAAACCGTCTCATCTTCCTACATTTTATAGTTTATCGTTAAAACGCAAATCGACTATAATCTCATACGACGACATTTTGCCACCGTCACTGATTACAAATAATAATAATAATAATCTTTGGCACAACAATCCATATTGGATCAGGGCCTTGAAGTGTGTTAGAGCACTTCATTCAAGACCGTAACGGTACACCACAGTACACTGTGGGAGGCAATGTGGTCAGCATTGCGCTCGCTCGAGATTATTACCCTGATTTGACTCAGGTACTCATTCACAGCTGAGTCGACTGGTGTCCGACATCCAATCACGATAACAAATTCCTCTGCCCCCAGCGAGATTTGAACCGCGACCTTCCGCTACGACAGCCCAGCGCTCTAACCACTTGAGCCATCCGGACACACTGATTACAAAGCCGTTCCTTATAAGATCATTGCATATCAACATCGACCGTTGATTGTCATCTTGCGAATCCATCCACCGATAAAACAGCGTGAGGAACGCACTGAGACGCCGCGCATTAAATAAATGATAACGATTTCGTAAAATGATCTCACTTACGCGATTACCAACCATTACGAATGTGGAAGAATCGTGGAACCAAATTAAAGACACGATCCGCAAAGCGGCCTATGCAACCCTCGGGATTACCAAGCTAGGCAAGTCGTACATCAACCGAGATACTTGGCTTTGCTATGTTGAAATAAAAACCCGAGAAAAACTCTACCACAAATTCCTTGACAATAAAACGCTCGCCAATTGGCAAATTTATAAAAATGCCAATCGGGAAACAAAGCGTTGCGTTCATGACAAAAACCGTGCTTTGCTTACCGACCCTCCAGCCGCGACGGATAGATAGCGAGAATATTTCGAGCAGGTTTCAACTGAAAAATTTGTTCATCCTCCACTTTCACAGTCATTCCCAACATTTGGAGCAGTTCCACCTGTCAGCGCAACAGGTGCTTAGAGGTGGTGGTCAGGAAGATGGGGCAGCAACCCTGTCGGCCAAACCAAAACCAAGTGGCCGAGGAGAAACTCCATAGTGGTGGCACCGGGAGACGCTGTATCGCATTGGCTTGCTAGCCGTGATGCAGTAGGCGAATGCTCCATAGGACTAATCAGGGCGATCAGACCCGAATCTGCACGCGGACTCATCTGAAGTGGCAAATTAGTCACGAAACCTTACCAGGGGTATACTGGTATCATGGGAACCGGGAAAGCCCCTGGACTCACATACTTCGGGTGAATTCCTGTTGTATGTGAGTACAGCTCGGTTGTTTGCGGTTGGCCCCCTAGTGGGAGTTTCGTGCGGGTTGTGGTTATGCTCAAGCGAGAAGAGACCTTCGGGCCTCGAGGTGGTGTTGCGTTTCCACACGGGTGCCGTACTCCTTAGTTCGATAGAGATTTAGGTATGCCATCCATCCACCAGTATGAATGCTAAGCCATGCACTTGGTATAGACTGGTACCGTTGTTGCTTGTCTCAGCGGGGCTTTGATTGTGGTCACAAAATCAATCCATGTCCTAAGAAGACCGTGGGATTAAGTCTTCCAGACAGGTGCTCACGTAAAACCCTCAAGGACTTAACTGTCAGCGCAACAGAAATCAAGGAAGCAATAAAATGAATGAAATCGGGAGAAGGAACAAGGTAAGCAAAGAGCTAGAATCCAACAATGTTAGTCAGTGAATTCTTCAATCTAGCTGTTGAGGAAGGTATTATAGAACACCATCTGACTGGCAAAAAAGTACCACAGTTCCAACATGGATAAAGGAAGGTTGTCCAGCAGAATGTCCAAATCACTGTCCGATCCAGTTACTATCCCAAACCATGAAGATTTTTGAACGCATTCTAGACATCCCTATTCGTGAAATCGTTCAAATAATCGTGAATCAGGCCAGATTTGTCTGGAACTACTGACGCAATTCACGCTACGCGGTTACTCATGGAGGAACACTGTGAGAAGGATTACCCTCTTTACATTGCATTTCTGTACTTGGAGCAAGTGTTTGACCGTGTGCAAACATGAACTCATCTGGTATGTTCTATAATACAACAACACTTAGTGCCAGAAGAACTCGTGGGCTAGATTCAAATGCTCTAGCACGATCCGAAAAGTAAAATTCGAAGGGTGGCGGGGGTATCAAAACCACTTCGTGTCCACTTTCGTGTTCATCAAAGAAGCGCTCTTCCACCACTCCTCTTTGTTCTTGTTATGAACACTGCCACACGGGACATCAATAGTCCAGCGCCCTATACACGGCCAATAGCAAAATGATCTCGTGCAATTTGGGTCGCCTCATGCACCATGTTCTCAGATTCAATCTGAATAGAATTAAATTTTTGACGATCGATCCCCATGAAGCAGAGACAATCACTGTCAGTAGCGGTGACCTTCCCAGAACTGAGCGAGGGAGAACTGCATTATAAAATTTTTTCATGCATTAACACAACCTGGATGAACTGGTGTTCTTTGTGATCGGCGATTCAAATCTAAAATTTACCGCAGTGTCGTTCGCCCTGCCGTCTTTTATGCATCTGAATGTTAACCGAATATAAAAGGCAATGACTGGCGTCTTGCGGTAGTGGAGACGAAGATGTTGCGTTGGACTAATAGCTGAGTGGTTAGAGCACAAGGCTGTGAAAGCGAGATATTTAAATCACCCAGTTCTAGGCAGGTTACTGCCGCTTCATAGGGATCGGTCCTCGAAAATTCAATTTTATTCAGATTCAATCTGAGACCGTGTTGCATGAGGCGATCATTCTATTTTTAGACAAGTTGCTTGAGATTATTTTTGTTATCAGATGCTAGGAAAACATAATCTGCATAAAGCAGTGTGTAGGGCGCTGGACGTTGGATATCCCGTGTGACGGTGTCCATAACAAGAACAAAGAGGAGTGGTGAGAGAGCGCTTCCTCGATGAACACCAACAGAGACACGAAGCGGTTTTGATACACCCGCCATACTTCGAACTCTACTTTTCGGATCGTGGCAGAGCAACTGAACCCAGCGAAGGAGTTCTTCTGGCAGTAAGTGTTATCGTAAAGCATACCAGATGAGTTCGTGTGGCACACAGTCAAACGCTTTCCTTAGATCCAGAAATGCAATGTAACTTTCTTCAATGCTAGCCCAGTTCGCTGCGGAGATAAAAGCGGATCTAATGCTAGTCAGCGAATAGTACCGGAACACCCCGGACCCAGCCAGATGGTATTGGTCTGCATTCCGAACCGCTACGGCTAGTTTCGGGACCGTACCTGACTTCTAGATTTTGTGTTTAAGGATAACGCTTTTCAGCGACTATGCAAGAAAAATTTCCTGACTTCGCGTCTGATTGGGTGGTGTCATCAGTGGAAGGGTGACGGGTTCTGGAAGACTTCCGGGCGAATGACATCAATACATCGTGTTTAAAGTGATTAACGCTATCTCCCGACTTCAACAAGTCCGGCATTCTTCCTGCACGTGGCAAAGATGAACATAGAAAAATCTCTTAGAAAAGGCAGAACCGAGATGGAGGTGGTATCCTTACAGTAGACCCCATCGTAAACTCAATTATAAACCTCGTAACGTAGTCTACGAAGCCTCTATGCCCTGAAGCACCTGCAGAAAGAGCGTCATTATTTTCGCCACTTGGCACAACATTTAGACGAGTGGGAGGTGACACGCACCACAATGATAAGGTACGGACCAGCTAAAGGGAGACTCCGTAGCGTGATAAACAAAAGCAAAGCTCAATACTGGACACGAGCTAGTCGACAGGGTGAATGAAGAACCGTGGAGACTCAAATGTAAACTGATTACCAGAAAGATCTAAGCTCTGTCGAACAAATGAAACTTTTCCAGTTGATAAGTTGATAACAAGAGCGTGAAAAGCGCCGAGGATTGCGAGCTTTTCACCCGCAAGAGACAGCCCTCTCTATAAAAAGTAAGTAGCGAGGACCCGAGAGTACCCCGATAAAGCTGCACAAACACACCTTTCACGATCGATGTGACCTACTGCAGTGGGCAATATTCCTCCAGCTAAGGCAAAGAACACCCTTAACTGCCGTCTATATGCCGATCATTCTATATGCTTGATGCAGTTGGGAAAATGCTCGAAAAGATCATGAGGAGTGGACCTGCGGAAGCGATATGCACTGTTGGGAACTTATCCCCAAGTGTTCGATTTTATAGCAAACAAGTTCAGGATGTAATCATGGAGTTTGTGGATGCTATTCATTAAGCTGAGGTGCAGATCCGCTGATGTCAATTCCCATAATGCATCAGAAATGCCTTGGATCACTATCTCGTTGGGATGGGGCTCCGGTCTTCAATAACAAGACTACCTAGAATCTCCTCTGACAATCAGGGGAGAGTTTACATTGAAGCAATCTACAGCGCAGCCCTCCGTAACACTTACAAGGATGAAATGGATGCCTCAATAACCGCAGTCAACAGAAATCTTGAAGATGAAACATCAACGAATGACTTTCACAACCACCTAAAGGACGTTATCATTGATACGGCCAGAAACATACATGTCCCCAGTCGCAAAAAAAGCGGGAACAACTGGTTCGACGATGAATGTAAGCTAGCTACGGAATGGAAGAATGCTGCTTACCGAGTAATGCTGCATTCTCAAAGAACGCGGGGGGAAGACATCACAGACCGAAAAAGGAAGCCTGGGAGTAGAAACAGCTCTGCGAACTTGAAAAGTACATTGAGCAACCGCACCAGGCGTGCAATTTTTACCAACAGGTCAGCAGGATGAAGCTTTCTACACCTCGATGCTCGTCCTGCCGAGACAAAGAGGGAAATCTGATTTCCGACATCCCGATGGGTTGAGTATTTTGATGAACTGCTCAACAACTAGAACATCGGCTAGTTAGAGGTCCTGCCAACTGAAGGTGACGGACATATATTGCCACCACCAAGTGGAGATACGGTTCGGTAGCGGAGCTGTTGATATTGGTTCAGCAGGCGTTTCCCAGGTGTTATGCTCCATCGTGGGTACCATTCCACGTTTCGCGCTGGGACTTATACCAAGACCGCAAAGGCAATGATATTGCCAGTCCTTATGTATTCCTCGGATACCTAGGTTCTTAACAAAAAAAAATTGCGAATTCTTGATCGCGTTCGAGGGAAGAATCCTCCGAGGAATTTTTGGCCCCCTACATCAGAATGGACGATTCCGTAGCCTACATAACGACGAAATCTCTGAGCGGTACCATGACCGTCTGGTTACTGATTGATAGTGATTGTGCCTGTTTCATGTGGATCGGTCGTCAAAAATTCAGTTTTATTCAGATTCAATCTGAAACCGTGTTGCATGAGGCAATCATTCTATTTTTGGACAAGTTGCTCATGATCATTTTTGCGATTAGCCGCTAGGAAAACATCATGTGTCTAAACCGGTGTATAGTGCGCTGCTTGTTGGATGTCCCGTGTGACAGTGCCCATAATAAGAATAAACAGGAGTGGTAAGAGACCGCTTCCTTAATGAGAGCCGATGAAAGCAAGAAGCGGTTTTGATACACCCTTCACACTTCTAACTTTTTGGATCGGGGTGGAGCAATTTAACCCAGCTTACAAATTGTTCTGGTACTAGGTGTTGCCGGAAAGCATGCCAGATGTGTTCTTGTGTCAAACGTTAGTCAGTTTTCTAGATCCAGAAATCCAATATTAAGAGGGCGATGCTCTTCATGGTGTTTCCCAATGAATAACAGCGCAGCGTGTATTACATTAGTAGTATCACAGTTCTTGACAAACCCTTCTTGATTCACGGTTATTTGGACGATTTTGCGAATACGATTGTTAAGAATGCGTTCAAAAACGTTCATGGTATGGGACAACCACCGGATTGGACAGTAATTTGAACATTCTGCTGGGCTACCTTTCTTTTCGCATATTGGAACGGTGGTACTTTCTTGTCGGTCAGATGCTGTTCTACTTTCCTAAATAACCCGAATGAAGAATGCATTGACTCACAGTGTTGGGTCCCACCACTCCGCTTTCTAAAGTTCAGATGCGAAGTCGTCAGGTCCTCTTGCTTTCTCCGATTTCATTCATTCATACTACTACGACTTCAGTTGCACTGACAGTTATTCCTCCGTGGTTTAACGTGAATACCTGTCTCGTAGACTTAACTTTACGGTTTCCTTTTGACACAGACTGATTTTGTGACCACAATCAGAGCCCCGCTGAGGCAAGTACAACGGTATCAGTCTATACTGAGTGTATGGCTCAGTTTTTTCATAGCAATTCAAAGTGAATACAGAGTTTCCCGGTGCCACCACTATGGAGATTCTTCTCGGCCACTTGGTTTTGGTTTGGCCGACAGGGTGGTCAAAGGGTATAGGGGTATAGGCCCTAGGGCGAAACGTGGATTGGTACCCACGATGGAGCATAAAACCTGGGAAATGCCTGCTGAACCAACACTAACAGCTCTACTACCAAACCCTATCTCCACCTCCACGTGGTGACCGCTGAGAGCTCTTTCTTAACGAAAAGTTGCAGACGGAGAAGGATGAAGGCGAGTCTCCCGCGCCTAAAAACGGGACAAATTGTACCAACTGGTCCTCCAAGTTGGGGGTTGGGTGGGGCTAACAACCCTACACGGAAAACAACTTGTTACGAAGCCACAACAGGAGCCTCGGACTGGACCGATTATACAACGACGAACCCGGCAACGACAACGAAATAACGATTTGCTCATTTTCTCATGGAAGGGGCGCTCCCTGTACACAGATGAAGCTGATAAGCAGCTAGCCGATACCTTTTGCCAATATAGGGCTGATGTAACAGCGTTACAGGAGATGCGTTGGACAGGGACCGGTTTCCTGGAGAAGAGCCACTACACCATATATTATAGTGGCCATCCAGTAAACCATGTGCTCGGAGTAGGTTTCTTATGATAATAATCGTTGGATCAGGGCCTTAAAGTGTGTAAGAGCACTTCATTCAAGACCGAAACGGTACACTACAGTATACTGTAGGAGGCAATGTGGTCAGCATTGCGCTCGCCCGAGATTATTACCCTGATTTGACTCAAGAACTCATTCACAGCTGAGTTGACTGGTATCCAACGTCAAATCACGATACAAATTCCACTGCCGCCAGTGAGATTTGAACGGCGACCTTCCGTACTATAGCCTTGTGCTCTAATCACTCAGCTATCCGGACACTTAGTCAGCCAAACCAATGAAACCTGCTGTTATCGGCTTTGAAAACATAAGCGAATGGCTATGCACTCTGCCCTTCTGAGGCAAATTTAGGGATATAAGTCGAAGAACGATACCTTCTACGAGTTAGTAGATCGAACCCTCGAAGCCTGTCCCAGATATGATCTCAAAATCATACTTGGGGATTTTAACAGCCATATAGGGATGGAGCCCGTACTCAGGCGAAACGCTGGCTCCCATAGCTTACACGAAAATACAAATGATAACGGACTGCGGATTATTCAATTAGCAGGGTCACACGAAATAGTTGTTGGAAGTTCCTGGTTGCGTGGAAAGCGGTCCACAAACATAGGTGGGCCTCTCCAGACGAAACCACTTTCAACCAAATTGACCACGTGTTGATCGAACGTCGCCACCTCTCACCCTTGATAAATGCCAGAACATGTAGGGGGCTAATATAGACTCGGATCACTATCTCGGCGGCATGGTGCTCCGAGCTCGAATAACAACACCACCTAGAATCCCCTCTGACAATCAGGTGGGAGTTGACACGGAAGCCATCCATAACACAGCCCTCCACGACCTCTATAAGAGGGAAATGGATGCCGCAATAACCGCAGTCAACAGAGCACCTGGAGATGAAGCATCAACAAATGATCTTCACAACCACCTGAAGAACGTTACCATGGATACGGCCACAAACATACTTGGCCCCAGCCGCAAAAGGAGTCGGAACGGCTGGTTTGACGATCAATGTAAGCTAGCAACGGAACGGAAGAATGCCGCATACCGAGTAATGTTGCATTCTCAAAGAACGCGGGCACGCAGAAACTTATCACGAACTCCGTTCAGCGGAGAAGCGACTTCACAGACGGGAAAAGGAAGCCTGGGAGAACCAACAAGTCTGTGAACTAGAAAAGTACAGGGAGCAACTGTACCAGACGTGGAACTTTTACCAACAAGTCAGCAGGATGAAGTCTTACACACCTCGATGCTCATCCTGCCGAGACAAAGAGGGAAATCTGATTTCCGACAGAATGGGCGTATTGGAGCGATGGGTTGAGTACTTTGATGAGCTACTGAACAACCAGAACTTCGGTGAGTTGGAGGTCCCGCCAACTGAAGACGACGGACAAATACTGCCACCACCAAGTTTAGCAGAAACAGTCCGTGCAATTCATCGGCTAAAAAATCATAAGTTTCCTGGAGCCGATGGAATTACAGCCGAATTGGTTAAATATGGAGGCGACCAGTTACACTAAGTGGTTCATCAACTTGCGCTCAAGGTATGGGACAGCGAATCAATGCCTGACGATTGGCAACGAGGCATTATCTGTCTCATACATAAAAAGGGAGATATCACACAGTCCGAGAATTATAGAGGTATCACGTTGCTGAGTACCATCTATAAGATATTCTCCGCTATCTTGCTAGGCCGGATAGCCCCATACGCCCAGAACATCATTTGGCCCATACCAAAGAGGCTTCACTCCACGCAAATCGGCAAAAGATCAGATTTTCTGTCTGCGGCAAGCGATGGAACAACTGTTGGAATATGGACAACAGTTGCACCATCTATTCATCGACTTTAAAGCCGCCTATGATAGCATAGCCAGGGTAAAACTGTACACGGCCATGAGAGAATTCGGTATCCCGACGAAATTAATAAGACTGACTAGGCTGACCCTGACCAATGTGTGAGGCCAAATAAAAGCAGCAGGATCACTCTCAAGACCATTCGACATCAACAACGGTCTACGACACTGGGATGCTCTATCATGCGTCCTCTTTAACCTGGCCCTCGAGAGTGATCCATGATGCTGAGGTAAATGCAAGAGGTACGATTCTCTTCAAGTCCACCCAACTACTGGCCTCTGCTGACGATGTCGATATCATGGGAAGAACCACCCGAGACGTACAAACTGCCTTCATCCAGATCGAGCAGGCGGCGCGAGATCTTGGACTGCACATCAATGAAGGCAAGACAAAATATATGATGGCAACATCAGCACCGAAAACCAACCAGCCAACAACATCAAACCGCACTGGCCAAACAGGAAGAATAAGGATAGGAGAATACCACTTTGAGACTGTTGACAATTTCTCTTATCTAGGGTCGAAAATCACAACCGATAACAGCTACGATGGTGAAATCCGCACACAATTGTTGTCAGTCAACAGAGCCTATTTCAGCTTACAAAAACAAAAACACCATAGGGTCAAAGCTCTTACTGTACAAAACAATGATCTTGCCAGTCCTCATGTATTCCTCGAAGACTTGGGTTCTTAGCAAGAAGAATTGCGAACTCTTGGCCGCGTTCGAGAGAAGAATCCTCCGAAGAATTTTTGGCCCCCTACATGAGGATGGACGATTTCGTAGCCTACATATCGCCGAGATCTATGAGCGATACCATGACTGTCAAATTGTGGATAAAATCCAGCTCAATAGGTTCACTTAATCCGTATTGATGAGGATGATTCAGCCCGGAAAGTCCATAAGAGCAATATCTATGGTAGAAAAAGAAGACGAAGCAGACCCTGCCTAAGATGGAGCGATGGCGTAGGTCAGGACGCCAGACAGCTTTTGGGGATATTGAATTGGTGGACCTCGGCGCAAAACCGGGATGTTTGGAGTTCCTTATTAAGGCAGCCCTAGACAGGATGCGCCGTTGATGATGATGATATAGAAGATAGATTATTGCTGAAAGCGCTGCATCGTTCTGTGCTAGGTTGGATACCCAAAAATCCACAATGGGTTCAATATTAGAACTATAATGCGCAAATATAAGGGCAAGTATGTAAGAAACATGCTGCACCTTACAGAGGTTATAATTCCAAGTAACCCACTCGTAGATTCCAGAGACAAACTGATTCCTCAAGTCAAATGATCATTAATGCATATTTTTGCATGCTCAAAAGATATTCGGAGATGGGTTGATGAGTGATATAAATTTGACGCTTAAAACCGGACCTCAAATTCTAGGCATATGTGTTACCTAGAACTGAGTCATTTTTATCTTTCGGCCCCAATCACTGACTGGTCTTTGGCTTAATGCCGTACCTATCTAGAGACTGGAAAATCAACCTTGTTCTGGAAAATAATTATCTGAGTCAAAAAATTTCCTAGGAAAACGGGGCACAAATCGCTGATGAGTAGGTAAGTCAATGATTGGAAAAGTAGTGTGGAAAGTATCTAAAGAACGTGCACACTCGGCAATTAGATATTGGCCTCGAAAACGAGAGGAACCACGAGTTAAAAGGTTTCCTACCATAAACAATAGAAAAAATATGGAGAAAATCGATTTCTTGCCTCTTGCCACCTTGCATGACCTGTGCAGCGGATGTCTCTCTGGAGTTTGGAGGCGGAACGTAGTACGAACAGGTATACATTTTACCGATAAATTCAAGTGGATTCAGTCACGGAGGAGCCTAAAAACTTTTCGCTGGAATTGCTTTGGTTTCCGAGGAGAGGTGAGTTTGTCTCGGTGTTGCATTATTTTCGAATCTGAACGAAATTTCAGGTCTCCGGCGAAGTTTTCGGCTCCAAACAAAAGGGCTAAGTTTATACGCAGACCCAATTGTTATTTCGGCAAAGAAGTGTTTTAGTACACGAGACCGTGTTGCGTGATTGGTGTTCATTATGTGGATTACAGGAGGTTTTTTCTCTGGTTCTGCGTTCGGAAAAAGAAAGAAAATGAACGAGTAACGAATCGAAATCCGGAAAAATGGCTGTGAGTAAATGTGAATGGGCCAAGCGGAAAAGATTTCGATAAAAAAATCATGAAAGAACGGAATTCCGGCACGCATACTTTATTAAGTAATTGCGGGTATTTGCGATTGGTTATTTAGAAATTATAAATGCGTTCTTGGGAAACGAACATTTATCAGGATGTTGTTGAAGGGGACAAGCTAAGAAGAATCAGTTCACGATGGGTCTTGTAATAAAGTTTTTTCGCCGCTGCTGTTCGATTCACTCGAAATGTGATTAAGTAAAAAAGTCCCCTCATGGTTGGAAGTCGTATATCTGTAAATACGCGAATATCAAGTTATCCCATTTTTGGTTGGAAGTATTTGTTGTCACTTTTGGCAATAAATTCTAAACAGACAATTAGGAAAACTAGTATGGGCCTCAGCAGTAAGTTAGAATGCCAACAATTCTTCTAATGTCAGACTTTATTATCATCTGATAAAGCGGCCCTTATGGATGAGAGTATGTCATTCTCTGGTACTCTCACTGTAGAAATGAGCGCTATGTACTTTTCTCAGTACAGTCCTCAAGGTTCCGTTTTCATCTGTTGTAAGACTTATCGCATGTCACTTACTACCCTTGCGCACACGTTCGGAAATCATCCTGGATCATTTTTTTGCCGGGTTTCCTTATGATAATTTGAACACTGTGTGAAGCAGATTCTTTAATGTCACCATAGAAACCGTTTTCGGACGGGCCAAGAGTGTGTAGGGCCGGACTGGGAGTAGGCTTATCCAACTGACGAGGATCTGCTTGTCCACTGGTCATGTGTTAGGGGCAAGTAGGTCTGGCGGGAGGATAGACCGAAGCAACAGCTCGGGGATCGTCTTCCCTGCACTGGAGATGGTACTAAGACCCCAAGCCAAGGTGGAACAGCATATGCCGAGGGTTGCGTCGCCAATGGGGAGCTTGGTCTTTAGTATGCGAACTCTGAATACCTTGGGCACCTTCAGTTTCAAATAAAAACATTCTTCCCGGACTACTCGCGGAACCAAGACATGGACTCAATTTAAAAGAAAGCAAAAAAAACGACAATAGAAGAAAAGGGGGTGATGCCAGGCGCATCATCGGAGGATGAGCTGTTAGTATCCAGCCAGGAGACAGTAGCCGTCGAGAGCAGTACACTCGGTGCCAGCCGTAGCACCGCTGTGCTGAAACCAACCGCAGGGACCTCCCGGAGCAAGGTGCAGACGGACTAGTGGCTCCCAGCCAGGAATCCACTGCCGTCAAACTGGGTGTAGCGAGTACCAGACATAGTACTCCTAACCCGAAACTCTCGACGTCGGGGGATCCCTCGAAAGTAAAAACCGGCAAGAAAGTCGGTCGCCGGAAACCGACTAAGAAGCGAAGGTTCACTGGTGTCCTGCTCAAGAGCCAGTACCAGAAGGCCATGCATATTCTCAGCAAGATTGCAAAGGAGGCCGGTACTGTCGACGAGCGGGATGAAAAATACCTCGCTAAATACCAACCGATTGTTGAGGAATACAATAGCAAACGCCTGGCAGACAAGCAGAAGGTGAAGCCCATCGCTCTGATACGCAATCGCAATCGCTCAGACGCTAAGCAAGATCCGAAGAAAAGTGCGAAGGAATAGACAGCCGACGGGCCACGAACTGCGAAACCCTTCGGCGACGTGGTCGGGAGCCACTTATGTGTGACGTTGGCGGATGGCAATTCCGCCAGCAGCAAACTAGCGCCGGAGGTGCGGACCAGTGCTGAGACCCCGCTCTCGGAGATAGTCATTGAGTATCTCTTGGATGCCAAAAGCAAACATACGGGATCCATCCCTGCTTTGATTCCTCTCAGGTTATAGCTTGCGAGGACCAATTCTGTAGGGACTTTCTCGGTTCGTGCTTATCCCTTATAACGAGGGTTATCCCTTATGACGAGATTCCCAGGAGACCGGTCGCTCGCATCTGGTTACTGAAGATAGCATGGATAAGGCCAAGCTGATCCAATACCTGCGCCTTTAAAACCCCAGGGTTCCCATGGACGACTGGGTTGTTATCATGGAGCAAGAACCTCCGTATAAACGAAGAGTACCTGGAGGCACTGAAAAGGGTCGACTATAAAGGGTGGTTCGGAGTCAGGAAAGCAAAGATTAAAGTGCTCTGCAAAACCGAACGATGACCTAGATCTAATCGACGCCGCCAATGAGCTGTTGGAGGAGATGACGATCGACGGCCCGACGGGAACGACTTACATGGCTCACGACCGATCATAGCAACAAAGAAAGCCAACATGTTGATAGGCTGCTACGCCAATGCCACACATACGCCTTGGGGTAGCTTGGAAATCACCGAGAGAGGTGAGTCATTCTTAGATTTTATTATTATTTCAAACCAATCGATGTGTAACAGGGCAGACTACACTAACCTTCCATTTCCCCTTGCCCGGAGAACTGAAACGGTTGGGAAAAGGTCTTTGATAACCAAAAATGGGATTCTTAGGGTGGAGGACTGGAGAGTGTCTGATCAGAGATCTTTCTCAGATCACAGTTGGATACTTTTCAGTAATTAAGAACAAACTCTCCGGTGCGCAAATTGGTAAGATTGGCACGACAGCCGAACTGGAGTCAAAGGTCGGCGCTCTGGAAAAGGCATTCGATACCGCATTTAAAGTTTCGTGCCGTATTAGCAAAAAGGCATTACCACCGTGGTGGAATGAAGATCTCTCCATCCTTAGGAAACTGACCAGAGAAATCTTCAACATCTGCTACAGACATAAATATTTGTAGCCATACAAGGACTGCCTGAAGTAGAAGTTAGCCGTCAGCACCTCCAAGAGCCGGTCTTGGTTGGTCTATTGCCAGAACATCGAAAATACCACTGAATCCGCGAGGCTCAGTACGATTCTATCCAAGGAACATAAGAGCCCATCCTTTCTTAAAATGTCGCAAGGCTTCTTGACGGAATCTTCTAGTGAAACCTTGGATGTGCTGGTTCAATCGCACTTATCCGCCAGCGAGGAGGACTGTGAGTCAGAACCTTGCTTGGAGGGTTTGCGGCCACCGCAGCTGCGCGAGACTATCAAATCGGTAATTACCAATGATAAGATCGGCTGGGCTATAAGAAGCAAGAAAGGATTGTGCGTGGCTTGTTGAGATTTACCGGAGCTGCATCTCTTTAGGATTCGTACCACAGTTCTGGAGACGCGCACGTGTGGTTTTCATACCGAGAGCTGGCAGGCGCAGTCCGCCAAAGACTTTCGACCAACCAGCCTGACCTCTTTCATGTTGAAGACTCTAGAGCGTGTCCTGGACGTTTATGGAAGGCTTTCTCTAAGGCTTTCTCTAAGTCCCAACATGCCTACCTTAAAGGAATTTGAGAAATCAGGTCGTGGCTGTGGCGCGAATTTTGGCGTCCTCACCAAATTCAAGTTACCCCACGGAGACATTTGTGGAAGACAGGCCTTCGACTTCAGTGGAAAACCTGTACCCGCCGTCTACGGTGTGATCAGTCAGAAAGGATTGTATAGCAACTCCCTTAATGAGAGGAACTGGAAACCAAACTACGGCCGGCATGTCGGTAATACTGTTGCCTTACTCTTCTAAAAAACGAGAAATGAAGGAACGGCAGAAGGAAACTTCAGCCGCAAAGAAGAAGGGGCTGCAGGCTTGCCTGTCAGAACTTTCTCCTCCGTTTCTATCAGGAAAAGCGGAAGGAAGGGAAGCTGGTGATGTCGGCACCACCAGTCTAATTCCGGTATGTGGAAACAGATCTATGTAGTCCAGACACCGTAAACGTGGGAGGGCTCCCGGCCGATGACAATGGAAGGCAATGCGGAATATATCGCGATATCCGAAAAAATCGGGCGTAATAAAGTGGAACTTTCGGCGAAAGGTGAGGACAAGCTGGTACGCCCGGTGAGATCCACACTGAATGCAGCATACTTTTGATTTAGAGGCGGTTTTTATATTAGACTACACTCACAGCAAACATAAGAGTTACATAAATGAACCTGCAGCATGCCAAAGTCTCTTCTTATCTACTGGCAGTAAGGCTGGCAAAGTTGCAGGACTGTCCTTACATATTTCTGACATAAGCCGCGGGTTTGTTTTAAGAAAATCTGTGATGTTGGATCAGCCAAAGGGAATATGATCTTCCTGGATGGGGGATATTCGAGACCGAGGGCCTGTGTTCTTCTGTTAAAATTGTTAGAGGTAACCATGCTGAGACAATTTTCTTCCGATTACCTTGTTGCGGTCAATTTACAATACCAGGTTAATGGTAAGAGGAGAAACGTCACAGTTGCCTCTGCTTACTTACCCTATGATTCCTTGTGTCCTCCGCCGACGCAAGAACTAAAGGATCTGGTTGTGTACGCAACACCAAGTGGCCTTGAACTCTTAATGGACTGTGATGGCAATGATCAGCATATTTGATGCGGCAGTAGTAAATGTAATCCTAGAGGAGAGAAGAAGCTGTTTGATTTTATCACTTCAGTTGGTCTGATGACCGCGAACGTAGGGTGTGGGACCAAGAAGAAGTGAAGTGAAGTGACCTAACAATCTGCACTTCAGAGTTGTTAAAGTCGATTAGAGACTGGCGAATATTAGATGAAATCTCACTGTCAGATCACCGTTACTTAGAATTTAGTCTAGTAGTAGACTATTGCACGCCAACAGTCTGTAATGCAAAGACTGAATCCTGGGAAAACGGATTGGGCAAAGTTCAATAAACTTTTTGGGGGCAATGTGGAGTTCCCTCGGAGAACACAGACTCCTTTGCCGATGAACTCACACACATTTAGAGTGTTTTGAAGAGGCTTGTTCTATTTCCCGAGGCCGACGTGGTAAAACGGTTTCATGATGGAACCGAGAAGTGCGAACTCAGAAAATCAGCTAGATGACTTTTAAAGTATGTTTGCAAAATCAATAACAATGGAGACTGGTTGAACTTTCGGAACTCACAGCGTGAATATAAGAGGCTTGTAAAACGTTCGAAACGGGACTCTTTTAGAGTATACTGTGAGGAACTGGAAAGTGAAAGGGAGACTTCCAGGCTGTGCAGTGTCCTTAATAAGGGTGAGTCGGTCAAGTTGGGCTCTCCTAGAAACCCTGATGGTACTTTTACGAACTCAGCTATCTATACTGACTTTCTTGGAAGTACACCACCCGGGAGCACAGGTCTCAGAAATGGAAGGAGCCAAAGCACCTGGCATGGATGGCATCCCCACTTAGAACAACTTCTAAGAAATATTTTTCGAGGATGCCTTGCTTTGATGACAGGTGACTGAGCTTTAATGCCTGCCTTTTCCTGTCAAAGCCAAACAAACATATGGTAAAGTTTATCCTGTCGAAAATCAGGAAGACTTGCACAAGAATTGTGTAGTATACTACAGCTGGTCCAAGTAAATCCCTTAGGAATCCACGGGAACAGGAGTTGTAAAATTACATAGGAGAATTATCGCTTACTGCATCAACTGATCTTTCCCTGTGGAAACCTATAAGAAAGCTGAAGGGAGCTGCTTAACACTAATCGCCACTGAGACGCAGCAGACGGCAGCTGGGCAAAAAGTGATGCCGAAAATGGAGCAAACTACCTAAAAAAGATCACTCCCAGGCTAAAACTTCCAAAAATATCCATGCCTAAGCCGAAAGAAAACTCCTCATTTGGAGCCAAACAAGTTGCTCGAGTCTTTAAAGGACAAGTGGATCCAAACAAAGCTCCAGGAGATAACCAAATCACGGGAAAAATATTGAAGGAACTTCCACGTAACTCACATATATATGGCCATTCTGCGTCTCGCCCGTTTCTCTTGAAAGGTTTCAGAAGCTATAAAGACTCCCAAATGTGGGAAGGACCAAACGCATATTGCATCCTACAGGCCTATAAGTCTGCTACCCATCCTCTCAAAGGTGTTCGAAAAAGTACTAATTTAAAAAATCTCAACACATCTAGTGGAAAACAAAGTAATTTCTCGGTACCACTTTGGCTTTCGAGAGAAGCATGATACAATTGAACAAGTCCACAGGATCGTCTCTGTGATAAGGAATTGGCTGGAAGATAGAAAGTATTGTTCAGCGCTCTTTTGGCACGTGGCGCAAGCCTTACACAAAGTGTGGCACGAAAATCTGATCTTTAAAATAAAAAATGTTTTCTTTTGGAGTGCAAATTCAGGGTGAAATACAAAAGCTTCACATTTCGCGAGTACAACATTCAACCTGGAATCCCTCACTCTACCGTATTTATACGAACCTGAGAAGTATTATTGGGTTCTAAACAAAAACTCTAAGGTAGACCACGACTACAACGTCTGCTCTACAAAGCCGTCATAATGCCAATATGGACTCATGGAATTTAGCTCTGGGGTTCAGCGTGCACATCTAACATCGAGTTGCTATAGAGAGCTCAGTCCAGGATATTGTCGATGATCAAAAGGCTAGAGAGGGCTATCCCTCCTCTTCCTTATGCATAACTTCCCCAACCCTTCCCCATAGGAATTGATTTAGTTGAAATACACAATGAAGATGTCCTCCTATTTGACCCGCAAAAAGTTTTTTAGGGGGGCGACCTTCAGCTTATTTATATAGAAATAGCGCAGTTTAGTAGCCCCATACTTTTTTAACGAGTGAGAGCTACAATTCTTCAATAAGAAGGGTAGATTCCTTTTCGTGCCGCATACCCGTCCTCCTCTTTTCCCCTTCGTTACATCTCCACCAATACTGGAGCTGGGGTTTTCTATGCTTTTTGAAGGAAAAACGGTGACATCATAAATTTGATTTAGATTTAAAGTCACTCTCAAAATCATTACTGTAGTTCACCAGTAGTTAAAACGTCAGTGAATGTGTCAATTTTCTTAAGGTTTAAAGGGAAAATTATGCAACTCACTACAGGCAAAGGTTCACCCCCATTCTCCTTCTCCAAATCTTTTGACAATCGGTTTTGATCTTTCCTAGTAAGTGGCTGGTAAGCAAGCTAATAGGAATTTGTTTCACCCAACACCTTATTTCCTCTTGAAGTTTTGGTTCATTTGAAAATGCATTGCTGCTTCCCTAATTTAAAATACTAATGAAAGATCTATGGGTATCGTTAAATAAAAGTAGGCCCAAAACCAATGGCATATTATACATCCTGCACCTGCGATAATAAAAAGTTTTATTTGAATAAATTTCCCATAACAAAAACTTATTCAGGTTTTCCATATTTTTATTTACTCTAAGTGTTACTCGATTTAAGTTTTTAAACTTTTCCATGGAAAAAGAAAAACCAACTTCCGCCGAAACAAAGTTTGTTTTCGGTAGTTCACCCAACTCATACCCGTCTAGCTATCACTCAGACGTTCCTTTCAGGACCTCGAAGCCCTGAATTGAAGTGATGACGATACCGCGGTATGGAAATTGAAATATGCAAGTCCCCAGAACGAATAAAAAAAATATATTCAATACGGCATGTACACATCCACAGCTGTGGAGAAACATATCTACATATCGAAGTTGTCCCACACATACCTACTTACTCAGAGAGCAACAGCAAAGACGGTGTAGCAACGCGCTGTAGTGCTGCTGATATGATATGAAGTGAAAGAATAAACGGAAAAAAATACCCTGCGAAATGTAAAGGGAGACAAAACACACTGCTGCCAGGACATGCACAACAACAAAACAGACATAGCACGGGTAATCCCACCCTACAGTAATTTCCATGGCGGTCATCAATCTTCTTCTCCCGTTTTCCGACTGACAGCTCAGTGGCGTGTGCAGGATGAGGACGGTATTGTAGGGCCACGTCTCCCGCTTTAGATGATTCTGTGCATTTCATACGAAGGGTTTTCCATTTACAGGATCAACTTCGAGGACTTGAGAACACTCGACCGCAACGCCACTGAGTTCTGATATTCAAAATATGTAACAGTATTCCATTCAGATGTACTCTGCAGAATATCCTAGAGAAGAAGGAGTATCAGCTTTGTATAAAAGCCTTGTGATACGTAATAAGACTGCAAGCAAAAAAGAATTTGTGTTTTTTCTCAGCAACATGCTAACCTAATACACGACGCATCCCCGTTCTATCTTAAGTAGGAATCTTATCTAAAAAGCAGATTTCAAAGATGTGCTGCCATCGACGGTTGTTCCTGACGTCTGTGCTGTAATGTCTTCCTAGCAGAAGTGAAAGATATTCAACATCTAACAATAAAAACCATTGATTATGCGAAATTTAGGGCAGTTGAAGAATATTCAAGATAGTTCTGGAGAAGTGAGGACAAGACCGACTTAACGGTTATTGTTAACTTGATACGTCAAAATACAGTTGTAGAATAAAATTAGAATCAAGTCCGAAAGCTGACGTACAGAACTGTAGGTAGTTTGCAAATTTTTTTGATCCTTAAGCATCATAAAATGATTCGCCTATTTTGGCTCAGTGGGAAGCCTTCATTGAACAATACTGGCCTATGTTAAAGACAAACTTTACATGGTCATGAGGTAGCTAACGTCTCAACAATACTGATTAAACTGACTAAGTTTATCAAGGCTAATGCATGAAGCTTATATTTGGCCTGCCGGAGTCTTATCCTAACTAAACGTAATAAGACATATGTACGGTGCAGGGCTTCGGAAACCCAATCCAGCGGTTTTTGGCAGTGAGCAAGCGGGCTCCCGGCCGTCGATATTCAACGACCGCAGTGCCTCAGTAGTGGGAAACTTGGCTACTGTGGCATCTAATGCTACAAGAGATAATGGTGGAAATTAGGTTCACACCGGATCCTTTTAGGAGGAGTTCAAAACTTGGGAGATCACCACCGATGATAATGGTTCCCTTTGGTAGTCGAGATTCGCCGATCGACATCGTTCCTTGTGGTGCAAGGCGCGAGAGTAAACGGGAACATGGCGTTCGTTACACTCGGAGAGCGAATAAATGAACTGTGTGAGTTCATCAAAGAGTGCCGGAATATCCATCAAAATATTCGAGCCTTGATAAGAGGCATTAAATTATCAAGGCACTCAAAGAAAAGAATTCCCAAGCGCCAGGTGGCGAAGTCACAAGGGAAAGGTGGCGCCTCCCCAAGATAAGGCAGGCGGGAAAACGGGGAAACGGACTAGAGACGGTATAAGTGAGCTTCTAGGACCGCAGCAAGTCCCGAAGAAGAAAAAAAGCCTCATCAAAGAAGGCGGAGCCGGCGAGAGTACCCGCGAAAGTCGGTAATTTCACGATTGCAGCCACAACACCTGCAAAAGTGAAAGAAACCAACGCTCGGAGGTCCAAACAATGGATAAAGGTGAGCAACAAGAGGAAAAAGGACAAAAAGAAGCTCCGCCCGGAAATGATAATTATTTCCAAGAAGGGAAATATGTCCTATGCCGACATCCTCCGAAAAGTGAAATCAGATCCGGAATTTATGGATTTCCGAGATAGTGTAAGTCGTATCAGGCGAATGCAGAGAGGAGATCTGATGCTGGAACTAAGTAGATCCGCCAACAAGTCGGCCGATAACTTCCGCGGCAAGGTGGAAAAGGTATTAGGAGAGGAAACTGAGGTAAGAGGTCGGAAGCAGGAGATAGTGGCTGAATGCAAGGACCTAGATGAGGTCAACTCACGGGAGGACATTTGTGCTACGCTAAAGCAACAATTCTTAGCGATATAGACCAGAGTGCAATAAAAAGGATGAAGAAGGCATATAGCGGCACACAGACCGCTATTATTAGTTTGCCGGCGGAATCAGCTATTAAGTTGATTACCGCGGGCAAGGTAAGAATAGGTTGGGTAGTGTGCAGGCTCAGGGAGCAAATATCTCTAAAGAGATGCTTCAGACCGGAGCGGTTTATGCTGTGGAGTGGGAAAGAGGCGTTGGATGACCGGCATGTTGCGGGACGCAGCAGATGTTCGGCATATAATAGGGAGCTGAACCCCACAAGCAAATTAGATTGATACAAATCAAGAAAGGAGATACGAGTATGCCTTACCTCGATATCCTTCGGGAAAGTCAAAGCCGTCATCTGAAATTGACAGAGCCGGTCGGCAGTATGAGACGTATTAGGCGTACACACAAGGGCGATCTGATGCTGGAGCTAAACAAATCCAACGAGAAGATAGCTATAGTTAGCGGATAGTTTTCGCGGCTAGGTGGAGAGGGTGCTAGGTGAGTAGACTGAAGTAAAAGCTCGAAAACAACAAATGGTAATCGAGTGTAAAGACCTGGATGAAGTCACTTCACGAGAGGGTATCTGTGCTGCACTAAGGGAACAATTCAACCCTACCGGAATAGAAGAAACCGCGATAAAGAGAATGAAGATGACGTATGGAGGTACACAGATCGCTATTATCAGCTTGCCGGCATTAAACTGATTACCGCGGGTAAGGTAAAATAGACTGGGTCGTGTACCGATATAGGGAACAAATATCTCTTGAGAGATGCTTCAGATGGCTCGATTTCGGTCACTTTGCAGCAGCATATACTAGTGAGCACGATAGGACGAAAAGGTGCAAGAAGAGGGAGTAGAGGGTTGGAGAAGAGGGCCATCTTATTAAAAACTGCGCTGGAGATCGGTTACGGATGTTGTGCAAAGGGGAAAAAAGTAGTGGACGATCGGCACGTTGCAGGTGCCCGACATACAGGAGGGAGCTGAATCGTAAGGTTAAATGAGGTTGATACAAATTAACCTCAACCACTACGAGGCAGCTCAAGCCTTGCTGTCGCAAACCATGTACACGTCGCGGTAATATGTGAACCTTACCAAAATTGCGTCCATATATACAGCTTTTAAGCTTTTCCCAGTGCAACATAAGCGCAATTTGAGGAGATACTAGACGGCTTGGTGTTGGATACTAGGGACTACAAAAACTACAACAAAATCAGCGCAAAGAGGGAAATCTGATTTCCGAAAGAATGGGCATGTTGGAGCAATGGCCTGAGTACTTTGATGAACAACCAGAACATCGGCGAGGTGGAGGTGCAGCCAACTGAAGACGAAGGACAAATACTGCTATCACCAAGTACAGAAGAAACAGTCCGTGCAATTCATTGGCATAAGTCGCGAGCAGTCGATGGACCAACTACACCAAGTGGTGCATCAACTTGTGCTGAAGGTATGGGACAGCGAATCAATGCCTGACGACAGGCAAAGAGGCATTACCAGTCTCATACATAAAAAGGGAGATATCACACAGTGCAGCAATTATAGAGGTATCACGTTACTGAGTACCATCTATAAGATCTCTCAGAAAACCCTAAAAAATTGAAAATCTCCACGACCCCCGGGTAGAAAAAATGGCCAAAAATGCAAAATCATCGGATTTCTGCAGGTAATACTTTGTTCGAAAGGGGAGGCGACCCAAACTCAGGTAATGCAAGAATTTCAAGCCTACGAGGCCGGGGAGCCGAGATATCGTCGATAGTACCCTGTCTGGAAGGCTCTCAGAAAACCTAAGAAAATTGAAAATTTCCACGACCCCCGGGTAGGAAAAGTGACCAAAAACGCAAAATCTTCGGATTTCTGCGGGCAATACCTTGTTCGAAAGGGGAGGCGGCCCAGATTCAGGAAATGCAAGAATTTCAAGCCTACAAGGCCGGGGAAACGAGATATCGTGGATAGTACTCCTTTTGCAAGGCGCTCAGAAGACCCAAGAAAATTGAAAATTTCCACGACCCCCGGGTAGGAAAAATTACCAAAAACGCAAAATCTTCGGATTTCTGTGGGCAATACTTCGTTCGAAAGGGGAGGCAGCCCAGATTCAGGAAATGCGAGAATCTCGACCCTACAAGGCCGGGGAGCCGAGATATCATGGATAGTACCCCGCCTAGAAGGCTCTCGGGAAACCCAAGAAAATTGAATATTTCCACGACCCCGGGTGGGAAAAATGGCCAAAAACGGAAAATCCTCGGATTTCTGCGGGTAATACCTTGTTCGAAAGGGGAGGCGGCCCAGATTCAGGAAATGCAAGAATTTCAACCCTACGAGGCCGGGGAGCCGAGATATCGTGGATAGCACCCCGCCTGGAAGGCTCTCAGAAGACCCAAGAAAGTTGAAAATTTCCACGACCCCCAAGTAGGGAAAATGGCCAAAAATGCAAAATCTCCGGATTTCTGCGGGCAATACCTTGTTCGAAAGGGCAGGCGACCCAGATTCAGGAAATGCAAGAATTTCAACCCTACGAGGCCGGGGAGCTAGTACCCCGCCTGCAAGCCACGCAGAAAATTGAAGAAAATTGAAAATTTCCACGATCCCCGGGCACCCAACCGGGATGTCTGGAGTTCCTTATTAAGGCAGGCCTAGACCGGATACCGGTTATTGCGCCGTTGATGATGATGATGACTGTGTTCCCTGGTAAATTTCTTATACTAGAAATTCTGCACCCGATCCAGACCTGGGCCCCTCCAGTTCTTCGAGCTGTTTATGGGCCATCGAACGTCCTCTTCGGTAACATCCGCAGAATTCATGCCAGGCGTATTGGCATGGCCGTGATCTACTCAGCATGCTGGACGGGTAACCCCCAAAGTCCACCCCAATACTCTTTATCTTATGTCACCGAAAACTGCACTGTCTGGACACTCTGTTGGGATTCGTTGAGAGATCTGAAAAAGTCCCGCTGGTTTCTCGCGTATGTTACACTTTGGACACGTCTGCAGTGACATTCGCCACACCGTCATAACCGACTCCATACAACAGAAATCTTCTTCTTAGTGTGCAGAATTTCAACTACGGGTATTTCACTGGGGATGGTATGGTTCCGGTAAACCCTCTGTACTTTATTCTTCACCCGTCTGCTGGCATTGCCAGAGCTGAGTTGAGTCAACCTAGCAATATCCTGGCTTAGTGAGTCCCGCCGACGTTCCGGACTAATTTCTCATGGCGGATCTCTTCGGTCACTCAAACCCATAACGCGAAAGCGAATCTTCTGACCGTGCAATCTAACAGCCGTAATTGCATCACAATACACAAGTGATTGTAGCTGCAGCAGCGACATATCAGCACACAGTCGAGATACAAGCTCATCGTTGATTTGGGATAGAATTCTCGGAGTTGCTGGAGATGCATAGAGCTTGGTAATACTTGGTCTATGCAAAGGATCCATATCCAAAAATTCTATATACGCTCTTTAGAATTCGTCCCGAACTACGGCGGAAACCTAAGCAGAGTTGTTTGGCGAGTACTGAAACTTTTGCCTGCAGTGCGGCGTGGTGTTGTTGATGCCGCCGCCCCTGCCCCCATCGACTCTCGGTTACCACTCTCCCCGATGACCTCAAGTCAAACACACTCCCTGATGATGGCCGGAATTGTGTCACTGCGAGTTAGAAAGCGGTACTGGTCTGCACAGTCACGTGCGTGAATTTGAGGGAAACGCTCGACGAATCTCTAGTGCGACAAGGAGCGGTAAGGTGTTGTACCCGCCCCACCGTTATTTCGTAGTAGGAGCGGATGATGAAGTGGTTCATTTCCTCAGTCCACTTCATCCGCTGCTTACGCGAACTTGCGGAAGTGGTCGCCACAGATTGTGACCAAACAGTTTCAGCAGGAGGAGCATAGACGTTGAATCGCCCCACGACTAGCGGTTTCGACGCCGTGCTGTCCATCACGGGAGCCCGTCCCAGTCACCAAGTCAGACCATACCGGACCTTAAATTTCTTCTTCTTTTCATAAATGGGTTTCCATTTTATACCTAACTGCCAGCTGTGGTGATACCTTCCGAGGTGAGTAATCTGCAAGACTGCAAAAATTCTGCACTTTTTTCTCCTACCCCCTGAGACGCTGCGGCGAAGTACAGCCATTCAAACTGAAGCTATGCATCCCTCCTCCCTTCACAGCCGGGCTTGGGACGGGCTAGGGCGAAGTTATTATTATTATAATATATGTCAAAATTAGAAGTTCACCATATGTGTCATATTATATTCTGCCGCACAAGTGCACATATCTTCAGCACTTAAATTTTCTTCATTGTTTTTCAATTGGAACAAAAAATATTAAAATAGATATTATTTTTGTACCATATTATCCACTTACAGCAAACAAATACCAGGAAAACCCCTATTTGCAGCACTTCAAATCCGGTATGTGGCCACAATTAATTATTAACTCGGTTGACAGCTGAATGCATTTGCTTGCAGTGTAATGAAAATGTATTATAAAGTAATAACTGCGCTTACGAATGTGCATTTTCTGCAGCATTATACAGATTATTCTAGAGACGATGTGAGAAAAAATCGATTGTCGGGCCAATTATAGTCAATAAAATTTAATGAGGTCTAATGATAGACCGCGCACGATTAAAGATGCACGTAGTGTAGTTGAGTTGATTTTCTCGAACACACACTTATGTGTGAATGACGTTGACGAATTACAAAGGAGCGGGAAGACAGTATCGGTTGGCCTCAAGTGTTTTCTGTAATCTGTAATCAACATTAAATCAAATACCGCCTTACTGTCGAATGTAGCCGCGATGTTTCATGTTATTATGATATTTAACGTATGGGATTCCACACAAAATATTCTGGATCTAGCATCTGGTGCTAGAATTAGTGGAAGCAATCCCGAATCTTTTTTTTCGCAGTCAAACCTTTCACATCATCATCTTTGTTAATTTTTGATACTAGCAAAAACTCCAGTGGAGTTTTCGTTTTAGTCTTTTTGGCTCGAAATTTCAGTTGAGTTTGTCAGCATATCGATCTAAAGTTGAATCGAATGTTAACAGGTTTAATTGCATCTCTAGATTTTTTCCCAGGCGAGATCCCTGGGACCATGGGAATTTTTTATATTTTTATTAGCGGAGTATCCTCTTTTAGTATCTAAGCTCCTGTTTGTGGCACACAAAGTCTTAAAAATGCATGCAAAAATACTCCAATAATTCCTGGGGTCATAATAATACAGTTGCTGAATAGCTCCTGCATGTGACCTGCAGGCTGCTTCCACGCATATGTGTATCGAAATATCCACCAACTTTACATTACCCTCAGTGTATTTACGTAGGTATGTTGATGGGAATAAAATGAGAAAACTCCACATATGTTGTGCATAGATATGTATGCCTGGAATCGTTCGGGTGCCGGAAGTTATTTTTCAAAAGCAGTTTTCCCCCATTCCAAAAGCTTGGAAATGGCCAAGGTAAACTCACAGAATGGATAATACTTGCGCTACTATTTTTACACTTCTATAAGCATATAGTTTCGAAAAAGGGTGTATATGTATATAGGCGTGAAAAAATAAGCACATATGTATATACATACTTTGTGTGTTTCCTTGAACACCTTTTGGATTTTTATCACGTTTAAACGTTACGACATGTCACAACGTTTGGTAGCACCTGTGGAGGTATGAAGTATTCATGTCGCGCATATGAAACGAGTTCAACAGATAAGTTATTCGGAATAGTTAAATTGAAAAAATATGCAAAATAATAGGTGGGCGAAAAAAAATCACAACCATGACAAACTAGAATAATGTAAGTTATGGAAGGAGCTTCCGTGCATAGAAATTGTGGAATTGTATCTAGTGCAAAGGTGAAATTCGTATTTTTCAATTGTAGCAAGGAAGTCAGAAGAAATGGAGGAACGAAGTATTTTTTTATCTGGAGATAATGGGCAGCGGTTGTTTCGATGGTAGAAATACGAAAAATCATTCATCATCATCATCAACGGCGCAACAACCGGTATCCGGTCTAGGCCTGCCTAAAGAAGGAACTCCAGACATCCCGGTTTTGCGCCGAGGTCCATCAATTCGATATCCCTAAAAGCTGTCTGGCGTCTTGACCTACGCCACCGCTCCATCTCAGACAGGGTCTGCTTCGTCTTCTTTTTCTACCATAGATATCGCCCTTATAGACTTTTCGGGTGGGATTATCCTCATCCATACGGATTAAGTGACCCGCCCACCGTAACCTATTGAGCCGGATTTTATCCACAACCGGGCGGTCATGGTATTGCTCAGAAATTTCGTCGTTATGTAGGCTACGGAATTGTCCATCCTCATGTAGGGGGCCAAAAATTCTTCGGAGGATTCTTCCCTTGAACAATCATTACTCAGCATTATTAATTCATTCATTACAGTGGACTGCTTATAGCCTCATTCTCCAGTAGCCTTCGCCTTTGTGTGATAAATTTAGGGAGGTTGTGCCAACATAAATTTCTAATACTGCTTCTGAATCAATGGACACAGTAGACCTTGCTTCACAGCCCTCAAAACTGATGCATTTGGCTATCCAAACGATTGCAATTTCCAGTGCTGACTTGATGATTTTCAGCAACACAAAGCAACTTGTGAAAAGAGGACTGAGATGACTGGCAAGTTCATACAATTGATCCAGGAGATTTTCCAGTATTCACAGCAGCAGTAGTAATTTAGTGGGGGGAGCCGCAGCTCTGAGCACTCAGGCCTATTGTGTCCCCGGAAATCTCGCCTACGGCGCTAGCAGACTTTCGCAAACCTGAGAAAATTCTTCAGACAGACAGATAGAGAATGCGTAAACTCTTCGTTGATGAAAACGTTATGAAAGTATCTTCGGCTGAGGTCTGAACGGTCCGGGCGGATACATATGTCTCTTCCTCCTCTTCATATTGGCCACATATAGCCGAGACCAACACTCTAATTTTTTCTATGTGGTAGTTTAAGAACCCGTGTCCCGTCAATGCAATACTAGGGCTCTTAAGGAATAAAAAATAGCTCACCTAGCGTCCCCGGGTTCTTTCAAAAAGATTTTCAACTGCCAACAGATATTCAATTTTCTTCATTCGATTGCTTGAATCCTTGCGATTTCTCCTTTCAAATTCGGTTTGACGGTGGACGGTTGGATGCCAAAGGCTGGTCCTGGCAACACCATTGTGAATACAGACTCTTGGCGAACCAGGCTATCAGCTTCCTCATTACTAGCGAGGTTTGAATGATCTGCCACCCGCATCAGGAGTGTCTCGTTCAGCCGGCCAAGTTTCAGCAGCACCAACTGGTTTGATATGTCGTTGCTGTTTATTCTCCTCTACCAAAGAAATAAAATAGATATATCTCCGCCTGGAATTTGGTCGCCATTTTTCTGAAAGGTCGGGCCAGTTTCATGTTTGGATTTCCCGAGAATACCTCAGCGCCCGATTCGTCTTTGATGACTGACTCGTCGGTGAAGAGTACTATGTCTAAGAGTAAACTCGTGGCCATTAATCGGCCAGCCTTCTCTTTCGGCGATTACAATGGAGTGTGGCTTTTCAAAGCTGAATCTGGTTTGGGAATTGCCAGGATAGGAAAATAGCAGCAGTTGAATGAAAAGCCCTTTTGTATAAGTTTAAGATATTTATTTACATAAGTACATCTGACCTGCATCTCATTGTGGTTTTCACAATGTGTGAATTTTCTGTAGACTGGCTCTTCTACCAAGTAACTGCTCTACTTGACACTCTAACAATTAGCCAACTTTTAGAGAGTAGATCACTTCGGTAAAAAAAGAAAGGCAGTTAAAAGTTCTAATTCCAGACAAGTGTCTGAAAGTGTCTCTCGGGAGTTCTCTTCGATATCGTCGTCCATTCCGTAAGCAGGCTTGAGCCAATCAATGGATACTGTAATGATACGTCTGGCCACTTCAACTTTAAAGAACTTATCCGTTCTACTAATCTTTTGGTAGACCATCTCTTTCATATCTGAGCTCACTTCAAACCTGAGTTTAACTTTTCAACGTCCCGTTTCGATTCCCAACTTGCCGTTGTCGTCAATCATCACCATCATCGTCCCAACAACCGGTTTCCGGTCTAGTCCTGCTTAATAAGGAACTCTAGACATTCCGGTTTTGCGCCTAAAATCCCCTAAAATTCCCTAAAATCTGTCTGGCGTCCTGACCTACGCCATCATTCCATCTCAGGCAGGGTCTGCCTCGTTTTCTTTTTCTACTATGGATATTGCCCTTATAGACTTTCCGGGTTGGATCATCCTCATCGATACGAATTAAGTAACCCGTCCACCGTAACCTATTGAGCCGGATTTTATCCACAACCTGACGGTCTTGGTATCGCTCATAGATTTCGTCGTTATGTAGTCTACGGAATCGTTCATCCTCATGTAGGGGGCCAAAAATTCTTCGGAGGATTCTTCTCTCGAACGCAGCCAAGAGTTCGCAATTTTTGTAGCTAGGAATCCAAGTCTCCGAGGAATACATGAGGACTGGCAAGATCATTGCCTTGTACACTAAACCGCGGATTCCACCGTCATAGCTGTTATCGGTTGTGATTTTCAACCCTAGATAGGAGAAACTATCAATGGTCACAAAGTTGTAGTGTCCTCTCTTTTTTCTTCCCGTTTGACCAGTACGATTTGAAGTTGTTGGTTGGTTGGCTTTTGGTGTTGACGTTGCCATCATATGTTTTGTCTTGCCTTCATTGATGTGCAGCCCAAAATCTCGCGCCGCCTGCTCGATCTGGATCAATGCAGTTTGTACGTCTCTGGTCGTTCTTCCGGTAATGTCGCTATCGTCACCGTTGTGTGGGTTTGAAGAGGATCGTGCCCCTCCCAGTTACCTTAGCATCACGGATCACATTTTCCAGGGCCTCTTGCCCCTTGTCTTAGACCGTTGTTGATGTCGAATGGTCTTGAGAGTGATCCTCCTGCTTTTATCTGGCCTCGCACATTGGTCAGGGTCAGCTTAGTCAGTGTTATCAATTTCGTCGGGATACCGAATTCGGTCGTCGATCATGCAACCAAAATACGCGCTTCTGTTCACACTTCCTTCGTCAAGCCTTCATTCATATTTTTGATGTTGTGGATTATTTTTCTATGACTTGACGTCCCTTTCGCAATTTTGACTGCCGCTGAAGCTATTCACCGTATATTCACCCAATACTTCCGCTTTAAAAAACTTTGTTATCAGGGCTTCTCTTCCGGATTCTATATCGTCAATCTTCCTTACCTACATCAAGTCCAAGTCATGACATATGAATTCTTTTCAGGATATTTATTTGTGTGATGAACCACTCTGATATTATCGTACGTATTATATGTATGTTTGCCGTAAATACCACCACATCAACGAGTTATCGTTGAAAAGTTCCGTAGGGAGAGCGCCAAGACCGGCAGCTTCACATCATTAGAGTGCGTTAATGACAGTAAAAATTTCCTTCTTTTCTCCCTGCAAGCAGACCAAATAACGATATGCGACAACTAGGTCATGGTCCCTTTCGAGGTCGATGTCAGCACTTCTTTTATTACGCACATTCAGAAGACAACTCCTAAATCTGCTGATCGTGATATGCGTCACTTTGATTTGATGTTTGTTGCGATCAACTGAAATTTTACTCACCCTCTGACACCCTCTGTGCTCAAACAATGCGCCATTGCGGTAGGTCGATAAGGAGTCGGTAAAAATCGTAGAAGTCTACAAACCTTTCACTGTTGTTATTAAGACCATACCTCGCCATAACATGAGCGAAAAGGGTGTTGTCAATGCTATTCTCTTCAACTGCTTGTAATTCCTCATAGAGAGCATCCTTTGTCTCTATGTCGAAAATCTATGTTGGTACATATCACTGTATGGTTGTGATGCTCCTTAACTAGAACCTGAATCATGTAGTGAAGATTGTGTCAAATTCTGCCGGATTCGTGTCTGCTACTTCTTGGCTTCTTAGAGTGCAAAGGTACAAAAAGCATACTGTATTGTCGGAATTCTTACTTAAGCTGGAAAAAGCGAGTATTCCAAGTGTAAGTCTGTCAGTATCGTTGTCGAGGAATGGGCGCACATTGAAGCCACTTCCTATCCGAGGCGTCGTTGACCTTTTACGACAAGCAAAAAATACTTTGTTGACTTCCAGTCAAGGTTACAGTCAATATTTCCGCGAGAGCCCCAGGATGATCTTATGGAGTGAATGAATCACATTTTGTTAACTTATGCAGTGGTAATCGTTATCCCCAACAGGACCAACGAATAGGTCGTCCTAGATCCTCGGGAGTTGACAATAACCGAAAATTGGAACTTTTTCCGAGACTTCTTGCGAAAGTTGAAGCACATTGCCACAGAAAACGTAAGCGCTGTTGACATACTAGTCCTCACTGAGGGGCTATCTATAGATTTTATGTGCTAGAAAGTTAGACATTTGCAGAACATCTGGAGTAGACACCATAAATGAATGGAATGTACAGATATGATTCGAAAAATTTTAGTCAGGTAATATGCTCCTTGAAAGTGGGCCACGTGGACAACCAACATCATTAATTCACAACGATCTACTGTAATTCGCATTGTCGAAGTTGCGAAGAGCTAGAAGGCACCCTTGTCCAATTCCAGCCAGAGTCATCTGGTTGCAGGTGGGGGATTTCTTTCCTTCACTGAAGATCTGAGCCAGCTGGATTTTGTTCACTTTTCCCTTCCTACAGCAGGTACTGGTGGCTGCTTCATGGTCTATGGCTGAAGCTATCCACTTTCTTTTTGAAATACACGAGGCCGTGAAATGGCTGGGAAAGTGCGCATTCAACGGTCTAGATTACTCAACAGACATAAAGTGATACTGCTTTATGGCAACGCGTGACCTCATATATCCAAAATAACGGTCCAAAAATTATACGAATTACTCTTTTCACTAACCACTTTTTTAAACATTTGGATCACTTTTAGGGGGTAGCAGGTTGTCGCCAGAAATCGCTGCAACATCATACAAATATACAGAATAACGTTCTTTTGTGTGTTTTAATAATTGTAAGGGATGCGACAAAATACATGGAGCTGGCAATATTATGGGAATTGCAATCTTTCTTTAGTGTTTCGTGGTTACTCTTTGGTGGACTATAGGACATCCACATAGTCAGATTGTGCTTCAGTTTCACTATCATCACACTTAACGCTGTGCAAGTGATAAGCTCAGCGCAGACAAATACAAGGCGAACCCAGAGCAGCGAGATTTGAAGGCTGACGTCACCAATCTTTCTTGGAGACTTCAAATTTTTTTTGACTTCTGAGTCAATTCTTAACAGTTTATCTCCCTTTTGATTCTCAGTTGCTATTATAATGAGTAACAACATCATAATTATCTTGACCCAAAGTTTGTTTTGGTTGACATTATACCCAGTCAATCCTTTTATTTTCGGAAACCATTTATTTCCGCCATTAATTTTTCTGTTGATTTACATTCAAAAGCTAGATAAAAGCACATCTGATACTTAAAGATGGTGAATAATAATAATAAATCATTTGAATTACATATTACTTTATTCAATCTTATGATGAAGGTAAATTCTATAAAAAACAACTCAATTGCGGACATACTCACATCCTCTTCAATAATCCTGTCAAATGTAAACATTATTTGAAATTTAATCTAACCCTTTTAAAAATACATATCAACCCTATTCCGAGTCCACTTGACATTCGATTAACGTCGACGATTATATTTATGCTAGTCAAATATCCTGTCTACGTTCCGTTTACTATCGACTGCCAACAGTCTGTTGTCTCCTCAGGATCACATTGAAACTCTCAATAAATACAAAAACTGTACAGGAACACACACATATATTCCTCGTCAAAAACGAAATAAATACTTATTGGGTCCTGGAAAGCTCCAACTTTGCTGAAAAGCGTTTCAATATTCAAAAATGACTTTATGATATGATGGCACCGATTTATCTAATTTGACACACGCATTTCTTTATGGGTACGAATTCCGGATTTCACTTTGAGCATTGCCTTGCTTCCTTAGGTGGTGCTATGGGGACACACTGGGGGAGAAGTGAAAGTCTACAGATTTCACTTTCATATTTTTTGGGATTAACATTAGTTTCGCACAGGTCTGACGAGAAGGAGGCGGAAGGGGAGGGGGATCCCCCCTGAGCCTGGGATCCGAAATGCAAATTTCTATGAAAAAAGGGATAATATGGGACCCGCAAAATTTTTACCCCAGACCCATATCATTTTCACCCCGCGGCCGATTTTTTCCCACAATTTTCACCTCGGGCTCGGATTTCCTCTCTAGGGCTCTGGTTTTGCAAGGTCGATGTTGGATATTTCGTCACATTCGATATTTGGCTATGCCATTATCAGACTTAATGCTGAAGAATTCAACACATCTTGTAATGATGGGTTGCTCCTGTTCACTAAATCTCGAGCTAATCGGTATAGTCATTTTTGAGACAAGTGCGTGTGACAGACAGACAGACATTGAACGATTTTAATAACGTTTTATTTTACAAAAGATAAACGACAAGCGAATACGCCAAGAGTCTATTGCATCATTGGTGATTCTCCAGATTTTGACTGAACAACCTCTAGATCAAATAATGGTCAGATATAGTTCTGCATTTTTAAGCACCAGCGTTTTCTGCAAAGAGCGTGGTAGTGTGTAGTTTATTAAAATTATTGTAAGAGAGTGATGTATAGGAGACTGTAGTCCAAATTGTCATACAGGGAAACATAGGAAGCAGAATGAATACTATCTCCATATATGGTTGGCAATATTCTCCAGAAGGGGAAAAGTACGTCCATTATATCTACACGCAATCGTTACTGGCTGGTCTAAATCTATTTCAGCTCTCTCCGGGGTTTCCTGGGAAGTCTACACGTCTACTCTACTGTTCTGCGCCATGTGCTCCTTGGGCTACTAAGGATAGTGGAATCTCATGCATGGCTTAGCTAGAAACGGAGTGGTCATACTTCCTTACTGTGTGACCTTTCTCGAGTTACTAAGGATCAGTGAATCAGACAGGGACTTCTAGAGTGATTGTACCTTGGCTGTTGACACTTATGAAGAATCACCGAGAGTGGCAACTGTGATAAGTGAACACAATTTGATAGCATACTTTACACAATGATAAAATTGTAAAACGGTCAAAAAAATCGTTCAAGTGTCAAAGGAAGGGACGCCCTACGAAAAGATGGGAAATTGCAAGCATAAAATGCAAAGCAGCAGAGAAAGGTCATGCAGGAAGTTATAAATGGACAGAATGAAAATGCAATGTACCAAGAAATAAGCCAACAGCAGAGGTTACAATGGTAGAAGAAAACCATTCAAGAAGTTCCAAAACTGCCAGAGGTGGGAAGTATAAAGTTAGGCGATGGTATCATTCAGAATATTGCAAAACCGCATTTTGGGGGTTGTAAAGTAGCCGTCGGAAGCAATCCGAAGAAGAGATGTCATACACAAGATATCAGTAGACAAATACAAAGTGGCATACAGAATCGACACTTACTGATAAGGAGAATATGGACCCTGACACCAGTTACATATCTCTTGGCCCTTAACTGTAACAGCGTGAGTCGTGACCTGTACGCTAAGTTTCATCTAGTTGTAAAATTGCTGAGTTTAGTTCCAAACTTCATTTTTGAAAGCGAAGGGTCTGATTGTAAAAGGAGAAGGCACCATGGAACTACAAGAAACATCATAAAATGCCAGCAGGGAAGCTAGAAAAAAATGACTTTGGAATCTGAGGAGGAAGTGGCAGACTATGCTAGATACGTGAAATGAAATAACAAATAAAATTCAAACATCATAAGGTTAATGGGTAAAAAGCTGACTTTCCGATTGGAGGATAGATGCTTGTGCAGAGACAAAATAGGTAAGTCAAACAAAAGTTGATTTTTGATTGTCTGCCATTTCTCCTTTTTCTACCATAGGTATCGTCCTTACAGATTTCTAACCTGGATCATCACCACCCATGTGAGTTAGGTAATTTGTTCACACCAACTTATTAAGCCGCATTTTACACACGGCCTGACCCAAAGAATCGTCCTTCCTATAAGGAGTCAAAATTTTTTGGCGTGGTCTTTTCTCGAACGCGGCTTACAACTTTTCTTGCTAAAAAAACAGGTCTCCGAAGGATACATGCGCACTGAAAATATCATGGTCTTGTACAGTATAGTAGGAGCTTTGATCCTATAATGAGACATTTCTAGCGAAGCATATGCATATACTTAAGATAAACCTAATGGAGCATTTATGACCTGATATCAGTAAATAAGGATTCATTACTGCTATTGACCTTTTGAATAATCGTGAAGTCAGTGTGCTAGCTATTTTCGACGTTAACCCTGATTACTATTTTGTCTGCAATTTTCGTTGCCCCCCGTTTATATCCATTCAAGTGTGGCTCTCCCACCTGCAATGTTTGGTGATATATTTTCAAAAATGACGGTTATTCTGGAAAATGTTGGTAACATTTTCTTGAATATCTATACAAAGTTCACTTCAAACGCATCCAAAGCAGGAGCAATTACTTCCAGCAATTTCACATCAGATGATTCCTCTGGCATCGTCTACGGCTGTATAGCTTGCTACTGGGGGTATACCAAGAACCAGCAATAGTTCGCAACATGCAGCTTAGCAGTCCAACTCTTTAATATTGGGACGCTTTTGATGAAACAAGGGCTTTCGTGGTAGGCCGCTCTTGTCTTCATGTATTTCACCTGCTCGAACCAGTGGTCTTCACAAGAAAATGGTTGTTTGTCTACAAGTTAGCATATACTATTCCTTGAGTCAAGGTGGGGGGGGGGGGTTTCCTGATACTTCGGTCCCTCTTATGTCAGTTACTTTGTTTTTGCATGTACTTCAATATGATGCATAAGTCCGCACCAGCATCTAAAATATAATCGTAGGATATCGCGTAATGCAAAAACGACAACGGACGCGAAGCACAGAAAATGGAAAATTAAAAAAATACAGGCTCAACTGCCTGTGTTGAGCCGGGAAACTCCAGCTCCAAGTACCAGGTTCAAGACGGAAGATCCACGACAAGTTACAACTTCAGTAGATGTCTTTTCTGTCTCAGATATACACTGAGGATGCCAACGGAGGGACGCAACCCCTAAAGGCCGCCCCTCCTAAAAATCTAAGGCTACAGAGACATGGACTGAGGATATGATTCGCTATAGACCTTTCTTCTTAACCGCGGCGCGTGCGTCTCGAGTTTCCGGTTCCATCCACTATGTCCAGCCGATATTTCGTTTCGCGTCATATCACTTTTTGTATTCCAGGCTCTGGTACGCTTTCACGCATCGACATAAAGGAACTTTGATAATGATGTGAAAAGAACTGAAGTGTCAAAAGCACCAGCCTGTTGCCAACTTTCAGTGGCGGTGGAAGGACCTTCGCTGCCAATTCATTAGGTTTTTGGAATAGCTGGCTAACTCGGTCTTTTGGTCACTCCGCATTCTATTAAGCGATTACACTCCTTTTATATCGAGCTTAGCTCACCATAAGGATACATAGAAATATTCGTCTAAAATATGCATTACCAAAGAAGTTTCCTTCTTCCAGAAATGATAGTTATTTGGCTCATTACAAGGTTCAGTGTTCCCCAAAATTCTCCAGAACGCCGAACCATTTTGGTGCAAGACTCACAATTTTCATAATCTCCCTCTCACTTGGGTCAATTTTGCTGCCTGCCAATTCCTCATAGCTATCCTGTGAGTTACTTTGCTCTTAATTCCCATCGTCTTTATTTCTTTACCCTCTCCTTACTATTTTCTTGGTTGAGTTCACCATTTATAAGTTTAACGTCAGTATATGAAGAAAGATTAACAGTTTCGTCCAGGGTAGAGGCAACTCATCGGATGCCCGCTCTACCCTGGGAACAACGTGAGCGAAAGTGGCAACAGGTGGAAAGCGCTTATATCCCAAACAAAAATCTAGTTTTAGCTTAGCTTAGGGCCAAACTATTGGCGGTTTAAACTTGGATATAGTTCACACTTTTGTCATGTTTTTTGCGATTTCATATAGGAGCGTTTCCCACCTGTTGCCACGGTTACGCTGCTCCCGGGGCAGAGGTCAGGCAGCGTCTGATGAGTTGCCTCTCAACTTTACCAACTTTGTCGCTAAATATCTTAATGCTTCCGTCCGTTCCGTCTACAAGATTCTCCTTTCCAAATTCGTTTCACTCAATTCCCTAATCAGTTATCTTGCCTTTCTAACCAATCTTGGAGAGTATCTTTTAATAATAGTTTTTCGACCCAGCCACCTATGTTATGGTATTAATGTCCTACCTCTTTCTGTATCTGCTCGCTCTGCGCAGATGATCTTAAATTGTTCGCCCCTGTTTCGTTCCCCAGGACTGCGCTTCTTTGCAATCCAACTTAGAAACCTTGGTGGCTTGTGCTCTCTCTACTTTTTGAGTGGGTTGTGCTCTCTCTATTTTTTGAGTGAACATCTCTATCATGTTTGCGTTCAGATATGATGGGGGATAACTTCGATCAAAAGCTCCGTTTCAATTCGCACTAAGTCGTTTAATAGTATGTCTGTAATGTCTAGCTTTATTCTGAGCTCCACTTCTACCTTTACATCAATACACCCCTTCTTGATGCTTTTCAGCATCTTTGTTACGAGGTTCTTTTAATATTACTTTGTGATTTGACCCTCCACTCGCAATGGTAACTGTCTCGCTCTTGATGCTGTACAACGCAATTTTACCCGATCCTTCTTCTTTAAAAAAAACTTTCCACATGTGAGCTACTCTTCTGACCTCCTTACTTCCAACCGTTCTCACCTACATCAAACCCAAATTTTACTTGATTCAAGCTCAATAATTGCTTGACAGATTGCTCTTCCTTCCAGAATATTAAATCCCGCAATACTTCTCATAATACGCGTTGCTCGCTTCGCTTCGCAGCACCTAGTCTGTACCAGGAAACTTTGACCAATCATCTCATCTCGTTCGTATTGAACACCTTAGAGTGCGTCCTAGACATCCACTTGAGGGCGATCATGTGGAGGTCACTCTTCCCCTTTCCAGCACGACCAACTCACAAAGACTACTCTTCACCAGGTAATTAACACGGTTGAGGGGTCAGAAATATAACTTGGCTACCGTTCTGGATATAGAGGGAGCACAATGAGAGTACCAAAGCCATGAGGCATAGAGTTACAGCCATGTAACCAAAATAGGATTGAAGAGGTATTATACGTATAGGTAGTATCTATATTAAAGACCACGATAATCCAATTTAAGTTAGGGTGTAGCGACCAGAGCTGTGAGTACAGAAACGCTGTTAAATAGTAATGGATGAAATTTTTCGAATACTGGGCAGGAGCAGGGTAAAGGTGGGAATTGCTTTTATTGGTGTTTTTGGGATAATTGTCTCCATTAGCAACTCGGTATAAATCCACCCAAAATGGAGCGGACCTCTAAGGAGATGAGCCCGCATTCCATCCCTCGCTGCTAAATGGATAAAACACTTTCATACTATGTAAAGTATTGTTGTGATTCTAGAACTTCTGGTTAAGAACGTTTGCAGGAAGATCTTCGCATTCCGGTCAAAGATGTCTCTTTGGATGTACACAGCCGTAGTTCGTCCCATCTTATCGGAAGGTTCTCCCGTGTGTTAACTGACGCTGAAATACAATAGAGCCAAGATTAATAGGATCCAAGGAACCACATACAGGTGCTACTTGGACTTTGTAATCCTACCCGGCAGATGGCCGGAATGTTCTCTTACACTTCGTTTCTTTAAGCGTTCATTCTAAATACGCTTTATCGTGGAGTGCTGTAAGCCTATGTGGGCCATTATGCTGGATAGCGAAACCTAGATGTAGTACCGCGTATTGTGCAGTGCTGTCAGATTATATGAGTCCTGATGTTAGACAGCGAAGCTTCCTCAGAGGGATTTTTCGGTGGGCTTTTCAATCTGGACAGCGTGGGAGACCGGCGACGTGTTATAAGGTTACGTCATAGTATTCAGAGTTTTGTACTCAGTGGCAACATCGTCCGGGATGGTGGGGTGGTGCGGGTATGCGCTGAACAGTATCGGCGGCACGCTTAAAGTCACCCCTTTCTGGGTTTCTGATCGTAGGAACATAGAGAGGAGTGGGCTGATCGGTTCGTAGTCAGCGTCCTACTGACGGCTGTCAACGGTGAAATCTGTTCACAATAATTAACAGCCCCTGACTTCAGATGGCGAAGGCTCCCAATTTGCGTTAAGTTAAGGAGGATCTGGTTCTTTTACATGACACATTGTCCGAGAAGAGAAAAGGGGGAAACCCTCCTTTGCGGTTGCCCAGCTGTAACTAGAGCCAGGCTGCCTCTGATTGTACGGTGAAGAGCTGTTCTCCCTCGTAAACGATAGGGGCTGTCGCAGAAAATCTGAGCCGGGTAGATTCTGCTCCCCTTGACTTCTTTAGAGCACTTACGGTCTTAGCAGTTTATCGCTAGATAAAATGCTTATTCGTGCTTGGGAACCAAATCAAAGAATGCAGGAGCAAAGCCACCTCTTTATTTTAAAGGATGATCACTGTATGTGAAACAGCTCGGCTGATTAAATTTGCATTCTATAAAATATTGTCAAGGTAATGTCTTTGTATTTACCTTGCCTGAAAAAAAATGAAGCTGCAATATTATCCTTAGTAATAAATGTTCTTTACCAGATTTTAATGATAATCTTCCTCTAAACTTACCACACATTTTTCCAAAAATTTCAGAGGGCTATTTTTGCATATCCTTCAGTGTATTTACTCCTCCAACTTAAATACATGTAAAAGCCATACCGTTGAGCGGTACCGTATGTCGAGGTCACAACACCCCCTTATGTATAAAATTTGCCACTCATATGAATCTCAGATTTGAATTTTAAATTTCCCTTACAATGAACGAAAGGAACACATCAACCCCAGGACAAAAGCAGGAAAGAAGCATAGTTCACCATCTTGCTGTCCTTTAAACGTTTTCTGAATGAATTTTTTGTCGGGGGAAATGGATGACGACATTTGATGTGCGCAAAATTGTCCTATGCTCGGTAACATGTTTGAAACGACATCACAGCGATTGACAACAAATTCGTAAAATATATAATTCCAAGAATGGCCCAATATAGTGGATTATTATTTTTTTATGGTGGGTGAATATAGCGCACACGTATACACCCACGAAATGATAGATTACTACTATCCATGAGGAAGGAAAACAAAGGGAGATTCCCATTGTAGCTTTTTCGGTATCATTGTCGCTGGCTGATTATCCTGATATCCATCTATTCAACTCACATCAAATGAAAGGATTATAAGAGTCACAATACGACTTTAGATAAGCTCCATGACTCATTGATATTGCTGGAAGTATATTCCTTCAATTGGTCAAGTCTTCCAATATTAATTGTTCGTTGGCGCCGAATTGAATTTATTGTTTTGAAGTCATTAATGATTCGAATAATCCCCAAGGAATTGTTTCATCACGACCTACTTTAATACAATTTTGGGGCAGGAATTCAATTGAAAATTAGTTTTTTTACGGAACTGAACTAATTCGATTGACTTTCAATTGATCTTTACTGCGTAGGAAGTGTTAGGAGATTTTTTATTGTATCTTTAGTTTGTTAAGTCTATTGTAGGTCCAGTTCTAAATAATACAACGTTCCTGAAAACTAGCATGAAAAAATTAAATTAGAATATTGAATATAATAGGAAAGTTTATTAAGATTTCATTTCTCGTATGATCCTGAACAGAACATAATTCAATTATTTCCAATACGAATCCATTCAATATCCTGTGAGTGGATGTCAAAAATAGAAAACAGAAATTTTATGAAATCGATACCATCTACTTCTCATCACCCCCTTTGATGTTAAATATAGGTATTTCAGCATTCGCATTCTGTGTATGTAAATATCTTGTATCTTTAGTTATATTGTGTGCATAGTAAGTGACATCGAACATAAAATACGCCATCTGTCATTAAGTAATAAGTTGACTATGGATTCTGTTGTGAATAAAAAATTGTATCTCAGAGGACATGAGGATTAACTGATGTATCTTTTTTAAAAAAATTACCAGTAAGCTTTAAAAATAGTAGCGGTTTACTTTTGTCAAAACTTTTTTTATGTTGTGTGTGTGGGATTCACTCTCTCCTTTCTTCTTCCTCGCGCTTTAAGCAGTCATGCTTCCATTCTTCACAATTCCCTTCCACACCTTGCCACACCAAACTACGTCTAAATCTTTCTTATTATGAAGTTTACACAACTACTGACTTCCAGAATCCTTCACCCTCCTCCTCTATGAGCAAAATCGCAGGCAGGAGAACATGGCATACTTTGAGTCTTCAAGCATGTAAACACATTTAGTACGAAAACGAGAATCATTGAATCTGAATCAGTCCAGATGCTTCGCTAAATATACCATTCAATACGTGGAAATAGTCTCCATGTCCAGGAACCATCCAGCGACTCTTATCTTGCCGTTTTTCCATATCGTTAGCTTTTCAAGTACATCTTCCTTCGTTTTATTTATTTATTTTCAGGTTGTTTGACGACGTCAGCCACAGACAAATGATCTCATGGGCATTCCTTCGCGGCATAGGAGTGAAAACCCCATTGCGCATCATTTTCCACAGGAGGCGCTCTTTCTATGTTGAGATCAAGGTGCGAACAATGGTGGTGATCGTTTCCCCAGCTTCTTGGTATTACCCCTGTGCGGATTTGAACCAATATCCGCGCAAGGTTCTTTCTGAGATCACCGCTTGCTGATGATTGACCCTGCTCCAAAAATCCGCGCATCATCATCATCAACGGCGCAAGAACCCGTATACGATCTAGACCTGCCTTAATAAGGAACTCCAGGCATCCCGGTTTTGCGCCAAGGTCCACCAATTCGATATCCCTAAAAGCTGTCTGGCGGCCTGACCTACGCTATCGCTCCATCTCAAGCAAGGTTTGCCTCGTCTTCTTTTTCTACCATAGATATTGCCCTTATTGGCTTTCCGGGCTGGATCATCCTCATCCATACGGATTAAGTGAGCCGCCCACCGTAACCTATTGAGCCGGATTTTATCCACAACCAGACGATTATGGTATCGCTCATAGATTTCGTCGTTATGTAGGCAACGTTCCGACATTTCGAGCGAAACAGTTTTCGTAAGTTGAAAAAGGCTCTGTTGGCAGCCAACAATCATGCGCGGATTTCATTGTCATAGTTGTTATCGGCTGTGATGTTCGATCCTAGATAGGAGAAATTTTCAACGGTCTCAAAGTTGTAGTCTCCTACCTTCATTGTTTTCGTTTCATTAATGTGTAGCCCAAGACTGCGCGTAGGTAGACTGTACATCTCAGGATGTTCTTCCCATAATGTCAACATCGTCAACGTAGGCCAGTAGTTGGGTGGACTTGAAAAGGATGGTGTCTCTCGCATTTACGTTTGCATCGCGAATAACTTTCTTCAGAGCCAGGTTGAAGACGACGCATGATAGGGCATTCCCTTTTCTTAGACCGTTGTTGATATTGAATGGTCTCGAGAGTGATTCTACTGCTTTCATCGGAGTTCACACATTGGCCAGAGTCAACCTAGTCAGTCTTGTTAATTTCGTTAGGATACGGAATTTTCTCATGGCCGTGTACAGTTTTATCCTGGCTATGCTATCATAGGCTGATGATGTCGCAGCGCTTGTTGCTGGACGCACTGTCGAACAGGCGCAAAGCAGACTCGGCATATTGATGCGACGGGTAAGCGGATGGATGACTACTCATGGTTTCAACCTTGCACTGGAAAAAACCGAAGTAGTCATCCTGACTAAAAAGAGAATTCCGACCCTGCGTCCCATATCGTTCGGCGAGTCGATAATCGAGTCAAAATCAGCGGTAAAGTACCTCGGGTTGACTTTTGACTCAAAGATGAGCTTTTCTGAGCAAATCCAAGCAGCAGCGAACAAGACTGCGGCTGGAGTTTCGGCGTTAAGTAAGCTAATGGCAAACATTGGGGGTCCTACGTCTAGTAGGCGACGTCTCCTGATGAGCTCAACGCAGTCTGTCCTGCTCTTCGGCGCAGAGGTATGGGCTGGCGTTCTTAATAAGGAGGTATATCGTAGACGCCTCGCGCAAGTACAGAGACGGGGAGCTTTACGGATGGCGTCTGCGTACCGCACAGTCTCTGAACCGGCCGTGATGGTGATTGCGGGAGTTATCCCCGTTGCCCTTCTTGCTAGGGACCGTCAGGCCATGTACAAGCGCAAGGGAGATGAGCCAAGGGAGGTGGTTGCTCGCGAAGAACGGCAACACACTCTAGACGAGTGGCAGCTCTGTTGGCAAAATGAAACTAGAGGCAGATGGACTGCGCGGCTCATCGGCAACTTAGGTGCGTGGCTGAATCGGAAGCATGGTGAGACTGACTATTTCCTTACCCAATTTTTAAGTGGGCACGGAAGTTTTCAGTCTTACCTGCGCAAGATTGGAAAGGCGCGTTCTCCGGATTGTGTGTTTTACAATGGAATTGTGGACGATGCCCACCACACTTTTTTTTCTTGTGGAAGGTGGGATGGGGTTCGTCAGCAGCTCTATTTAAACACAGGGGATCTCTCTCCAAACAACATTGTGGAAGAGATGCTGAGGACTGTTGACAGGTGGAACCGTGTTGCCCATTACGTTCGGGCCCTTCTCGTTGCTAAGAAGATAGAACTCGACCGGTGGAGGAGCCGGATGGCAGGGGGCTCCTTGAACTGACAGTTCCCTTCCTCCTCTCCCCTCCCGTTGGTGAAAGGAATTCCCTGATTTCAAGGCCCCGCAAGGCGGGAGAGTTCGAAGACGAGTCCGAAGTAATGTGACAAAGGGTTCTAGGCTAGCTCTCTGATGATGGGGAGGTGTTTAGTTGGTAGTCCGACGACGTACCGAATCGGGAGTCCAACACTGTGTGCGTAAATGCATTCACCTACCCTACCCCCCAAAAAAAAAAAAAAATGTTATCATAGGCGACTCCATACTTCAACGGTTTTTCCATCGCTTGCCGCACAGAGAAAATTTGATCTGTTGCTGATTTGCCTGGAGTGAAGTCTTTTTGGACTATCTGACTATCCGACCTAGCAAGATAGCGGAAAATATCTTACAGATTGTACTCAGCAACTTGATACCTCTATAATTTCTTCACTGCATGATATCCCCCTTTTTATGTATGAGACAGATAAAGCCCCGTTGCCAGTCGTCAGCCATTGATTCGCTTTGACACTTTGAACATCAGTTCATGAATTACTTGGTGTAGTTGCGACCAGAGAACGTGATATCTTTTGATATTCCCCACTCTCCGAACAATAACCGCCTTGTCAGGGGATACCGTGGTGGTGACGATGACCTCTCGCCTAACAGCGTTGAAGAAAATGTATTAATTATCCGCGTTGAGGGTGTTCAGTTCGGTTTCTACCAGATGTTCTTCTCTCTTTCCCTCTTCTAATTTTAAAACTTCCCCATATCCTGCTATTACCCTCATGCCTTTACCCTTGACATATTAGATAGCTCTAATGAATGTTCCACTGGGAACTTTGTTCTCCACGTAAAAGCACCAGAGAATCCGTGCATATCCTTGTTGGCTTTTTATAATTAGTTCGGCGGTTGTGCTGGCAGCAAAACATACATAGGTCATTAACTAAGAAAGCTTGGAGGTCTATTGGGACCACCATGCGAGAGTGGTATCTAGCACTTCTGTTGGCATACAACAGGTCAGCATTTCGGAACTTGTGGATTCAGATTTTCCTATCAACAACTCATGGATGGGGTACATAACACTATACACTAGCGGCTTTACAATGCTGCAAGTTTAATTGGGAATATTGTACTTTATCTGTCTTCAGGAGCCGACACTTGTAATGTGAAGATCCGAAGCCCGTAGTAGAGCCGGCAGCCAATTTATTCCTGGCTGTCTCCTGCTCTGCTGAGAGCTGCCATACTGTCCTTTAAACACTTCAATGCACCTGGCAGGGATGGCATCTATCCAGCAATGCTAAAGGAAGGGTATGGTGCACTTAGAGCGATTGCTGAGAAATATTTTTCTAGCATGTCTTGCTTTGGGCTATAAGTCTACCTCTTGCCAGAAGGTTACGGTAGTCTTCATACCGATGCCTGGGAAAAAGGACTATTCCAATCCAAAGAATTTCAGACAGTGAGTCTGCTACTCACTCCTTGGTTTCAAAGATAGAGGATGCAAGTCTGAAGGGTGAGTACACGATGGGAGTTTTCGTGGACATTGAAGGGCGTTTGACTGTGCGCCCCTACAAAAGCTGTGTGCCATACTTTGATTAAGTGGGCCTATGCTATGCTAAAGCAGAGATTGCTGTGTGTTGAACTGGGTGCCGATCGCTAATTAACAGCAGAAGCAACGAAACGTTGCTCCAATGTGGTGCGCTACCGCCACTTCTGTAGAGTATGCTGATCTACTCACTACTATGCGAACTGCAGAATTTGCCAAATCACGATGAAGCATATGTTAATGACGTGGCTGTGTTTGCTGTTGATCGGGATCTTGGAACGGTGTGAAGAAATATACAACGTGCCGTTGATTTGATAGGCAACTGGTGCCTCAGGCATGGATTTTCAGTTGATTCGAATAAAACCACAATGGTATTATTTACAAAAAGGAGAAAACTAGATAGAGTTTGCTTCCAGAAATGAAAGGTACAGCCCTTCAACTCACTGAAGAAGTGAAATATCTGAGAGCCACTCTAGATGAAAAGCTTCTTTGGTAAAGATCAAACGAGCTCTCACAGTGGGTTAAGGTGAGACAAAAACGTTTTCCCCGTAAACTAACCGCACTACAAAGACTGTGTGTCTGGGTATTACTGGTGAGCTCGACATCGGCAGCTCTAAATGCATTACTCAATTTGCAGGCCCTAGATACATTTATTCAAAGCACTGCAATGAGAGCAGCTCATAGATTAATTCGATTAGATCTATGGGAAAACAACGGACGGGGGGGGGGGGGGGGGGGGTGGAGGGAGCACAGAGCATTGGAAGAGTTATTGGGAGCACTGAATCTAGTTCCCATATGCCTTCCGATTCTCGGGTAGAAGATATGAAGTTATCCTGAAACGTGAAGAGAACTGGGAATTCCCAGTCGAACACGCGCGGGGTATACGGCAGTCTTCTGCACTGATGGCTCAACAACAAAACAGGGTTCTGGAGCCTGAGTTTACCTCTCGAATAAAAACTACAATTGGGTTTTACCTTTGGGACAATATGCGACGGTTTTTCAAGCCGAAGTATATGCGCTCTTAAGGGCGGCAAACTGGGTGATTGACGAGCGGTTGAAGGGCAGGCGCATCGCAATTTGCAGTGATAGGCAGATTTCACTTAGGGCGTTAAGTACTCCTTTGATCAAGTCGAAAATCGTTCAGGAACGCAGAAATTTTATCTCTAGTTTCAATACGGTGGAACTACTCTACCTGGTCATTATGGTGTACAAGTAAATTAAGTTTTAGATGCTTTAGCAAAAGAGGATTCAATCTCCTCCATGCTAGGATCGGAATCAGCAATTGGATTATCAGTAGCATTGACTAAGGCTGTTTTCAAAAACTGGGAAGAAGCTTTCCACAATGATAGAGCCTAAATGCTGCTAAACACACCAAACTTTTCCTGTCAGAACCAAACATGCATACCGCCAAGTTTATTCTGTCGAGTATTGTGGGCATTCTGACATTCACTAGCTGGACCTATGTTCAGAATAAGAATCATTCAAAATGATACATGTCCCTGCTGTAATGAGGAAGCGGAATCCACGGACGCTTCAGACATCAGTTTTTTGATTCTGATGAATTACAACTGCAGCGGGTAACATCACATCCACTAACAGAAATCCTGCGATACATTAACGAATCCAGGATATTCCGTTAGTGAACCACCACGCCCTGAGTACTTAGGGGCTATAGCTTCTCCACCACCACAAACACACACAAGCATTTGTTAATGAATGGCTAAGAGACGCTCTTCAGCGTCAGTCGTGGACATTCCCAAACATTATTGAGTAAGGAACAACACTGTCTAAGTCAATTGTTAGTGTTTTCGCAGGCAAAGGTATGGTATACACCTACAAATTCAAAGCAAGGCCTGATGCCTTGCAAGGCTGCAGTCTTTACAGAACCGCTTACTATTGTAAACGAATGGATTCGTATCGTCTCACAAAACGCCGCTGCTGCTTAAGCTTGCTCTCACTCACAGATCTCTTAGACGACCCGTTTCCTTCAACGCTTGTATAACCTGGTGGTTATGGTTTGTCCGGGGGCAGTTTACTCGAAGTCGATTTGGCCGGAGGCAATGCTTCTCTTTGGGTAAGACCTTGAACTTAGCAGATACCTTTCACTGGAGTCAGGCCAGAAATACTGACAGAAGGGGTCTGCTTCGACTCGTCCATTAAGGACTGGGTCTTAGTTGGTATGGTTCTTAAAATAATAAGTAGAGAATTTGAGTCTAAATTCAGGTTGTCTATCAATAGCTCAGGTTTGACCCGTCACTCAGAGTTAAACGATCGAAATTTAATTTTAATTTTGATTACTTAAAGTTAGTTGTTTTCTTGATCGACTGACATGACCTTCATTTTACCGGAGAAAGTTAGTGAATCTCAGCAGAGCCTCTTCTTACTGAGACAAGACTACTTGAACTTAAGGGTCGGCTGACACCCAGAATTCCCCTTTTGTGCCCACATTATAACCTCTGTGACCGTTCAGCCCATGGCATAGTAGTTACAACTTCAGATTCATCTCTGATTCATTAGAGGATTCTCCTTATCCAGCTCCTTTACCACGGCAGGGTATGTAATCGTCGAAGGAGCCCCCCTTACAGTCAACATAACACGATTTCAATCATTACATGCATGTGGGTTCGCAACTGCAAAGCCCCCACCAAATGTATGCCAATAGGTTATTGAGTCGAATGTACACTTTTTAATCTCCCTGCTCCTCCTATCCCCCCATCTGACTCCTCAAAAAGACCCTGCAAAAAATCGAAAAAGGATCTTTCCAAGAATAACTTTATATGACTATGAATTATTATCGATATTATCCCTAATTTACTGCTGTTGGTAAATTTCTAATTATTAACTTGTAAACTCCAATTTAATTGTAGAGTCCTTCAGCTCCCTTCTGCATGATTTTGCATTTAAAAAATTATAGAATTAATGGCGGGGATCTTCCCAATCAATAACATCAGATTCAAATGCTGCTCCGTCGATAATTTTAAAAACTGAATTAGAAATTCTTTCTACCTGGAAGACACAGTTCTTGATCTCCTCATGACTGATGGCTGCTTTACTTATTCCAGCAAGACTTAACCATTATTCGCATACGTACACACGAAAACCAATATTTAAACCAGAATCCCAAAAAACCACAGAACATAATAAACGCTAGACATCGCGCGACTTAATTAAATTAAATATTCCACTGAAATTAAAGCACAATTTAGCTGCAGCATCTTAATTAGGTATATCCAATACATTCCCTCGCGCTCTTCCATTTGTCGCCTCAGAGAACATTTCGTGGTTACCATCCCTTGTCTTGGAGTTTTCCTATGGCACTTTCTTATGTCCATCGCAGCTCGGTGGCAAGTATACAATCTTGAATAAATGTAGGGCAATAAATTGATTCGATTTACCTCTAACGTTACCCTCGACTTCCTATCGTTGGGAAAGAAGGATGCTGGCTGCTGTTGGGGTGATTCCGCTGTAGTTATGGGACCATTTAGCCCGGATTGAACGGTTCAAGAACTGCAGACCATCTAATTCTTTTGGTGTTCACAACCATTAGTTGCATCTGTGTGATTTTTTGAATCACTTAAATGTACTTGAAAGAATATATCCTTTAGCTTTTGTAAAGTGACTCTAATATTTACAATTGTTATTTATGGGTATTGGTTGTTACTTTCAAAGGAAGATGACTGTTAGCATGTAAAATATAGCTTCCTAGTTTGAATACGGGGACCTGATGGTGACTTGTGACATGCAAACACTATTTATTGAACACTGGTGATCTAATAACTGGGACATTCCAGTGAAAAATTGCGTTCCAAATGTTACTCCTTAAGGCATTGGAACCTGAGAAAAGTGTCATATTTTGGACGCCTGTCACCAAGGGAGGAAGGGCATTCCCTAAATTAAATACGCGAATTTTCGGATGTCGCCATATTTTCACCCTGGGCCTGCTTTTTACTTCTTACGATCCTAACCGTACATTCCATGCATCACGAATTATATCGTAAATCCTTACATTCTTGATACGATATCTACTTGCAAATAATAGATAGTTTTTAAACAATGACCTTAAAATATGTGGAATTTTTCACTCAATCCATTGACCTTTCCAATTTCAAATGAAATAATTTTATATTTTGAAATTGAAACGAGACCACGGACTAAACTCATCTTTCATCTTTTTGAGAATACATATAAGTATCTTTTATTTTGAAACGGTATATCTTATAAGGAAAACACAAAAAACTGAATCGCAATGTGTTGTTCAGATTTCAACCCATGATGCGTCTTTCACAATACAGAAAATACAAAAATTTGAAAAACATCCTGTTCATCCGGAGAATGATTAATGATGTCAAATAGCAGGTTTCTTAGATGACGGCAGCAGATATATCGTATCACAACCGATTCGTAATTCGGATACGTCGCAGAGGACACATATTGAAGTTCCGTCAGAAGGAATATGAACATTAGTTGCACTTAGTGTTGGTTTCTTATTCACAGAGCTGGGTCGCTGCTGCATACTTGAATTGCCTCTGGTGCCAATTTTCCTTTTGGCCCAGGATTCTTTGATAATTGAGCGATTACTTGTACAGAATGCGATCGCCCGTGATTTGTTCGTAAATGCGTAGAGTTGTTTGCTCCAACTCTGAAACTCTGAAAAGTTTCTATATACCATTGCAGTTCAACATATTTATCCAAATCTTTTTGTAAAATTCCTGAGTTATATGCTGGGATTTTGAAATGATTTAAATGTTTCCAAACATCTCTCTCATCAATTCGACCCACCTCAATTAAATTTCCTGATTTCCCCATTTAGGCTAGTATAAAAAAAGTTCTATTTCGTGGATATAATAAAAGGGAAATTGGTTGATTTTCGATTTTTCACGACTCACAGTCCTTTATAATTTAGGAAATTAGGGAAGAAAGAATAATAACGAAATCCAATCATTTTAAAAGTTAGGAAATGTTCTAACTAGGAAAATTCTAACATCCTTCTTCTATTTAAGGTTACATAGGTAATTTGTCGTCACTTAAGGGAGTAACTAGAAATTGGTTGGCTCGCCTTACAGGGAGCGAAGAGTATAGGTTTCGGTTCTATGGAAATTATTGTCAATTCTTTCATAAATTATCAAAAGGTGGGTAGTAAATCTGAAGGGTGGGGAGAATTAAATATCGTGGGCGAAACCGTCAGCTATTGTAGTATTTCATGAGTAAGGACATGCGGTTCTCCTCTTATAATGCAGTCCACTATCCTTAAAAAATATATAATCATTCCAGTAACCAGCCCCGAGGTGAGAAATATGCTTTTTATTATCCGTGGTTCCACATCATGCAGATCATTTTGTCCCGCTATTGTTCTATCTCGAACTAACGAAAGATCCTTTTGCTTGAACCCAACATTTTTTCTCTTTCTACTACCTACCATCCTTTGGCATCTTAATTATTCTCTTTTAAAATTCTTAAATCCCATTTCCACTGCACATTGAACAAAAACGTTGACGTATTTGAAATAGTCACTTCTAGACCGTAATTTTCATTTCTCTTTAAAAGTTTACAGCAAAACTCAATCACTTAAACATCCAACGAACTCCAATTACCCAATTACATATATATTCGAGCAAAAAATGATCATTAACCCCTTTTTTCAATAAATTGCATTGCCTGCCATGCGAGTGCCCGTACTGACGTGCTAGCGAATGCATTTATGCCTCACGGATCAGTAGAGGCTTTTGTGAAATGTTTATTTCCTATACATATACAAAATAGTTGAATGTATGCGGCAGCCTACAATCATTGTGTTGCATGTCAATGGAAACTAAGTATTGTTGATGCTGAAATCACCAGATTGGAGAGCAAATGTCGGAGATTGAAGCGGGAAGCTGAAAGTAGCTAGTGGAATTAAGTGAGCGCCCTTGAACGCAGCAAAGGGAGTGACGGATGAGGGAAGAACCCTTTCGTGTTTGAATTTTCGACCGCCGATCCGATTTTTGTACCTGCCGCGAGTCACGGTGTTAAACTCTTTTTTAAGGTTTTATGTGAAACAAAACCTTATTAAAGGCTTGTCCAGGTAGGGTTTTTACTCACTAAAACCACTCCCGACTGTCTCCTGCCCCGTGAAACCACCGTAAGGTGGTGATTATTCCTATTTCCCATCCGTGATGTCCATAATCGTGCCTTCATCACCTTTTTCGCTTTTCGCAGTTTGCCCCGGATTGATTCGATCACTGAGTGGATCACATCCCAATCTTCCTGTGATGTTAGCATTCTCCTTACCTCATTTTCCAGTATTAGCGCTTTACCTAAAGATTCCTCTAGGGTTCTCCTCTCGTCCCTGAATTTCGAACAGTTGAAGAATATGTGCTCTGGCTCCTCGGGGGCTCCCTCGCAGTTTGTATAATTTGGCGAATTGTTCTATTTGAACCTGTAGATACTGACGATACCCCCCATGCCCCGCCAGAAACTGGGTGAATTTATAATTACTCTCCTCATATTGTCCCCTCAGCCACTCCTTGATGGTAGTAATCAGCCTGTGTGTCCACTGGCCCTTTCCCGAGTGGTCCAAACGCTACTGCCATCTATTTACAGATCTCTCCCCTTCGGCGTTCTTCGTCTGCAACAAAGGAAAGATGGACTCCAGATTGTATGTACTCGTTATCTCATCTGCAAAATCTCAATTGGCATCATTCCAGAGATGACGAATGCTGTCCTATCTGAGGCGATTCTGAAGACAGAACGCATCCTTCGGGCTGTCCTCCTATAGACCGCACTTTGTTTATGGGCATTACATGATATGCGAAATGCCTTTTCCCAAATTGGGGGGAAGGAGGGAAGGCATGGTAGGGGTAGGTAGGTATCAGTGGCCGCTCCGAGGAGCCCAATTAGCGCTTTTAAGACCGTGACTGTTGTTATAGAAACAGGGAAGCGGAGTCCAGCTGGCTCGGATCTTCAGAGCCAGCCCGTAGCATTCACGAAGGAAATCAGCTCTCCGACCCTGTAACTAGAAATCTCACTGAGGTCCCCAAAGAATGGTTTACCCAGTGTCCGCAGCCTGACTCGGGCCAGAGCCGGGCAATCGCAGAGAAAGTGCATGAGGGTTTCCCTTCCTTCTCCGCAGCTTCGGCAATGCGAGTTGTAGGGTAAGCCGAGCCTAGCGGCATGGTCCCCTATGGGCCAGTGCCCCGTGCAGACCGCCGTAATCTTGAATGCATTTGCACGCGTCTGGCACAGGAGCTCTCGTGATCGGGCTATGTTATAAGCGGGCCAAATTCTCCTTGGTTTGGCACAGCTTGTAAGCCTTCGCCATCTCAGGCCCGCGGCTGCTAGGTAGTGCGAGTAGACTCGGTCCCCGACAGTCGCCAGCGGAACACCGACTGTGTTCCCCGAGGGACTGCCAAGAGCAGAGCCTTGCCTGGCCAATCCGTCAGCCCGCTCATTTCCTTCTATGTTCCTATGCCCAGGAACCCAGAGGAGAGTGATCTTGAGCGTGCCGCCCAGATGGTTGAGCGTGTCTCTGCACTGCCCCACCAACCGGGAAGATGTCGTCGTTGAGTACAAGGCCTTGATGGCCGCTTGGCTGTCGGTCAGAATGGCTATGTTACGCTTGGGGCTCGAATCACGCTCCAGCCATCGACAGACTTCCAATATCGCCAGTACTTCCGCCTGGAATACACTAGTGAAACCTGGGAGACCATACGACTTGGATACACCGTGTGTATTCGAGAAAACCCCCGCGCCGACTCCATAGGCCATCTTTGATCCGTCCGTAAAGAATACCGTGTCATAGTCTTGCAACACGCCGCCGGTCTTCCACTTTGCCCTGGTTGAAAGGTCCACAGCAAAGTTTCTCGTGAAGTTCAGCTTGCGTGTGACATAGTCCGTGGGGGATGCCCAGATTTCTCGAGGTATTTCATCTAGAATGTTGCTGTGGCCGTAGGACTTCGCTGCCCAGCATCCGGACTCACGCAGTCTTACGGCACTGCACGCTGCAACATATTTGATGTGGAGGTCAAGGGGGAGGAGATGCAGGAGTACATTGAGAGCATCTGCCGGGCAAGACTGCAGAGCCCCCGTAGCACCTGCACACGCGGTTCTTTGAATCCTATTAAGCTTCGTTCTATTGTATTTCTTCTTCAAAGCCTGCCACCATACAATAGATCCGTACGTCAGGATCGGACGCACTACAGCGGTGTACATCCAGAGAACCATCCTCGGCTGGAGACCCCATTTCTTGGCAAAGGTTCTCTTACAGGCATAGAAGGCTATACAGGCCTTCTTAACCCTCAGTTCTATGTTCAACCTCCAATTTAGCTTAGGATCCAGGATTACACCCAAATACTTCACATTAGAGGAAAGAACCAATCTTTGTTCATTCAGCCGTGGTAGATGGAATTCAGGTATCCTTGTCTTGGTGGTGAATAGTATCAGTTGCGTTTTGGTTGGGTTTATGCTCAGTCCGCATCTTGCGGCCCACAGGCACACCTTTCGCAACGCTCCTTCCATGATGTCGCTCATAATGGACAGAAACATCCCAGATACTAGTATCACCAAGTCGTCGGCATACGCCACCACCTTCACCCCGCTGCTGTCTAAAGTACGTAAAATTTTGTCCATTACTATTAACCAGAGCACCGGTGAGATAGCACCACCCTGGGGCGTGCCTCTGTTCACAGCTCTGGTCAAGTGGTTACCTCCCAGATCGGACTGGATTATCCTGGTACTCAGCATGGATATAATCCAATGCGTGAGATACCCCTCCAATCCAATACCGGTCAAGGCTTCCTTGATGGCGTTGGTACTGACGTTGTTGAAAGCTCCTTCTATATCCAAGAAGGCAGCAAGGGTATACTGCTTGTACTGCAGCGTGTACCGCTCAACCGTGCCAATTACCTCGTGGAGGGCGGTTTCTGTGGATTTTCCTTTGAGGTAGGCATGCTGGGACTTAGAGAAAGGCGTTCTCTCCATAATCGTCCTTAAGTGAATGTCCAGGACGCGTTCTAGGGTCTTCAGTACGAAAGAGGTCAGGCTGATTGGCCGAAAGTCCTTCGCGGACTCATGACCGCGCCTGCCCGCTTTCGGTATGAAAACCACCGTGCGCGCCTCCAGGGCTGCGGTACGTATACTAAAGTGATGCAGCTGCGGTAAATCTCAACAAGCCACGGCACAACCTTTTGCTGCTGCTTCTGTAGCATGACTGGCATTATGCCATCTGGGCCTGGAGATTTGTATGCGGAGAAGCTGTTTATAGCCCAGCCGATCCTATCCCCGGTAATTACCGATTTGATAGTATCGCACAGCTGGGGTTGCCGCAAACCCTCCAAGCGAGGTTCTGACTCACAGTCCTCCTCGCTGGAGGGAAAGTGCGTTTGCACCAGCAGCTCCAAGGTTTCACTAGAAGATTCCGTCCAGGAGCCTTCCGACTTTTTAAGGAAGGATGGACTCTTATGTTCCTTGGACAGAATCTTATTGAGCCTCGCGGATTCACTAATGCTTTCAATGTTCTGACAATAGTCTAGCCAAGACCGCCTCTTAGCGGTCCTGATGGCCGACTTGTACTTCTTTAGGCAGTCCTTGTATGGCTGCCAGTATTTTTGCCTGTAGCAGATGTTGAAGATTTCTCTGGTCAGCTTCCTGAGACTAGAGAGATCTTCGTTCCACCACGGTGGCAGGGTCTTTTTGCTGTACTTAGCAGGGCACGAGACTTTGAAGGCGGTATCAAAAGCCTTCTCCAGAGCCCCGACCTTTGACTCCAGTTCGTCTGTCGTGCCAATCCTACCAATTTGCGCACCGGAGAGTTTGTGCTTAATTACCTGACCAAACTTTCTCCAGTCGATCCTCCTGGGGTCTCTAAAGGGCTTGGAGACCTCTGCGGCGAGATCTAGACTGAAGAGTATCCAACTGTGGTCAGAGAAGAATCTCTGGTCAGACACTCTCCAGTCCTCCACTCTAAGAATCCCGTTGTCGGTTATTAGGGTGATATCAAGGACCTCCTCCCAACCGTCACAGTTCTCCGAGCACGGGAAATGAAAGGTTGGTGTACTGCCCCTGTTACATACCGATAGATTTGAAGTAATAATAAAATCAAAGAATGACTCACCTCTTTCGTTGATTTCAGAGCTGCCCCAAAGCGTATGCCTTGCATTTGCGTCGCAGCCTATCAGCAGGTTGGCTTTCTTTGGTGTTATGGTGTTCGTCAGATGTTGAAGTTCTTCTGGCGGAGCTGATCAGTCGTGAGCCATGTACGCCGAGGAAATATACACGTTCTCTGCCCCCACCTGCTCCAGCTTGACCACAACTAGGTCACTGGAACTCAGGTCCGGGTACAGGAAAGCGTGCAGACTCTTCCTCGCAAGAATACATGCTCTAGGTTTAGCCTGATCAGCGTCTCCTGTGCTGTGGAATAAATTAAAATATTTGCTTTGGAGCCCTTTGATGGTTTGGTCGCTTCCGACCCAGGGCTCCTGTATTAATGCGATGTCGATGTGTTCCTCTAAGAGGAAGACGAGCAGATTAGCCGAGGCACACTTCGAGTGCTGCAGATTTATCTGCGTTACCCTCAGCATGATCTGCCTGCGTGGGGGGTTCGTCAGCCCCTGTCGGACCGTCGATCGTCATCTCCTCCAGCAGCTCGTTGGCGGCGTCGATTGGGTTAAGGTCGTCGTCCGGTTTTGCAGAGCGGAACACTTTTACTTTGGCATTCCTTACTCCGAACCACACTTTGTAATCGGCCTTTTTCAGTGCCTCCAGGCACTCCTCGTTTATGCGGAGTAGTACGGGCTGGCTGTTTATCTGAGGTTCCTCCTCCTTTATAACAACCCGGTCGTCCATGGGAATCCCGGGGTTGTGAAGGCGCAGGAAATGGACCAGCTTGTCCTTCTCCATGCGGATCTTCGGCAACCAAATGCGAGCGACCGGTCTCCTGGGAATCTCGTCGTAAGGGATAATCTTGAGCTTAACGCTGATCTTAGCGACGCACGAGCCGAGAAAGTCCTAGAGAACTGGTCCATGCAAGCTATTACGTGGAACCCACGGACCACCTGAGATGAATCAAAGTGGGGAGTGAGTCCCGGGTGTTTGCCTCCGGCTTCCACGAGATGTTCATAGACCATGCCCGACAGCCTAGCCTCAACACTGGTCCACACCTCCAGCGTTAGTTTGCCGCTAGCAGAATTGCCATCCGCCAGCGCCACCCGTAAGTGACTCCTGGCCACATCGCTGAAGGGCTTCGCAGTACGTGGCCCGCCGGCTGACGGTTGCTGTACAATTTCCTCCCTGCGGTTAGTTTCAGCATAACGGTGCTACGGCTGGTACCGAGTGTACTGCTCTCGACGGCCACTGTCTCCTGGCTGGAGGCCAGCAGCTCGTCCTCCGATGATGCGCCTGGCATCATCGCCTCCTCTTCTATCGTCGTTTTGGTTTTTTTATTAATTGAGTCCATGTCTTGGTCCCACGAGTAGTCTGGGAAGAATGTCCACCCTGGCTGGCCCGGCCACCAGGGTAAGGGTCTTATTTGAAACTGAAGGTGCCCAAGGTATTCAGAGTTCGCATACTAAAGACCAAGCTCCCCATTGGCCACGCAGCCCTCGGCGTATGCTGTTACACCTTGGCTTAGGGTCCAAATTGGGGGGAAGGAGGGAAGGCATAAAGCAAGATTCAGCTCACCGCCCTGGCAATAACTAGCCTACAAGTATACCGTGGCCCTCCCACGTTCAGCATTATCCTTGCCAGCACCATACTCGCCGTAGATCCCTTGTCACAAGCATATTGCACAAGTTGTTTAAAACTTAACTTCGTATCTTTTACCACTCGCAAGTGTTTCATGTTCGGTTTGGAAATAGTGATGTGATTGCCGATTCTAATTCGGGCGCAATTTCGCTTCCGGTGCATTGTGCTCCTTTTTTCCCCCGGGAGTGCCAGTACAACACTCTTTAACCAGGCCAATGCTATATCATCGGCTTAACCCACCACCGTGACCTCCTCTTGAACCGAAAGGTTAAGTACATGATTGTGCATGATGCTCGCAGTTGTGGGTCCAGTACGGAGCCTTGTGGGACACCCGCGGAGACAACGTACTTCTTGGGATCATCACTATTTTAGTGAAATAGGTGGGAACACCAATCGTGGCCAGGTACTTTCGTATAAGGTTCCAATTGGTCACAATTCTATAGGCGCTCCCCATGGATTTATCTCCGCTTCCGGGCCGAGCTCCTTAAAGCATTCTCTCTTGCTCCGCTGAATGGCAAGCTTGAGGTTTTTGCGGGCTACCTTGTAAACATGCTCCTTGTTCTTGATCACTCCTACACACCGCTCTCCGAGCCGTTTGTCTGGCTCGATGGCAGGCTGATCGAAGGCTAGCCATTTCACTATTCCACCAGTAGCTGGGTCTTCTATTGGGGAATGAACACCTCATAAACATGGACGCCTATGTGACGCCTTCGCAATGCATTGTGCGAAATGGAGAGCTCTCTCCATGGGACGGCCTGCCTCTGTGGATTGGCCTAGCCACACTTCAAAGAAGCTTCCTCGTCCTCACTCTGCCTAGGTGGCGATTGTGGCGTGTATCAGGAGCCAGCCCTTCGGGACCCTGGTCAGGTAGTTTGCATTGAACCGGTGTTAGTACACCGCGTTGCCCCGAGCAGGCACTGATTCGTCCGTGAATTCCGGGATCAGCTAAATGTAGGTCAGGCCTCGGGGAACTGGGATAGGGGCTGTGTCTCCGAGGTTACACCCGTTCCTGACTGTTGCGGCCGTTTCCTTGCGCACGATGTGCTGGTAAATTTTCCATGGAAGATAAACCTAAACCAACAAAAAAATCGACGAAATAGCAGAGAAGAAGGAAGAGCTGAGTGTGTTTGGGCGCAGCACAAAAATGCGTCTCCACCGCAGCGTTCAGCGAAAGAGGCAGCGAGTACGGGCATACTCAATGTGATACCGGGACGTCCAAATAAAGAGGAAGACTTACCAAGTGATGTGACTGACGGTGCGCGGACGGTAACTCCAATACCCTGTAGTGTGCCTGTTCCGAAAAAAGAGCCCAGTGGGAATCGCGAGCCCTGAGTAGGTGAACTCGGACTTGAACCGAGTGGAAGTGCAATGTTCCTTCAGAGGAACGTCCGCAAAGGCGTCAAAAACGGGCTGATGGAACTGGAGGAACTATTGGATCGAATCTTCTTCTACAGGCAAACGTGGAGAGCAGCTAGAGACGATTGGAAAGCAGAAACAGCCGCAATCCCCGCTGAGAACGCTGCTTACGTCAAACGGACCGCAGATAGCCCACTGCAAAGCGAACTGGGGAAAAAGCGGAAAGAGGACTACGTTCTTGAAGGAGACTTCACCAAAGTAGTTTTCAGGGCCCAAAAAAAAGAAAGTGAAGAAGGATAAAAGGATAAACAACTGACTACGCCGCCAGAGACCCGTCTGTCCAAACACAAGGAGACTGCAAACCAAAGGCCAGTAGCAGAAAAGACAAGGAAACGAAGAAGGACTAGACCGTCAAATCGGCTCTGCTCATTAGGCCGACGAAAGGCAAGACAACGAGGTGTGGCGGAGTCCTCGTCGAACTGGGCCTGAGTGCGACTAGAAAGAGTACGTTCTGCGAAGCGGTCTAGCGTTATTGGGGAGAAAACGCTTTTGTTTCTAGTCTAGAGCCTATGTGCTCTCTTGAAATTCTGTCTGACTTACAGAAAAAGGGTAAGTATCACCTATGTAAATGTGAGGCCAAAAACTCGCCGTGGTGGAAGTCCTCGAGCTATATGCGAAGAAACTCCTTAGCAATGTGAAAATCAAAAGTAGGTGGGTAGTATGCAGAGTAGGAATGCGGATAGTCCCCACCAAGTGCTATAGGTGTCTGCACTATCGACACACGTCAGCAACTTGTAAGAAACCGGACAGGAGGACAGCATGCCAGAGATCGACCAGGTAGGTCACCAAGCCAAGGCCTGCAATGAATATAGGGATCGTGGCGCGTCAGGCGAGAGCGTCGCACACACTGCAGGCTCTATTAGCATAGGGCGCGATTAGCATGATCTGCATTTTACAAATGAACATGCATCGAAGTGCAACCGCTCACCAGCTGCTAGCACAGTTCACTGCGGAGGTAGATACTGATCTAGAGCTAATCAGCGAGCAATACCTAAACAGGGACCCGTCTTCATGCCATCTCGACTTATCGGGCACCGCTGCCATCTGGGTTCGGGACGACGTTCGACTTCGTGTTCTTGCCAAAGGCCAAGGGAATGGGTTTGTCTTGATTCGATGTTTATAGACAACGTTTTTTCGCGTTTACTTGATGCCGAATGAGACGATGCTGGACTTTCGGCGCCGGTTTGATACTCTGGAGGTCGTTTCGAGCACGAGCTGTGACAAGCCTTCTATATACTGGTGGACGGAAGAAATTGCCGACGTACGGAGGGAGTGTCATAAGCTCCGCCGTTCCAAAGAGGAGTCATGCGTCATAAATCAGACAAAAGGAGACTCCGCAGCACGATAAATAAAAGCTCGCTGCATACTAAGTATCGGACAGATTGACTGCATTGTACGGGCATTATTCACCAGACATCCTGTACGGGTTGATGTCAATAGCGCGGAAAGCGTCGATGATTGCCCAGTTTTCACAATGTCAGAGCTCGAAGAATCGGTTCTCGATATGAAAAACAAGAAGGCGCCTGGTCCTGATGGTATTCCAGTGGAAGTTTGCCATTTGGTATTCCGCCAACGGCCAGACTTGCTGCTTGGGGCTTTTAATGCTTGCTTGAAGGAGGGCATTTTCCCTTGTCGCTGGAAGATGGCCAGGCTCAGGAGAAAAGGACGGCTAACCCGAATTAATGTGTCAAACGGTTCCAAGCTATTACTCTGATGAGATTGTAAGGTTCCGAGAAATTGAATAATAAGCAGATTTTGCGATAGAAATTTCAAAACGAAATTTAAATGATCATTTATGAATTAAGATTGAAGGTACGTTAATATTTGATATAAAATGAAGTCGGGATGGGAATTAGGGATGGAGGGAAGGCAGACTGGAGGGAAAATCGTGCATACAAGCAAATGGATTTTCTTGTCAGCTCGTTGTAGGCCCACGAGAATTAAATGATCGGAAACCCCGGAAACCACGAAGTCCCAGATAGGCAATAGTTGGCATCGAAAACAATCCAAGAAATTTGAAAAATATTGTGCTTCCCCAAGTTTTGTAGAAACCCAGAATTTATTTGATGTTATAATGTGAATTTAAAAGATAAGCTACTACTTTTTCTTTAATATGTTTAAAATGTTTGAATGAACAACTTTAAAAGCGATATTTTTTTATAATCAAAATTTCGAACCGCAACTAGATTCTAGACAATAGGCATATAAACATTTCCGAGTTTTTCCGCAGATGTCACCCAAAACCAAGGATGGGCCTACAAATATCAACTAACTTCAAAAAATGAAAATTAGCTTTAAAAAGTGTAGTCTATTTTCGCCGCTCATCCATTTGGCACATTAGAGCAGCCAAGCGAATTTCAATGTGCTACTAATTTACAAGCGGGAATATATATATATAAAGCTTATCAATTCCTACTTCCTCAACAGTTCTCAAAACACTTTTCATAAATTTAGTGAATTCTTTTCAAGTAAATGGAGTGAAAGCCCTCCAAAGATATATTACACATTTTAATACGTCCATTCCAATGTAAATTCCACCCGATAAAAAACAAATAGACGTGAAGGACAACCAACCACCAGCAAGGACGACTGCTCATTGAATTTTATCTTTTCCGAATGCAATTTATTTTTATGTATCTCTAAACCAAAGAATAATATTTAAGAAAAAATCCACTTTTATTTCATACTCTCGCCCCCTCCGAGGTATTATTCATCCCCTGCTTCCCACCGCTATTCCAATTTTATCGTCTCCTAAGACGCTTTCATTACTCGTGTAAATGTTTGGTGTACCTGTTAATATTTCGGTTATCATCTCTATGAAAACCGGTAATGACGCTTCCAATGAGTGCTAATACTTATAAAAAATGAAAAACGTTCCGGGACCATTCACGCTTAACTTTGATAACATTTTGAACATTTTGAAAGAACATTCTCTTTTGAGATTGCTTCATTTGCTTTGAAGGACTTGAGCGAGGGCAATGTGCACTTCCTTTTCAAATGCATTTTCTTCGTTAGTCGTTTATTTCGTTGGGAAGCATTCAGGTGAAATATTGTTGGATATCAGGTTTTTGGTCAAAAATTGAGTAAGTTTTCATGTTCATAAAAATATGTATGGAGCTTTGGCCATTATAACTGAATCTGTGGTAGCTATGTATATATCCCCTTTTAGATAAATGCTAAACTGTTGATAACAATCCTCAAGTTGTTAGTCATTCCAAAATGTTTACATTCAATACGTGAACGCCCATGTCGTCTAGATTGCGGATGTCACTGTACGCTGGACAGACACAGAGAACATGTAAGCAATCCTCCGAGTCAGCCCCACATAAAACACAGCTCTGACGGGAGGCAAGGTTGCGCTTGAAGAGGAACTCATTCAAGCTACCATGCCCAGTCAGGAGGAAGCCCATCTCAAGCCCAAAGTCCACGACGGAACTTGCTCTGGCAGACACATTCCTAACGTACTTATACGTGACCCGACTTTTCCCACATTCATCCCATCTAAACTGCCACTTAGATGTTACACTCTCGTCTAACAACCTTTTGACCGCAAGCGGTCCTAATCCCTCCACCTGATCAACAGCTACTGAATCAGTATGCAGCAAAGGTACGCCCCTCCTAATCCTGTAGGCCGTGGCACGCCGGACTACCTTCAGATCAAGAGGAGGAACACCCAACAATACCTGCATGGCGTCGGTCGAGACCGTACGACATACAGGAAGACACGCAGACAAAGCCACTCGTTGACAAGCGTAGAGCAGCTCATTGCTGGGACAAGTGGAGCGGACTGTTTTCTATTTCAATACCTAACTTAATTTGTATGATACAACAATACTACATAATAATATTTGGGATATTCCGGCCATTGTCCAGTGGTGAGCAATTAGCTTCCAGGAATAGGTGTCATCGCGATCCAACATATCGGAAGTGGTGGTCAAAAAGTAGTAGCGAAACGTGGATTGGTATCCATGATGAAGCATAAAACCTGGGAAACGCCTGCTGAAGTAACACCAACAGCTCTACTACTGCTACTACTGACCGCTGGGAGCTCTTTCTGAGAGAAAAGCTGCAGACGGAAAAGGGTGAAGGCGAGTCTCTCGCCCCCTAAAAACGGGACAAATTGTACCAACTGGTCCTCCAAGTTGGGGGTTGGGTAGAGCTGGCAACCGAAGCTACGAAGCCACAACCGGAGTCTCGGACAGAATGGATTCTAAAACCACGACAACGGACTAACGATTTGCGCATTTTCTCATGGAATGTGCGGTCTCAGGAGCTAGTTGCCAAGCAGCTGGCCGATTCTGAATATGTGTGTGTGTACCAATTCATCGCCCAGGTTTGCACCCAGGTACTCATTTACAGCTGAGTCGACTTGAAGCCCGTCACAATTCCAATCGTATGCAACGAGTGTGCTTCGAACCGCACACTCCTCGAATCGAGGGCTAGCGCTCTACGACTTACCTATATGAACTACAGTGGCTATTGTACGCCGAATGAAACGATGCTGGAATTTCGCCGGAGGCTTGATGCTTTGGAGGCCACTATCTTACGCGGATCCTTGGCGGGGGTGACTTCAATGCTAGGGCACTTGAATGGGGCATGCCTCACACAGACTCCAGAGGGAAACGAATTCTGGAAATGGCGGCGATAAGGTGACCAGTAGTTCTAAACACCGGAAGCATTCCAGATGTAACCTTCGCGTCGAAATCCCTGGTGCCGCTGGTGGATACGTGGCGAGTTCTGCAAGATTTCTCGGCAAGCGACCAGCAATACATTGCCTTCGAAGTGGTGGATACAAACTCTCGGTGTGCGCCATTTTGCTACTGTCAGATAAAAGCAGCAAGATCACTCTAGATACCATTCCACATCAACAACTGTCCAAACAGGGATGACCTATCATGCGTCCTCTTTAAACTGGCCCTGCAGAAAGTGATTCGAAATGCATAGATAAATGTGACAGGCACCAGCTTCTTCAAGTCCTCCCAACTACTGCGCTACGCTGACGATATTGACATGATGAGAAGAACAACCGGATATGTACAGTCTAACTTCATCCAGATCGAGCAGGCAGCGATTGGCGCGAGATTTCGGACTGCGCATTAATTAAGGCAAGACGAAGTACTTGGTGGCAACGTCAACACCAAAAACCAAAGAATGGACAACATCGAATCGCACTGGTCAAACGAAAACAATGAAGATAGGAGACTACAACTTTGAGACCGCTGAAAATTTTTTCCATCTAGGGTCGAAAATCACAAATGACGATGAAATCCGCGCACGGTTGTTGGCTGCCAACAGAGCCTATTTCAGCTTAAAAAAACTGTTCCGCTCGAAACGTCTCACCATAGGGTCAAAGCTCTTACTGTATAGGACTATGATATTGTCAGTCCTTATGTATTTCTCGGAGACCTCGGCTCTTAGTAAAAAAAAACTCCGAACCCTTGGCCGCATTCGAGAAAAGAATCCTCCGAAGAATTTTTGGCCCTCTACATGAGGATGGACGATTTCGTAGCTTACATAACGACGGAACCTATGAGGGATACCACAACCGTCTGGTAGTGGATAAAATCCGGCTCAACAGGTTGCGGTGGGCGTGTTACCTAATCCGTATGGATGAGGATAATCCAGCCCGGAAAGTCTATAAGGGAAATATCTATGGTAGGGAAAGAATACGAGGCAGACACCGCCTGAGGTGGTGCGGTGGCGTCGGTCAGGATGTCAGATAGCTTTTAAGGGTGTCGAATTGGTGGACTTTGGCGCAAAACCGGGGTGGCTGGAGTTTCTTATTAAGGCAGGCCTAGACGGGATACCGGTTGTTGCGTCCGTGATGTCCATATTTCAGCTTTTCCATCACTTACCGCAGAGAGAAAATTTGATCTGTTGCTGATTTACCTGGAGTGAAGCCTCTTTGGTATGGGCCAGTGATGTTCTGGGCATATGGGGCTATCCCGCCTAGTATTGTGTGATATCCTCCTTTTTATGTATGGGACAAATAATGCCTCTTTGCCAATCGTTAGGTATTGATTCGCTGTCCCACACTTTGAGCATCAGTTGATGAACTGGTTGGTGTAGTTGGTCACTCCCATCTTTACCCAATTTGGTTGCAATTCCATCGGCTCCTGGCGACTTATGGTTTTTGCTGTCTGTGCGTGCCCGCGTTCTTTCAGAATACGACATTACGCGGTATGCAGCATTCTTCTCTTCTGTTGCTAGCTTACGTTTCATATTTTCTAGCGGCTTGGGCCAAGTATGTTTGTGGCCGTATCAATGATAACGCCCTTCAGGTGGTTGTGAAAATCATTTGCCGATGGTTCATCTGCAAGGCATCTGTTAGCTGCGGATATTGCGGCATCCATTTCCCCTTTATAGATGTTACGGAGGACTGTGCTCAGAGAAGATTGTAGGTGATGTTGTAATTCGAGCTCGGAGCCCTATGCCAACGAGATAGCGATGCGAGTCTATATTGGTCCTCCTATATGTTCTTACATGGTCAATTTGGTTAAAAGTAGTCCCGTCTGGAGAGGCCCATGTATGTTCATGGACCGCGTTCCGCACAAACCAGGTACTTCCAACAATCATTTCGTGTGATACTGCTAAATGAATAATCGACAGTCCGTTATCATTGGTATCCCTGTGTAAACCATTAGAACCAACGTATGGCTTGAATACGGGCTCCGTTCCTACTTGACCGTTGAAATCTCCAAGTACGATTTTGATATCATACTAGGGATAGGCTTCGAAGATCCGCTCAACTGCCTCGAGAAGGAATCCTTCTCCGATTCTGCAGCCTCCTCTGTAGGGGCTGAACGTTTATGGGACTTGTATTTCTATATTTGTCTCGCAAGCGCAGAGTGCCTAGTCGTTCGCATATATTTTCAAAGCCGATAACAGCAATTTCCATTCTCTGGCTGACTAAGAAGCTTACTCCGAACACATGGTTTATTGGATGGCCGCTATAATATATGGCATAGTGACTCTTCTCTAGGAAACCGGTCCCTGTCTAGTGCATCTCTTGCAACGCTGTTACCTCAGCGTTATATTGGGGCATGGTATTGGTTAGCTGCTTAGCAGCATTTGGTCTGCACAGAAAGCGCACGTTCCGTTGACGTTACCGGGTTCGTCGATTTAAATTCCATCCTGTCCTAGGCGCCTTCTGTAGCTTCGTGACATCGGTTTTCCGTGTAGGGTTGTCAGCCCTACCCAGCCCCCAACCTGGAGGGCCAGTTGGAACAATTTGTCCCGTTTTTAGGCGCGGAAGACTCGCCTTCATCCTTCTCCGTCTGCAGTTTTTCATGAAGAAAAAGCTTCTAGCGGTCACCACGTGGAGGTGGAGATAGGGTTTGGTAGTAGAGCTGTAGATGTTGGTTCAGCAGGTGTTTCCCAGGTCTTATGCTCCATCGTGGTTACCAATCCACATTTTGCCCTGGGGCCTATGCTACCTTTTGACCGCCTGTGTTATTTGTACTGTTTCCAATTCTGCATACCGTAGTGGATCACTGCAACTCAGAGTTACTGTCCATATCTAATTCTGCTGTATAATGTAGACCAAGATCAAGTTAACTAAGTTCGCTCTCAATGAGTTGCTTGTGGCATGAAATTAATTGATAGTGTCCAGTGCATCTTTGATACATGCCATACTCACTGGTCAGTAGTTTGACCAATCCGATATGCTCTTCATGTTGGCGTTTCGAATTGCGCTTTTGTTATCATACCTGGTCAGGATCCCAAGCTGCTATATACTTTGTTTCAGTGAGGCTGCGATATCCAGTTAATTCTTCAGCCTCGCTAGTAACCGATGCATGCAGATACTGTAACTTTGGTACACCGCCTAACTTTTTATGGTGGTCATCTTGTCCTTAAATAAGTCGTAAAAAATAGCTCACTGAGTGTAATAGACACTGAATATCGGGATGTTGATCCTCTCCAGTTTGGCTGTATTTTCCTTGCTTTTTAGTTCTCTCGTCTTGTTGGGACCCTTACTGTATAGTCCTCTTTCCCTACAACATAGTCTGCAAGGAACTGGTGATTTCTTCATACTTGATCATGTACTGCTGCATTAAACCTTTGTATTGACCCGAGCAAATGATGTGATTTGACGGATCAAAATATGTTGCGATAAACCTCAGATTGTTAGTAATCAAAGATCTTAAAATTCCTTGGTTAACAATCTTAAACTTGTTAAACCAGCAAAAAGGCACACCATGTCGCTAATGTACCGTACTGTTATTGATTAATTTATGAATGTGAACTGCGTGACGAAACTGTTTCACCTTATACGTGAAGCTTGGATGAAGGTTCCACAACTAGCGTTTTTTGTGAGGAACGTCTCTATGGTTTTGAATGCTGATCGACTATCAAAGACAACGAACGGCGCCTCGCGGTAATAGAGAGAAAAATATCTTCGAGACAATTTTGATGTAGACGACTGCTTGACGGGATCAAATTTCATACTAACGGCTATGGAAATACAATGCCAATTATCCACGGTTCTAGGATCAGCTGGGTTCAAGTTGCAGAAGTAGTGTGCGAACCATTCGCAATTACTTAACAGTATTCCAGCCGGGGATGACGAAGTAAATCTTGAGCTTAACAATAAACTTTCAAAATCAGCAAAGGCTCTAGGGTTGACATGGGTGCCAAAGACTGATCAATTTTGAGTCAAGACCAATGTGAAGATTGCTGAAACAATAACAAAAAGAACGGTTAATTCGGACTTGGCGCGAATATTTGATCCTCTAGGGATATTATTTCCCGTCGTTATGACAGCGAAAATATTTGTACAATAATTATTATTATGCTTGACGGGAAGGTCATAGTTAGATTGCTTTGTGTAAAATCTCGAGTAGCACCACTTAAAAAACAACCAGCGCCACGGCTGGAATTATGTTCTTCTCGACTGATAGTAAGATAGTGTTGTCCTGGATCAATTCCTCGTCATCATCGTTTCGAACCTTTGTTGCCAACAGAGTGGCAAAAATTCAGGAGTTATCACTTACTGAACAATGGAGGCATGTAAGATGAACCGATAATTCAGCAGATATTGTATCTAGAGGGCTGTCTCCAAGGAATTTAGCATCATGAAACTTGTGGTTTTTTGGACCTTTTTTCTTGCATGGAAATGAGCGTATATAGCCAGCTCCATTTTCGAAGGATCTTTCTACACTAGGCACTGCAAACTTAGAAGAAAAACAACAAGTGGCGGTAGTAGTAACAGGACTTGAAGCAGAAGGCCTTGCATATAAGGTTAATCATGGAAACTCCTTTAAGACGTTACAACGCATAATTGCTTATTCACTTCGATTCATCAATCACACGAAATGTCCTGGTTACCCACGTCCAACTTAACTATCACTTACACCACTGGAACTGGATGATGCATTAATGGTAATAGTCAAGGAAATGCAAATTTCGGATTTCAAGGAAGTATTGAAACAACTAAGCAAACACGGAGAAGCTATGAAATCTAGTGTTTTGAGCTGCCTGGCTCCCTTTGTGGATGACAAGGGAATAATCTGAGTAGGAGGTAATGACGCCATAGTTACATTCGAAATAGGGACATCCACGATGGATATGGGGTTGCCCATCGAAGGTATGGACATATAAGTTGCCTTGGCGGAAACTCACTTGCCAGAATGGATCTAAGTATCGAAAATAATGGGAAACGACTTAAGCACCGACCGAAGTAATGATGGCTTGGTCCACTAAATGGTTATTTGAGAGCCTCTCGACTCAGTCCAGATCAGGCCCACGACGAAGCAAAATAGTGCGCTCGAACCAAACGTGCCGACCCTGCTTCTAAACGGAATAAAGGATAAACGAGAGGAAGATCACCAGCTAAATTCTTATAACTGAGCAGAAATACAATTTTCTTTCAATATTGCAATGCTTGCTTATCCAGAACTACGAACCAAAATTAAGTTCATACTACGATTGACCAAGACCATATTATACTGTACACGGCCATGAGAGAATTCGGTATCCCGACGAAATTAATAAGACTGACTAGACTGACCCTGACAAATGTGCCTCCTTTAATCTGCAAAGGAACTACAGGGGGCAGAACATATCTATTCTCACCGATAGGCAAGCAGCGATCAAGGCACTTAGGTCCAACCAGGTGAACTCTAAACTGGTATGGGAATGCCTTGAGAGACTGAATACACTCGGCTCGTCCAACAAGGTCAGGATACTTTGGGTTCCAGGCCATGCTGGGTTGGAAGGCAATGAGGCAGCGGATGAACCAGCCAAGAAGGGAGCAGAGATGCCTTTACCCGGGCCAGAACCCTTCTGTGGAATCGGAAACGGTTTCGTCGCTATGAATCTAAGAAACGAAGAGAAACGGTTGAAGGAACTATATTGGGCGGGCCTACCAGGGATGGAGCAGTCCAGGGTGCTTATTGGGGGATACGAACCCATGCGTACAAAGGATTACTTAAACCTCACCAAAAAGAACCTCCGAATCATAGTGGGAATTCTCACTGGTCATTGTCGGCGGAACTATCACCTAGGGAAGCTAGGGATATCTACGGACACTGCCTGCAGATTTTGTGAGGAGGAGGACGAAACCTCTATGCACGTCTGGGACAGTGTCCGGCACTTGTGCAAAGTAGGGCGATACATCTGGGAGAACACTTAATACCAGATGCAAAGCTGAAACATCTGGAAGTGGGGAACATCAAAAGTTCCTAACGGTTACAGGCCTGCTTGAGATACTATGATCAACAGGCCAACAGGCACACTATAACCAGTAAAAGGGGCACAATAGTTCTTCAAGGACGTGGTGCGACTTTCCCTTAACAGAATAATAATAATAGGCTGACCCTGACAAATGTGCGAGGCCAGATAAAAGCAGCAGGATCACTCTCAAGACCATTCGACATCAACAACGGTCTACGACAAGGGGATGCCCTATCATGCGCCCTCTTTAACCTTGCCCTCGAGAAAGTGATCCGTGATGCTGAGGTAAATGCAAGAGGTACGATCCTCTTTAAGTCCACCCAACTACTGGCCTATGCTGATGATATCGACATCATGGGAAGAACCACCTGAGACGTACAAACTGCCTTCATCCAGATCGAGCAGGCGGTGATTGGCGCGAGATCTTGGGCTGCACATCAATGAAGTTCCGCTCGAAGCGTCTGTCCATAGGGTCAAAGCTCTTAATGTACAAGACTATGATCTTGTCAGTCCTCATGTATTCCTCGGAATCTTGGGTTCTTAGCAACAAAAATTGCGAACTCTTGGCCGCGTTCGAGAGAAGAATCCTCCGAAGAATTTTTGGCGCCCTACATGAGGATGGACGATTCCGTAGCCTACACAATGACGAAATCTATGAGCGATACCATGACCGTCAAGTTGTGGATAAAATCCCGCCCAATAGGTTACGGTGGGCGGGTCACTTAATCCGTATGGATGAGGATGATCCCACCCGGAAAGTCTATAAGGGCAATATCTATGGTAGAAAAAGAAGACGAGGCAGACCCTGCCTAAGATGGAGCGATGGCGTAGGTCAGGATGCCAGACAGCTTTTAGGAATATCGAATTGGTGGACCTCGGTGCAAAACCGGGATGTCTGGAGTTCCTTATTAAGACAGGCCTAGCCCGGATATCGGTTGTTGCGCCGTTGATGATGATGATATTATACTATATAAATACATATGATAGTATAGTTATTCATCTAATCAAACTACACATTTCTGCAAGGACAGCAGCTTGCCAAGCATTCCCTAGATTTAATATAATGGTTTTAGCGTAGCAGTTCACTGTTTCCCTATAGAATGCTACCTGCTCTATCTAATCTAGACACTATTTCCTAGCATTCTACCCGGAAGCCCCAGCGTAGCTATCGCATTCATGAAATTTCCTCTGTATCTTGTATCTACCTGTCCAAATGAAAATTTTAATAATTAATCAGAAATGGAGTGGTTATTGCCTAATGTTATACTCATTCAGATCTGTATTCAATCTGTACTTACACACGCAAACATACGGTGTATGACATTAAAAAATAATTTACGGGTCATACGGGAACTGATTCAACCTTATAGGAAAATAGTTCATATGTGAAATTGGTATTTTCATGCTTCCACTACTTTGTTTTCGTTGATACGCGTGTCGATTGCGACTCTTCCAAGCATCAAATGTTGTATTTTAGATGGAAATAGAGCTATTTGTCTAGTAATTCAAAAAGTTTTTTTGGGTGCATGAGATTTAAAAATTCAGATGCATCGGGATAGGTATATACGTATATACTTCAAGCCTTTTACTAGAAACTTCATTTCCAAGGATGCTACCCCGCACATTGTCCTTCGATTTTTTACAGATTCTCAACCGTAAAAAGGATTGCAATTACTTTACTCATTTCATAATACTATTCGGACCTACTTAATTTGAATAAAAGGACTTAACCGCACAAAGGAATTATATTCGGACCATGTGTTAGAAATTAGTGCTTTTGCATGCTGCATCCACCTCCTGGAGACATTTTTGGTTGAAGACATATGTGATATATGAGAATGTTGGGCTGCTGTTCGGCCAGGACCAAATGAATGTACGTTCACTGTTTGCATCTGTTGCAACCTCTCCTAATGTCCATAATGTATAACGGATTTTTCTCCCTAAGGATTTTTCCTTCTTCCGTTCAACTTCTCGTGTCCCAAGCGTTTTTAGTTTAAATGGGAAATGGGTTTCTGCACGATATGTAGTCGAAGAAAATTTCTGGGCGGAAAGAATTTCACATTCGGCAAACTCACGTTGGAAACATTCGATAAATTTGCAGTAGGTCATACGCTTGATAGTCCTTGAGTACCTATTAGTAAGTATATGTAACCATATCAGAGATTCAAAGGAGCCAAGCGGGAAAGAATCTGGTTGAAGGACTTCAGAAAGCCTCAGACAACCGTTTGATTTATGATCAAGTAACCACAAAAGTGTCTTCTGGTTTCAACCCTTGCGGCAAATTTGACCTCAAGGGATACAAATGAGGGTGGACATGAAGAATGCTTGATATTGTTATGTGTATGTATTTTTTCTTTATTTCGGCCTAGCGAACTACCGCTGGTCCACTCCATCTGACTTGTCCTTTTACTACATATCCTTCTGTATCTATGTATTATACATGTAAGTTCCTGTGGTCAAATACACGATGTGTCGGTTTCCGTATATTTCACACTATAATGGTCTTTATTGACAGTTTATTGGGAGAAAATTGTAATAGATGTGATGTCTTGGTTTGAAGGGTGGTTTCATAGCTGTGACAGGTATTTATTTCAGATAAAGTACAAGGAAAATATAAATCAGTGGATGCGAGTTAATAAAAAGGGGTGTAAAAGGATGTAGTTTGATAATTGATTGACGATTGTACAATGTGTCCAATTCGATTAGCTATTTTTAAGGTTTTGTGGAAAACAAATCTGTCTTTGAAATAATAAAAAACTTGTTTTTGCTTATTCCCTAGTATTGATATTTTTATTTTTGCAAGTCTTGTTGGACTTGTCAGCACTGACGAAGGGAACAAGTGGTTCCCGAAATATCGGTATTTGCAAAAATAAAAATATCAACACTAGCGAATAAGCAAAAACCAGTTTTTTTATTATTTCAAATAATTAATCGCTGGAAACACCGCATAATTACACTGAAATCTGTCTTTCTTTTATGGATGGAGGTAGAAATTTTACAAAGACACTGCCGCGCCAGGTTGCAGCGTCGTCTGGGATTCTCACCCAATAAAACCACCCTCACCGAGGTGGACTGCGCTTTGAGCGACCAAGACTTCCATTCTTCGCGTCCTCCTTGCGCGCTCCGCTTTTCCAAGTTCCTTCTGTATACTTCTGATTGCCAAGTTTACCGTATATCAGTTTCCCTCCCATTTCAATATTTCCTCGACCATGTTCTGCGGGATTAGGATGATTTTCAGAAAGTCTACCAGACTACTCCTGTGTTAAAAAAATCATCGACAGTGGAACATAACATGCTCCTGGTCCTCAGATGTGCAACCACATTCAGGACAAAAGGGAGAATCATCCAACCTGAATTGGTGCAGATGCTTCCTGTAACCCCCATGCCCTGACAGGAGTTGGGTCAAATGGTAGTTAATCTCGCCGTCTCGTCGTTGGATCCACTCCTCATACGGGGAATCAAAGTGTGGGTCCAGGGACGCTTCTGCAAGTCATCCCGCCGTTGCTGCCACTTCTTCAGTGAATCTCGCCTAGCCGCCTTTCAGTATTCTGATCCTTTTCAGAATGTCTATCGGAATCATTCCCGCAATAACACACGCTGCGTCGCTTGATAAAATTTTTTTTTCCATCGAATATAGTCGTGTGGGATATCAAATGAAAGGTCTCAGTTCGTACTTTCCGAAGACGGGGAGGGAGAGGTTAGGTCGAAAGTGATAATTTATTTAAGGGACCCATTCTCAGAAACTACCCAACCGAAAAATTTGAAAAAATCAGGAAGCTGCCACTACATGGTGCCTAGGCTTCAAAACACCCTCCATACCGATATCTGTTCAAATAAAGTTAATAATATTATATTACTATAATTTTTAGTATTTGACTGCAAAACCCCCCATTCCCCCCATGCATTCTATCACAACGCAATTTTGCAATTATATAGGGTATAATATATAATTTCCCAATTCTTCTGTCTATAGTGCAGCCGTCTTTCATCGAGCTGGCATCCACCTAATATTTCCGCTATCTGACAAAATTCGCATCCACATGCACAAGATTTCGTTTTTAAAATAAGGTAATATACTAATATTAACTTTATTTACACAGATATCTGAGTGGGATGTATTTTGTGGCTTAGATTTCGAATGGATGCACCATTGTGATTTTATCAGATTTTTCGGATGGACTGATTCTGAGAAAGAAACCTGTTACAGTTTTTAGAGAACACATTTTGAGCCCTCACTCCCCTATATTTCACCCGGTATCATTAGTTTTGAAAATCACTAATTAAGCTCTTTTATTTGATATCCTTACCGAACGACAGCATAGCTGGCGATTAAAGCCCTACGGATTCCGGAAGCTGGTGAACCTGGATAAGGGATCTATTACTGGTAGAAGTCAGAAACGATGAAACAAGAGCAAGAAAGGAGGCTGGACTCATAAGTTGATATCGAATGTCGAAAGCTGACTAGACGGGGGAATGGTAACCCGATTTTGTCATGATGATTCTCCGAACTGCCCGATTTTCGAGTGTCTAACGGGACATGTGGCAGCCAATATGCACTTATCAACGAAAAACATGGCGGGGAATACGTTGAGTTAGATTGAGGTATAGAAAGCGGTGGAACAAGCAATAAAGAATGCTACGCCAGGAGGAGTTTAAAAGGAAGAAAGAGAGGGAAAGGATCACCATTACGAATATCAGTTAAACACTGATCCACCCCGCGACATAATGCCATATGGCAGCCTCCGGGGAAAGTGGATGGAGAAAGAGGTTATACTTTACCGTATGGCAGAAGTCAAGTAGCTCTTGGAGCTTTTCACCTACCATAAAAAAACAAGTCGGAATACTAGAAGCTTGACGCTTCAGGGATGAAAGGTTTTGTTCGTTTTTTAAGTAAGTATATTTGAGTGCAAAACTATCCCATGTCTACGTACATAATACGCAACACGACTCCATCTGTTGCGCTCCTCCACATCTATCCGACAATGTTGTCTGGAGAGGTCTCCCCTGTGTCTGCGGAAAGCTTCTGATGAAAACCATCCCACCTTCCACAAGAGAAAAAGGTATGTAAGACTGAAAACCTCTATGTCCATGTAGATAGATTAATCTCACCGTGCGTTCGGTTCAGCTACGGATCTAAATTGTAATTGAGCCGCGTAGTCCATCTGTCGTTTGGCTCATTTTGCCACTCCGTAAGTGTGCGATGACGTTCATCACGGGCAACAACCTCTCATAAATCTTCACCTTTGCGGCTGTAGAAAACTTTTCGTTCCTTAACAAGGAGGGCAGCGGGGATCACCTTCGTGATTACTATAATGACCGGTTCTGAGATAATGCGATAAGCAGACGCCACTCGTCAAACTCCCTGTTTCTGCTCTTGAGCAAGCGTTTACGATGCACCTCCTTTTCAAGGGCATCAGCCTATACCTCCCCCGTAGAGCAGAACGGACTGTGCTGCCCCCATAAGAAGACATCTCAGACATAGTTATAGGGCCCCCAACATTCACCATTAGCCGACTTAAGGCCAAGACTCCAGCAGCAGCCCTTTTCAATGCTGCTTTGATTTGCTCCAAGAAGCTCATCTTCGACTTGTGCATTAATTGAAGGTATTTAACTCATGTTTTGACTCTATAGTCAACCCGCTGATCGATATGGGACGCCGGGTAGGGATTGTCGTTCTGGTCAAAATGACTACTTGGCTAAAACCATGAGCAGTCATCCATTCGCTTGCTCGTTGCATTAATATGCCAAGCCGGCCTTGCATCTGTTCAACAGTGCTTCCGGTAGCAAGTGCTGCACTATCGTCTGCATAACCGACAAAGCGCGACTCTTCTGGCATGTCAAGTCTTAGCAGACTATCGTAAGAAGCGTTTCATAGCTTCCGCTCTAGGATGTGATCTCCATCCTCCTCTAGCCCTCTAACGTCTCATATCCGCAAGAGATAGTTCGGCACGTGAAATAAGTTTCCTAATGTGCCTAGCATATCAGCCCATCTTACAGAATTATGAAGAGCATCCGTCGAGATCAACAGCTGTGTGCGTCGACTCGATGAACTGTATCCGCGACCTCCATAACAGCATCCACCGCGGATCGCTTCAGCAAATCTACTCTTGATGAACTTTTCGAGCACTTTCCCAGCAGTGTCAAGCATACACAGCGGTCGGTATGGAGACGGCAGCTCAGGGTCTCCTTTTCCTTTGCTGATTAGCAGGAGTCTCGCCACATTCCAACGTTTCTTGTTTTTGATGGTGAGAACTGCTTCTTTGAGCAACGCCTTCCGCGCTGTTAACATCGACCGATACGGAATATCTGGGGGAAAATGCCTGTACAATGTGGTCCATTTGGTCGGTACTTAGTATGCAGGGTTTTCCCAGAGCACCGATTTTCCGGATGATAAATTCATAGTCAAGCCCCCACGAGTGCTCATTTACCTCGTTGGCTAGGTTCTGGCAGCCGCAAACTTTGCTCTTATTTATCCGACTACAGAGTCCCCTTTTTGCTGATCTATACTCTGCCTTTATGGCGTATGGTTAATCGCGGGCGTGTAGACGTTGTGTCAAACGGCGGAGCTTATGAAACTCCTTCCGTAGGTCGTCAATTTCTGCTGTCCACCTGTACATAGAAGGCTTGTCATGGCTGGGGCTCCTCTGCGGCATGGAAGCCTGACGCTCACTGAATTTCCGACAGTCTCAGTTGCAAGGCTGCCACCCCGAAGCGTCTGCCAACGCGGCTTTGCCTGTTCAAAGAGGTTCGACGAATTGCCCGATGTCCATTCTCGCGACGTTCCTTACGCAGGGGGAGTGGGGGGCTGATGGACGCCGGCAAGTATCGTCGACCACTTCGAATGCGATGTACTGATGGTCACTTACCGAGACGTCTTCTAGGACTTCAGAAAAGTTATGTCAGGGATGCTTCCTTGGATACGGTGTTTAAAATTATGATCCCGTTTCTCGCCGCCATTTCCAGGATCCATTTCCTTTCGAGTCTGGCTGAGCCATGACTTATTCAAGGGGCCTAGCATTAAAGTCACCTTCTACCAGGATTCGTCTCTCCGTGCCCAAAACTGCATTCTCCAGAGCATCAAACTGGTGCCGGAAATCCGGAATCGTCTCATTCGGCGTCAGATAAACGCTAAAAAACTTTATCCCGAATTCAAACATGGCCTTTGGACCAGAACTTGGTTCGGACGCGGACCCGAGAGAACTCAAGATACCACCATCATCATCAACGGTGCAACAACCGGTATCCGGTCTAGGCCTGCCTTAATAAGGAACTCCAGATATCCCGGTTTTGCGCCGAGGTCCACCAATTCGATATCCCTAAAAACTGTCTGGCGTCCTGGCCCACGCCATCGCTCCATCTTAGGCAGGGTCTGCCTCGTCTTCTTTTTCTACCATAGATATTGCCCTTATAGACTTTCCGGGTGGGATCATCCTCATCCATACGGATTAAGTGACTCGTCCACCGTAACCTATTGAGCCGGATTTTATCCACAACCGGACCGTCATGGTATCGCTCATAGATTTCGTCGTTATGTAGGCTACTGAATCGCCCATCCTCATGTAGGGGGCCAAAAATTCTTCGGAGGATTCTTCTCTCGAACGCGGCCAAGATTTCGCAATTTTTCTTGCTAAGAACCCAAGTCTCCGAGGAATACATGAGGACTGGCAAGATCATAGTCTTGTACAGTAAGAGCTTTGACCCTATGGTGAGACGTTTCGAGCGGAACAGTCTTTGTAAGCTGAAATAGGCTCTGTTGGCTGACAATAACCGTGCGCGGATTTCATCATCGTAGCTGTTATCGGTTGTGATTTTCGACCCTAGATAGGAGAAATTGTCAACGGTCTGAAAGTTGTATTCTCCTATCTTTATTCTTCCTGTTTGACCAGCGCGGTTTGATGTTGTTGGTTGGTTCGCCTTCGGTGCTGACGTTGCCACCATATATTTTGTTTTGAATTCATTGATGTGCAGCCCAAGATCTCGCGCCGCCTGGTCGATCTGAATGAAAGCAGTTTGTACGTCTCGGGTGGTACTTCCCATGATGTCGATATCGTCAGCATAGGCCAGTAGTTGGGTGGGCTTAAATAGGATCGTACCTCTTGCATTTACATGAGCATTACGGATCACTTTCTCAAGGGCCAGGTTAAAGAGGAAGCATGATAGGGCATCCCCTTGTCGTAGACCGTTGTTGATGTCGAATGGTCTTGAAAGCGATCCTGCTGCTTTTATCTGGCCTGGCACATTGGTCAGGGTCAGCCTAGTCAGTCTTATTAATTTCGTCGGGATACCGAATTCTCTCATGGCCGTGTATAGTTTTACCCTGGCTATGCTATCATAGGCGGCTTTACAGTCGATGAACCATTGTCCATATTCAAGCAGTTTTTCCATCGCTTGCCGCAGAGAGAAAATCTGATCTGTTGTTGATTTGCCGGGAGTGAAGCCTCTTTGGTATAGGCCAATGATGTTCTGGGCGTATAGGGCTATCCGGCCTAGCAAGATAGTGGAGAATATCTTATAGATGGTACTCAGCAACGTGATACCTCTATAATTGCTGCACTGTGTGATATCTCCCTTTTTATGTATGAGACAGATAATGCCTCGTTGCCAATCGTCAGGCATTGATTCGCTGTCCCATACCTTGAGCACAAGTTGATGAACTACTTGGTGTAACTGGTCGCCTCCATATTTAACCAATTCGGCTGTAATTCCATCGGCTCCTGGCGACTTATGATTTTTTAGCCGATGAATTGCACGGATTGTTTCTCCTAAACTTGGTGGTGGCAGTATTTGTCCGTCGTCTTCAGTTGGCGGGACCGCCAACTCGCCGATGTTCTGGTTGTTCAGTAGCTCATCAAAGTACTTAACCCATCGCTCCAATATGCCCATTCTGTCGGAAATCAGATTTCCCTCTTTGTCTCGGCAAGATGAGCAACGAGGTGTATACCATGAAGCCGGGTCCTTTTTCCGGCATTGCTTGCTGATTAGTACTAGATCAGCTTCTACCCCACAGCAAACTGCGCTAGCAACTCGTGAGGGGTTGTACTCCGATGCATGTTAATTTCTAGAATGCGGATCAGATGAGTCGCGTCACTTTGTAAAGGTTCTCCTTTATTTTGGCATTCCGGTGTCAAATCCGGTATTTCAACCCTCCCTGCCTCCTTCGCTGACCGCTGTCATGAGCGACGCATATCGTGCTGCGCCCAAACGCCGTCAGCTCTTCCTCCTTCCCTGATACTTCGTCGGTTGTTTTAGTTTTGTTATGTTTGTTCTTTATACATATTTCACCAAAGCATCGTGTGCAAGGGAGCGGGTCGCAATAATCAGGAATGGATGTACACTCGGGGATAAAGCCCCCACCCCAGTTCATTGAGGCTTGACCAACGCTTAGCTGATTTCGGAACCCATAGGCGGATCAGCACTTGCTCGCGGGAACGCGGCCTACCAACACCGGCCTACAACACCTTGACAGCGCTAGACTCCCATCACTCCATCGACGTCGGCAGAGAGCTGTCGATGACTCCGAGCACTCCTGGTGTATCCCAACCATTCGCTCTCCAACGAGAGACTTTTTCAAGGCTATTACCTAGGACGCATGTATACTACGAGGTAGGGGGTCAGGGCTACTTACTCAGGCACCTCGGAGGCGTCACTCCCCAGTAAATATCGATGACGACCCCTGAGGGGAAAAACTAAATGTTACAAAAAGCCCTCTCTAAACTTTTCTTTTAAAATTGTTCTCGAATGGATTACAAGTGACAGTTGACCAACTTAAATACAAATTTGTCTTCCAAAAAACTATAGAAATAAAGTTGTTGTTTTAAAAGTTTGTCTAATTGTTTCGGACTTATGCATCGCTTTATTGGGCGATGTCTGCCACTCATTAATGAAAAATTGCTCACTTTTGCTCCAACTTTTGTTCAGGTTATTGTATAATAATACAATATTGTTTAAAGATATTGGCTGTTCAAATAAAGAGAACTTTCAACAAAACAGGAAATTTTCTGCTCCTACTCGAATGATGGCTGACCTTTAAACAAATCCACTATTGTGCGCTGCATTCTGCTACGTCGATGCACTCAAGCAACTAAGTACAACCCCTTAAATGGATTTCTTTCAGGTGTTTGTTCTCTAACATTTTCATCTGCTTTCTGATCAATGACTGACTGTTCATGTTGAGTATGATAAATTGTTTTTAATGATCAACTTCCAAATAGTGTTAAAAATCGGATTTTCCTCTTTTTCTGACCACATAAATCTGCAACTGTAAACAGGCAAACACAGAGGTGCAACACAAATGGTGAGAACAACAACAATCATGACAGTACCAGCAGCCATATAACTAGAAATCTAGCTTACAATCCAAATTCCATCTTGAACGTATTGTATTGTATCTGACTTTTTTGAAGGAGAAAAACCATTAGAAGGTCGAACACACAATGAGCCTCGTTTCATGTTTCTGCCGCGCCACTTTCAGATAATCCCGCGACCGTTCTAATAACCAAATAAAAGCCACTTCTTGGGAGGTTTCCTGGGGTTCCGCTTCAACATGGGATCTTTTCAGGTTTTCACATCTCTAAGCTTTCATTTGAAAGCCAAAGATTTTTTCTCGCATTGCACGGATATTACTCAGATATCGAGTTCAGGTGAGTTGGTCTTATTGTGCCCGGGAAGGAGTAAAAATTTCCTATCTGTGTGGCAATCGCTTATGAATGGCCGCCAGTAAGCCTATTACGATATTATTCAATGTTTCGGTCACTTAGCCGAATTCAGTGCAGTAAGTTTTAGGAGAAGGGCTTCAGAAGGGCATCTCGATCAACTCGTCTGCTTAGGAACGTTCTGAATGTACCAATGGTATCTAAAGATTTAGTAGCAGATCCATACACATATACGTATAGCCTGGTTAGTATCTATAAGCATTCATACAGGTATGCGTGTGATACCTGCATCCGCCAGTGTGAAAATTGATTAAACGCAAAGAAAGCACAGATTTGTTAGTATTGTTGATTGTTAAAAGATAGGTTTCTTGAAAGTCCATACAATAAGAGCCTTATTAATTTAAATGTAATTTGATTCTTCGTTTCTTTTTTAAACGTCACAATTACATCTTGGAAAAAATCTCGGCTTTGGTAAACCGCTAAAGTTGATTCCCAAGCGAGTGAGTGAATTGCGCCAGCACTAAAAAAGAAGGAAGCTAAATTATGTAGTTTGAAGTAGAATTGTAAGTGCATCTATCTATCTATACATACTTGAATGCATTCTAGAAAAGAAACTTTCCTTAATTTAATCACTGAAGTAGTGAAAGTTATATAGTTCAATTAAGCATATTTTCTCCAGGGCATGTAGGAAGTAGGTTCATCCAACTGGCGAAAATCCGTTTGCGTGCTGGTCCCTGTTTTAAGGGCAAGCGGTTCTAGCGGGGGATGAATCGGAGCAAAAGCCCAGGGATCGTCCTTTTTGTGCAGGACCTCAAGCCAAGACAGAATAGCATACGCTGAGAACTGCGCGTCCAGTGGGGAGCTTGGTCTCTAGCAAGGGGGCTGAACACCTTGAGCGTCTTCAGTTTCAAGTAAGACCTCCACCCTGGTGGCCAGGCCAGGCTGGTTGGATATATTTCTGGGATTAGTCAAGACATGGGCCCAACAAACACAAGCAAAAAACTGATGACGATAGAAGAAAAAGAGGTTATGATGCTAGACGTATTATCTGAGGAAGAGCTCATTTCATTCAGCCAGGAAACAATAGCCACCAAGGGTAGTACAGTCGGTGCCAGTTGCATCACCGCTGAGCTGAAGTAAACAACAGCAATGGACTAGCGGATTCCAGCTTATAAATCACATTCGTTGAATTGGACGTGACGAGTATCAACCGCATTATTTCTACCTCCGGCAACCAGAAACCGACGACGAAGTGTAAGTCCACAGAATTCCTGTTCAAGAGCCAATACCAAAAGGCCATACATATTCTGAGGAAGACTGCCAAGAATGTCGACGAACGGGATGAAAAGTGCCTCGCTAAATACCAGGCAATTGTAGAAAAGTGCAACAGCAAACACCTGGGACCCCAGCCGAAAGCGAAACCTACCATCTTCAAGCACAATTGACGACTCTAAGGTGAAGTGGAACAAGTAAACAAAAGAAGCAGAGTGAGCATGGGCTCCGAGGCCAAGCAACCTCCGCACACAGTGAAGCGCCAGCGATCACTGCGAATCCTTTCAGCGATGTGACTTAGGGCCACTTACACATAAGGACAAGCTCGTTCAATCCTTGCGTCTTCAAACCCCCAGGTGATCAACGATGAAATCGACGGTCCCGCGAGGACTGACGAACCCCAGCGCAAATAAATCTGGAGTACTCGAAATGCTCCTCAGTTAATATGCTAGTCCCCAGAGAGGACCAACCTGTTGATAGGTTCCAACGTTAATGTAAGGCATACGCTGTGGGGCAGCTCGGAAGTGAACGAAAGAGGTGAGTCTCTCATTCACTTTGTTATCAACACAAATCTGTCAACCTTCCATTTTCTCAGCTTGGAGCACTGCGACTGCTGGGAGGAGGTCCTTTGATATTACCCTACTGACCGATAACAGAAATTTCAGGGTGGAGAACTGGAGAGTGTCTGATCAGAGACCACTCTCAGATCAGAGTTGAATACTTTTCAGTATAAATCTCGCTGTAGGAGTGCTCAACCCTTTCATAGACCTTAGGTTTATCGATTGGAGGAAGTTCGGTCAAGTTGACAAAAATAAACTCTCCACTGTGCGAATTAATAAGACTAGCATGACGGACGAACTGGGGTCAACGATCAAGACTCTGCAAAAGGCATTCGAAACGGCCTCGAAAGTTTCATTCCCTACCAAACATAATAAAAGGACGTTGCCACCATCGTTGAATAAAAGACCTCGGAAAGCTGACCCGGGAGGTCTTCAAAATCTGATACAGGCATAAATACTGACAGCCATACAAGGACTGCCTAAAAAGCTACAAACCGATGAAAACTGCCGAGAAGTGCTCCTGAACATTGAAAGCATCAGCGAGACTAAGTAAGAGTCAGAAGGCTTCTGGACGGAATCTTTTGGTGAGGCTCTGGAGCTGCTAGCATGTATGGACTTCCGGGCCAGGGAACAGGCAATGTAGCCTAGCTGTCTTCCTGAGTATAGAGGGAGGATTTAATAACGTTAATACCAAAGCCATCAAAGAAGCTCTAACACACATCGGATACTATCCTTGCTAAGAACATAGGTAATCCAATTTGATCTAGCGGGTTGCCAATTGATCAGAGCTGTGAGTAAAGGGATGCCTCAGGAGAGGGCCAAAGCCGACTCGTCTGGCCTCCCAGGATACGGCAGTTTATTCCAAGCGATACTGGAATCTTGTCTATGGTTGAGGCATGATCCGAGCCCCAACGAAACACATACATTCTGATCGACAGCGAGGCGGCAATTGAGGCTTTGTACTCGGTAGCGACATCCTCTAGATTGGTGAGGCAGTGCAGAGAAGCGCTGGGCTAGTTTGAGTGACTCGTTCAAAGTCACTCTTCTCTGAGTTCCTGTTCTCAGTAGCGAAAAGGGGAATTTGCGGTCTGAAGGACTGGCCAGGCAGGGCTGTGCTCTTGGCAGTCTCTTGATGAGCACAGGCTGCGTCTCATTGGCGACTGTCAGGGGCGAAATCTACTTACACTACTTAGCAACCCCAAAAATCAGATGGTAAAAGCTCACCTGCTCCAACCAAAGGAGAATTTGAAAGGCCTATAACAAGGCCCGATGGGGAGAAACCATTAGTCCCTTTGCGATTGCTCAGCTCTATCTATCTAGCGTACGCTAGATAACTAATTCCCTCCTTCGTGAATGTTACAAACGGGCTCTGAAGAGCCGGCTGGATTCTGCCCGTTGCTCACTGCAGTCAAGACCTTAAGAGTTTGTGGCATTAAAACGGTGCACCGCGGCGCTAATTGGAGCTGTCAGAGCGATTAAGGTCAAGGTCAAGGTCAAGGTCAAGGGCCTGATCCAATTAGAGTGTTGCGTTAGTGATTATTATTATCCGAGTTATCACAATCTCGGCAGATGCCGGACTTTACCTAATACTAGCACTAAGTGCCAAGCATTGAGGCTCGGACGATCCTACCTACTTAAAAACTAAAGGCGCGCTGGTGGTGGTGTCCGATGGTAGGTCAATGGGAGAATCCATCGCGAACTTTCCGCAACATCGAGCACGTATGCAGAATAGTGTACTTCTGCATGGGTTGAACCAGACTGTGTGGAAAGTTCCAGGACATCAAGGGAAGCTGTGAGGGATTTAGGTACAATATCCGTAGCTGACAATATTATGGGAACTACAACCACCCGCTCGAGACGCCAAATTTCTTTGATTTCCCGAGCTAATGGTTCATAGTTCACCTTCTTCTCCACGTATTTCCGTTCAATGTTGCTACTATGGGGGATAGCAACATCAATAATATACGCGGAGCGACCCGTCTTGTCAACTAACAGTACGTCAGGCTTGTTGTGTGGAGTATGGCGATCAGTCAGAACTTGCCGGTCCCAATACATGTTGTAAGCAGAACTATCAACTACTGCTTGCGACTCATATTGGTAAACCGGACATGTTCCCGTTGTCAGCCCATGCTTGTATGCAATGTTTTGATGGATAACCTTCTTCTTCTTTTTCTTCAGCCTTTGTCCCGTTCACAAGCGGGGTCGGCTCGGTGACTCAATCCGATCACAATGTTTGTAACGACATTCTATGCATTTTCTTGGTCGACCTGTCGCGGGGCCTGTCACCAAGAGAGATCAGGTAGGATTTAGCATAGTATGATAGAATAACTCCAACTATACTCTATTTATCTCTTTCCCTGATCTCAGCATTTTATTTTTGTTTTACCGAGGATAGTACAGAGTACGTTGCCTCAAACCCTCCTCCTTCACCTGGGCTTGGGACCAGCATACATGTTAATAGCATGGCGGAGTTTTTGATGGATAACCTTACATACAGCATTATGCCTGGTGATGTATTGCACCGGTGCCATAACAGTACAGCCAGAAATGAGATGGTCCAACGTCTCTAACGCCGAACCACACATTCTGCACAGGTCGTTCTCCACCCCTTCTTTCATGATGAGCTTTTTATACGCTCGGGTGGCAACCACGCCGTCCTGAATGGCACACATGAACCCCTCCGTCTCAGCAAAGAGCTCCCCAGCACACAGCCATCTGTTCAACAAATGCACATCGAAAAATGGTTGCCAAAGACAATTCACGTGTTTACCGTGCATTGCCTTCGACTTCCATTCATCGATCCGCTCTTGGTCCGACTTCACCCCACTCAGAGGATTGAGAAATCGATCCTTCAAATTAAGTGAAGTCAGTCCGCAGTCTACCTTACAGACAGCCGCATGCAAGGGACTCACCTGCTCTTTGCTGTAAAAATAAGCACGCAGCGAGTCGACTTGGCGATGATGTTGTGCCGCCACGTCAACCACGCCCCTACCTCCGATGTCACGAGGCCGGGTCATTCGCTCCACGCCAGACTTTGGATGATGCATTCGGAGTTTGGACATAGTTGTCCGTATCCGCCGCTGGACGTTTTCCAAAACGGTCTTCGCCCACGACAATATTCCGAATGCATACGCCATTGAAGGGATAGCGAATACATTCAACGCGCTTATTTGATTCTTCCCCGAAAGATGCGATTTCAGCACCAGCTTTACACATCGCAGGAATTCGGAAAGCAGAGCATCCTTCAGATCACCAACTCGAGCAAGCGTTCGTTGCAGAATTCCTAGGTGTTTGTAGAAGTCTGTCTCGGTCAGAGCTTCGATGTGGAGGTCACCAATGCTATGTCCAGCATGCGGCTCGTGATGGCGTTTGCGGATGGTTGGATTCGATACTTGTCTAATCCAAACTTCATCCGAATATCACGGCTGAACATGTGTACTATTCGCAACAGACTTCAAAGATGATCGTCAGTACCAGCATACAGGTTGATGTCATCTAAGTACATCAAGAGTGTCAGTTCGCATTTAGCACGTAAGCCATACTCAATTGCAAAACCATGCCCTCTAGCTTCATTCAGTAGCCATGAAAGGGGTTTCAGTGTCATACAAAACCAAAGGCGACTCAATGAATCAGGTGGTATGCCACCCTTCCCAAAAATTTATTAGTTTTGGATCAATGCGATGCAGATTTAGGACATCGGTATGCGGAAGCCTTGGGATAATCGATATAACAACTAAAGAGGTTTCTTTGGCCTCTAGTTGCTTGTCCTACAACTACCGAGTCGATAATGAGTTGCTCTTTGTAACCCCTTGACCCAACTCGGCAGCCCTTCTGCTCCTCGGGCAGAATGTTGTTGACCTCGAGGTGCGCATAGACCCTTCCACTAATAATATACGTTATGAATTTGTAGAGTGTTGGTAAGCAAGTAATCGGTCTTGCGTCTGCGGGGTCCTGCACCGTGTTCTTCTTAGGCATAACGGAGGTAATCACCGCAGTGAGGAAGGATGGAAATTCCTGCGGCCAACTCATGACCTCATTTATACTGTGTACGCTGGCAAATTTCTTATACCAGAAATACTGTACCCGATGCCGACCTTGGCCCCTTCAATTCTTCGAGCTGTTTATGGCTCGTCGAACTTCCTCTTCGGCAACATCCCCAAAATTCATACCAGTCGTATTGGCATGACGGGTGCCTTCGCCGGTGATCCACTCAGCATGCTGGGCGGGTAACCCCTAAAGTCCACTCCAATACTCTTTCGCTTCCGTCACCAAAAACTGGACTGTCTGGACGCTGTTGGGATTCGTTGAGAGATCTGAAGAAGCTCCGCTGGTTCTTCGCGTATATTCCATTCTGGACACATCTGGAATGACTTTCGCCATACTGTCGTAACCGACTGCATATGACAGAAAGTTTCTGTTTTAGTGTGTCCAGAATTTCAACTTCGGGTGTCTCACTGGGGATGGCATAGTTCTGGTAAACCCTCTGCACTTTATTTCTCACCTGTCTGCTGGCATTGTCAGTGCTGATCTGAATCAGTCTAACAATGTCCTGTCTTAGTGAGTCCCGCCAACGTTCCAGACGAATTTTCCATGGTGCATCTCTTTGGTCACTCAAACCAATAACACGAAAGCGCATCTTCTGACTGTACAATATGTTAACCGCAACTGATGCAAGATGCATAGAGCCTGGGAATACTTGGTCTATGCCAAGGATCCTTATCTGAGAATTCTATACACGCTCTTTGAAATTCGTCCCGAACCTCAGGGGAAACCTCAGCTGGACGGTGGAAAACAGTGGTTCGGCAAGTATTGAAACTGTTGCCTGCAGTGCGGCGTGGTGTTGTTAATGCCATAGGCTCTACCCCCATCGACTCTCGGTCACCAGTTTCCCCGATGACCTCCAACACGCTCCCTGATGGTGGCCGGGATTGTGTCGCTGCGACTTATAAAGCGATACTGGTCTGCAACTCACTACACAGTCACGTGCGTGAAGTGCGGGAAACGAACGCCGAATCTCTGGTGCAACAAGAGGCGGTAAGATATTGTACCCGCCCCCGCCGTTATTTCGTAGTAGGAGCGGATGATGAAGAGGTTCATTTCTTCAATCCACTTCATTCGCTGCCTACACGAACCTGCTGAAGTGGTCGCCACAGATTATGGCGAAACAGCTGCAACAGGCGGAGCAATGTTCGTACTCGTCGTGGCGCCTAGACATCGAACCGCCACGACTAGCGCTTTCGACGCCATGCTGTCCATTACGGGAGCGGGACCCAGTCACCAAGTCCAACGGCTCCCGCCGGTTATCCGTACCGGACCTTAAATTCCTTCTTGTTCTCATATATGGATTTGCATTGTGTACCTAACTGCTAGGTGTAGGGTTAGCTTCCTCAGTGAGTTATCTGCAAAACTGCAAAGTTCCTGCACTTTCCTCATCTATCCCCTGAGACGCTGCGGTGGCGTACAGCCATTCAGACTGAAGCTATCCATCCCTCGTCCTTTCACAACCGGGCTTGGGACCGGCTACGGTGGATAATATTATTATTATTGTTATTATATCAAAATACCTCCCCATTTACAGCGCCATGGTTCCATTCATATCATCTTTTACCCTTGCGGCGATAGGGATGGAAATTAAACTTTAACGTTTTGATATAAAAGCGGCCCCACTTTGACTTGGCGCTTTTTAGGAGGTGTGACCGCCGAGATTTTTGAATGGAATTCCTTCCCAATTGAAAATTTAAACTTCATCACTTTGAGGGACCATAGTTTCCATTATTATAGTACAAGATAATATATATGTACTTATGCCTGTATATCTAAGCCAACAATTCATTTGATTTCAGATAATCTTTCACTAAAAGATGGCGCTAAAGTTTATCCAAAGATACCACTCAAGAAAATACTGGGTGTGGGCCTTTAATTAGAAACGTCTTAACTAGATATTGGTTCATGTCTATAATAATATCTGTAATCTGTTAGTATCTTTATGTGGGTTGGCTTTCACCTAAATGGATTTCTTTGAATTGCTACTACCTGATTCAGAATTCGCTTTTCCAAACTCAAATAAATAAGCGAAATAAAGCTTGGAATGTGCACAATAACTCCCATATCTCACAGTGTGGAAAAAGGGAGAAAAAATAAATGCAGTTTGAGACAGTTTTTGCTCAATAAATCCCAAATATGATAGGAATAGCAGATGGAATAAGGATTCTACTCCTTACATTGGAATCACTTTATTATCTTCGCAAAGGCGACAGGGCAGACACCTCAAAAAACGTACTATCAAGTTATCAAATTTTTCCTAAAAATTCTAAGCAAGCCTATTAATTGGTTGAACAAGATTTAAGTTAACGCTTGGAATTACGACAGCCATTCGGACTGTGTTTTTAAAAGCTTGTTCCAGAAGATAATCTGACCTGTTTAAATATTAGCTTTGTGTTGAAACCATTTTATTATCTTCGATACTTTTACAACATGACCAAGTGTATGTCCTTACCATAAAAATCTCAGACTTTCATCGTTATTTTGTCCCCATCTAACCTCACTTCTACCTGCGACCAATAAAAATTCTCTAAAATGGCTCTCCATAACCCCAAGGACTCATACTAGGATGTTTTCAAGGTGCTAAATATTTCCAAGAATACTTAATTTGATGTTCCCAAGATAGGAGGAAAACCATAAACTCATCTAAAAGATGCTGGCCTGCTTCCACGAAACTACAAAAATATTCTAACTTCGGACACGTGATGACTACGTTTCTATCAAAAGTTAAAGTTTATTTCAAGTAAGTTTACTAGTCATTGATTTACCAAGAAAATTTCTAGGCTTATTCTATAATGCTTTGTGCTGAAATTTATAATTTTCCTGTAACAAAGGGACCTTCTGCAACAACTAGGTAGTCCAGTTATTCAGAAAACTGGGCAGATTATGTCCGAATCCAAAAAGGAATAATCCTGGGTGTATCTTATCATGTTTTAAGATAAGAAAGGTCTTCTCAGTCCGATACTAGGCGATCTGTTTTCCGCTAACAATCGCACAAAACAACAAATGAAGATTTATTTATGGTTTCGAAGGAAAAATAGTTGAATATTTTGACAAGAAACTTTAGATAAGGAAATATATGTGTCAACATAGCATTTAATAAGACCAAGTCTTGTAACTTGCTTGCTTCAGTAAATAACAAAAATAAATATTGGAGTTGATTGATAGTCAACTAAAACCCGGGAAAGCAAAAATCAATGTTTTTCACAAGAATGGGTTGATACATCGGTAATTGTTTGAAAAAAGCTTCGAAACAGGTATTAAACCTAAATAATTAACATCTGGAGAAGAAGGCGTCTAACTACTTATGATTAAAACAATCGATTTAGAAATTACCCTGACTAATTATTACATATTATTGAATATCAGGGTGTGGTAACGTAGATTTTTTTATAAGGTTATTCGATATCCATAATAGCAGTCTATAGTTTATTTCCAAAGGTCTATGGTACTATTTAGGTTTTCAGATACAGTATTTTTGCAGTTTCTTTTTCACATTGTCATCAGAATTGTCTGGATGTCAGGATATTGTAGAAATATAAAGCGTAGCTCACAGTTGTTTTCAGTTTTTTATCACCTTTAACTTGCCTTGGAATTTAAGCCCTCAATACAAGGGCTCTCTGGGTGGGATCCCAAGTTTTCTATTAATCGAATTCGAATACTTTTCTGCAACCTTTATTCTATCCTTTCAAAACATAGAATACAATGAAGCTTTCTACCCAAATCATTTGCTTTTTGGAGCCCTTTTTTTCTAATTGAGCGGTTCCTTACTATCTAAATTTCGATAATAAATCCATTTATCATCGCAAGATATTATTTGTTAAACCAACATGCAAATTATTTGCATTACATATATATATATATAATAGGTACTCCATGAACCCAGTAATCAGGAGAAGCTTAGTGACTCGGGATGTCGACCCAATTTATAATGAATCTTTGACCGCATACCAGGTCGCATTCATAGAATATGCTGAGATTCTCCCAGACGCTAGGCCAAAGATCCCAAAACTAAAGTTTACTTCGGCAACTACTAACATCATTGACAGAATTTTGGCTAATCGTTTGGCACGGTTATTCGTCTCCATAATCAATATCTTAGAGCGAATAACAGATGTATGCGCAGTAGGACTTTATCGTTCTGGGTATTTCGACTCAACAAAAGAGTCGAAAAGTTGAGAAAGGAAATTGGTTGTGTCACGCAAGCACTTCTTGAAAATCCATCACCAAGAGTGCACAGATGCGCAACGAACATCATTGGAAGCTACCATCTGCCCGATGATATGCCAATCGAAGGAATCGTCGAAGTGCTAAAGCAGAAACTTGCGGTATGCTCCAATCGCATCCGTAGGTATCAAAAAAGCTTTCAGCGGAGGACAGATAACACCTTCTTCTTCCAAAACCAAGGAGATTCTATAAAAATCTCACCAACTCAGGTAGGGAAAGTAACCTCGATCTGCATCAGGCAGAAGACTTCTGGAGAAGTGTTTGGAGCGAACCTAGCGTTGCAATTTAGAAGCAGCGTGGCTCCCACACCTTATGCGTTCATGCGAAGCCCTTTCCGAAATGACCATGCCTGACATTACTGAAGCTCACATAGAAGCAGCCCTTGAAAAGACAGGTAATTGGAAAGCGCCAGGAGTTGATAACATTCACAACTTCTGGCTGAAGCGGTTCAAGAGCATTCAACGGGTATTGGCAAATCATTTTAATCAGATGATTGTCGATCCGAAATTGGTTCCAGAATTTTTCACCAAGGGGATAACTTTCCTCACCCCCAAGGAACAGGGTGCCTCTTGCCCTTCAAAATGTCGATCTACAAGGTCTTCACTTTAGTTTTGTGCACGAACATCTCAAAACATCTTGATGTTCATAAATTGATAGCTGATTAGCAAAAAGGATGCGCAAAAGGCTCCCAAGGCTGTAAAGAACAGCTTATAATCGATACGGTAGCTGTAAAGCAGGCTGTCCACCAATAACGAAATATCTCGACAGCCTACATCGATTATAAATCAGCCTTTGACTCCATATCGCATTCGTGGTTACTGCAAGTGTTACGGTTATACAAAATCAACCCGAATGTCGTTTTTCTCCTCACAACACTGATGAAGAATTGGAGCAGGAATCTATCGGTATCCTCACAAATATCAGGAGAGATACCAATCAGTCATAACATTTTCTAAGGCGACTCGCTAAGCCCACTGTGGTTTTGCTTGGCTTTGAATCCGCTATCCCATCTCTTGCATGAGAGCAAATACGGGTTCTAAGTCAAACATGGCATATTGTCGAAATGTACATTGAGCCATTTAAAGTATATTGACGACATCAAATTGTATGCCAAAGACGAGAACCAACTTCGGTCCTTGCTGGACATCACCGTCCAGTTCAGCAGGGATATCAGCATGCAGTTGGGTTTGGAGAAATGTCGCATAAAAACAATTGTTCAGGGAAAACACACCGACAGCGAATGCGCACTTCGAGACCAATAACATTCTGTCTAAGGAGTATACCTGCCTAGTCGATGTCCTTGGTCTGTATCGCATTGATTCGAAACTAATAAAGTTTCTGGCGACGGCCATGGAAGGAAGGCACACCACATGATGATGATGGACGATTCCGTAGACTACATAACATAGACTACTCTATGAGCGATACCATGACCGTCAAGGTTTGGATAAAACCGGCTCAATAGGTTACGGTGGGCGGATTACTTAACCTGTATGGATGAGGATGATCCAACCCGGAAAGTCTATAAGGGCAATATCTATGGTAAGAAAAGAAGACGAGGCAAACCCTGCCTGAGATGGAGCGATGACGTAGGTCAGGACGCCAGACAGCTTTTAGGGAGATCGAATTGGTGGACCACGGCGTAAAACCGGGATGTCTGGAGTTCCTTATTAAGGCAGGCCTAGACTGGACGTTGGTTGTTACGCCGTTGATGATGATGATGAAGGTGATCCATCAAAACCTTGCAAACAATTATAGGCTGGTCACGAAACATGTCCAAGCAGTACTCGATAGTTCTGTTTATAGCAAGTATTGGAATCAAAAGTTCTAACTGATCGCTGTGTACTGCACAAGAACCCTGACGTGCTGCTAGTTGACAAGGCGAGTCGATCCGCGTAAATTATTAATGCTGCTATCCCTCATAATAGCAAAATTGAAAGGAAATATGTGGAGAAGAAAATGAACTATGAGCCACTTGTTTCGTGAAATCAACTAAATTTAGCGTCTCGAGAGTTCCTATAATATTCTTAATTACAGGCATTTTACCTAAATCCCTCCTTGGATGTCCTGGAACTCTCACACAGTATGCAGAAATAGATTCTGCAAATGTGTTCGATGTTGCGAGGAGTCCTCGACGGATTCTCTCATTAACCTACCACTGGCCACCATCACCGAAGCCCCTCTATTCTTTTTAAGTAGGTAGCATCGTCCGAGCCTAAATCTTTAGACCGGCCTGATGTCCTTCTCGGTTTTGGGTACGCTTTTTTTTTGTTTGAGGATTGAGGGAGTCCCAAGTCCGTATCCAGTTGATCGAACTGGACCAATTGGGAAGAAAGTTCCTTTATTATTTGTGGTTCACGACTCCTCCTTTTTTAGCTAAATACCCAAATTTTCAAAAAAGGTGACTGACGGTTTCGTCTAGGACAGAGGCAACTCATCAGCCGCTTCGGCCTAGCATGGGTCTGAATATAAAGGCGGATTTCACGCACTCATGTCGTGTTTACGATTATACATAAAGGAGCGATTATCACCAGTAGCCACTTTCGGTCGCGGTGCTCGCAGGGCAGAGGTGAGGCAGCGTCTGATGAGTTGCCTCTGCCAGGCACCAGTGCATGGTTGATAAAGATCAGGTCTAGGATTGAGGCAAGGCTCCGAAAATATGTTTAGATTACTTTCGTTAGTTAGAACGATATCTAACTGTGCAAAAACCTTTAATACACTTGAACCGTTGCGTTATTCAATCTGTTCCCCCATTCGATGTTTCATACATTAAAATCACTTTGGACCTCGTTGGTTATCTAATGTCTGTTAACGAAACCTGCTCCCTTAGTCGGTAAACAATCGATCCGATTCGAACTTTTCGGCCAAGTCAGTTTTTAACTTGGATGCGAAAGCTGTCAGTTCTATCCAAGCTAGATTTTTTCAGCTCGAACATCAGACCCTCTTTCTGAGTCCTTCGAATGGTTCGCCTACATCTTTAAGGCTGTGATCATCTTTGACTTTTTCCAATATTTCCATGTATAGCAGCATGTCATTGCTAGAAATAACAATTGCCTCTGGGTGAATTCGCATTTTTCTTTTTGTTAACGACCATGGTCTATCCGTCATTTGTGTTCCCCTTAGGTTTCACTTCGGTTGCCAACGCTCACACTCCATTCTTCGCAACTGGTAGCGAGCATTGTTTCCTTTTAGGCTCCTGCTGATTCCCTAGAGAATTACCATCTTATTTCTGCAAGTGGCAGGTCGATAACTCTATGGTTAGGTTAGGTGACACTGTTTGGATGGCATATTTCGGTTTTTGCTTGGATCCTCTTTCCTCCTGCTGCGACCTATTATAGAGAACCCTAACGACTCCCACCATGTTTTCGAAATCTAGGTGCAGGTGTGCTTATCCTTGATAAACTCGGAGAAATAAACTAGTTTTGTTCCAAGCTGCATGAAGGGTATTTCGTATGTGCTTGGGCTCTGTTCCCTACAAGCCTTGGCTTGATTGCTCCTTTTAAATACTCTTTCACACTTAGAATTTAAAGTATGTTCCTGAACGAAGAATTGCAGAGTTTCTCCTGAATGGATCAATTCCTTGAGCTTGGAGTATCTTCTGAGGTTGTCCTTCATGGACAAATGCGGCGGGTGTCGAAACCGTCTTTTCCCGGCAGCGATTTCCTTTCAACACACCATTTTTCGCTTTCGTTATTGGTGTTCATTGTGAGGCTTTGAACACCTCCTTTTCTAAATCTGAATCACTTGTTGAATAAGTTGTTACAGCGGCTAAGTGGTCTACCATTGAGCCACTGCAGTCGAGGGATATAGACGGCCGGGAGCCCGCTTGCTCAATTCTAAAAGCCTACGACACTTGGGTTCAGAGCCCTTGCACCGTAAGTTTACTCCTTCCCCCTTCTTCCATTTTGGTTTTATGTTTCAAAGAGATGGAGGGTCAGTCTGCATCTGTGTCGGTCTATCTCTCTTTTCTCAGTTGTATCCATTAACACGAAACTTGATAGAAAGGTTGCAATTGGGGACATACATACATACATGTGAAAGGGGGTCCTACATATTTTCTCACCGGAACACAAGCATATGAGGTGTCCAATGAAAGGTCTCGACTATTACTTTTCGAAGCAGGTTTCAGTTTTGACATTGGTTGTAAGGGAAGAGGATTAGGAAGTGGTCAATTATTTCAAATTGATTAAATAAAAAAATTTGAAAACAAATTTTACGGCCATGTATATGGCATTTAGGCCCCAAAATATTCGCCGTCACAATATCTGCCAAATAAAGTTAGTCATAGTATTTTTTGAAAATTTTTTTTTCCAAAATTGTTGCAGGTGATTTCACTAAATTAGGATCGACATGTTATTAATATATTTGAAAATATCAGATGAAAGTGACTTGAACTAATCATTCATAAAACTTCACCAAATCTCTCAAAAGGTAGATCTGTCAACCATCTATGCACCCCAAGATATCAATCTTTTTATCAATTTCTCCTTTACCAAATTGTTGTGTGAAAAGCGCCGTGAATGGATAAATTTGACGCCATCGATTCTGTACTTAAAATTCCAGAAATTGTGAAATCATCTGTGTATACTGAGGTTGACATTTATACCACAAAGTCAAAAACCTGTTGTTTCCAACCCAATCTTATCTTTGAAGACGCGAAAAGTGAGGAACTTCTACACAGCAAATTCAGAGGTTTGATCGTCGCGGGTCACCATATGAATGTTGATATGTGAAAGCGTGTTTTCTGGGGTCTTACTGAGATCGACCTGAAATCCATGAAATGCCTTCCAGTAGAAACAATACATAAATATGAATACCTAGAGTACTGATAGTCGCATATCTTGTTGATGCGTTTGTTGCCCCCAAGGTGTAAGTGCCTTCGACGATAAGAAAGTTTTCGTTTATGCGTGGATTTCTACTTTGTATTATCTCTGATCTGACCACCAATTACCTATCTGACAGGTTGAGAGTCAAAAAATGTACCGCCCGATTTAGTTTATGTGACAAAGTCGAGCGGTTTTGACCGGGGATATTTTCCAATGTTTCAAGGTGTGATCGGCTTATTTCCGAACAAAACACCTAGCACCGCAAAAACCCGTGTAAAAAAGTGTTTATCAATAAACAAGTGAACGTCCTTTTTTTCAAAAGATCGAACCCTATTCTTATCGATGTCCGATGTTGGGTATCACCTGTGCGCGGAACCTTCCGTGTGAACTACCTGTTCGGTTGTTGGAGGAAACATTATAACAATTGACTCCTGCTATTGCCGTTGTGAAAGGAAAACAAACGGAAATTGGCTTAACAAGGATCATCGTGTCGAAGCCGCTGTGGCGATCCTTTTGACTAGACTCAGAGGTAAGTTACGGCGAAGGCGTTGTAAACGGTCTACTGTTGACATGTTATCAACTGGTTGACGCGCTGACCATTGGCTCGGTTACGATGCGGATTAGAGCGGTCATGTCGACACAGGGACTCGCCACTTTTTCTTTGAGATAAGAAATTGGCTATAGTTTTCGTATTGTTGGGAACTAATTAACTGAGTGTTTTCATTTGGTCATGCGAAACTCGGACGCACTCAACAGTTGCGACAACCTCACGTCTGGCGCTATGAGTTGCCGCGAAACAGACGGTCATGAACTGGGTATACTCTAATTTCAATGCAGATATTGGGCGCCTCGGCGCTCTTCCGTTTATTTTTCTTCTACCATTACTTCTGTAGTTAGCGATAGTTGGCATGTTAGGTAAGCAAACCAGTTGTTGTTTCAGTGAACGCATGCAAGCATATATCGTAATTATGAATTATGTAAATATAATTGCAAACAAATGACGTGAGGCGGGACTTGATTTGACTTTCAATACAGCCTTCTAGGATTCAAGAATGCAATGAATGGAAATATTTCGGCGTTTTCGAATTATAATGACCCGACCTGTCCGCTTGCGTTTTGGAAAGTACTTTTTAGGACTTCCGTTTCATTAATTACCAGACCGACGAATATTTCTAGATGGCTTATCAAATTTGACTTCGAAACCGCAACTTGTAATTAGCGAAATAGTTATTCCCTAAAAAAGATATATGTACATCCTTCTGCGTTTTTACCGCAAAAATTCATTAAATGTCAATTTATGGGCAATATTTAGATGTTTTTTAGTTTTTATTGACTTAATTAAAATGGCGCAACAACCGGTATACCGTCTAGGCCTGCCTTAAAAAAGAATTCCAGACATCCCGGTTTTGCGACGAGGTCAACCAATTCAATATCCCCAAAAGCTTCCTGGCGTTCTGGTCTACACCACCGTTCCATCTCAGGCAGGATGTGCCTCGTCTTATTTTTCTACCATAGATATTGCCCTTATAGACTTTCCACGCTGGAACATCCTTACCCATAGGATTAAGTGGCCTGCCCACCGCAACTTATTGAGCCGGATTTTGTCCACAGCGGTCATGGTATCACTCATAGACTTCGTCGTTATGTAGTCTAAGGAACCGTCCATCCTCATGTAGGGGGTAAAAACTCTTCGGAGGATTCTTCTCTCGAACGCGGCCAAGAGTTCACAATTTTTCACGCTAAGAACTCAAGTGTCCGCGGAATACATGTGGACTGGCAAGATCATACCCTTGTACAGTAAGAGCTTTGACCCTATGGTGAGAAGTTTCGAGCGGAACAGTTTTTGTAAGTTGAAATAGGCTCTGTTGGCAGCGAACAACCGCGTGTGGATTTCATCGTCATAGCTGTTAGGAGAGGAGAAATTTTCAACAGTCCCAAAGTTGCAGTCTCCTATCTTGATTGTTTTCGTTTGACCAGTAGGCCAGTAGTTGGGTGGACTTGAAGAGGATGGTGCCTCTCACATTTACATCTGCATCGCGAAGCACTTTCTCCAGGGCCAGGTTGAAGAGGACGCATGGTAGGGCATTCCCTTGGTCTCGAGAGTAATCCTGCTGCTTTTATCTGGCCTCGTACATTGGTAAGGGTTAGTCTACTCAGTCTTATTAATTTCGTTGGGTTGCCGAATTCTCTCATGGCAGTGTACAGTTTTACCATGACTATGTTGCCATAGGCGGCTTTAAAGTCGATGAAAAAATGGTGCAACTGATGTCCATATTCCAACAATTTTTCCATCGCTTTCCATAGAGAGAAAATCTGATCTGTTGCGGATTTGCCTGGAGTGAAACCTCTTTGGTATGGACCAATGATGTTCTGGGGGCATGGGGCTATCCGGCCTAGCAAGATAGCGGAGAATACCTTATAAATGGTACTCAGCAACGTGGTACCTCTATAATTACTGCAGTCAGATAATATCTCGTTGTCAGTCGTCAAGCATTGATTAGCTGTCTCCCATCTTGAGCATAAGTTAATGAACTCCTTGGAGTAATTAGTGCAGTCTTCAGTTAGCGGGATTTGCAACTCGCTGATGTTCTGGTTGTACAGGTTGTTCAGCAGTTCATCAAAGTACTTAACCCATCACCCCGATATGTTTATTCTGTCGGCAATCAGATTTCGCTCTTTGTCTCGGCAGGATGAGCATCGAGGTGTGCATGGTTTCATCTTGCTGACTTCGTGGCAAAACTTCCGCGCTTAATGTGGTTGCTCCCTGTATTTTGCGAGTTCACAGACCTGTTGGTTCTGCCAGGCTTCCTTTTTTGCGTCTGTGAAGTCTCTTGTCCGCTCGAATTCGCGATAAATGTCCGCGCCTGCCCGTGTCCTTTGAGAATGCAACATTACATTACGTTCCGTTGCTAGTTTACATTCATCGTCGAACCAACTTTTTCCGGCTGGGGCTAAGTATGTTTGTGGCCGTATTTATAATAACGTTGTTCAGGTGATTGTGAAGATCATTTCTTGATGCTTCATCTCCTGGATATCTGTTGACGGCGGTTATTGCGTCATCCATTTCCCCCTTATAAGTGATACGGAAGGCTGTGCTGTAGATGGCTTCAGTGTTAACTCTCACCTGATTGTCAGAGGGGATTCTGGGTGGTCTGATTGTCAGAGGGGATTCTGGGTGGTGTTGTTATTCGAGCCCGGAGCACTATGCCAACGAGATAGTGATCCGAGTCTATACTGGTCCCCTATATATTCTGACATGCATCAAGGCTGATAGGTGGCGGCGTTCGATCAACACGTGGTCAGTTTGGTTGAAAGTGGTCCCGTCTAGAGAGGCCCACGTTTGTTTGTGGACCGCTTTCCGCTCAAACCAGGTACTTCTGAAAACCATTTCGCGTGACACTGCTAAGTACATAATCCGTATTCCGTTATCATTATCGCCTAAATACGGGTTCAGTCCCTATTTGGATGTTAAGGATTTATAAAGGTATCTCACCCTTTAGCTGCTAGAAGTGATAAGCGTGGAATATTGTTGCTCCTTCTATAAATTTCGGCTATTGAGGGTTGTGTTGTCGTGACTGTTGTTGATGTTGTCATTGTGGTTTTGATACTAGCTGCAGGCCGCTATCTCCACTAGAAAGTGCGATTGCCTTAAATGACCCCCGCAATTGTCTCTGCTAGCAGGAAGGTCACGCGTGAGTTGAGACAATTCCTAATGAGAGTTTGTGTTCAGAGCCGGGATCAGAAGGCCATCTCAATTGAACTTACACTTCCAACTTAATAGTGTCAAAGCCTTGAACGTACTTGCAGTCCCCCTTTATCGAGACGAAGTCATCTGTATCATTAGCCAGCAAGCCATTTCCACTAGTTGTCACTCTGGTGTAGTAAAGGAATAGAATGCCCCAGCTGTCAGCTCATGTGCGACCTATTACGGATTGCTTAATAATAACAATAACCGTTGGCGCAACAATCTAATCGGATCAGGGCCTTGCAGTGTGTTAGAGCTCTTCATTCAAGACCGTAACGGTACACTAAAGAATTACTGTACCCTATAGGAGACAATGTGGTCAGTATTTCGCTCGCGCGACGTCAAATCACGATTAAAATTCCACTGCCACCAGTGAAATTTGAACCGCGACCTTCCGTATGACAGCCTTGTGCTCTAACCACTCGGCTATCCGAACACGGATACGGATTGTTTGCTAAATCATAAATCCATGCCATGCAGGGTCGCCATCGTTATGGCAGCTCATGTTGGTCCACCACCAGATTGACTGGTGGTGATCCGGGGCTAGAAACCTGGGGGATATGAATTTTTGTCGTCCCCATACATGCAAAAGAGGGGTGTACATTGTTTTCATCAAATATAGTCATGTGAGGTATCAAATAGAAAGTCTCGATTAGTACTTTCCGTAGCCGAGCTTAATTTTGACATTTTTTGGAAAAGTGGGTAGTGCGGGGGTTGAAAATGATCAATTCTTTAACGGACCGATTCTCAGAAATTACCCAACCCAAAAATCTGAAAAAAATCAAGAGGCTTCCACTATATGCTGCTTAGGCTCCGAAATACCCTCCACGTCGATACCTGTTCAAATAGAGTTAGTAATAGTTTCGCTAATTGGCTAATTGGCTGGTCAATATCGTCAACGTAGGCTAGTAGTTGGGGATTTCAAGAGGATGGTGCGTCAAGTGGTAGAATGGGGAGAATATCACTGTCTGTTAATAGTAGTTACCACTATGCAATGCATCTAATACTCTACTGAAGTAGAACTCCCCAGGAATATACAAATCCTTAATTCTCTTGAAGTACTCGTATTCTCTATTTGCCATAAAACGCTACTGACAGGGATGGAAAATCTTGAGCTAAAATTGGAATCTCAAAATCAATTAATGGGCAAGAATCGTCTTTTGAAAAGTAAGAACATTTCTTCGACGACGATATTGATTGGTCCCAGAATATTCGGTTTCTTCTAGCTGTTTATTAATTTCAAAGTTACAAACGGGACATTCCCGGGTAGAATGAATTTTGTTTTTTAGAACACTTTCCTTTCTTATGCGAACCTCTGTTATTCTGGGAGACCGATTGGAAACGAGTACGAATCCATCTATCTAAGGGACCTGGGAAGCGGTTTTAAACTAAATAATCTTACGAAATTTTGGTGAAAAGTGAAAGAATAATGCATTACACACTGAAAGGTACCTCCGGATCCAGGCTTCTTACAAGAAACTGAATGCAATCGGAGAAGCTTTCCAAAGGTGACATTAGGATCTAAGTGTCACCGCGACCTACAATATCACCATACCATAGTGAGTATTTGAAATAATTAAAACTTGCTTTTTCTATTCGGTAGTGTTATTTATTGGTATTGCAAATATCCATATTTCGAGAACCACTTGCTCCCTTCATCAGTGCTAACAAGTCTGCCTGGGCAGACTCTAGCCAGTTAGTCAGTTAGCAGTTAGTCAGTTAGAAGGGAACAAGGGGTGTTCATAGTTCCAATTACCATATTACGTGTCAATAGGTATAACCGCTTCTATGAAAAGTGTGCGTAACAGACAGACAGATGGACGGAGGAGTTGACAGATCTCCCATCAGGCGCGCCCCTTTCTATGGATACGGGAATTCGCGGCTGCGTACGAACATGTACTTGCATGCAATTTAGAGAGGTGTGTGCATGGGCATGTTTATGCGCGGCTCATGCAATAATAATCATTGGTGGGACAATCCAATTGAAACGGAGCCTTGATCTCGGTTAGAGCACTTCATCCAAGACCGTACCGCACCTGGCAGTGTGACGTCCATGTGGCGAGGATCAAGGAGGTCCTCCACTGCTCAAGTAGAGTTGTGACTGTGGGTTTAGAAATCCAACAAGCCACTTTTTTGTAATCCCGAGACAGGTGCACCGCGGTTTAGTGGAAGTTGCACCCCATAAACTAAGGGAACCCTATGAATTAATTCAACTAACTGAGAAGATTTATAGGGGGAACTTTTTCTGAACAGTTATGGTCTATGAACGCGAGCCTGTGACTGAATTTTGGGCAAATACCTGAACGAAATTATGAATATAAGGAACGAATTATTAACAATATTAGAGGATAGACGCCCCTTTGGTTGATTATGAGACCACCTGAGCAAAAAACTCAACATGTGATCTGCAGGAGGCAACGAAAATGGATCCATTTAGGCGAGGTGGTAAAATCCTACGCCCTCCACCCACATCCGTGCATACAGGCAGAAGACTTGGCAGTGATAATGATTCTGTGCAAGCGAAAGTACTTAAGGTGGAACATTGCCTGAAGGCTAATACCATGAACACCCTCTACGAAGTCGTCGGGCCGAAGCAAAACGTCCACCGCGATATTAACGTAGTGGCCCGAAATCTTCAGGCACGCAAACAGCAACCATCAGTTTGCAGCCTGTTTGGGCAAACGAGTTGCTGAAGTTTCCAAAGTCAAGGTCCGATTAGTTGTCTGTAAGATTCGGGAGAAAATATCTCCTGGTATCTGTTTTAGATATCTAGAGTACAGACATATAGTCAAATCTTGCACAAGCAAGCAAGATTGAGTTGACTGATGCAGACAGTGTTGCGAATAAAAGCGAAGGGAAGTGCGAGAAAGACCCTGAATACATGCCGCAAAGATGCAGGGTTTGATGTTAAGCGCCATGCCACAGGAGGCAAAAATACCCAGTGTCTAGGAAAGATCCAAAAGCAAAGGGCAAATAAGGTTGGTGATTTTGACTCAGCTGTGAATGAGTACCTGAGTCAAATCAGGGTAACAAAATCGGGTGACCGAAATGCTGATCACACTGCCTCTTATAGGGTACTGCAATCCTGTAGTGTAACGTTACGGTGTTGAATGAAGGTCTTCAAGGCCCTGATCCAATTGGATTGTTGAGCCAACGATTGTTATTATTAAATAAGATTTACTCAAATAAACCTCAACTACTGTGAAGTCGGACACGATTTTTTGGACTAGTCCTTCTAAGAGCCCAATGTGTACGTGGCGATTATTAGCGAACCATACAGAGGAAAAGACAACGCGGCATACGCTATCGATAAAAGTGAAAAATGCGAAATTTGGACAACAGGAAGATACCCATTCGAAGAAAGAATTGAGCAACCTGGTAACAGGTCTGTAAGAGGTAAAATTAACGGTGTCTATGTTTACAACTCCTACGCTCGCCAAACGTGAAAAGCGTGGAATATGAGCGAATGTTACATGAACTAGAGTTGAGCTCAAGTGACCCCCCATTGTTACAGCGAGAGACTTCAACACATGGTCTATGGAGTGAAGGAGAAGAGTTTCAAATAACAGGAAATTGGTATTGCTAGAAGCCTCTTATTTCGTTGGATATAATGGATAGGCTCAGTTGATAAGAGACATGTTAGTTCGCATAGCAATTATCAAGCTACACTGTTTAGTGTAATGGGGAGCGGGAGAATGGAGTATCCGCGAGACTCAAAGCCATACCGGGCGGAAACCCGGGTTGAACAGAATACCGAACATGGCTTTGAAGGCGGCGACAAAGACAAGACCCGAAGGGAATAATTTTCATTATTAATACTTGTTTGAATGAAGGCATCTTCCTGACTTAGTGGGAAAAGCTGACGCTGGTTCTGCTACCAAAGAGTGGCAAACCACCTGGTTAGCCGTCGTCCTATCGTCTCACTTGTATACTGGAGAGTATGGGAAAGCTGTTGGAGCACATTATATGCAACAGGCTGCTCACAATTGTAGAGGCATGTCTATAAGCCGAGCAATAGATAGGCACTACCAAAGCAATGGTCATTGTGGCAGAAGAAGCTATTGCAGGTATAATCTGGCAAAACGGTACCAAAAAATATTGTTAGGAATGCTTTCAATTCAGCGCAATGACAACATATTATAAGCTCCCTAAGCCAGCAGAATGTACCCACATATATTCAGCTGATCATCAGGGACTATTTCGTGGGTAAAAAGCTCCTCTATGATACCGACGAAGGCCCAGTTGATTATTTGGTATACGGCAAAGGGCCTCAAGAATCAGTGCTAGGCCAATTACTCCGAAATATCATATGTGACCATGCGCTATGCATCAAACTCTCGTTATTGACTGATAATAGTCAAATATATTGAGGATTTTGTATGGGCATGTAAGACATCGGTCAGATTGATCAAGGAATGGTTGGTATCACATGGGTTAGGGACTGAGGTTATACTAGTGAGCAGTCGCAAGTTTAGAGAAATCCTAAGGTTTCGTGTTGGACAGCATGTGATAAAAACCAAACCATTCATCAAATATGTAGATCTTATGCTGGATAATCGATTAACTTCTAAGAAAAACTTTATCCACGTGAGCGTGAAAGCAGGCAAAATTGTAGCTGCTCTAACTAGCATGATGGCCAATATTGGAGGACCCAAACCACTGAGCAGACTATTGCTAGACAGAGTGTACTCATACATTCTGTTGCACGCAGCACCAGTCTGGAAGAGTTTGCGGCCGATTTCTCAAATTATCAATATCATTATCTCCTATTGTCTCTCCTTTAATTTAGCAATCAAAAGGCCTTTCTTACTACTTAAAAGAAGTAAAGTTGAAATGCTTGAAGATGCGATGGATCAATTAATGAAGGAATATTTTGCATTTTTAGTTATGTACGGACTCAAAACCGTGCATAAGGAGTTCCTCACAAGAGATGAACACAAAACCTTTATAGCTGACTTGTTTGGTTTGGGGTCAGTTTGGGTAAATGAAGTGGTCTAGATATTTACTAAATATGCTTAAGGGGGTCATCCTGTGTGTCGGACCCGCGGAATCAAGTTTTTTTTTACATCAATTGCATCTAAATATAGTGTAGAATATATGGGCAAAGTGATTCTTTGATATTCGGAGTCCGTCGGAAATTATGGTGTTAAACACATGATACGTCACATGCCAGATTTATGCCGATCGCCGTAATAAAGCTCTTTTCTATCGGTCCGAATGACGTTCGAATGACTTCGCTAAAAGGACAAGAATTGAAGCTGAGGTTGTACATGTGTTTCTTGAAGAAACCCAAGGTTTATAGACTAAATATAGCAGATTAATGATCAGTTAAGGTTTCATGGCAAAAAATCGCATTCTACTTTTTAAATGCTTTTTTCTCGACACTGCATGTTGAAAATCGGCTGCCACCACAGCCCAAAATCTATCCAACGAAATTCTTTGAAATTTTCACGACTTATTGAGAACATATTTTTACGGTCTGCAAACTAGGATAATTGCGATTCATTCAGTAGTTTTTTTTTAAATTCATTGAAGAAGACGTGAAAAAACACCAAAATTCACAAAAAAAAAGTTTAACACAGCACCAAAAATTTAATTTTTAATATTTTTTAATAATCCTAGTTTGCGGACTGTAGTTAAGTCTGTACGTTAAAATATCGTTTACCTTTTCTCTTTAAGATGATCGCAGCGCCCTCTAGCGTGGTAGCAGAAAAACATCTTTTTTTGGAGTGTATAAATTGCTCTGTATTTCAAAATGAACTATGCGATCGGGCTGGAAAAATTACTATGCACGCTCACGATATTAGTAAATCTATGGTGAAAAATTCGTATTTGCATCTTTATCCAGTTCTTCACAAAAAATTTCTAAAAAAAAAGCCAAAAAACGGCCTTCACACGGGATGACCCCCTTAAAAGATGATTTGCGTGACTTTGGTCGGTTGGAATTCTAGGTTGTTTCTACAGTGAGATGTGGATTTCTTGAGTTTATCTTGAGTCCTTAAAACGATTTATTAAAGCTGTCCTTTGCTTGGTTCAAATTTCTAAATAATATTTTCACTAAATCCTCTAAAATGAATTTATAACGGATGATATTTGCAAATCAACAAATAACACATGTTTTCTCTACTTATACTTAGTCTGTCATAAAGGCATAATAATAATACACTCTTAATTCTTATCTCGAATATTATTATAATAAAATGGAACTTCACACCTTAAGTGACACAAAACCAGAGAATTTATCATCACTTCGGATTGATGCAGGTCAGAAAGTTAATTTTCTACCTATAATTTCACTCCTGGGACACGTGTACCATTCGAGTACATCTATAAAGGCAAGAGTAACTAATTAAAATGAAAGGTAGGTAATTCAGGGTAACTGCCTTTTTGGATGCAGGCACAAAGGAAGTATCTTATTCTTATAGGAAAATATGATCGAACTCATTGATTGTAAAACCAACTATCCTATATGTCCCTTGAATTTTCAGGGTAATAATTTATAGATGATTACGTACATATGTGTTTAAGTACAGATACTTTTGGGTATTTGTTGAATAAATCATGGTAATAATTAGTAAATATCGTAATCTGGGGTGATTTAGTACAGAGAATTTATGAATCTGCCGGAATTATTTGATTATCACAATTTTGATTTTATAATGTCACACCCCATCTGGGAGTATGGGCACATCGTCCACCAGTTTTTTCACTGCCCAAATCAAAGTCTCTCCCCTTCTTCCTGGCTCTCACGAAAGTCAGTTTTTATTAAGGTTTTGGTAAAACAAAACCTTATCAATATCGATTAACTGTCTGTCCGTCTGTCTGTCACACGAACTCTCCTCCAAAACGGCTAAACCAATCCGAACGAAATTTGATGGACAGATTGGAACTATGAAATCCCCTCGCATACATCGAGCGACATAAATTTATATGGAGTTTAAGGTGGGGTTTCCCCATACATGAAAAGGGGGATTTAAAAAAATTTCCACCGGATATTGCTGTGTGGGGTATCAAATGAAAGGTCTCGAAATGTACATACTTAAAACAAGACAGAACTCATTTTCGGAAACTACCCAACCCAAAAATCCGGAAAGAATCAGAGAAGTGCGCTTAGATCAAATCTAGGCCTCAAAATATATCCCATTCCGATATCTGCTTAAACAAACTTACTACTAGTATATTGCCAACCTTTGGAAATTTACTGAGAAACCCTACTTAACTTCATCCTAGGACTACTAAATTTCGCAAAAGCATTAAGGACCCTATTTCGCATACACGTGCCAAATTTCATAGAAATGGCCATTAACGCCAAAGTTATAGCAGTTCAAACTTTCACGCGAATCTACTTCTCGCTAGCCGCGTTTTCCACCGGCATAGAGAATAGTCTTTTGCATACACAAAGAAATCCCACTATTAATGTCTGCTGACGTTATAATTAACAAGAATAATTGATATTCGAATGAAATATTAAAATTCCATTCATGAAGAATCTATTTTTCCCCAGCCCTTTATTAAAATTGGTTTACTGTCTGTCTGTCTTTTTTTTCGGCGTTGGAAGGTGGAAAGGTTCAAAACCTACTGCTGGCTCCTGTCACGCAGTTATGTGAGACTTCTACTCACTAAAACCACCTCCTTCTCATTCCACTCTCCCCACGGAACTCCTATCAAGTATTGCATCGCGGGGCTGGATCAGCTTTTAACTGCGGCTCATTATGGTTCTCTCCCTTCCTTGTTTTCGTCGTAGTTCTTCCTGCCTAAGCTGTTGGTGAATAGCTTGCAGTTCCCTTACAACCTGGTTCCAAGCATCCGTTGACTCCAGCATAAACTCCACGATGTTTTCGGGTGTTAAACGCCTGTCTGCGACCGCTTCCATTCTTTTTCGGTGCGCGGTGAACCTGGGGCAATCAAATATGACATGCTCCGCATTCTCAGCCACGTTACCACATCTTGGGCAGCATGGTGATTCGTCGTGACCAAATCGATGTAAATAAGCACGATAACCTCCATGTCCACTCAAGAATTGTGTTAACTCGTAGCTTAATTCCCCATGGTTTCGTTCAAACCATCTCCGAATATCCGGAATGATGCGGTATGTCCAACGACCAGTTTGGGACTCGTCCCATCGCTGTTGCCACCGTTCGATAGATTCCCACCGTGCCAGCTGCCGTCGAAATGCGCTAGACTCTCCAGCTGCATACGTTTTGTCGTAGAGTCGCCGACTTTCCTTCGCCAAGATGTCTATGGGGAGCATCCCTGCTAGTACATATGCCGCTTCTCCTGATGTTGTCCGATATGCACTGCATACCTGGAGTGCACTTAACCGATACGCCATTCCCAATTTTCGGCAGTTCACTTTGTTATTCAGAGCAGTTGCCCAAACTGGAGCTGCGTAGAGTAGCACGGAGCTGACTACCCTGGAGAGCAGAAGACGTCGACTTTGTCTTGGCCCACCAATGTTCGGTAGTATCCTCGAGATCGTTGTAGCGATGGAAGACGCTTTAGTTGCGGCGTACTCAATGTGTCTTTTGAAGTTGAGTCTTCTGTCAATAATTACTCCCAAATATTTGAGCGATGGTTGGGAGTAAATTGTTTTTCCGCCAACTTTGATTTTCACAGTTGTGTTCTTTCTTCTCTTGCTAATGAGAACTACTTCTGCTTTATGCTCGGCAAGTGAAAGGCCAGAATTTCTCAACCAGGAATTGATCTCCCATATCGCTTCATTTGCATAGATCTCGATCTCGTCTTGGTGCTTTGCAACCACCGTTATTCCGATATCATCGGCGAAGCCAATAGTTGTCACGTTGTCCGGTAGGCGTAGCGTCAACACTCCATCGTACATAACTAGCCACAGCAAGGGATCCAGGACAGAACCTTGTGGCACTCCGCAAGTTGTCGGGAATATTTTTAGCCCATCGTCCGAGTCGCAGTAAAGTCTTCTCCCAAGGAGAAACTCGACCACAATGCGTACAATGTACTTCGGGGCTTGTATCTTTTCGAGTGCCTCGATGATTTTTTTCCATTTTGCACTATTGAACGCATTTTTTACGTCGAGGGTTATTACTGCACAGCATTTTCCTTCTTCTATTGCAGCCTGAGCCACGCCAGTCAGCATGCTGATTGCGTCGACAGTTGATTTTGCCTTACGAAATCCGAATTGTTTGTCGGAAAGGCCTCCTTCCTTTTCCGCAACAGCGAGCAGTCTGTTATATATTACTCGTTCAAATAGTTTGCCAATGGTATTGACCAGACATATCGGCCTATATGAGGAGGGGTCACCCAATGGTTTACCTGCCTTCGGAATGAATATTAGCTTTTGTACCTTCCATTGCTCGGGGAATTCTCCTTCCCTAAGGCATGCCGTGAAAACTTGGGCAAACATACCTGGTGCTGTCCTGGCCTACCTTCAGGGCAATGTTAGGGATTCCATCCGGTCCTGGAGTCTTTTTTTCAATCAATCTTTTTGCTGCGTCTAGAACCTCCTCATTTTCCACTATCGGAACTTCGTCGGGATTTAACTGTACTGCAGGCAGACTTGTACCATTCAGATCCACTGGGAATAGAGTGTTCACTATATTCTGCAACAACTCTGGGCAAGTAATCGGTGGGGAGCGCTCGCCTTTTAGTGATGACATCACCGACCTATATGCGCCACCCCATGGGTCGGAATCAGCTTCAGTACACGTCCGCATGAAATGTTCGGATTTGCTCCTCCTCGCATTTTTATATTGCACGTGTAGCTCCTCGAACTCAGGTCGGTTTCTTCTGCGCTGGGAGCGTCTCCTAGCTTTGAGACACTTTTTCCGGCATTCCTCAATTTCGGAATTCCACCAAAAATTAGGATTTCGTCTTTGGAAAGTGGTACGTCGAGACATAGCGGCATCGCATGCCCGCTGCAATTTTTCCACGACCTGTGAAACTTTGTTTTGTGCGCTTCCCGATAGGAATGAATCTTCCAGAAGTACCTCCTTGAACATTTCTGCGTCGAATTTCTTAGTTACCCAGCTCATCGTTATTCGTGTTAATGGCTTCAAATTATTCCTTTGCGAGGTTTGAAAGATGATAGCCTGATGATCGCTGTGTGTGTACTCCTCGCTGACACGCCACCCCAAGTCTCTGATTAAGGTATCACTGACGAAGGTGAGGTCTACCACCGATTGCAATTCTCCCCTCCGGAATGTGTTGGCTCCCCCAGAGTTGGCAAGTACCACGTTCAAGCGCGAGAATGTCTCCAGCAATATTCGTCCTCTTGCGTTGGTTTCTCTGCTACCCCATTCTTCTGCCCATGCGTTGAAGTCGCCGGCTATTACTTTGGGGTTGTAGCGACTTGCATTGAAGGATAGTTTCTCCAGCAATGACGTGAATTCCTCTAATGTGAGGCCAATACGTACTTTGCCCACTGCAATCGCCTTTTCCGCTGCTTCAATAGGAAGACTTATCGACGCTATCTGCGTGTCACCGTACGCTTTTCTAAGTCGTAGCACATTAGACTCGCTCACTGATTGTAATCCCAATTGGGTTTGCAAGGCCTCGCAGATCTCAGATTTTGTGGTGACTTCATCCAAATCCTTGCATTCGATCACCACCGAATCCTTACTCATTTTGACCGCCGCAGCCTCACCTAGTGATGCTTCAATTTTCTTCCGTAGGTTTTCGCCTCCGTCATCACCGGTTTTAAGTTCGAACAACAAGTCGCCTTTCTGTGTTCGTTTTTTCCGCGTGACATTTGCACTCAGATCCGTCAAGGAGGCATCTGCTTTAACCTTGCGTAGGATTTCCGCGTACGTCAACTCGCTGGTTTTTGTTATTATCAGTGCGTCCGGCCTGGCTCTTTTTTGCAGCTTCTTCTTAGGTCCTACCTTAGTCCACGTGTCTTCGGCGCTGTTAGTGGCCTTTTCCGTATGCCCAGATAATCTTCCGTCATTCCCAGGTTGCACCGGCATCTGTTTCTCCTTTTTCCTTTTTGCTGTTCGTTGGGGAGATAGCACTTCTTCATTTGGGTCTCTTAATCGTTTGTTCCGAATTTCCGAGATATTCTTTTCACTTTGGAAGAGTTCTTTGCCAAAGAGCTTTTTGGGAAGGGATATCTTCTGCGTGGTTTGGGTTGCTACGGCAACCATCGCTTTTTGTTGGCTTATCGGCACTGTTGCTTCTGCCCGTGCTTTCACGTCCTCTTTGGCCTTGAATTATGTTGCCCTAATAGAACGCACCTGATCCTTTATCGCGTGGTGTACATTATTGCGTTGGTTAACGTACTCCATTAGATTATTAATCATCGATCCCAGCTTCGTAAATGCGTCACCCTCGGCTTCAGCAGTAACTACACTGCTGCTACTCTTAGGGCCCAACATGCGTTTTTCGTCGAATTCACTGCTGGTGATCTCACTAATTTTGCGCTCCGCTTGAAAGGATCACTCGCGCTAGAAGGTAACAGGGGAGACTCCCCACTAGCCATTTGGCTAGTGGGAAACCCACCGGAGTCCTCCGCTTCCTCCACTGCTTACAGTAATTTAACTCAGAAAAGTGAAATTATAATAGTGTAGTTTATAAAAACTTGTCCGCTTTAAGTGGGGATGGAACTCGGGCTTCACTCACCAACCGCTTAATTGTCTGTCTGTCTGTCTGTCCGTCTGTCTGTCTGTCTGTCTGTCTGTCCGTCACACGCATTTCTCTCGGAGACGGTTACAGCGATTGACACCAAATTTGGTAGAAAGGTGGGAACTGTGAACGCTCACGCGTACAGTGAGTTACATCCTTTTACGTTGAATTTAAGGGGGGGGGGTCCCCATACATGCAAAAAGGGGCTGTAAATTTTTTTTTCATTGGATGTAGTCGTGTGTGGTATCAAATTAAAGGTCTCGATTAGTACTTTTCAAAGCCGGTCTTAGTTTTGCCATTTGTTGGAAAGGTGGGGAGTACGCGGGGTTGAAAGTGAACCGAAAAATCTGAAAAAAATCAGGAGGCTGAAATACCTTCTATACTGATATCTGTACAAATAAAGTTAATAATAGTGTATTACTATAATTTTTAGTAATTGGCTGGAAACCCCCCTTAAGTTCATGTTAGCACCATGAAATTGGCAGTAATATAGGGTATAACATACAGCATGATCTCACCAAGTTTGGTGGAAATCGCACTATTACTAACTAAGTTACAATACGTCAAAGTTGTCGCTTCCTTGCAAATTCAAGACTATGAATGTCAATATCATCCGAAAGCGGATATTCTCACATAATATATGCATATATTACGTGCTACGTACTAAAAAATACACAAAACCTTTCGTACCTCAAGCGTCCAGCTTCCGGTTTCCCGACTTGTTTACATCTGTTGCATGTTCTAATGATATTAAACTCAAAGTGTGAAGCGTATGAGGTTGATTATTATCAATACAGAGCTTTCCGTCAAATTATTTATTTAAATCGCTTTCTAAAAAATAGAGGGCAATGGAATTTTTTGCTATGTGGCACGGGACTGCCATGCACTTTTCGCTCCCCACATCTTTTTCTTTTTCTTCAGCCTTTGTCCCGTTCACAAGCGGAGTCAGCTGGTCGTGATCTGCTTCGCCATTTAATTTTATCAATTGCATGATCTGGAGGTAATCGCGAGGCTTTTAAATCCCAATCCAGCGTATGAATCCACCGTTGTTTGGGCCGGCATTTTGGTCGTTTATCATTGACTTCGATGTTCAGACCAATCTTGGCAAGCGAATTCTCGTTAGCGCGAATTACCTGACCATACCATCGAAAACACCTCACTCACAGTTTTCCCACGATCGGTGGAATCCCATATCGATCGCGGATATCCTCATTTTGGTTATGATCAAAACCTGTCACGTCACTAGTCCAATGCAACGTCTTCGTCTTCATTATCGCAAGACAATTTTTTTTTCATTTCAAGCTTTTTATTTTCAATAGTGACAATCCTTTGTGCGTATGGGTTCGTATCCCCCAATAAGCACCCTGGATTGCTCCATCCCTGGTTGGCCCGCCCAGTATAGTTCGCCCAACCGTTCCTCTTCATTTCTTAGATTCGCCATGAAACCGTTTCCGATTCCACAGAAGGGTTCTGGCTCGTGTAAAGGCGTCCCTGCTCCCTTCTTGGCTAGTTCGTCTGCTGCCTCGTTGCCTTCCAACCCAGCATGGCCTGGAACCCAAAGGATCCAGACCTTGTTGGATGAGCCGAGTATATTCAGTCTTTCTCTACTTAAGTTCTAGCTTAAAATATTTAGCTTATCTAACTTAACTTAATTGCAATGGGTGGCTATTACATTTGTTTGGCCTACCCGACCATCTGTTTAAATTTACTTTAATTGTATACAATACATCAATATTGACAATTATTTATTATTTATCTAAATTCTTTGCAAACTGCGCTTGCACTAAAAGCGCCAGAAGGTATTACTTACTTCCTTACTTACTAATTATAGGTAACTTAAAAAGTAAACTAAATTTAAACTTAATCTAACAGTAAATACTCAAGACTGCTGTTTACAATAGCGCATTATATTGTTTGTGCTTATCTCGGTGTACCCTTACCAGGCAAGGCGAATAATAGAGGGAAAGGATGGTGGGTTTAAGGGATTCACTCACTATTTGGCAGGGCCTTAGGAAGTTGGCCAATGGGAAGGTGCTACCCTGTTGGTAGAGTTGTCAGATCAGTGGATTTGACAGATCCTCCGTGCTTTCGAAGAACCGTTCCATCAAGTTGAGAACGGATTCTCGAAGACTTTTCACTTTGGCGCGCCGATACACTTCGGGGTTTCTTCCAACCTTCTTGGTTTTCCAATTGTAGGAAAGACCAGTGCAGTACCTTAAACTCCGGCGTTTGCCTCACATCTGGACATGTTTTGGGTGGAGCAAGTGATCCACCTGGAGAGCCCATTGAAGATAACGGGTCTGATCAGGGTCTTGGAAAGCGTCATTTTGGCCTTGGTGCTGAGTCCTGCCTTGTTTCGAAGAAGAAAGTAGATCCTACTCAGTCCACCGCATGCCTTACCAATAGCGAGCTCAAGTTGTGGTTTGAACTTAAGCAGTTCGTGAAGCTTAACTCCTAAGTACTTTATGGACTGGGATCTGCCTACTATAGTGTTTCCGATCTTCGTTTTTAAACGTTTAGCTTTGCTATGAAGCCGTCCTCCTCCGTTTGCGACTAGATTTGGGCTGTAATACTGCGGACGGGCCGGCCGTAGTCCGATTTCCAGTTTCTCCCAAGTTGAGAGTTTCCGTATTTTTCTTTCTGGGTAGCTTCGTCGTAAGCACTAAATGCAAGCTTTCCATTGATTCGGAAAGCATGCCTTCTACAGATGTATCCATAGGGGGGCATGAATGTGATGAGGCCTCCAAAATCCACGCCACGGCCGCGACATGATTACTGATGGTCGCGGGCGGATTCAGTCAGTGGCTTCTTACCACTTGGAAAGTTTAATTATCTTATTTACATATTCATGTTTGGGCATCCTTAGAGTAGTAGTAAACTACTTCTAGTGGTGCCATTTACTTTCATGGTTCGGAACATTTGGATAGAAGGGCCTAAGTAGCTGGAAAACCATTGCAAGGGTTATCTACAAGCATTTGGGTTGTCGATGTGGGTTGATATTGGCTGTCTACCATCCGATAAATTTCAACATAATTTTTAAATTGTATTTTTATACAAATATTCCTTAAGGAGTTTTTCAGTTCTTAGTGCCTTCTTACTGACCACTTTAATGCTATCATCATCAGCGGCGCAACAGGCGGCATCCGGTCTAGGCCTGCCTTAATAAGAAACTCCATTCATCCCGGTTTGTGCCGAAATCCACCACTTCGATATCCCTAAAAGTTGTCTGGTATCCTGACCTACGCCATTGCTCCATCACAGGCAGGGTCTGCCTCGTCTTCTTTTTCTACCATAGATCGTGCCCTTATAGACTATTCGGACTGGATCATCCTCATCCACACAGATTAAGTGACCCGCCCACAGCAAATTATTGAGCCACATTTTATCTACAACCTGACGATCATGGTACCGCTCATAGATGTCGTCAACAACCGGTATCCAGTCTAGGCCTGCCTTAACAAGGAACTCCAGACATCCCAGTTTTGCGCCGAGGTCCATCAATTCGATATCCCTAAAAGCTGTCTGGTGTCCTGACCTACGCCATCGCTCCATCTCAGGCAGGGTCTGCTTCGTCTTCTTTTCCTGCTATAGATATTGATCTTATAGACTTCCTCATCCATACGGATTAAGTGGCCCGCCCACCACAACCTATTGAACCGGATTTTATCCACAGCCGGACGGTCATGGTATCGCTCATAGATTTCGTCGTTATGTGGGCTACGGAATCGTCCATCCTCATGTAGGGGCCCAAATTTCTTCGGAGGATTCTTCTCTCGAACGCGGCCAAGAGTTCGCAATTTTTCTTGTTAAGAACCCAAGTTTCCGAGGAATACATGAGGACTGGTAAGATCATTGTCTTGTACAGTAAGAGTTTTGACCCTATTGTGAGACGTTTCGAGCAGAACAGTTATTGACCGGTTCCGGTTTGATATTGTTGGTTGGTTGGTTTTTAGTGCTGACGTTGGCACCATATACTTTGTCTTGCCTTCATTTATGTGCAGCTCAAGATCACAATCTTATTGTCGCCTGCTCGATCTGGATGAAGACAGTTTATACGTCTTAGGTCGTTTTCCCATAATGTCGATATCGTCAGGATAGACCAGTAGTTGGTTGGACTTAAAGAGGATGGTAAATAGTCTCGAGAGTGATCTTACTGCTATTATCTGGCCTAGCACATTGGTCTGGGTCAGTCTAGTAAGTCTTATCAATTTCGTCGGATTCTTCCATAGCCGGCTTTGCTATCGTTTGCGGCCTTAAAGTCGATAAAAAAGTGGTGCAACTGATGGCCATATTCCAACAGCTTTTCCGTTGCTTGCAACAGAGAAAAAATTTAATATATTGCTGATTGGCCTGGAGTGAAGCCTCTTTGGTATGGGGTAATGATGTTTCGGGCGTATGGGACTATCCGACCTAGTAAGATAGCTGAGAATATCTTATAAATAGTACTCAGGAACGTGATGCCTCTATAATTGCTGCACCTTGTGATATCCCCCCTGCTTCGTTGCCAATCGTCAGGTATTGACTCGCTGTCCCACACTTTAGCATAAGTTGATGAACCCCTTGGTGTAATTGGTTGCCTCCTTATTTTACCAATTCGGCTATAATTCCGTCGGCTCCTGGCCGTTATATTGAATGGAGTGTTTCTTCTATACTTGGTAGTGGCAGTATTTGTCCGTCGTCTTTAGTTGGCGGGACCTACAACTCGCCGATGTTCTGGTTGTTGAGTAGTTCATCAGAATACTCAATCCATCGGGCCAATAAGCCCATTCTGTCGGAAGTCAGATGTGCGTCTTAGCCCCGGGAGGATGAGCTTCGAGGTGTATAAGGCTTCATCCTGCTGACCTGTTGGTAAAACTTGCGTGCCTGGTGCGGATTCACCCTGTACTTTTCGAGCTCACAGACCTGTTGGTTATCCCAGGTTTTCTCTATGAAGTCGCTTCTCCGCTCGATGGAGTTCATCAAAAGTCCCCGCGAACGCACGTGTTCTTTGAGAATACAACATTACTCGGCATGCTAGTTCACATTCATCGTCAAACCAGCCTTTCCGACTTTTCTTATATGACTTGTATGTTTGTTGTGAAGATCATTCGTTGAGGCTTCATCTCCAGGATCTCCGTTGACTGCGGTTTTTGCTTTATCCATAACCCGCTTATAGGTGTTACGAAGGACTGTGTTGTGGATGGTTTTAGTGTTAACTTTAACCTGATTGTCAAAGGGGATCCTAGGTGGTGCTGTTATTCGAGCCTGGAGGACCATGCTAACGAGATAGTAATCCAAGTCTATATTGGAACCCCTATATGTTCTGACATTCATCAAGGCTGAGAGGTGGCGGGGTTCGATCAATACGTGTTCAAATTGGTTGAAAGTGGTCTCGTCTGTTTGTGGGCCGCTTTCTGTGCAAACCAGACACTTCCATCAACCATTTCATGTGACACTGTAAACTGAATAATCCGCAGTATGTTGTCATTGGTATCTTTATATAAGCTATGATAGCCAACTTATCGCCTGAATATGGGCTCCGTCCCTGCTTGGCTATTAAAATCCCCAAGCATGATTTTGATATCATATCTGGGTTAGGCGTGGAGGGTTCGTTCAACTGCCTCGTAGAAGATGTCCTTTTTCGATTCTGTTGTTTTCCATGTATGGTTATCAGACCTACCCAACCGTGAACCTGGAAGATCAGGTGGTATAATTTATCCAGTTTTTAGACACGGGAGATTCGCCTTCACCCTTCTCCGTCTGTAGCTTTTTGTTAAGGAAGAGCTTCCAGCGGTCACGACGCAGAGGTGTAGATAGGGTTTGCTAGTAGAGCTGTTGGTTTTGGTTCAGCAGGCGATTCCCAGGTTCGATATTCCACCATGGGTACACGTTTCGCCCTGGGACCTATACTAACTTTTGACCACCTAATGCTATGCAAACTCATTAAAAATCCAAACTAATTATTCCAAAGGAAAACTAAGATGAGAAAAGCATATGCAAAAGTCACCAATTAAATTTTCAATTAATGACAGTAAATATATTAAATCTTTTTATTGAATTCTTAGACCCAATGGCTTCCATTTCATTTTGTCATAAACAAAACATTGGAAGAACATAAAGCCCCCTCCCCCCGCCTTTTTGGGTAACCATTTCAAAATGTTAAAGACTCCAAATGTGACAAGGATCTAATCCTGATGCTCTTTCGGTTCGTACGTATATCTAATGACTACTTTTTCGAAAGTATATCCTATTTAGACAAGACCTTTCACAAGGAGGTTAAAAAGAGGATTTTTGTTGGAATCATGCGCTAACTATTGTGTTGTTTTTCAATGTTTGCTGTTACTCCAAAGATAATAGTTAATATTCTGTTAAATGCCGAAGTGTTGAGTGGTCCGTATGAGGTTAGTTTTCTTGCGGTTTCTTTTGCATTGAAGATATTAGTATCTTTCGCTGTTCTGAATGGAATCTAAAGTATTTACTTGCTGTCAATTTCGAGAATTCTTTCTATGCGGTTCGCTCACAGGCAGTGAATCTAGGAGGGTTGGATGATATCTTAGTTTCTTAGTTTCCAAAGGGAAAGGAACTATTTGCAATCTTATGCGCCCAACAATATTTAATGTATTCTCATTGTGCTTCTACTGAAAGATAGTTGTTACCAAAGTTGAAGCAGATAGGCGCAAATCGAAGTCGACGACATCTATATATGTAGATATATAACTAAACCGAGCCATCATAGCGAAATTAATAATGAGTTTCAGGCATTCTTAGTATTTCAGAAGTAAGAATACGAACCGAGCTCAAAAGATCCTAACAGGTAGAAAGAGTGAAAGAAGGTAAAATCCCTTAATCCCCAGTCATAAACGTGCTCCAATAAAACTTAACCCTTATGAAAGCTGACTGCAAAAGTAAAAAGTATATGATCATTCTGGTCCAGGGGAGATTTATTAAATTAAAAGCGTTCTCTTCATCCATAAAAATTCCAGGTAAATGTGAAGGCTTGGCATGGTAGTTTCTTAAAAGTTTAAACACAGTATTCATATCCTGTTTTTTATTTCTTGTCTATAGGGCTATACCCGAATAATTATATGGATTTTCTTTAAGAATGCGGTGCATAGTGTAAAATATTTAATTCAGAAATTCCAAACTAATCTTCAGAGATTGCAATAAGTAACGAAAGAAATTAGAGAAAATATGGGAAATTGAAAAACACTCGCTGTTATTACGCATGATCATAATATTTTATTCTCCGAATTTTCCTGTAAATTTAATCTATAAAATCAAAAATTAATGCAAGAGTCAATAATATAATAATAAAAAAATCAATAAATTGCGTAAATTTCACTACAGAAACGTAACTAACTTGACCTAATTTTTCGACGAAGAAAGGTTGAACGCCAGATTATGAAATTAACGGATTTATCCTGTAAACTGGCGACACTACAAAGCCATCTTCAGGAGTTTATTACCTAATCCCAGCTCAAACTTGGATGCCATAAAATTCTAAGTCTGAATTTTCCCTATAGTAATGCAAAAGAGGTATCTATGCGTATTGCAGTTAGTGAATTCGGTCAGCTTTTAGTGGACCCTTTGACAGGTAGGAATGTGTGAAGGTCGCTTGACCGGGTACTCTGGTGGCAGGGGTATGCCTGGGTGCTTGATTTTCCTCATATAAAAACATAGGTTTGAAAAATTCTAATCACTTCGTAGTCGAATACCGTCCTGTACACTTCAACATCGCTGAGTTTAAAGTTCTTTAACTAGAAATTACGGAATGTATTCGACAATGAATCCGGCGAGTTATTGCAAGGCTTTGGGTCCCCCACCCGAGTATTCACTCTATGCGCAGCAGGTTGGTTATGCTTTCAAATTGTTCGTTATATCGACTTTAATTTGCAAATCAAGTGTATTTAATTTAATGATTATTACGTTCAGAATTGTGTATTTATTTATTTATCTTTAATTCCAGTTGCCAAACGTCATCGGGATTAGTATGATGGAAATGAATGATATTCAAAATGACTTGGCTTCAACAAAAAGTGAGTGTTTTTTATATAACTGTGAAAATAAGTGATACAGTTTTAACACGGTTTCTCTTTCCTTTAGAAAAAACCAAAAGGACGAGGACGGCGTTTAGCGGTTTGCAAATAAAAGAAATGGAGCTCGAGTTTTCTAAAAATCAATACTTGTCCCGATCAAGAAGAGTTGACATCGCTCTGAAACTGAAATTAGAAGAACGGCAAGTGAAAGTTTGGTTTCAAAACCGTCGAATGAAAACCAAAAAGATCGATGGAGGTGAAGTTAAAAAGGTGCCGGTGAAACGACCCGATTCACGAGCTAGCTCCAACGATACGCATAATTCACATTCACCTGGGCCATCAAATAAGAAAGATGACGGTGATGATCACCAGCAAATTGTTAACCGTTTGTTGATGTTAGCGCAGGAATTACCGCTCCGGAATCAACACCAGATGAGAAATATACAGATGGGGAGTGCAATGCACCAACCAATGCAAACGCAGTTTTCAACAAATTGTTTGCAATCGAACTTGCAACTGCAACCTTCTACAGCTTGTTGTGAACAACTGATGCAGCCGTCGATAGCTCGATTGCAATCGGCAATGCAGATGGAACAAGAGATGCTAATCAAGCAAGAAGTAGCAGTACAAACAACCGCCATACATCCAGCGATGTCCAATATTCGGCCAGCCAATAACTCAATAGTTCCACCGTACAACAGCATGGCCATAAATTACCCGCAGCCCCAACCCCAACAGCAATGGAATTTCCCCGCACAGCAATTCGACATCCTGAGCCAAATGGACCAAACAGATGACGAAGTTTACCTCAACAACAACAGTGTTCCACCAACTACCTCCAAAGATGAATTTGATAGTACTGGTTACATCCCCAACGGTGGCTTCTTTCCGACAATGGGGAATTTCCGATATTGTAGCCCGTTCTGGGATTGAAACTACTGATTTAGTGTAATTTAGTCATTTATGTTTCCAAGTAAGAAATATTTATTAATATTAAAGCAATAGAGATTGTAAGTTTTCCCCCTGCTATGTACTAAAATGTAAAGAATCAGAGCATGTACTCCTGTATAATGGTCGGTCATAATTGTGGTCTTCCAAATATATCTAACCACCTAGCGTGTAGTTAAAAAATCCTGGAAATGATTAGTGATCGAGCATCCTACGTTCCGCAACCACTACGTGATTTCCAATTATCTAACCAACCTTATTTTAATTTACATTTAACTATATATTATCTACTTAGTACCATTTAATTGATTGATTCACCATTCTCTAATAAATATAAGTTTAGGCCTAAAACCTTGTGTTTACTTTATACTACTTAATGACTATATCATCCCCGAATATTTTATTTATTTTTCCAGAGGCTTTTCATAACTTTCAACAACTAGACAAAATTCACTTACATATCTAGCTCAGAAACAGATAACTTTAGGAACAGATTCCTGATCTTATCTTTGTAAGATAACCACTTGATTAGGCAAGAGATAGGATAAAAAAGGTCATCTGATTTGGTCGTCATTGTTTATTGCCTTTGACTCAGTAGTAAGAGAACCTGAAAACACATGTTTGTCAGGACTGGAATCTTAAGCCTTAGTGAGTCGTACTCTCTTCCAAGTTTGTTTTCGACCTAGGCAATTGTTAGTACAAAGATGAAAATGATTCACTACTCTGCGCTACTGGGGCCAGGAGATAGGACCATTATTTTCATAAGAGTCTTCCATTTTTATTCAAGAAGAAATCTTTAATTTATAAAATATAATATTCAGAACAGATTACAGAAAATTAAATTAAACTGTCATCAGTACATGAAGATAGTCAAAGGCATCGAAGCTCAGAATTTTGGTCGGTTACCATCGACTTCGTTGTTCAGACCTATCTGGGCGAGTGAATTGTTGTTAGCTCGAATTATGTGACCATACCATTGAAGACTCCTCTCTCGCAATTTTCCATGATCAGTGCAATGCTGACCACATTGCCTCCTAGTGTACCGTTACGGTCTTGAATGAAGTGCTCTAACACACTTCAAGGCCCTAATCCAACATGGATTGTTGCGCCAACAATTATTATTATCATATTATTATTAGTGCAACCCCACACCGATGGCAGATATCCTCATTTCAAATGTGACCACGTCTCCATTACCGCAAGACGCTGTTCATTATCTTTTATAGTCGGTCAACACTCAGAACCATACAGGGCGACATTGCGCTAATTTTTACATTTGATACGTCGATCACAAAGAACACCAGTTTTGGAACGCCACTTCATCCAGGTTACGAAATTGCCATGAAGCAATTTCATAACGCAGTCCTCCATTGGCTGATACCATTCTTCTTTTTTTTTCAGCCTCTGTCCCGTTCATAAGCGGGGTCGGCTCGTCGTGATCGGTTTCGCCATTTGGCTCTGACAAATGCCTGATCTGGATGCAATCTCGAGGCTTTGAAATCCCCAGCCTGCGTACCAAGCCACCGTCGTTTCGACCTGCCTTTTGGTCGTTTACCATAGACTTCTATGTTCAGACCAATCTTGCCAGGTGAATTCTCGTTAGCGCGAATTACGTGACCATACCATCGAAGGCGCCTCTCTTGCAGTTTTTCACGATCGATGCAACCCCATATCGATCACGGATATCCTCATTTCGAATGTGATCCAAACTTGTTACGCCACTAGTCCAACGTAACATCTTCGTCTCCATTGCCGCAAGGCGCCGTTCATTGTCTTTCACAGTCGGCCAATACTCAAAACCACCAAGAATTCACTGAGTCACATTGTTGGGTCCCAGCTATTCGCTTTCCAGAGATCAAATGCGATGTCGTCAGTTCCTGCGGCTTTTCCCGATTTCATTCGTTTTATTGCCTCCTCGGCTTCAGTTGCGCTGACAAGTGGGACTGCTCCAAATGTCGGCAATGATTGTGGAAGTGGAGGGTGAGCAAATTCTTCAGTTGAAATCTGTTCGAAGTATTCTCGCCATCTATCCGTTGCGGCTCGACGGTTGGTAAGCAAAGTACCGTTCTTGTCATTAACGCAACAGAAGTGTTCAAGTCGATACAGATCTCTCTCGCCATCCCGAGTCTCTAGTTTATCGTAAAGATTTTTGAAATGGTTCGCTCGGGTGACAGCGACCGCTTCCTTTGTTTCCCGGTTGGCATTCTTATAAATTTGCCAATTAGCAGGCGTTTTATCGTCGAGAAATTTGTGGTAGAGGCGTTTCTTTTCACGGACCTTCATTTCAACATCATCATTCCAAAGCCAAGTATCTCGGTTGATGTACCGCTTACCCGGCTTGGTGACCCCGAGGGTTGCAGAGGCTGCTTTGTGGACCTTGTGGTCTTTCATTTGGTTCCACGATTCTTCCACATTCGTAATGGTCGGCAATCGTATGAGGGAGATCGTTTCTTTTTTCTTCTCACCAAATCGCTAGCATTTGATGCGCGACGGGCTAGTGCGTTCATCACGCTGTTTTATCGGTGGCTTAATTCGCAGGGCGGCAATCAACGGCTGATGTTGAGGTGCGTAGGTCTCATAGGGAACGACTTTGCAATCAACGACAGTGGTAAAATATCGGCGTCTTCTGAGAATATAATCAATTTGCGTTTTACTGTTCACACTATAAAATGTAGGAAAATGAGACAATCGTTTAATGAACGATGTATTCATAAGTACAAGGTCATGGGTGTCCGCAAAATCGATTATACACTCGCCACCCTCATTGCGCGCTCCGAACCCCTGTCGCCCATGGCACCTGTTACCCTCTGACCTGACCCTGTTACCCACATGACCATTAAGGTCGCGGGCAATAATAATATAGTCGTCAACAGGGACGTGACAAGTCTTTTCATCGAGAAGTTGCCAGAAGGCATCTTTCTCCGCATTAGGTCGACCTGTCTGTGGTGCGCACGCGGTTAAGAAGTGAATAGTGCGATCAGTTGATATAATGGTGAGCCTCATCAGCCGATCCTCAAATCGTTCGACTTCTTTAATGGCATCACGGAAACCCTCTGAGATGGCAATGCCAACACCATATTGAGTGTGGGGGATACCAAAATAGAGAAGTTTGTAGCCATTTTTACCGCGTTCGCGTTCAATGTCGCAGCATTTGGCACCTGACCATCGGGTTTCTTGGAGAGCGCAGATATCAATGCGCCTTTTCCGAAGGGCTCTTACGAGTTCCTCCGTCTGTCCAGTTAGGGTACCAACATTTAGCGTGCAGACACGTATTTGTTTTGTTCGGACTAACTTGCTTACGTCCTGGCGCCGTCCATGCGTCAAGAACCCTTGCCCATTTCTCGACAGGACCGGGGTCCATCCTGCCGCGTCAGCTGAGGTGGACGTCCTAGCATTTCTCCGAGGCTTTTGACCCAATCCAATCATCATGTTTGTAACGACATTGTATGCATTTTCTTGGTCGGCCTGTCGCGGAACCTGTCATCAAAAGAGATCGGGTAGGATTTAGCATAGTGGAATAACTCCAACTGTACTCTATTTATCTCTTTCCCTGATCTCAGCATTTTATTTTTGTTTTACTGAGGATAGTACAAAGTGCGTTGCCTCAAACTCTCCTCCTTTACCTGGGCTTGGGAGGATGATGATGAAGATATTATCAACTTTTAGAAATTTACTGAAACCCCAACCTAAGTTCGTCCTAGGACGTCCACCAGCATAAAGGATAATATTTCGTATACACGTGCCAAATTTCATGGAAATCTGGCCATTAACGCCAAAGTTATAGCAGTTCAAACTTCAAGCAATTTCGCGCGAATTAACTGCTTAGAAAGCCATGCAAATTAGATGCTGACGTCATAATTAACGGGAATAATTGACATTCGAATGAAATATTAAAAATCCATTCATGAAAAATCTACTTCCCCCCAGCCCCTTTTAAGGTTTTGTTTGCAAAACAAAACCTTATTAAAATCGGTTCAATATCTGTTTGTCTGTCTTTTTTCAGGAGGTGGAAATCTTCAAAAGACACTGGTCTGGGGACACCAGCGTGTGGGATTTTTACCCACTAAAACCACCCCCGACTCCCTCCCTGCCCCGCAGAACCACGGTAAGGTATTAAATCACGTGACCACACTCCTTTGCCTTTCGAAGTTTAGTTTGCCAATTTTCTTGATGTGCTACCATTTTCGCCACCAGATTTTCTGGTACCAGCACCTCTCCTACAGTCTGCTCTAAATTCCTCCTTTCTTCCACAAATCTCGGATAGTGGAAGAATACATGGTCTAGGTCCTTTGGGACTCCATCGCAATTTGGACAGTCGTGAGAAACTGGGTGTGATTATAATTCATCTCACCGTGTCGCCTCTCCAACCACTCCTTGATGGCAGGAATGAGCCTGTGAGTCCACCGACCCTTTTCCTAGCGTTTCCACCGCTCTTGCCATCTATTTACGGATCTCTCCCTCTCAGGCTTCTTCATCTGCAATAAGGGAGAGACTGGCTTCGCATTGTATATATTCGCCATCTCATCTGCCAAGATGTCAATCGGCATCATTCCAGAGATAACGAATGCTGCATCATCTGAGACAGTCCTGAAGGCAGAACATACCCTCAGGGCTGTCCTCCGGTAGACTGCACTCAGTTTGTTAGTGTTAACTGACATCTGCAACGCCTACCTCCAAACTGGGGTCGCATAGAGCATTATTGAGGTCAAAATCCTCGCAATAAGCAACCTAGAGGTATGCCGTGGCCCTCCCAGGTTCGGCATCATCCTCGCCAGGGCCATACTAGCAGCGGATGATTATCGCGAACATGCTACACGCGTTACTTATAGCTGAGCTCCCTGTCAATCATCCCAAGTATTTGATGGCCGGCTTGGAAATTATGATAAGATTACCGATTCTAATACAGGCGTAATTTCTCTTCCGGGGCTTAGTGATAAGGACCGCTTCTGTTTTTTCTTCTTCTTTTTCTCTTCTCTCTAGCCAACTTTTAACAGTACTGATTGCCTTGCTTGAGTACAACTCAGCATCTTTGAGATGCTTTGCGACAGCAACCAGCGCTATGTCGTCAGCGTAACCCAACACTGTGGGTTACACTCGTTGTACGTGATGTTCCACAGTAGTGGGTCCAATACGGAGCTCTGCAGGACACCCGCGGAAATAACGTACTCCTGGAGTCTGTATAAGTGTCTTACCAGAACCTCCTTTCAGTTAAATAACTACCGACGATAGCAGGCGGGAATACCAACCTTCGCTAGGGATTTTCGTATTAGATTCCAATTGGCCGAATTGAGTGCATTTTCACGTCCAGGTTTACTACCACGCACCCTTTCCGTGGATTGCATCTTCGGAATCCATACTGTCGATCTGAAGGGCCGCCTTGGCTCTCAACAACCGGGAATAATCTATTATAGATTACCCGCTCTAACATTTTCCCCACAGTGTCCAAATAACATATGGGTCGGTATGAGGATGATTCACCTGGAGGTTTACCAAGCTTAGGCAGAAGTACCAACTTCTGCCGCTTCCATACCGCTGGAAATATTCCCTCGGACATGCACGCTTCGAATAACTCAGCAAACATGTCCGGCCTGGATTTCACGGCAAGCTTAAGGGCCTTATTCGGTACTCCATCCAGACCCGGTGCTTTATTGTCTCCTATTCTACCGCAGATCCCCAGCAGAGCTCGTCTCTGTTGGCTGGCGGAATTGCAGTCATATTCAGAGGCGATTGGAATGTGTTGGTGCCCTCCTCTTGGTGGGGGAATAACCCCTGAATGATTTTCAGCAAGAGGCGGAAATGAACGGCCTCTGAATCGTCCCATCACGATTCTATAAGCACTTCCCCACGGGTTTACGTCCGCTTCTGAGCAGAGCTCCTTAAGATATTTCCACTTGCCTCCCTGGATGGCGAGCTTGAGGGTTTCGCGGGTTGCCTGATCGACTTTACCTACCGCCCTCTGAGCCGCTCTTCTGGCTCGGTGGCAGGCTGATGGAAGGTCGGTCAGTTCATCATTCCACCAGTAGTTTGGTCTTCTACTGGGGAATGAGCACCTCCAAGGCACGGACGCGTCACATGCTTTGGCGATGCATTGAGCCAGATGGATGGCTCTTTCTGTAGAGGCGCCTGCTTTGTCAGGTTGATCTAACCACACCTCTACGAAAGTCTGCTCATTCAAATTAAAAAAAAAATTAGATTGAATATATGAATTAATTGGACCATAAAAGCTACAGTTGTTTATTTTGCGTATATGTGGCGACAATCTATCTTACAACTTGTTTTGAAAATACAGTTTGCTTATAACTAAGCTTATTATACAGTGGAATACCGATAATACGTACATTGATTATTCATATTTCCGACTAACTCGTACAACATTTACCGGTCTCCAGTTAATTTTCATTATTTTACACTCCCAATAATTCGTAGTTCCGATGTTTTGTATCAAATCGTCAGTCCCTTGACCATACAAATTATCGGGGTTCTACTGTATTTCAATAATTATCCATAATTTTCTAGATTATATTTGTAATTTGTATAATGCTAAAAGCACTTTGCTTACCTCTCCCTATTCTCTTTTCTGCTTTATAATTGTTATGAAAATTGGGATGCAAATATCTTTTGTCCTATTGCAGACTTATACATTAAGAGGATTGCTTTCCTAACCCCTTTTTGTATTATTGCTTGTACGAATATAATCCACTTCACTATTTTTGAACAATTTTGATTTAACGATTACCTCAAGAAACTAATTGCAAACTCGAACCTGTTTTTATCCAACATTCCTCAGTTGAAAATAAACCGAAAATTGAACAAGCTCACACAGAGATGGCACCAGCGTCATTTAGAAGTAATCCAAAGCAAACGTTGTTTCTCGCTATTTCGTACTGATTGAACGTCGAAGCCTGTGTTTCGCAAAAAGGTCCTCAGGAATTAAACCAACATTTTTAATATGACTGCAAATACAGTAAAGTAGCACGTAACCCATTCCGTCCAGAAAAAGAAACAATCAACAAACAAGTCGGGATATCGGACGCTGGGGGTTCGAGTAAAAGGTTTTGTGTTCATCTTGTGTGAGGAACGCGCTGTGAAATGTTTTCCATTCTTACATAGCAAAAAATGCAAAGTATTCCTTCATTAATTGCTAAACTCTAGATATACGTATGTACTTACTTATCAAAGATATCAATATTGTGCTAATCCCAAATAAACAAACGTTGTCCATCCATATTGATCTAACGCATCTTCACGCACTTCCGAATGTTCTTCTTACCTTCCAACACGACATCCGTAGTGTAGCCAATGGAGGAAGAGCTATTATAATTAGGTCAATAAAAATGGCGAATCTCCAACAGGTAACAATGTCAGGCCAAAACGAGACCGATGGCGAGAAAGGAAACCATTCGAATTCCAGGGTATTGTTTGTATTCGATAGAATTTACGTTCATAATGACTTCATTAGGGGATGCCTTATAAGGATTAACCGAGAAACAGCAAACCCTCACCAAATTTATATGCAAATAAAAATTTGTTCAATCATTATTTACATATCTATATACCTATATCTTATAATTAATCAAGAACGTCGTTCTTCCTTTTCACTACATACAGGCCTTTCCTTGTTATTTTTATATTTTTTCACCATTATCATCGGTTTCACAATATATCGTTTATAGCAATCTGTGTGGTAACGTCCAGAGAAATCGGACGCAAGGAAACGGGATCTGCGCCGAAAGGTGGGGATAAACTGGAAACCCCGGTGAGAACCACACTGGACGCACCAGATTCTTCTGTCAGCGGGAATGAGCGCAAGAAACGTAAAGCATCTGTTGTGGCCAACGCTTTATTGTGCTCCGCACTAGGGCTCCACTTTTTACTAGATAGATTGAAATTCAGTTATATCAGGAAACTGTAGAGCATCATCTGCATTTTGAGAGCGAAGAACAATGATGGGCTTCGACTCACACAATATAGATCAAATTGCAGCATCTTCGGTGCGAGGGCATCTAAGTTTATGTCGAAAAACGTAAAGATTGGTCAAATCAACCTGCAGCATGCCAAAGCCTCCTCCTATCTGTTGGCAGCGAGGCTGAAAAGCTTCAGGACTTCCCCAACATTTTTCTGGTCCAAGAGCCATGGGTTCTATTTAACAGAATCTGTGGCACTGGATCAGTAAAGGGGACTAGGATTTTCTACGATGAAAGATCCATAAGACCGAGAGCTTCCGTCCTGATGTCAAGACGGTTAGAGGCAACCATACTGAAACAGTCTTGTTCCCAGAACTTAGATACGGTCATGGTACAATATCAGATAAATGGCGAGAGGAAAAATATCATAGTTGCCCCCGCTTATTTACCCTTTGTTTCCTTCACCGACGCAAAAGCTTAGGGATCTGGTGGCGTATGCAGAATCAAGTGGTCTCGAACTCTTAATAGTGTCCGGATAGCTGAGTGGTTAGAACACAAGGCTGACGTACGGAAGGTCACGCTTCAAATCTCATTGGTGGCAGTGGGATTTGTATCGTGATTTGACGTCGGATACCAGTCGACACAGCTGTGAATGAGTACCTGAGTCAAATCAGGGTAATAATCTCGGGCGAGCGCAATGCTGACCACATTGCCTCCTACAGTGTACTGTAGTGTACCGTTACGGTCTTCAATAAAGTACTCTAACACACTTAAAGGCCCTGATCCAATATGGATTATTATTATGCTATGCTTACATAGAGATTGCTGTGCGCTGAGGTGGGTGTCGATCGATATCTGAGAACAGAAGTAACGAAAGGAGGTGTGCTTTCCCCACTTCTGTGGAGCATTCTGATCGAATCACTACTATGCGAACTGCAAAATTCGCCAATACACGATCAAGCTTGTGCTGACGACGTCTGTGTTTGCTGTTGATCGGGATCTTGGAACCGCGTGTAGAAATATACAACGTGCCGCTGATTTGATAGACAGTTGGTGCCTCAGATATGGCCTTTCAGTTAATCCAAAACTGGATATACTTTACCTCCCTGAGATGAGGGGTACTACCCTTCAACTCTCTGAAGAAGTGCAATATCTGGGAGCCACTCTAGATGCTAAACTTCTTTGGAACAAACATGTCGAGGTAAAGATGAAACCACCTCTCGCAGCTCATAGGCTGTGCAGACGGACCTTTGCCTCCACATGGGGACCCAGGCCTCATGTGGTAATGTGATATACGTTGCTATCATTAGGCGGATGTTCGTTTATACACCCGTGGTATGTTGGGTTAAGAGGAGACCAAAAGGCTTCCACCGTAAACTAGTCGCACTACAAAGAACTGTGTGTCTGGGTATCATTGGTGCAATAAACACGACATCCGGTGCAGCTTTTCTTTGGGATAATATGAAATAGTTTTTCAAGCCGAAGTTTATGCGATCCTAAGGGCGGCAAACAGGGTGATTGACGAGCCGTTGAAGGGCAGGCGCATCGCAATCTGCAGTGATAGCCAAGCTGCATTAAGGGCTTTAAGTAGTTCTTTGATCACCTCGAAAATCGTTCAGGAATGCAGAAACCGTTTGAACTCTATCTCTAGATTCAATGCGGTGGAACTAATCTAGGTACCTGATCACTGTGGCGTAGGGGGAAATGTCCCCTATGCCGGGACCAGAACCAGCAATTGGAGTATCAGAAGCATTGGCTAATTCTGTTTTCAAAACCTGGGAACACGCTTCCCATAATGACAGGTGGCAAAGCCTCAATGCTTGTTTGACGTTAACCCTGCGGAGTAATGAAACTGAAAGTGGCTGCAGATGTTGTTGGCTCCGAACATGTTACTTCAAAAACGCGACATGGATATGAATTATATCGATTCAAAATCGCCGCCTTCGCTCACGATGACTTGTGGGGCTACGGCGAGGTAGTATCTGACGAGTTTGGCTCTGCAGCAAATTTATATATAAATATATAGGGAAGCCTTTTAAGATAATAATTTAGCATTTTATTTAGTTTATTATCATTCATTTCTTAGCCATTATTAATTGATTTTATATTTCCTTTTTTTGATATATTTCTGCCTTACCTCGGAATAGAAAAATCTTCATTTTGCTTCTTGTTTTTTTACTTAACTCTGCGAAGAAAAAAATAGTTCTTCAACCCCCATAAGAGAACCCTTTCCCTCCATCATTCTTAACTCATACAGCTCATGCCGAACATCTCTTTATTTACTGGGCGGAAAAAACCGAGGTAAAGGGAGAGCACTACAGGGTGCACTTTATCGACACCTGAAACAGAAGACAAATCGAATGAGCCTGAGGCAGAAGACATATTGATTGCGATACTCGGGTCACAAGTTTTGTGACCTCATTCTTTGTTTTTTTTTTAAATTCTGATATGATCGTAAAGCCCCACATATAAATCATGTGAAGTTTTGTATATAATAGGTGAAGATCTGAATGTTCCAAACGATTACATATTATAAATTGAGCTCACTACTACTATTTAGATTTTCATAATCGTGTTTAATGCACGGACTGGACCAAATGGGAAGTAACTGATTTCTACTCTTGCGATCTACGGATCTCTCTTTTTGGGATAAACACCAAATTTATTCACCAAAATAAGTTATACCGACAGTGTCGGCAGAGACAAAAGCACCGTCTGATGAGTTGCCTCTGCTCTGGATAAAACCGTAGTTGTCTCTAAAAAAACTTTATACCAGCCAATAGAGGTGCCTAATTTTTTCTTTCTTTGAGTAGGATAGGTGAATGCGTTTACAAACAGTGGGAGTGACTCCTGCAACCGTACTCTGTCGAATCACGCACTAAAAGCCTCCCCGCCATCAGAGATTTAGCCTGAAACCGTTTGATAGATTACTAGAAATCCTTTCACCAACGGGGGAAAAGAGGAGGAAGGGGTCGTTAGCTCAGGGAATCCCTTACCATCCGGACTATCCACCTGTTGAGCTCAATCTTCTTCGCAACAAGAAGAATCCAAGCGTAATGTATAACACAACTCTATTTAACCGCTCTTTTCAGCATCTCTCTGACAACGTTGTCTGCATAAAGTTGCTGACGAAAGCCATCTCCAAACTTTCACAAGAAAAAAAGGTGAGTTCAGCGTCGTCCGCCACTTCATTGCAGATCTTGTTCAGGTAAGACTGAAAACCTTCATGCCCATGCTGTAGAAGTTAGGTAAGGAAATAGTCAATCTCACCGTGCTTTCGGTTCAGCTACAGATCTAAATTGGCGATGAACCGGACTGCGCCTCTGGGCTCATTTTTCCAAGAGAGTTGTCCCTCGGCAAATGCACGTTGACGTTCTTCTGGCTGTAGACGGCTTTACGTTCCTTAGGAAGAAGGTCATCGGGGATGACTCTCTGGGTCACCATCACGCCACTCGCAAATCTCCTTGTCTCTGAATATGGGTAAGGCGCTTACGATAAACCTCCTTGCCAAGGGCATCAGCCCATACCTCCGCTCCATAGAGCAGAATGGACTATGTTGCTCCACAAGAAGACATCTCATTTTTGAAACTAGGGCGGGGTTGATTTTCTTAGGTGCTCAATGATATAATGAAATCCTAAGTACAGAGTTCCTCAATTTTCACTCCATGCCCGATTTTCTTCTCTGAGGCCCTGCAAACTGCACTGTATCGAAGTTCTGGTAGGTTAGTTTGTTTCGCTTTTACACGGTCATTCACGTTGCACAACTTTCAGATACTATTATTTTTTATCACGCTTCCGTAATGGTTATTTTCTCTTTCCAGTTACTGCTATGAATATATAATTCTCTCACTGCTGATGAGAAACAGGGTTTTAGAGTGATACTGCTTCTGTCAAATCATTTTGTCATTTTTATGGTTATACTCATATAAGGCTAGAAAAGTGGATACCTGACACTTTTGGAAAATTCTTTTATGAGTTACATATCTTATATTGTTAAAGGCTGAGTTTCTAAAGCCCTTTTTATATTGTATGGGTAATTCGTGCAAATTTGCGAGGAAAAAAATTTATATTAAAAATACTTTTCCACCACAGACCAAGCTACCTCTCCAGATTTTATTGCAACACAATTGAGCTTATATGCTTGGGAAAACTCATTCCTGACATTTTCCGTTCAACTTTCGACTTAAAATTCCCTTTTTTCCAACAACAGTAGCTACGATTACGAAGTCCTTTTTCATCCCTTATCTAAAACGCGCCAAATACTTCGAACACGAGAACCGGACTTACATTTTACACAACGATTTTTGACTTTGGTCCTGATGCCGTTGTTCATATTGTGCACAGCGTGCTATACAGTCCTGGTTCCCGTAACCGGGTAATAAATTATCGAGTTTGACATTTCTGCTTCGTTATAAATGCTCGGAGGCCGTTGTTCTACCATTCCGGGGATCCTTTAGTGTTTGCAACTTGCACTTTCTATGAGCAAACTATTGTGTTTGAATGTTGTCCTTTTTTCCACAGATATATCAGTCATGTGGTCTTTGAGGAAATCATCAAACCCAGGATTCCGTTTTTGGAGTGATACAGGAGCGGAAACAGTCTGTCTGCGTTTTACGTACGATTAAGCGGTTCGGGGTGAGATTGAAATATGAAATAAACGCGATTTTTCTTTTTGGAATGCTATTCAATGTTGGTTAATTAATTGATTTTACTGAAATATAGAAATTGTTTTATTTGTGGTTAAAAATTTTGTTTTCATTTCAATTCCCGACATGTGTATTTGTGTGAAATTAGTGAAAATTTAGTTTTTTATTACTCAGTGTCATCCTTCTTTTGATGTGATTTAAGTTCTTAATAGTTAAGGGAAAATTCTTCGTGGAAATTTTCCCATTAGTTCACTAAATACCTTTATTTGGTTAACATTTCGGGATTAACCAAATATGAAGTTGTGTACGGAAACCTCCTATCCTATTATTAAAATAAAGTAATTCGCATAGTATTTCGTAGATAAAACCCATGCCCTGCAGGTCTACCATTGGACCACTCAATTTACCAGACAATTGAATAATAATACTTTGGAATTCATTGGTTTCACACTACGCCCCACTCGCTATCGCTGCAGTTTTCTATTTGCCCATCATTTTCATATCAAGTCTCTGCAGATTTAGCAAGATTTGGCCTCTTGGTACTAAACCACGACAGCTTAAACTTATTACAGAATCTTTTTTGAGACTTGTCTTCTTTTAATTATTGGAACAAGGCTGCTTATTTTTATTCAGTAAAACCACCTCTTTCTCATACGAATCTCCCCGTGAGATATATTCTCTACCATGTTTACGGGCAGCAAGAAGAATTACGAACTCTTGGCCGCGTTCGAGAGAAGAATCCTCCCAAGAATTTTTGGCCGTAGCCTACATAACGACGAAATCTATGAGCGATACCATGACCGTCAGGTTGTGGATAAAACCCGGCTCAACTGCTTGGGGTGGGCGGGTCACCTAATTCATATGGATGAGGATGATCGAGCCCGGAAAGTCTGTAAGGGCAATATCTATGGTAGAAAAAGAAGACGAGGAAGACCCTGCCTGAGATGGAGTGATGGTGTAGGTCAGGATGCAGACAGCTTTTAGGGTTATCGAATTGGTGGACCTCGGCGCAGAACCGGGATGTCTGGAGTTCCTTATTAAGACAGGCCTAGACCGGATACTGATTGTTGCGCCATTGATGATGATGATGATGTTTACGGGGCTAGAACAGAATGGTGAACCATCGGTTGACCAAGCCAGCACAGTTCCTTCGCCGTGGCTTATTGGCAATTTGCCAATAATGTTGAGGAGTCATATCGATCTATAATATGTGAAGAAAGGACGCCGATTGATTTGCGTGAGTTTGGAATGAAGGGCTCCAGTAGCTTTCATGTTGCGGTGAATATATCTTCACCTATTGCCACGAAATTTGGTGGAAATATTGGAACTATGAATACCTATCACTTTACGTTGGATTTGATTGGATTGGGGTTCCCACACATTCAAAAAATCTTTCCAGTGGATACGATTGGTTCAAGGACTTTCTGGCGGCAGAAAATATAGTACATTTAATGCGAGATTCCTTTTCTTAAATATGCTTATTAATTGAAATACGTGTTTTGCACGGAAGTGATCGGGAGTAAAGTTTCTTTATTTACAGGTATACGGTGTCACTCCAGTCAGTCACCTAAAGTATCTGTTTGCCACACTTGCACTTCAATCTGCCAACAACTTTTTAATGAAGAACGTCCCTTGTTTCGTTGTTTAATAAAACATTACCGCGGGATGTTCGCCTGATTTAGCCAAACAACAAATACAGAATTATCTCCTCTTCTTATTAACATTTACTGTATATAGCACAGATTGCACCCGAATTTCCTCTATATGATAGCTTAGGGAGCAGTGTCGCGCTAGAAACCCTACTAGAGTTTTCATGTCACCTTTATTAAGATCGACCTACAAGTTCTGAGCTCTTTCACAGAAATTTTCGCGCGAGTATAGGACTTCCAGCTCTTCCATTCGGCTGTATGTACCTTTGCAATTTTATCCTTCAGTACCCTGTGCTCACGGTTAACAGTGGACGGTTAGTGCCAAGAAAAGTCTACTCCCATCATTGTGGAGATAAACCTTTGGTAAACCTTTGGCAACCGACAACGATCTAGTAGCCTGACACCGACGACTTCAGAAACATTTCGTTCAATTGGCCCTGTTTAAACAACTACTGGCAGCACATCCACACCAACGATTTGTTGCATGTTTAAACTTCCATGCTGAGGGTCTGCGTATGGCTACGTATCCAACGTTCTGATTTTAGGAATATTCTTTAAACAGATACCGGTTCCTCAATGTTTAGACGGTCTGACGCTTTTCTTTTGAGATTAGTTGAGGAGCGCCCTTATAGTTTTCCCCTGTTCAAAGGTTCAGTCAAGTTGTTAACTGGGGCTGTTTTCACCATGTGGGTAATGGGTTCGATGCGCCTCCCAGGGATCGTAGTTTGGGTGCCTATGGTTGGTTTGTACATTGCCCAACCTATCTCCCGCCGCTGTCAAAGTGCAGCGACTGCAGATGCCCCATTACGATGCAGGCGGCTGTGCCATGAAATACTGCTGTTGTATGGATTACTTCTCGCTTCGTGATCTCTCATATGGTCATCGAATGAATATTGTGAGCCCTAGAATCGCCATCTACAACCATCTCCATGCTCTCACTCTTATGATATTGAATAGCTCTCATGAAGGTTCTTTACAGATAATCCACAGTTCTTTGATGAGATATATAAATGTAGCAATCCATTCAACGGATTATTGGAGTAGTAGCCGCTTTACAATGCTTTAAATTTACGTGGAAGACAATGAACCTCACTAACCCATTAGGTGAAGATACCGCGAACTTCCAACCAAACTGACAAGATTTATTCTATACTGACAGACAAATACTTAGTCGTCGTTTGTGTTCTAATAAGACACTATATAATCTCTATCAAAGATTATGAATGCCATTCATGCCAAAAAATTATCTCCAACAATATATGTAAATACATGAAATTATTGGGTGGTTGGGTGGCGTATGACTTGAACGTTGAGGACAAATTACCATCTGATTCGCGCCCAAAGATAGATAACGTTGACTAGCCAGGGCGTACCTAATTGATCTAAAAGAAAATGGTAGACTTAAGGAAAAACTTCTAGTGATTAGTGGGAGGAAGGGGCTGGGAATCTGCTAGTTCGTCCTATTTAAATAGTTCTAGGCAGTTTCGCTAATAGCCGGGAAACCGGAAGCTGAACACTTCCGGCATAAAGGCTTTGTGTTCATCTTGTGTGAGAAATTTCCTGTGAACCCTTTTCCATTCGTAAATACACACCAAAAAATTCAAAACATTCCTTATATGATCATGACGTCATACAAGTCTTAGATTGTGATGAATTCACATGAAGCACAAAATTTGGATCTTCTGCAATTTTGTTGATAACAGGGGGCATGTCGCTTCCGAAATATATAATATATGTATTAAAAACAAAAAAAATTATAGATTGGCGAAAGCTACTCCCTATCTATTAATTTTAGGTTGGCCTGCAAGTAGCAGACGAAAATCTAATCTCTTAATAATAGTTGTATCTTCAAACTTTCAAAAATTGTGTATTGTAACCTTTTTCTCCAGATTCTTCAGTTGGATAGGTTCTGAGAACGACACCTTTTACATCTTTCGGGGCATACATTATGAGCCCTCACTACCCTATGTTTCTATCAATAAATATAAAATGATATCAATTTCAAAAAGTACTAATCGAGCTCTTCAATATGATACCCCACATGACCATAATCTGTGAAAAGCAAAATGTATACCCCTCTTTTACATCTATGGGGATCCCCTCTTACACTCAACACATGCCACTTGCCGTATGTAAAGAGATTCATAGACCATATGTTCTTACCAAATTTCATGATAATAGCCTTAGCCGTTTCCAAATAAATCGGGTGTGACAACAAGGCAGATAGATATATGGGCAGACAGACATTGAATGGATTCTAATAAGGTTTTGTTTTACACAAAACCTTGAAAAGGGGTGGAGCAGTACATTCTTCATGAATTTAATGTTTCAATCTGGCCTGCGAAACACTTAGATGAGCAAATCTTCATTGAGTTGTGGTTAGACCAAGCTAATAAAGCAGGTGACTCTACCGAAAAAGCGGTCGATGAGGTACAATGCTTTGGCAAAGCATGAGACGGCTCCATGCCTAGGAGATGGTGGTGGAATAGTGAACCAACCAGTGCCAACCTTCGATCAGCCTTCCAATGAGCCAGAAGAGTGGCTTAGAGGATGGTACGCAGAATCGATCAAGGGCAAAAAAAGCGCGCCTATATGGAAGCGGGAATGTTTTAAGGGACTTTGTTTGGTAGCGTACGTTAACCCTTGGGTCAGCGCCAATAGAATCATGATGGGGTAATTCAGAGGACGATCATTAACCCCTGAATGTAACGGCAGTTCCGCCAGTTAACAGAGACCAGCTGTAGTAGGGAGGGAGCAAAGCCTCGGGTCGAAATGGAATACCGAATACGGCCCATAATCTTGCCGTGAAATCCACATCGAACATGTTCGCCGAGTTGGTCGAAGCAGGAATGTCGAAGGCGATAAGTTAGTACTCCTGCCTAAGTCTTGTAAACCTCTAGGTAAGCCAGATTAATACAAACCTATATCTCTCTTGGACACTATGGAGAAAATGCTAATTGACAATAGATTACTCCCGGTTATCGAGAGCTTCTCAGATCGGTAGTATGGGTTCCGTGAAGTCAGATATAGGGTTAATGCTGGCTTGGTCGCATCTTGAAAATGCTGAGTTATATTTACGCGAAGCAACCAGTGCTGCTAAGGGTTGGCTAGAGAGCTTTGTTCTGATGCTTGTGGAGGAAAAAACGGTAACTTTCCTTATCACCATGCGCCGGTAAAGAAAATATTATGCCCGTATTCATATCATCACATCAAATACTTGGGAGTGATGATCGACGCTAATATTAATTATGAACAACACGTGCAGTATGCTTGCTAGTTGCTAGGATGGTGAGCTCGATCTTCTTGCAAGTTTCACTTAACGCTAACAAACTAAGTGCGATCTACAAAAGAACAGATCGAAGAGTGCGCTCTGCCTTCAGGACTATTTCAGATGATGCAGTGGTTGTCGTCTCGGGCATGATGCCGATTAATATCCTGACATCAGGTCCATCTCTCCTTTATAGTAGACAAAGGACGCCGAGATCTGTAGATAGATGGCAATAGAGTTGAGAACGCTCGGGAAAGGGTCGGTGGATACACAGACTCATCGCTGCCAGCAAGGAGTGGTTTGAGAAACGGTACTGTGGGATCAACTATAATCATACCCGGTTTCTTGCGTGGCATGGAGGATACTTCCAATACCTATAGACGTTTAAACATAATACATGATCCGATTGTCCAAACTGCGATTGAGTTCCAGAGGGCCTGGAGCATGTATTCTTCTACTGTCCAAGATTCATGGAAATAGGGAGGTAACTAGAGAAAAATCTACGGGAGTTGCTAGTATCAGAAAATCTGGTGCGGAGGATGCTAGCATGTTAGGAGGATAGGCATGTGATCAAAGCGCAGTTATGCACGTCGTGAATAGAAGAAAGGAGACCAAGTTAGAATGAGCTAACTCCATCCCGGGAGTAATACGATGTGGTGGTACCACGGAGCAGGAGGAAGTCGGAAGTGATGTTGCCAGATCTCCAAATGCATATTATGTGATGAGCACAAACAGAACATTGCCGATAGTGGAAAATGTCTGGAGCTTAACATAGAAAAGCATTAACAGCAATGACAAAATGAGGTTAAGGGGATCATCCCGTGTGAAGGTCGTTTTTTTGCATTTCTTAGAAATTTTTGTAAATTTTGGGATTTTTTTTAAGGATTCTTTAATGAATAAAAAAAAACTGCCAAATGAATCTGAGTGAAATTATGCGGTGTTTCCAATGATTTGTTGTTTCATTTTCGTTGGTGTGAATATTTGTTCTTGCAAATACCGATATTTCGGGAACCACTTGTTCCCTTCATCAGTGCTAACAAGTTCTTGAAACTTGTTAGCACTGATGAAGGGAACCAATGGTTTCAAGAACTTGTTAGCACTGATGAAGGGAACAAGTGGTTTCCGAAATATCGGTATTTGCAAGATTCTTGCAAGTTCTTGAAACTTGTTATCACTGATGAAGGGAACAAGTGGTTCCCGAAATATCGGTATTTGCAAGAATAAATATTCACACCAACTAAAAAGAAACAACAAGTTTTTATTATTTCAAGTACCAAATGAATCGCAATTATCCTAGTTTGTGGACCGTAGAAATATGCTCTGAATAACCCGAGTACATTTCAAAAAATTTCGATGGATAGATTTTGGGCTATAGTGGTAGCAGATTTTCAACATGCAGTTTCGAGAAAAACGCATTTCAAAAATAGAATGCGATTTTCAACCATAAAGTCTTAACTGACCAATCTGCTATACCTAGTCCATAAACTTTAGGTTTCTTGAAGAAACACATGTAAAGCCTTGGCTTCAATTCTTATGATTTTAGCGAAGTCATTCGAACGTCATTTGGACCGATAAATACCCGCTTTATTACCACGATCGGCATAAACCTGGTATGTGACACTGTAATTTCCGAACGAAACATAATATCAAAAAATCACTTTGCCCATATATTCTACACTATATCTAGATATAATTGATGCAAAAAAAGTCGATTCCTCGGATCCGACACACGGAATGACCCCCTTAATTCAAGTAAACCTCAATCATTCCAGATGCGCTCAGGACTCTGGAACGCCTGAACGAATCTAAGGTAGATATTGATATTATAAGTGAATGCTATGGAAGCCTTGACGGTAGCGATCCACCTGTTTGAGCGGCAATGAGGGCTTGCTGTTCTAAAACCATAAAATGCACCAAGAGCTGGCTTTAGGGAAAATAAGAGGGGGATATGTCTGAATTTGGGGACATGTTTGATAACCTTGTTTTTGACGAAACGGGGATGGAATCGAAAAGTGATTTCGACGCAAGGGTCCTCGAGTGGAAAAGTAAAACAACGAGATTAGTTAATTATGACATTAGCATCTTATTTGCATACGTGCGAAATTGATAAGTTGGAATTGCTGTAGCTTTAATAGTAATAGTCGGATTTCCACCAAATTTGGCAGTATTACGCACAATACTCTCCTCTATGCTACCCTATCCTCTTTGTTATTTACTACCCCTAGGGTGAACTTAACGTTGGTTTTTGAGTCAATTTCGAGAAGTTGGTAATATACTATTAGTAAGTTTATTTGAATGGGATATCGGAGTGGAATATATTTTGAGACCAGTTTTTGAGAGTTTTCATACATGCGCATCACCCTAAACAAGTTCTCCTTTACTTGCAATGTGCAAATTTGGGCCTCTTACTTGCGTATTTTGCAATTTACGCTAAAATTAATGTCAGTTTGGAAAAGTAACCTTTGGTTTGATATCCCACATGACTATATTCGGTGGCAAATTTTTTTTCTAGATTTGCTCTTTGCATGTATGGGGAATCCCCTTTTAAACTGAACGTAAATTTATGTCACTCATTGTATAGGAGAGTTTTCATAGTTCCCATATATCACATATTTTGAAGAAAAGTACGCATGACAGACATACAGACGGACAAATAGACATACAGAAAGTGAATTGATTTGAATAAGGTTTTGTTTTACACAAAATCTTAAAAACTGTTTTGGATAACCAACCTTTCATAAAATTATTCCTTCAACTTTTCCATGAAAACCTTTATCCAACCTGAATGTAATTATGCGGTGTTCCCAGCGATTAATTATTTGAAATAATAAAAATTGATGAAGGGAATAAGTGGTTCCCGAAATATCGGTATTTACAAAATAAATATATCGACACCAACGAAAAAGAAAAAACAACTTTTTTATTATTTCAAAAAAATACTTCATCCTACGTTCAAATGTATATCCGCAAATTTGGGGTGCAATACTCGTTCTGTCTCTCGACTCCTCTCTGGATCGCTGACAAAATCTTTTCAGTCAAAGGAATACAGAGGAAGGCTCCGCGATTTCATTGTTATAGTAGTCTGTCGGCCTATTGCAGTGCACTCGTCATCTTTACATGATGGCACCACATGCCTCCGCTATTTATCTACATATATATAAACGTATGATTTAGATTTTTACTTCATAACAACTCACCTCTGTGAGCGCATCCCCTCCTGAAGTAACCACCACCATCATCCCGTGTTCAACTTCTCTCCTGAGAAGAAATTGCTCACACGCTGGGTGTCAGCGGCAGCTTTACTACTCTGTAACACCCTGAATTATTATCCTAGCAAATATGATACTCAGATATGTAGAGCTGATTATTGAAATTAAATCTCTACCTGTGATACTACGATTTACGTACATACATATTTGTGGGAAGCTTAAGAAAAATGTTTGGTTTCTTTGTTTCCTTCATCTAATATTGTCATGATTAGCTCAAATTTCTATTAGAAATGACAAAATCCTATTGAAAATAGAAAAATAGATAATCTTAATTACTAAAATGTTTAAACATCAATCTGAAATCTTAAATATTATCTATATTATTTTAGCTTCCTAATTTTTTGCAAATTTTCTGAACTTTTCCTATTGAAAATGGCATGTTATAGGTGTAAAATTATATGAAATGATATGATATTAAAATGACTGTTAAGTGTAGCCATCTTGCAGCTGCTACCTCAAAACAAGAAGTATCTGTAGCCACTTCTGAATTGAGATCTATGCAAAAGCAGCCTTACCCCTATTTGAGCGCCAACACCAACGAACCTTTCAGGTCCTTCTCCATCAACTTTACTTTAACAATACCATCTTGGGTAAGTGTTTTTTTATTATCATTTTTTATCGCGGATGTGGAATGCTTTTATGAACAATAATATAAAACGCTCATAGCAAATATTGATATGTACGTACATAAGTAAACATTAGTGAAAGAATTCAGATTGAAAATTATTTGTACAATACAATCAGCTACATTTTATGAGCACTTTATTCATAGATCAATTTTACCGAATGGGGCTGAGAATTGTTTATTTAACTTTATAACTATTCGACAGCATCATCTCGACACGTTAATTATTCATCCCTCCGCGTTGACTTTGGACTTTGGATAGTGTAGATTGGATAAATAGTGAAATTAAAACTGAATTTTGGCTTTATTAGACTCTACTGGATTCTCTAGAATTTTAAATAGGGGCCAGTTTCTAATGTTGATTTTCGGTTCTGGGGTAGGTAGGTAGGTATCAGTGGTCGCTCCAAAGAGCCCAATTAGCGCTTTGGTGCGCCGTTTTGATGCTACAAACTCTAAGACCGTGACCGTTGTTATGGGAGCAGGAAGGCAGACTCCACCCGGCTCGGATCTACAGAGCCAGCCCGTAGCATTCACGAAAGGAAGCAGCTATCCCACCCTGCAGTTAGAAATCTCTCTAAAGTCCCCAAAGAAGTGTCCGTAGCCTGACTCTAGCCAGAGCCGGGCAATCGCAGAGAAAGCCCATGAGGGTTTCCCTTCCTTCTCCGCACCATCGGCAATCCGAATTGTAGTGTATGCCGAGCTTAGGGGCATGGTCCCCTATGGGCCAGTGCCCGGTGGAGACCGCCGTAATCTTGAAAGCAATTGGACACGTCTGGCCCAGGAGCTCTTGTGGTCGGGTTATGTTATAAGCGGGCCAAATTCTTCTTGACTTGGCACAGCTCGTAAGGTTTCGCCATTTTAGGCCCGCGGCTGCTAGGTAGTGCGAATAAACTCGGTCCCCGACAGCCACCAGCGGAACACCGACTGTATTCGCTGAAGGACTGCCAAGAGCAGAGCCTTGCCTGGCCAATCCGTCAGCCCATTCATTCCCCTCTATGTTCCTATGCCCGGGAACCCAAAGGAGAGTGACCTTGAGCGTGGCGCCTAGACGGTTCAGCGCGTCTCTGCACTGCCCCACCAACCTGGAAGATGTCGTCCCTGAGTACAAGGCCTTGATGGCGGCTTGACTGTTGGTCAGAATGGCTATGATACGCATAGGGCGCGGATCTCGCTCCAGCCATCGACAGACTTCCAATACAGACAGACACCATACGACTTGCATACACTGTGTGTATTCGAGAAAACTCCCGCGCCGACTCCACAGGCCATCTTTGATCCTTCCGTAAAGAATACTGTGTCATAATCTTGCAACACGCCGCCAGTCTTCCACTTTGCCCTGGTTGGAAGGTCCACAGCAAAGTTTCTCGTGAAGTTCAGCTTGCGTGTGGCATAGTCCGTGGGGGATGCCCAGATTTCCCGGGGTATTTCATCTAGGATGTTGCTGTGGCCGTAGGACTTCACTGCCCAGCATCCGGACTCACGTAGTCTGACGGCACTGCACGCTGGAACATATTTAATGTGGAGGTCTAGGGGGAGGAGATGAGCATCTGCCGGGCAAGACTGCAGAGCCCCAGTGGCACCTGCACACGCGGTTCTTTGAATCCTATTAAGCCTCGTCCCATTGTATTTTTTCTTCAAAGCCTGCCACCATACAATAGAGCCGTACGTTAGGGTTCGACGCAATACAGCGGTGTACATCCAGAGAACCATCCTTGGCCGGAGACCCCATTCCTTTGCAAAGGTTCTCTTCCAGGCATAGAAGACTATACAGGCGTTCTTAACCCTCAGTTCTATGTTCAATCTCCAATTTAGCTTTGGATCCAGGATTACACCGAGATACTTTACATTGAAGGAAAGAACCAATCGTTGTTCATTCAGCCGTGGTAGATGGAATTCGGGTATCCTTGTCTTGGTCGTGAATAGCATCAGTTGCGTTTTGGTTGAGTTTATGCTGAGTCCGCATCTTGCGGCCCACAGGCACACCTTTCGCAATGCTCCTTCCATGATGTTGCTCATAATAGACAGAAACATCCCTGATACTAATATCACCAAGTCGTCGGCATACGCCACCACCTTCACCCCGCTGTTGTCCAATGTACGTAAAATTTTGTCCATTACTATTAACCAGAGCGCCGGTGAGATGGCGCCTCCCTGGGGAATGCCTCTGTTCACAGCTCTGGTCAAGTGGTTGCCTCCCAGATCCGACAGGATTATCCTGGTACTTAGCATGGATATAATCCAATGCGTGAGATACCCCTCCAATCCAATAGCGGTCAAGGCTTCCTTGATGGCGTTGGTACTGACGTTGCTAAAAGCTCCCTCTATATCCAAGAAGGCAGCTAAGGTATACTGCTTGTACTGTAGCGACCAATTACCTCGTGGAGGGCAGTTTCAGTGGATTTTCCTTTGGGGTAGGCATGTTGGAACTTAGAGAAAGGCGTTCTTTCTATAGTCGTCTTTAACTGAATGTCCAGGACGCGTTCTAGGGTCTTCAGCACAAAAGAGGTGAGGTCTTCAGCATGATTTTCGGTTATATTTTCGCCTTTGTTCTTCGTCTAATCCTCGTAAAATACATAAGTGGGTGAATGACTTGCCACAAGTTTGGCCTTTTAATTTTAATATTAAATTGCTCGTGTTCCTGGGATTATGTTATTATCAATGAGAAATTATTCTGACTTCAACCCACATTGTGACTAAAAACCTCATTGCCATGTATGTACCTACAAATAACCTTTAAGCTTCACATAAAAAGGAAGTAAGAAAAAGTATGTACCTGCAAGCTACCAAACACGAACAATATTCGTTTAAGATACACCATCTTTTTCATTCAAGAAGGATTACATGTCGCATCCCATATCCACCCACATACGTCACTCACTTCAACTTAAAATTGAAGATGGCCATTAAATTTAAGTAAACGAAAAGTACCTTTAATAAATTTAAATTCATTTCGTACGTTTGACCATGGTTTCTATCATCCCGAAACTATCTTAACCGGTGTGTATCTCGCAAACAGAACCGCTCGAAAGGGCACTTCAATTATGGCGAGATATATTATCGCCATTTCAACTCATAATTCTTGTCTCTGCAAGGAGACCTTGTATCGATTTTGAACTTCCCCTCAACATTGCAATCGGCGACGACAGCAGCCTTCAGCCGTCACAACTTGGTAAGTATGAAATGCATTCGAAAATCCTCGTCCTTGATGGTATTGTTCTTCGCAGATTCAGAAGATTGTTTGGTGGACAAACAGATAGGGAACAAGAAATCAGTGCGCATCTCGCCACTCTTGCACTGTTTGCTGTAGCTCTCGTCAGCCACACCAAATATCCAAAATGGCTTCGATTGCACCGGCCATTCGCCACGTTGTCATGGGAAGAGTAACACCATTGAAGAGGGAAAGCGACCGGCAACAATCCGGGTTCCTGCATGCGCATTTAATTAGGGGATTTGCTGAGTGTAATGTGTTCGCACCGCAGAACTGTGCCTGTGTGTGTGCACATTATACTTTACTATACTATTCAGAAAAAAACACATGTACCCGTCCGAGGGTTGCTAGCTGCCCCGTCTCTCCCGCGCTGCTTCCGACTCTTCGTGGCCTCTGCCATTGAATACTTTTTCTGTATGCAACCCATTGACTGAGGAAGCAGTACGAGCGTGGTACAGCTGGTGGATGCTGGGAGTGATGCGTGCGCAGGAATCCCCTAGGGGGATATCCCGACGTTATCCCTTTCATCACCCACAAAAACACCCTCTTGATCCTTTGTCTCCTAAGCTTCCGCTCTTTAACACATTTCTTCGGAATATCTTTGCTTTTCAAATATTTTCGTTACGTTTACCACAGCTTCTTCGAGTAAGTGGTCGCAACTTCCGTTGATGGACCAACATCACTTTTGTATCTGACGAAGTTGACGAACTTATAAGAAGCAAACTGAGGAAGCTACGTAAAAAAGTTATTTTATCTTTTTAGTTTTATCGAAGTGGTTAGTTCGCGTCATAGAAGATATTAGTTGTAATCAATTTGTCAGTGTGTTTTGATCAATCGTGAGTGTTTTATATTTTTAGAAAATAGTGTACTCTTGATATGGAAAATTGCTCTGGAAAAGAAATTAGAAATCGGACGAAGATATTCCTCACAAGTGACAAATGTATTCCCATCACTGAGTGGTAAGATAATTGACATTACAATATGGTTTATAAACATAGAAAGTTGGCGCGCAAAAAGTGGATAAAAATACACACGTATTGATTCAAAACAATAGTAGAGTAAAAAGAAAGCCGCCCGTTTCGCGGCAGAATACCGGTGAAGATTTATCACGAATAAGATCATCGTACATCAATAAAGACAATAAAATTCTCGGATTTATATAGGCGTATTCTGAGTAGTTAGTATTGAATATCCTTGGAGTGTCATTTGAAAAAAATCTTTCTGGGCTCCAAACCACTGAGGAATGAAGTTTGGGTATCCAAAAATGGAAGGTCTTACCCGGCCATTGTGTCATAAATACATTAAGAGATAGAAAGGAATCAGGCTGCCTTCAGAGGAAATAATGAAAATAAACAGTTGATACAAATATGAGATTAAATGGGAAATTATTCGCATTATAGGACATATGTAACGTACAACTAATGATTGGGTATTAAACGGACGAATTCAAAGAGAAATATTTGTGAAATTCCTGAAATGTTTCCTGTGAAATTGTTCATCGTTTGCTTTGCTCATATTTTTAAGAGTTTCTGTTGCATATAAAGTGTCTGGGTTTATAAGTTTATGAATTTTTAATATCAACTATCAATTAATCAAATAATATGTAGTTGGTATTGGAAACTTGGAGACTGTAGAAAGTCAAATTTAGAACTTTAAAAAATAAATGGCGGCGCGATAGCCGAGTTGAGGATAAGCGTCAACTTTTTGTTCTCATTGTCCCGGGTTCGAGTCCAAGTTCGACATGCATGTTTTTGCCCATATTTATATTGCTTCATCGCTGTAGGCTTATCACTTAGACGGCATTAAGTATGATGATGATGAGACTGAAGCACATTCTGGTGGAAAATTGATTCAAGCCCCGGAAACCGGAAGCTAAACGCTTCAGGTATAAAAGGTTTTATGTATTTCTTGTACAAGCATATTTGAGTGGACGTTTCTCCCAGATACAATGTGCATGAACCACCGAGTTTTCTTCAGATAGTTGGGGGGTAGGGTTGCGTAGTTTTTAAGAATGGGTTATTGAAGTAACTGAACCTTTTCGGAACCCCGCACTCCTCCCCTTTACAACTAATGTCAAAACTGGCATTGGTTGGTTGGTCAAAGTACTAATCGACGCCCTTCATCTGATACCCCACACGACTATACCCGATGTAAAAAAATCTTACACCCGCCTTTTACATGTATGGGGACCCCTCCCCCCTTAAACTTAACGTAGAACTGTGTTACTTCCTGCATGCAATGCAGCTCTCATCTTACCTTTACACAAAACCCTAAAAGAAAAAAAGAATTCGAAAAAAAGACTGCATGTACCTTCTACACTCTACAAAGCATGTACAAGAGACATAAAAGCTGTTTGACGTCGTGACCTACGCCATCTTTTTCTACCATAGATATTGCCCTTATAGACTTGCCGGGCTGGATCATCCTTAGGTGACCCGCCCACCGCAATCTGTTGAGCCGGATTTCATCCAGAACCTGACGGTCGTGGTATCGCACAGAGATTTCGTCGTTATGTAGGCTACGGAATCATCGATCCTCATGTAGGGGGCCAAAAATTCTTCGGACGATTCTTCTCTCGAACGCGGCCAAAAGTTTGCAATTTTTCTTGCTAAGATCCCAAGTTTTCGAGGAATACATAAGGACTGGCAAGATCATAGTCTTGTACAGTAGGAGCTTTGACTTATGGTGAGACGTTTCGAGCGGTACAGTTTTTGTAATATTACTGGCTGCCAATAACCGTGCGCGGATTTCATCGTCATAGTTGTTATCGGTTGGGATTTTCGACCCTAGATAGGAGAAATTATCAACGCTCTCAAAGTTGTAGTCTCCTATCTTTATTGTTTTCGTTTGACTAGTGCGATTCGATGTTATTCGTTCGTCTTCTATAATTGCTGGACTGCGTGAAATCTCCCTTTTTATGTGTGGGACAGATAATGCCTCGTTGCCAGTCGTCAGGCATTGATTCGCTGTCCCACACCTTTAGCATCAGTCCCATCATCTTCCACAAATACCTTGTACTACCCACTTGTATTCGACTATCCTTTTCATAAAATTCATTCTATAGAGGCTTTTTCTTTATCTTCGAAACTTCATTGTCAATTGTAGATTTCAGGGCATTGATGTCACAAAAAATCTTCCCGTATAAGGTCTGGACAAAGAAACTCCAAACTGGAAATTAACCGATTCGGAGTCTTCTCTGCTAAAAATCTGAAATTTCACTCGCAATATGCAAAGTCGCTCCGTCTTATCTAGACATATTCTTGACTAAAATACTCGTCTGCAACCCAAAGAGGCAATAAGAAACTTGTTCCACATGTCTATTTAGCGACGACCGTTGACGGTAACGTTCAAAACGGCGTTACCGACAAACAACATCTTCCGAATTGATCAAGTTTTTGTCTAAATTTTCTCATGAAATTCTAATCTTTTTGGCCAATCAGCTGGCATCAACTCTTGGTTCAACTGAACTTTTTAAGGCTCCATGTTCAAGTTCTGTTTAACGGTTCGTCGCAGGAAGGGGGATTTTCACGCATTAATCTGGGCGGAATTCGTGTCAATGTTGTGCCCTCTTGATAATCCTCGGACGTCCGTGATTCCTAACACTCGATCCCCCACTTGATTCGTGAAAGTTCGTGACCCAATTCTCCACGGTGAAAGGAAGGGTTTTCATGACTTTTTCAGGGATTAGACCATTGGAGCCATATTTATTAAACCGTATTTAGCAATCTTTTTCGTCAGCCCAAATGGAGCCTTGCTCTCCCGGATGTGACGCCTCCAATTATCTCGATCCAAGGACCACGTCTACGTCCACTGAGTTGTCCCAACGTTTCCTTAGCTTTCCTTTTTGGCGGCTACCATTGGCTCTGCCATTCAGCGCTTTTTTCGGAATCCGTCCCTCGTGCATTCGTTCAATGTGGTCAGCCCATTGCAATTTCCAGATTTTTACTAGTGTCGATGCTGGTGGGTCTTCAAATAATTCATACAATTCATGATTGCATCTGATTCGCTAGGCATCTCCTTCCATGAAGGCTCATCTTTTGGAGAACTTTTCTCTCGAAGATGTCGATCTGCTTTTCCGACACTTGCGTCAAAATTCACGTCTTGCATCCACACAGCAGCACAGGCTGAGTTAATATCTTGTAAATGTGTAGTTTTTTGCGTGTACTTTTCTCCATTTCATTATGGGAAGGACCACATAAAATTCTTTATGAGCAGCAATAATCCGCCTTGAATTTCGTGTTTTTCGTTTCCAGCCTTTGAACCTTGCCAGTTTGTGTCATGTATTTCGTTTTGGATTCATTGACCCTGAGGCCTACTTCATTCGCTGCTAACGCGCCACGTCGTCTGAGGCCACCTTCCTGACGACGTATTAGAGCACCATGTTAAAGAGATTGGAAGTGAGGCCATCCCCTTGCTGAAGTCCTGATACTATAGGAAAACTTTGTGTCACTTCATTTTGAATTTTTTCCTGGCCCTCGTTGAGATTTTTAGCTTAATCATTACTGTGTTCAGAGCATTACAATTTACATTATGGTACGCCTGACAGAAATCAACGAACATTTGGTGCAAGCATGTCAAGCACCTGTTTAATTGCGAATATCTGGTTCGTTGTCAAAAACACCTTCGTATCCCTGATGATGTTGCCTGTATACCATCTCATTCGACATTTGATTATATTCGTCAGCACTTCGTAGCACGTGTACAGGAATAAGATCCCCCTGTGGTTTCCGCAATGCGAACGATCACCTTTTTAAGGTTTTATGTGAAACAAAACCTTAATATAATCGATTCGGTGGCCGTCTGTCTGTCTGTCACGCCAGATTTATTTGAAAACGGCTAATTATCACGAAATTTTATAAGAATATTTGGTCTGTGAATACCTTTGCATACAGCGAGTGGCTGCATTTTGTGCTGAGTTCAAGGACCGTTTTTTTCGTAGAATATAGTTGTGTCGAGTATTAATGATAAAAAGAAATGAAATAAATGAAAAAGCTTAATCAGTACTTTACGAAAAAGATTCTATTTCCAATATTTGGTGAAACGTAGGGGAGTGACGATTCAAAATATATACCCCGAAAACCATAACAGGTCTCGTTCTCAGAACCTATCCAATCAAAAAATCTAAAAAAAATTCATGATGGTGCAGCTGTACAAAATCTAGGCCTCAAAATACCTCTCACTCCGATATCTGCTGAAACAAAGTTAATAATAACATATTACAATATTTGAGAAATTTACCTGAAAACCCCCTTAAGTTTCTCTTTGGCGTTTGTGTGATAGGATCATAAATAATAATGTGATACTCAATTTTTGAGAGTTTCAAAAAAATCCAACCATTATTAGCAAAGTTAGAGAAGGTCGTGGATTTCACTTAAATTTATCACAATTTATGACGTATAACGTAAAGATAATATAAAGTGAACTCATATGAAAGGCAGAGTTGGATATATCAAGAAATACTTTGAATGTTTAGCTATGAACGAATGGAAAAACGTGCACAGAAAATTTCTCACACAAGATTAACACAAAACCTTTATACCAGAAGTATCCAGCTTCCGCTATTCGGACTTGTTTGTTTTTTAACAAACATCGGTAAAGAGAAAATGGCGACTACCCAGTTTTCTTTCGATGACGTTTTCGACCGGCAAGATTCCGGTCCTGGTGTAGAAACATCACAATTGTGCAGCGCTGCACCAACAGAGACTTCCGACATAATGGAGAAGGATTCTTTCTACGAACAATTACACGCAGCTCAGGGGAGGCTTCCTAAAGGTGACATTGTGATCCTGATGGATGATCTGAATGACAAGGTGGGATCTGACAATACCTTACTAGGATATGCGACGATGAAGTACGGTCTTGGTGACCGTAACGATATGGTGAGAGGTATCTGGATTCCTCCAACTTCCACCGCCTCGTTATTGGTGGCACATTGTTCGAGCACAGAGTCTACCAAAAGGTCAGTTGGGTTTCAACTAACCGACACCGTACGATCAATCAGATGAACCACTTCACGGTCAGCAGTAAGTTTAGGAGTTGTCTCCTGGGTGTGAGCGACAAAACAGGCGTTGACATCGGCCTCGAAAGGGTTCACCATCTGATGGTCGCTTACGCTCGTTTGCGTATTGCATCTGCCGCTTCTTGCAGGGTTAGAGAGTTGCGACCCCCAAGGTTGACCGCTTGTGTGATTTAGTTATTAATCAACAGTGAGAGAGCTATCTTACTGATCTGTCGACAGATATACTAGGTAACCCGCCTGAGAATATCGATGAACATTAGGCTGTCATCAAAAATACTCTTTCCTCGGGTACTACGCAGGTCAAAATTAAAATTATGATCGTGTACGCTTCACTAGCTAAACTCTTCAAAAAGTCTTGTTTTGTTTATACAATCCATTTTATCAATAATAATTTTTTTATTCCTGAAGAGTTGCTTAATAGATTGGTATATTGGTTCTGAATTATAATTTAACAAGTCGGGAAACCGGAAGCTGGACGCTTCAGGTACGAAAGGTTTTGTGTATTTCTTAGTACGTGGCATGTAATATATGCATATATTACGTAAGAATATCCACTTTCGGATGATATTGACATTCACAGTCTTGAATTTGCAAAGAAGCGACAACTTTGACGTATTATAACTTTGTTAGTAATAGTGCGATTTCCACCAAACTTGGAAAGATTATGCTCTATATTATACTCTATATTGCTGCGAAATTTTGTGGTCCTAGCATGAACTTAAGGGGGGTTTTGAAGCGAATTACTGAAAATTATAGTAATATACTATTATTAACTTTATTTAAACAGATATCAGTGTGGAAGGTATTTCGGAGCCCAGGCACCATATAGTGGCAGCCTCTTGATTTTTTCGAGATTTTTCGGTTGGGTGGTTTCTGAGAATGGCCCCCGTAAAGGAATGGTCACTTTCAACCCCCCGCATTCCCCACCTTTCCAACAAATGTCAAAACTAAGACCAGCTTCGAAAAGTACTAACCGAGACCTTTAATTTGATACCCCACATGACTATATTTGATAAAAAAAAATTTACACCCTCCTTTTGCATGTATGGGGACCCCCCCTAAAATTCGTTGTAAAAGGATGTAATTCACTGTATGCGTGAGCGTTCACAGTTCCCACCTTTCCACCAAATTTGGTGTCAATCGCTATAACCGTCTCCGAGAAAAATGCGTGTGACGGACAGACAGACAGACAGACAGACAGACAGACAGACAGACAGACAGACGGACAGACAGACAGACAGACAGACAGTAAACCGATTTTAATAAGGTTTTGTGTTTACACAAAACCTTAAAAAGTCGGGGAACCGGACGCTTCGAGTATGAAAGGTTTTGTTTGTTTCTTATGTAACTATATTTGGACGCAGAAGTTTCAGCAGATATCGATATGGAGAGTATTTCGAGATCTGCAGCAGCAGCAGCTGAGTTGCAGCTTCATGATTTTTTTCAGATTTCTCGATTGAGTAGTTTCTGAGAATGGGTCCATTAAAGAGATCATCACCCCACCTGAGTGAAATTATGCGGTGTTTACAACGATTAATTATCTGAAATAATAAAAAACTTGTTGTTTCTTTTTCGTTGGTGTGGATATTTATTCTTGCAAATACTTGCTAAAAAGCTTGTTAGCACTGATGAAGGGAACAAGTGGTTCCCGAAATATCGGTATTTGCAAGAATAAATATAGACACCAACGAAAAAGAAACAACAAGTTTTTTATTATTTCAGATCACCCCACCATTCATCGCCACTCCAAATATGAGGAAAATAAGATTGACTTCAGAAAGTACTAATCAAGACCTTGCATCAGGGCTATCTAGTCTAGGTGAAAAAATATTAACCCCTTTTGCTTGTATGAGATCGCCCTCCCCCCTTAAAATCAACGTAGAACGATGTACTACATGTGTGGGCGTTCACAGTTCCCATCTTCTTGCCAAATTTCATGTCGATCGGTTTAGCTGTTTCTGAAAAAAGTGCATGTGACAAACAGACAGACATTGAACCGATTTTAATAAGGTTTTGCTTGTAAAACACATGTGCTCATAGTCCAGTCATTAAGCTTTCAACCTACGAATTCTTTCAGTTAAGACCGATTGACATGAAATTTGCGACGAAGATAGAGGGTGGAATAAGAAACAAAAGTTATATAGCGCCGATGTACGCCTCTCCCCGGAGGGGAGATGTGGAAATTTTTTATTCGAAATAACTACATAAATCGATTAAACGGTCAGTTCTAAGTAAAAAATTTTTAGTGAAAATTTTTCATACAAGTGGTAGTTTTCGAGTTATTTATGTTCAGACATGCACTATAGACTGAGTTAGAGCTAGTCAGACGCAAATTCGTACTATCTAAAAACAAGTCGGGAAACCGGAAGCTGAACACTTCAAGTATGAAAGGTTTCGTATATTCCTCATGTAAGCATATTTGAATGGTCATTTGCCCTATTTGTACTTAGCTTACTTACTTTATTTACTTTATTTGGACAGGTAACGGTATGGAGAGTATTTTGAGACCTAGATACCATGTGTAGTTTCCGAGAAAGGGTAATTGAAGTAAATGACCATTTTCGGATTTCCGTAGTCTTTTCGTTTGAAACTAATGTCCAAACTAATATCGGCATAGCACAGTATCGAGGCCATTCATTTGTAACCAAACACGACTACACTCGGTGAAAAAAAAATTTTACACTCTCCTTTTGCACTCAACGTGGAACTGTGTTACTCTCTGCATGCAATGAGATTCATAGGTTCGATTTTTCTACCAAATTTCATATCAATAGGAGTAACCGTTTATGAGATATAATGTGTGCCATACAGACAAACAAACGGACTGGCAGACGGACAGACAGTAAACCGATTTTAATAAGGTTTTATTTACACATTTCACAAATTAATACTTTCAGGGTCAAATAACACAAAATCAGTAACTGTCAGGGGAAATTGATCTCTTCTAAAGTCCTTGAGAAGATCTTTAAAATGAGGTATGATAGAAGTCAGTGAGACAAATAATAATGAAGCTATTATATAATGAAAAATACCGTAGTTACCTGAAATTTGATGATAAAATCAATAAAAACAAAACTTGGTGTTCTCATATAAATTGAAGTAAGCCGAATCCCTTCAGAATCTACTGTATTTAACCCCTCGCAATAAATTCCGAAAATTTGGTGGAAATTGGGTGAATAATTTCAGAAAAAATTACGATTTACCCCCAAAAGAATATTTTTTTAATTTTTAAACGAAAAAAAATCATTTTTTTAAATGTCTCAAAAAATAAAAAAGATGGAGTGAATCTTCATTCGGTCTTGACAGAAAGAATTCCGTGGTTTCACCTGATTTTCAGCTTTAATGACTTTAATGATAGATATAATAAAATTTTGCTTAACAATCGAGGCATTCCTAAGTCTGCCATCCACTTAATGGCGGACTGGACCAGTTGGAAAGCAACATGCTTTCACGGTTGTGGCCCACGGAACCTCATCCTTGGGCAAGCACCCAAGTTGCAAAATATATGACTTGCGGTTTCGTCCAGGGCAGAGGCAACTCATCAGACGCTGCCTCACCTCTGCTCTGGAAGCAGCGTGACCGAAGTCGTTACAAGGTGGTATTCGCTCACTTATATTAATTCAAAAATATGGCATGTGTATGAATTATATTGAACGCAAAACCACCTTGTAAAATTTGGCCAAGGCAGGCCAAGGCTAAGCTAAAATTTTGTTTAAGAATCGAGGGATTCCGGAAGTCATATATTTTGCAACTTGGGTACTTGCCCAAGGATGATAGTTCCGCGGACCACAACCGTGAAAGCATGTTGCTTTGTGGATGGCGGACTTAGGAAAAAAAGCATTAGTTTAGCCTAGGTCGATTTAGGCCAAAAATTTTACAAGGCGGTTTTGCGTTCAATATAATTCAAACACATGCCGGGTATTTGAATTAATATAAGGGAGTAAATCTTCTTCTTTTTCTTCAGCCTCTGTCCCGTTCACAAGCGGGTTCGGCTCGTCGTGATCAGCTTCGCCATTTCGCTCTATCGAATGCCTGATCTGGGTGCAATCTCGAGGCTTTCACATCCCCATATAGCGTATCAAGCCACCGTTGTTTAGGTCTGCCTTTTGGTCTTTTACCATCGACTTCGATGTTCAGACCAATCTTGGCAAGTGAATTTTCGTTTGCACAAATTGCGTGACCATACCATCGAAGACGCCTCTCTCGCAACTTTTCCACGATCGGTGCAACCCCATAACAATCTAAACGTGTGACGCCACTAGCCCAACGTAGCATCTTCGTCTCCATTACCGCAAGACGCCGTTCATTGTCTTTTATAGTCGGCCAACACTCAGAACCATAGAGAGCGACTGGACGGACGACATTGCGGTAAATTTTAGATTTAAGACGTTCGTTGATACGCCGATCACAAAGAACTCCAGTTGTGGAACGCCACTTCATCCAGGTTGTGTTAATGCGTGAAACAATTTCATAACGCAGTTCTCCATTGGCTGATAGCGTTGACCTGAGGTATTTAAATCGCTCAGTTCTGGGCAGATCACTGCCGCTGACAGTGATTGTGCCTATTTCATGGGGATCGGTCGTCAAAAATTCGGTTTTGTTTAAGTTCAATCTAAGACCGTGTTGCATGAGGCGATCATTCCATTTTTGAACAAGTTGCTCGAGATGATTTTTGCTATCAGATGCTAGGAAAACATCATCTGCATAAAGCAGTGTGTAGGGCGCTGGACGTTGGATATCCCGTGTGACGGTGTCCATAACAAGAACAGAGAGGAGTGGTGAGAGGGCGCTTCCTTGATGAACACCAACAGAGACACGAAGCGGTTTTGATACACCCGCCATACTTCGAACTTTACTTTTCAGATCGTGGTAGAGCAATTGAACCCAGCGCACGAGTTCTTCTGGCACGAAGTGTTGTCGTAAAGCATACCAGATGAGTTCGTGTGGCACACGGTCAAATGCATTCTCTAGATCCAGAAAGGCAATGTGTTTCTCCATGAGTAACCGCGTAGCGTGTATTGCGTCAGTAGTTCCGCAGTTCTTGACAAATCCGGCTTGATTCACCGTTATTTCAACGATTTCGCGAATACGGTTGTCAAGAATGCGTTCAAAAATCTTCATGGTATGGGAAAATAACCGGATCGGACGGTAATTTGAACATTCTGCTGGTCTACCTTTCTTTTTCCATATTGGAACAGTGGTACTTTCTTGCCAGTCTAGAGAATGCCGACGCATCAATTTGGGCGAGCTTCGTGTTCTCCTTGGAACACTCGCTGCACCGCAACTACACTTTTACTATACTGCGTAACGACAAAAGCATGTTGACTTATTGTCCACAGCCTAATGAATACTGACCAACTATTTTTGCATCAAATGGAACCGCTGTGGCTAGCTAGGAACGCTAGTTTCGTTTCTCGAACTTAAGCGTTTCCGAAGCCATTTAAAAATAAGGAACCTGTTTTGGCCAACCTTCTGCTACAACTCAGCAAAGAATCATAATAGGAAGGTAGGCATCGATAGAGGTGGTGAACTATGAATCTATGGGAATTGTAAATTATAAATATGAAAAAATCTTTCCCTAACTTCTTCGAAATAAAACTCCACTATGCCTACTATCCATGAGGAGTCAAGAAATAATAAACGGCACTGCAATAACACTAAATTAAAGCGAACTTGAATGGAAACATCAAGTAGAATGAAAATGAAATAAAATGCATCGAAGCGAAATGAAACATAGCTAAACCCCCATCCATTATGCATAGAATCCTTTGAAAGGACAACTTTTAATTAAAATCTTTCAGCGCCACAGCATCGTCTCAAATGTCCTGTCCCTAAGAGCGCTCCAGCCCAAAAGCGGAGCTCACCAAACAAAATGACGATTTGAAAATTTGCATATAATTTGCGTTATTTTTACCATTCGTATTTTATTCGTTTGCGTTGGTGGTTGTTGTCGAAATGCAAATACACCTCTTCGCCGAATTACATTAACTGCTCAGTGCCGTGTATTTGTTCCACAAAGGAAACTCAAACAAACTGTGCAAAGTGCCGCTTTAAACAGGACTCGTGATTGCAACTGGGTTCCTGAATTTCCAGAACATCCCGACCCCGAGCAGACTGCGCTAAATCTCTCTTGTGTTTTCAGACAAGGACATTTTCCTTCCACCGCTGTGCCACGTATATTTTAAATATTCGTATGCATATACCCACATATGTATACTATGGATAGATGTACTCTGGCCCAGCATGGCCAAATGGGAGTGTATGAAATCGGAATTGTGAATCCACGAGTCCTTGACTTGCAGACAACCATCGGACCGACGCGTTACACCACTTGGAATGGCAACGTGCAGTAAAAGTCATTTTTTAAATTTGTGCTGAAAACATGATTGCCTTGAGTTTGAAATTGCACAAGGAGGAACTTTTATGTACCATCTCGGAAGGGACCAACGATATTTCCGTGGTGTTCATACCCTCCTTTTACTCCTTCGTATGTTTGCGCTGTAAAAGGATGAAAACATTTTGGCTTTCTAAGTAGTGTTATATTGCAAAATTTCACATAAAATGGGAGTAGCTTGTCTGGACTATTTGACATGAAAATTTGTGACAGGATTAAATGCTTAAAGTTGCAGAGGATTTCAGTTTATTAAATTGGATTTAAAACAAATGTTTTATGGGTATTGTCTGTATCATCCATTAGAAATTATCTCAATAGGTACTAAATTATCTGCTCATGTGGAAGTCAATGACTTCTTGAAGAAGGGAATTGGATGTGCTCGTACATATGAACATAAATAAGTATATAACGTACTACTTAGTGATGTCACTTTATGTGTCAATGTTCCCTGCCTTACTGTAGGATGTAGCCCCAGAGCAATACGAGTTTCATCAAATCGTATGAGGGACGCTAGAATAAATAGGTAGATTTCAAGTAATAAATGTCATCTCTAATGCTAACCTGGTGACGATATGATGATAAGCAATTCAATGGAGTTGAAGAGGGATTTCCGTTGCGTATTCTTACTTTTTGGATTGTCATGAGGCCAAAATCAGCACCAGGATGATTCAGCATCAAAATCCAGGAGATTTAGTTGGAAATATGTTATACCTAATGTCGCAAATGTGAGAGCATTCAGATAGATGTGTATATCAATTTTGTAAAGGACATTTAAAGGAGATATTTTAGGGTCATGTTGAGGAATCCACCTTTGAATTTCGTCAGCCAGATGTAACGCGATAGAGTCCAGATATTTCTTTATGATTGCATAAAATCAATTCAACGGTTATCCTTCTATAAATTCAAAAATCGTTTGGGAAAAACAATATACCAAATACGCCTCAAGGGAGGTCGAGCTCATGAAAACGTTACTATATTATAAATAGCTTTTCTTATTCGTTCCGCCTTTTGAACCGCTTCCAGTAAACATTAAAAGTAGTAAAATCAGAAACACTGCCGAAAAAAAAAATCGTTACAATGGGAAAACTCCCAAAGTTTTATTTTCATATCGGTATTCGTTGCTCCTTATTTTCAGTTTTCTCTGAGCACATATTCTGAATAAATAATTAGATGCCGTCAACGTCAAACGATCAATATGAGTTTCTGAGTGCTTTCAGAATATTCCACGTTCAACACAATATTGCTCAAAGTCTCCCAAAAAGGCAACGTCGTCGGAGCCGAAATATTCACGGCTGTGAATTGCCATAATTCCGTCTATTATGTATGGAGTGTGCTTTCTCTTACTTCATCCCATTCCTGAGGTCATAAATAGTTACAGGCCAATTTACGCTAAAGTAAATATTTGAATCGCTTTACATAAGCCATCCTCATATAATTAGCAATGCCAGCATCTTCCGGAGGAAGCTAACGAAATAAACTGGTGGAATGACAAGTTATGACGACTACGACATAATTTCTCCAGATCATTCAAACCTCCTGCAACTAATTCAAATTTCCCTTTACATACAGAATACATAATTTGGGATATGACAAAGTGTGGGGCTGCTAAGCGTGTACACACTTACTAATCCCATTCTGGAGTATGAATATTTTAATAGGAGGGAACGTAGAGCATCCATGAACCAAAATATTATGTACACATCCACGGCAAGGATGCCGGAGGCACCAGAACAGCGTTTTGTCCCGAGTTTCAGAGAATGTTACGCTCGTGTGTGCTGGGAAATTATTGATTTAAAGTTGGAATGTAAACACTCAAAAAGGACATTTAAAAATTTTATTCGTCCTACACAATTCAAAGGCATTGTTACTGTGGTGAAACCACACTTGACCATTGCCCTCATACAAATAATGATATTTCCCCCAGGAAAAATTCATCTCCTGATGACGCTTAACCATTGATGCTCTCGACTGTACCATCTTCTACTAGGAACTTGGTAATGACCGAGTCACAAAGAGCGTGGGAAACCCCAGCTAATGCGGATTCAATAGCGTATTTCCACTTTTAACCACATCTCGAAACTGCACTATCTTTGCAATTCCACCTAAACGTTTCGCAAAGATTGCACATACAGTTACAGGATACTTGGCAATCGCAAAAGCACTTAACACAGCCACCCCCTCTACGCCATTACCGCAATTCAATCCTGAATTTCCAACTGAGCTTCTCAAATACCAACACAAATATTTGCTTCGCCCCGTACTATCGTGTCAGCATGCTCATTTGTAAACAGCATTACACTCGCTACTTTTACACCTCACCTCATCCCCCAACAAAATCATTGGCAACGAACGAAACCCATTGTGCAGCCTCATCTCTTTCCAGTCTTCTGTCAACGCTTTGTTAGACCCTTCGGTTGTATGCCAAAATCCACGTCCGCCCTCTAAAACATCCCTGAACAGTGGAGCACAAAAGCGACAGCTGTAATAGATGTTCTCGAAATGTCCTCCCGCTCTTTAGTACGACCACCGCCACTGGCTACGAAACATCATGACTGTGATGATTTTTCCCCATAACTTTGGTCCTTTTGCAGGAGGGTAATGCGCCAGAATGAAGGAGCCGCACCCCGGAACGAATGCTCCCCCTGATTGTATTGTGTGCATAGACATAAATGTAATAGGGTTTTGGGCTACTGTGCAAACCAATACTTAGATTCGATAGGATTTAGTCGCGTAAGTTGATAGAGTACACGAAAAGGGGGTTACCACAGATTTCATTTTTTGCTCGACACAATTCTTTTGATAATCCTGCTTGCCTGTATAAGTGTACAAGAGCATCTTGGAATAGTGTATTCAATTTTGGCAAAGTTCCTAGCCGTGTCAGGATTTAGACAACACATAAATTACGTTTTGAAAATGTTTTTACACCGAATATATTCATTTATTACAAGACAGGATCACTGAGAGTGCGGGCTATATACATAAAAGCTTGAAAGGAAGCATCCAAATAATAGATTTATGCAGTTATGTAAAAAAGACTTCGAAATACGGCAAATCAAACGGAAAGCCCTCAGCAAAAAGAACTCATTTGCAATTTAAAACTGATAAGTCTGGTCCTCTAAAGTATCTCCTTTACAAAAAAGTGCATCATTCTTCTTGCAGACATCCAATCTTCTTTTCAACCAGATTATACAGCGGAAAAGTACGTGTACGAGTAGCTTTCATTCATTTATTATGTACATATTATTTCTGAACAGCATCAGATGAGCAATACAATACCTTCAATTTCAGTCTCTGTAGTAGTAGTAGGAGGACTGATTGCTTTTTTCACAAAACTGATTTCAGTTTGCCGAAAAATGTAGTTAAATCAGAAAGAATTGTTTTGAAGGAGAAGATATTACTTTCGAATTTAGGAGCAGATATTTTGAGAAGGATGTTCAATTATTAGAAAGAATCGCATGAAATTAGAACATCACAACGACATTTGTTGTGTACACCTCTATTGAAATCAAAAAAGCATCCCCTCATGCGGAACCGTAGTTTGGCACGACTTTACAAAAGAAGCAGCTCTGTCACAATATTGTTATCGCACAACGCTCCTAACTCATTGTGAATATTCATCATTTCATATTTCCTCCGACCCTAGTATTTCTGGGATTAGCTTTTGAACCCTCAATGCACCGCCTAACGTTGAATGAAGTTCTTTTCTCACCTTGTTCGGTAAACCTCGGCCAGTTGAACAAGATGTAGTCAGAGTCCTTTCCAACATTCCAACACTTTTCACAAAAACGGAGTTTGTCATATCCTAATGTGTAATACATGGTTACCATAAACCTTTAGATACCTACACGTCTCCGTTGTTGGTTCGTCCTTCAACTTCCTGATGCTCCTCAACTATTCTGCACTACGTGGTTCTAACGAGACCCACTCGCCGGTCTTCCGGGAATCCTGAGTTTTAGTGCATGACATAACCCCCAATGAAGTTGTCGCCCTTTCTCAAAGGGTGACCTATCCACTACCACTTCCATCTTCTCATTAAAACGTTCACAGATGTCTGGCCCATTCGCTGACTGAGTTCTTCGTTAATTATTGTCTCAGACATCAACTGATAAAAGCTTGGAGCTTTTCATGGACTACTCCCATTTAGTAGCACAGACAGAACATAAGCCTGGAACAGTCTCAACTTGATATGGATTTTGAACAAAACAGCGAATAATCCGATTTATATGTGGTTGCTTTTCACCCCTTGGTGGGGTATAGCATGTCGACGACATCTACGTGCCATCGTTCGTGTTTCGCTGAAATGTGCGTGAGCTCTCCCTGACTTTCCGGTACACCCGCATTCCTCCTCTATTGTTCTGCACCAAGTATTCTTGGAACGATCCACTCGTCAGCCATCTTGGGAGAGTGGGTTCCACTGCATGGCGTAACCAGCAATTGAATTGTCGCCCCACCTTATGTGTGACCTATTCATTGCTACTTCCGCCTTCCAACCGCGCCGACCAAGACAGTTGTTAACGAAAGCTTGGAACCTTCGAGTGTCAGTGGTAATCACTTTCCATGAGCTATTCGCATATAGCAACACCGAAAGAACACTCGTACAGAACTCAATACTCAACTTAACCTTGGTGTTGGAGTAACCATTTTCCACACTTTAAGCAGCGAAACTGGATCTACCCCAATTAATGTGTCGAGCGACATCCATTTCAGTGCCACAGTGAGCAGAAACCACGCTGCCGAGATATAAAAATTGATCCACGCCTTCAATGCTCTGCCCATTAATGCAAACAGGGAGAGCGTGATGATTCGTCAGACTAGGAACCTCGGTTCTGTTTGTTTATATTCAGTCCAACTCAGCTTGCCTTTCTTTCCAAATCCAGAGCCATTTACCAAGGTCCATGACCTGCTGACAAAAGTGGAAGAGCGAGCAGGTACCATTAGGCTAATCGAAATGTTTAAGGAAAGATGTCATCATCCATTGAACTCTTCCTTGTCCTCCGGAAACAAGAAGAAGAACAAGAAGAAATAATATCGGAAACAAGATGCAACCCTGGCGAACTCCGACGGATTCACGGACAGCGGGGTAAGTTGTGCTCCATGCATACAAAATTCTTTTGGTGTTTTCAGGAGAAAGGTTTACCTGCTGTTAAAAAAAAAAAATAAATTTAAAAAATGATTTACAATAGCTACAATTGTTTTGCCCCCTAAAGCCTTGAAATGATAGTTCCGTTTGGAAGCAAGACTTTTCTTTCAAAGCAGGCCTGTCTTATCGGCCTTCAACACCTGCCGAGGTTAATGCCCTCCTTTTCAAGGTTTTGTGTGAAACAGAATCTCATTCGAATCGATTCAATGTTTGCCTGTGTCACACCCGATTTATTTGGAAACGACTGAGGCTATTGCCACCAAATTTGGTGGAATATGTGGTTCCTGGTGTCTGGATAGCTGCATGGTTAGAGCACAAGGTTTTCGTACGGAAGCTCACCGTTCGTATCCCACTGGTGGCAGTGAGATTTGTATCGTGATTTGACGTCGGACACCAGTCGACTCAGCTGTGAATGAGTACCTGAGTCAAATTTACGCTTAATACGTTATCATATCACAATAGACACATGCATTTTTCGTCCTTTTCCTACTCAGAATTTTCCGTAGTTCCAACCTAGCCGCTTTCAATTGCTTTTTCATCAACATTGACTTATATCGGATATCAATCTTCGTTTCTTGCAATGAAATTATAAATTATTTGGAGGTATTTCAGAAAGTGGAATAAAATTCTGCTTTTCGAGAGTGGTGTGCCGAGATGATGATTTGAGGATATCAGCGGAGGAATTTACCGCTGTGTCGAGTTCAATACTTGATTTTATAAGAATATTCTTCACCAAGTGGGTCCTTAGAAGCGGTGGTGAGGAAGACGCGGCAGCGACCCTACCATTCAAACCAAAACCAAGCCGCCAGGGAGAACCTCCGTAGTGGTTTACCAGGTACCGCCGAAACCGGGATAGACCTTGAATTCACATATTTCAGGAAAACTCCTGTCTCATATGCGTTCAGATCGGTTGTTGCGGTTGGCCCCCCTAATGGGAGTTTTGTGGGGATTGTAGTTACGTTCAGGCGAACAGAAACCTTCGAGCTTCGACCGTGGTGTTGCGTTTCAACGTGAGGGTGCGTGCTCCAAAGTCCCGTTGAGATTTGGATAGATCCTGCATCTATCCCCGTTTCCCCGTCTTCTTCGTAGCTTCGGCCATGTGAATTGCAGAGTATGCCGAATCTTACTGGACAGGATATTTCAGAATCCATAACTAGGCCTATCCGTTCAGTTACAAATATTGACATCCTCACATGTAATTCATAATGAAATCATCCATTACATGATACTGTATCAAGGCGGCTTGTGTTGTATTCGTCAATCCTGTGGGTTTTTGATATAAGTTGGCAATTGATTTCACTGTTACTGAGAAAGCTTTGTACATCTAATTTGCGCCGGTTAATTCCAACGTATTCTTAGAAGTAGGATGGAGATAACCGTTTATAACTAACACGCTCGCCAAAGTAAAGCAACTCTGTATAAGTGAATTCCTGACAATTAAAGCACAGAATAGAACCTTTCCGTTTTTTAAGGTTTCTCAACAACTATCCTTTTATGTAACTATAAATTGTGCTGCTTCTGCCAGCCCGCTTCCCAGAAACAACACTTTTACCTTCTCGCAGTCCAACCTGCATCCGCTAGTAGCTATTTCTCTGACATCCACCACTCTCTCCGAAGACCACCTTACTGTCCGATAATCGCTAATAACTCCCTCCGACAAAATTAAGTTCAACGGATCTCCTAAAAGTCTCTCTCCAATCTGGTTTCTGCAATAATCACTGGAATATGCACCTTTTAATTCACAGATTTAAAGTCACCAAATCACACTTTTTAAAACGACGTACGCTCGCTCTCTACTGACGCCACTTCCTTGTGCGAGACTTGCTTACAAAGCGAAAATTACCTGTCCAGCCGTCAATCGATCAACCGGTCTCGGTCCCGCTCATTTAGTAAAAAATGCATTTTCAATCGCCTCAACCACGGCAACTGTTAGGCCTGCATTTCACTAATTATGACCTGGTCAAGTTTAATTGCAAGGTTAATGTTCTCTTTTGACCGGTTATGCAATATTCGAACATGTTATTAGGTACAAGTCAATAATTTATATATAAATATATAAATGAGTTTTTGACAAATGAAACGAAATGATTAATTTTTAAAATTTTAAGTGATTAATGTAAATTAATGTCGAGGTTGGGAATAAGGAAATAGGGAGAAATATATTGGAAGGTGTTAAAATGGAAGAAAAGGGTGAATATTGTATAATATCAAATGCATTCCTTTTTAAGATTGTATCTGGAAAAAACGAAGGAAGTATTACACATATAGTAGAAGACGGGCAAACTAAACACAAAAAAAATGTGTTCGGCGTCTTCCGGCACTCCATTGCAGAATACACAATCAGGTGATCTTGTCTTCTTAACATGGTGCAAGTGGCACTGAAAACCTGCATGCCCGCTTAAAAGATGGGTAAGGAAATAATCAATCTCCCCATGCGTTCGGTTCAGCCACGGGTCTAAATTGTTGATGAGCCACATAGTCCATCTGCCTCTTGGCTCATTTTGTCAAGAGAATTGCCACTCGGTAAGTGTGCGTTGACATTCTTCATGGGCAACGAACCACCTCTCTTAAATCTTCTCCCTTGCGGATGTAGATGTGTAGATGGCTTTTTGTTCCTTAGCAAGGAGGGCAGCGGGGATCTGAAACAGTGCGATAAGCAGACGCCACTCGCAAAGCTCCTCGCCTCTGTAATTGGGCAATGCGCTTATAATGCACTTCCTTCTCAAGGGAATCAGCCCATACCTCCGTGCTATAGAACAGAATGGACTGCATTGCTCCGATAAGAAGATGTGTCGTGGTAGATATAGGGCCTCCAACATACGTCATTAGACGACTCAATACAGAGACACCAGCTGCAGCCCTGTTCGCTACTGCTTTGATTTGCTCGAAGAAGCTCATCTTCGAATCGAGCATTAAACCAAGGTATTTAACTGCTGGTTTAGACTCTAGAGTGAACTCGCCCATCGATATGGGACGCACGGTCGGAATTCTCTTCTTGGTTAAGATAACTACTTCGGTTTATTCCAACGCAAGGCTGAAACTGTGAGTAGACATTCATCTGCTTACCCGTCGAATCAATATGCCAAGTCTTCTTTACGCCTGTTCGACAGCTCGTCGGAATTGTGGCATTTGTTGCCGATCGACCAGGTGTGACTCTTCTGGCATGTCGAGTCTTAGCAGACTATCATAGGAAGCAACGTGGTTAGACAGATTGCTAATGGTATTCATTCTTTTTCTGTGGCGGATATTCTTCTACTTTCACCAGATTGGCAACTAGCTTTGCGAAACATCGTCAAAAATCGAATCGTTTGATCAACCAAAATAAAAACAGGAGATCAAACTAAATAAAAGTCAAAGTTCTCCCCAAACCTTTCCTATTGTTCGAACTGAACCAATATAAATCATTTGAGAAGAAACCAAAATTGTACAGCCAATGTTTGAAATGCTCCAAACTCATATATTAAAACTTCTGTTATGTTTACAAAAATTTTGCCATATCTCCTCCTCTGCAGAGCTTCACTTGTCGTCGAAGAAAATCACCGAATCCATCAAACAAAGGATGCGGGGGACATTTTCCCATATAATCATAATAAACAACATCGGAATAGCTAGTGTATTTCCCTTCTGAAACTCCCGAAACTCGGTTCATCTCAATAGTATCAATATATACACCGTGTCACCTTCTTCGCCGGAATGTCCGTTTATGAAGTTTACCTGGCCTCTAGCCAGAATAAGAGTAGTTTTTTGAAACCATTCCAGAAACTTAGTTGGCAAGCTAATACTTTGGCATTTTTTCTTGAATGTAATCTTGAAACTTGGCGGGAAATAGTTTGTTTTTCCGGTACAGTTGGAAATTTATACCTTGCTTTTCTTATTACAGATCCATTCTAGTCAACATGCTCGTTATATGGTTTATTCGGCTTCACTGAGACAGGAAGCTGTGCCATTTAGGTAAGGATTATAAAATGCAAATTGAATAATGGTCAAATGTCTAACTTTTTAACTATCGTAATCAGTACTGACTTCTTAATCAAATCAATCAATTCAATGATTTACATGTAAGTACATTCAATCAAAATAAGTTCGACTCTTGAAACATGTTTCAAATTGAAACTTCTTACATTTATCAGTATAATATTCGCTTAGTTCTCTCTCCCTCCGGCTCCTTGGAGTTATGTCTACTTTTTTTTAGATTAAGGCGGCAACACCATCAAAAGACTGCATAAAGCAACCCCCACGACTGCATCAAGCGTTTTTTCATCATCATAAACGCACAGAGATCATGTGACAACTTTATTTGAACGTCATCTAGTGATGCTTCCGAAGTGATTTCCCCCACAAGGAGTTTAGTACAGAAATGACAGTTATTAAAACCTCATCAGGATTAAATCACGTCACCTCTATGGAAACTGCAAGTAAAAAACCCCCAAAACTCAAATCTCATGCAGCAATTTAAGGACTCTCCGCAAAAAATGAGATGCTGATGCGGGAATACTGAGCGTCTCCTATCAGGGATGCTCCGAAAGCGAATCACACTCTCCCACAGAAATGGTGAGCTCCTGGCTCCACTTTACATCCTGTAACCACCCTTTATGAATTTAATGCGCAGTAGAAATCAAACAGAACGTTCCAATATGGAGTATCTTTGGGTTTGGTTTACCCCACCGGAATGCAGAACTTTGGGGGTGGTTGCTCCGTTGGGATGCCAACAGGACGTTCGGAGAGTTGAGGGTGGACTAGTTTAAATGGCGGTTTGGTCTGATAAGAGTTCGAAAGTGTGTGTTTGCGCTGTGCTGGCTTCCACATAACGTAAAACGGCAACGATCAGATTCCATTTAGACTGCAGAGTTTGTGTCTGCAAGTGAGATGTCGTGCTCTTGGCAGAAGCTCGTGTGCAATCAACCCCGTGCTAATGCCTTCAATTAACTCGCCCGCACTGTATCAGACACTTTGGAAAGTTTTTGTTTTGGTTTCGTTTCTAGCTTGGGTTCGGGTTATCGTAAACTTTATTGTTCTTTCGTTATCCGTGTTATGTTTGTTTGCACTCGTATATTTCCGCAGTGGGTGTCCATACCACCCCCTTTGTTCACCGGGGACCGATGCTGAGGTGCTGAAAACTTTCGTGACATCGTGCACTTCGTGCGGTATTATGTTTATAATGTGTGATAAAGCAAAGTGATAATTTGGCACGAAACCCCATTCTGGTGATCCTGAATCTGGTGCACATTCGAGTGAGTGATGATGATTTCGCATTTATTTATTATTTACAGCTGCCGAGAGAAGTACAAACATAAGGACTGCTTGGAGGTTTCGTGTTAAGATGAATCCAAGATGAGGCGTACGTAATCTGAGGAACACATGCGAAGAGAGCTGTAATAAAATAAGCGCTCCCGTGACCTACCCTGTAGTTCCGGGCTTTTGTTTATTTTCGAAAATCGAAAAAATTATTTGATTATCAGAAGCTCGTCTCTACAGGTATCTCACAGGGTAGAAGTAATCAGCCAACAAAAGCTCATCAATTTCATGTGTTTATATATGGATACAAGGATATGGTTTGGCACTACGTTGTGGATCAATGTGACACGGTAAGACGATAAAGTGAAATCTGATTGTGACTGCCAGGATGAATGATCTCAGCGAGTACCGGTTGTGACATTGCTCTTATAAAACGGAGAGGTTCCCTTGTAATTTCCTTTGTAGAAAAAATGTTATCCCTTGAAAAAATACATACAAATCATACCGTATTTTCTGGTATTTTTTTAATTAATTTTTTCGCGTTCAAAATCAGCGTTACTATTAAAAGTATTTAAACTTTATTTTCCTGATATTAATTTATATTTTCCCAGATTTTGTCTGCTTAGCTTAGCTTTTCGGTAGATAATATTAATTTCAAAAATTTACAAAAATTTTCCATCGTTTCATATTTATCCCACAACCACGAAAAATGGTCCTACCAGGAAACAGGAACTCCATGAACTGCGAATGGCATTGGTAAGTAACCCCCGAAATATAAATCTGGAAATGGAAAATGCCATTCCTACCAACTCTCTGGAGAAAACGTCACTGTATTAATTCTTCAAGGAATGAAGAATTAAAGGAATCATTCTAGATTTCCTTCGAAATTTTCAATAATCATTTGCAATTCGTTTCTGCCATTATGAATTCGAATGTGCTGATGTTGTTCATCAAGAGCAGTTGCCTAGGAGCAATTTGGAAATGAATAAGATGAGGGAGTATAATACGCGACGAAGTGATTTTAAAAGAGGAAAATTTTCTGCAAAACGGAAACTGGGCGTCGTTTTGTCATCCGCTAGGGATTTGCTCATCATTTCAAGGATTTCAGGCTAATTAACGAAATATTATGGCCGAATCGACGGGAAAAGAATCTTCAATTTGAACAGGCGGTACATTTTAGCTAAAAGTAGCCATTTTCAGATATTATTTAATTTTTTTTTAAGGGGAAGCTGGCCAGGACAATTTAAAAAAAATTTTTGTATGGGGATGAAAGCGTAATTTTCATACGAAACCATTAAGACAGGTTGCTTTGCATTTTCATAATCAGATATGTCCTGGAATCCTCCGACGGAAAAATTTGAAGACGACTAAAAGATGTAGTTTTTTAAACTTCTGTTCAGTTGCTTTTAAAGAACTTTTCTCTGTTCTAATATCAATGGACAAAAAATCACCTTTTAGTCTGCCGGTTTCCGGACGGGAACCTTGACGTAGCTAAAAGTTATCTTTATCTTTTCAGTTTTCATTTGTTAGCCGCGTTTACCTGAATCCACCCTTTTGTCGGTACCTTTCCAACCTTTTTTAATTCAGAATTACGGCTTTAAACTTACTCCCATTTCATTACTGTAAAATGTAGGGTGTTTTTCTAGAGACGGAGAAATTTACAATTGTCCTTATGTGAAAGTTAATAACTCATACCCAAAAAGTTTGGGTACACTTGCTTGTCATGACAAAAATGCTAATCTAAAAAGCCGTCTCAACTTATTTTTAAAAAAGTATTTTATTTATTGATTTTGACAAACGATCTGGTAAATGATAAAATAACTGTTTATTGATTCGTTGATAAGAATCTGGTGAAAGAAATAGTTTCTTGTTTAAAGGCGTAAAAAGGCTTCCAAAAAAGTCTGCGTACACTTGAAAGAATTTATTCATTTAATTTAAACCCGGTAGATTTGCTTAACAGATTAAGTACTTTAATAGCTGGTTGCATAACGTTTTCTGTAAATGATCTCCTTAAATCTATTTTGCACCACTCCACTCCACTCCTCCAATATAACATTTTTTACAGCTTCATTGCTTGTAATTCGATGTTTGCGAATTTTCTTTCAAGCAAGTGCACAAATGCTCAATAGGATGATTGAGGGGTTGTGCGAAGCTATTTTGGGACATTGTAGAGCAACCAAAGCTTGTTTAAGGCAGCCGTATGCTTGAGGTTATTATCGTGCTGAAAGTAAAAAGCATCCCCTAGCCGTAATTTCTCAGCGCGTTGGGTAACATTGCTTTTCAAAATATTCAGATATCCATGCATCCATCGTCAAGTCTATAAATGCTAGTTGTCCCACTTCGCTACCTGCCATACACACCCCAAACCATCACACCAGCGCTACCATGCTTTACAGTGGAAATCAAATTTTGAACATGGAACGTTGTGTTCCTTTTTCTCCACACTAATTTGCGTCCTTTTATGCCAAATAGTGTTTGCAAATTTCATTTTTTTCAGGCGATTTTTAAGTGAAATGAATGGATTCTTGCGTGCTACTCGATCGTGGTAACCGCATTTTCTCAAAATTATACGAACTGTTTCATCGCATATTGTTTTGTTAAACTTCTCTTTTATCAAGGTTTTGTGTGAAACAGAACCTTATTAGAATCGAGACGATGTCTGTCTATCTGGCTGTCACACCCGATTTATTCGGAAACGGCTGAATCAATTGTCACGAAAATTGGTAGGAGCTTGTGATCTGTTGTTCCCGTTATATGCAGCAAGTGGTGCCATTTTGTGTTAAGTTTAAGGGAGGGGGGGGGCTACCCACATATGTGAATGGAGGGTGCAAAATTTTTTTTCATATAATGTGGCCATGTAGAATATCAAATGAAAGGGCTCAATTAGTACTTTTCATAACATAAAATACAGGAAGATACATAAACTTGAAGATTATCAGCAAAGCAGTGATTTTGTGCGCGGACAATCGAATTGCGTGCATATTTTATGTTATGAAAATCATACAATTAATGCCTCTAACATTCCACATACCTCCGGCCTAAATTCAATTTTTATGAATGGAAGCTTCAGGACTAATGCAAGTGACATTATTAATTAGCACTTGCAACACAAATAGTGCCTTCCATAGTTCTCAAAACGAATTCAATCAAATTATTTACATTCAAAAGTAACAGCCATGAACGAAAAGCGCCGCCATTTAGCAAATGGAGTAATATCTGTCATCAGAATGAACCTTACCGACGTGGAGCGAATTTTGCCGACCTAAAATCTTCATTGTAAATTGAAACTGCGTGCGGTCCGCAGCTTCTCTCATCCGCTTTCCGCACGGATCGTAATTGTGTTTCCCGCTTAACACTGCTGCTGATTTTGATACGATCGTCGGTTGCGGTTTCCTTTGTAGGTGGCCGCAGCATTACCAATCTATGTGCTCCCCCTCCTCACAGTCTATTCTTGTCGATGATGGGAATATTCTCGATTCACCCTCGCTCAACATACTGGGTATTAACATCCCTAGTAACCGGCATTACGAAAAATGCGATGAAATGTTTGAGGTTTCTGAATCGTTACAGAAAATACTTTTCACCATTCGACCTAGCGCAGATCTACAAGACTCACCTTAGACCTAGACTCAAATACATCTTTCACATATGGACGGGTGCAGGTATAACTGCTCTTGATAAAATTCAACGAAGATCTTTTAAACTCATCGGTGATGTGATCATTACATCACAAATTGAACACCTTGAGCATCCAAATGCAACACACGGGTAAGTAGCTGCTCCCATCCCTATACTCTAAGGATCAGAGCTAGTCGCACCGTGAAATACTACGAATTCTTCACATCCCGTACTATAGGAATGCGGCACAGACTACCATCTTCTGTCAGTCTATCAGACTACAACATACAGATATTAAGGCTAGAAGTGTATCGCCACTTCCTTCACGCTCAACCCTATTTCCACTCCAACCCCTAACTTCCTTCCTCCTTGCCAAGGCTGTGCTATAGCTTTATAGCATCAAATGGGCATCCCCTGAGCTTTGGCACCATCACATAAAAAAACTCACCACATTTTCCGATATCTAAAGTTTCCTCTAGGTTTCTCTTCTCGTCCCTGAATCTCGAACAGTGGAAGAATATATGCTCTGAGTCCACGGCGAAGTGTCCAATTTGAATCTGTAGACGTACTGCCCACATCCCCCATGCCCCGCCAGAAACTGGGTGAAATTATAATTATTTTACCCATGTTGTCTCCCTAGACACTCGTCGATTGTAGGGATCAACCAATGTCTCCACTGGCCCTTTCCCGAGTGGAGCCAACGCTCCGGCCACCTATTTACAGATCGCTCCCTTTCGGCGTTCTTCGTCTGCCACAAAGGAGAGGCTGACTTCACATAGTATATACTCGTCATCTCATCCACCAAGATGTTAATGGCCATCAATCCGGAGATGAAGAATGCAACATCACCTGAGACTAAAGGCAGAACACACCCTCCCTACCTCTCGACGATCGGGAGTAATCTACTGTAAATTACTCGCTCCAACATTTTCCCCATAATCTCTGGAAAACATATAGGGCTATAAGAGGATAGTTCACCTGGAGATTTACCAGCCTTATGAAGCAGTACCAGCTTCTGCCGCTTTGAAGCTGTTGGTAATATCCCCTCGGACGTACACACTTCCAACAATTCAGCCAGCTTGTCCGGTCTGGATTTTACGTGGAGCTTAAGAACTCTGTTCGGTATGCTGTTCAAGCCCAAAGTTTTGTTATCACCTATTCTACTGCAGATCTCCAACAGCACGTCCGTAGTCCCTGCAGGAATTGCCGTCATATTCAGAGATATCAGAAATGTCCCTCTTTTGTTGGCGAAATATCCCCGAAATAATTTTCAACAACAGAGTTAGGCACGTGATCTGTGCGGACGACCGTCCTTTCAACCGTCTCATCACAATTCGATAGGCGCTCCCCCATGGATTTACATCGCCTTCGAGCAGAGCCCCTTAAAGCATTCTCTCCTGCTCCGCTGAATGAACCACCCAACCGAAAAGGCTAAGATTTTTATAGCACCATATTTCACAAAGGTAGGCTGCTTTGTTTTAATTCTCGGAGATTAATGGGTTTCTTCTCTTATTCCTCCAATGTCACAGAACTTTTGAACGGGCTTTCCTGTGATTTGGGAAAAACGTCGCGTTTTCTTCGGTTCTGCAATGAGTTGTTTCACTTTATGTTCAACTTTGTGTTTAATTTTATACCTTTTGCGACATGCTGGACTGTATTCACCAAAATCGCTACTTTGTTTTTGCGATTGAAAATTTCAGACTATTTCACAAAGTGAAGACGCGCAACGTAACGTTACCAGGTCAAATTTTCGGTCAATTTGTCATTCAGCGAAATATTAACTTCATTTCGGTATTTAATTAAAAATGTACTGACAAATTAAAAAAAGTGCTGAGGTACTGTGGCCGTTGGCACTAAAAAGTCAACACCGGTGTCAGTCTTTCCAGATGTACTACTTTCAGTTTTTCCATAGTGATTGCAGTTTTCGCGATTTTCCTTTTCTTTCTTGTGAATTTTGAAGCAATATCAATTGTCCTTTGAAAAAGGCTTCAAAGTTTGCCCTTAAGCGATTCTGCTTTCATAAAAATTGAGGTTCCGCCGTGAGTGTTTCTTGTAATATTCTTCAGACGTTCGATTAAATCTTCCGTCCAAGTATAAACACCGCATTCATCTGAACCTGCTATTTAGCTCTTCCTCCTCATAAAGGGGTTAACCCAACTTGTAACTTTGGAAAAAAATCGGTTTTTTAATGTATTTTTTTAAATTATATATATCTGAGAATACGCTCTTAAAGCTCCAAGTCAATCCGAAAAGAAGTTGATGTTGAAACCGAAGAATCTGTATTGTGTACTGTACACGACCTGAGATTGAAACTTTGCTCAAAAGAATAGGTTTTTTTTATGAAAATTTTCAAAGTTTTTTGAAAGATCAGTATATTATCACAAATGGTTTATCTGAACCAAAAAATGTCAATGGATTTAGTTAAATAACAATAAAAGCTAGTGTTTCATCAAAGGATTTAAGAAAAAAATATGCCCAGTCAAAGTCGAATCGAACCATTAGATTTTTCACTAAAACACGGACCTGTTTGGGGTATAAAACGGTCATTTCTTATCGAAAAAAATCGAACTATTAAACACTATATGTGTGTATTGAAGTTTCACAATTTAACAGTTTCTGAGAAATCCTGATCATCGGTTTCAAAGATGTCATTTGTAGAGAAACGCGTTTAAAGCTGCAACTTCGTCTTTCACGGTACGGATTCATCCCTTTCAATCATCATATCTCAATCAATCAGACAGTTATACTTCGAAATAAAAAAAAATAATTTTTTCGAAGCCTCAAGTGGGCTTAAGAACGCCACAACAACAGTTTAATGTTGAAACTGAATTCATCGCCGTGACAAAATAAATTTACGACAATATAATCAAAAGAAACAGAAGTATCTTCGCATATAAGAATGATTTCCGCACCGCATACCGCACTCCGTCAGATGCAGTGTTTCAAAACGACGGGGCAAGATGTATGCTAGGTGATTCCTAATCTAAGTAAAGAATGGTAAGTATTTTTCTAATTCCTTAATCCTTTAGCTGCTACAGGCATTCAAGACGTCCAGCACTTCTCCAGTGCACTGAAGAAAGGACCAAGTTGTTCCCGAAATATCAGTATATGCGAACTAGAACGAAAAATCACCATCGAATAGAAAATAAATTAAGTCGTCTTATTATTTACATTCATTTGTGTGTCCTTGAAAAAAAATCACTAGCACATGAGTGTAACTATCCTTGAGAGCAATATACAAAGTTAAATTAATAAAAAGAGATGGATTCGGCTAGCATTCTAAGTGTTACTTTAACTTACTATAATTATCACAACCTGAAAGAAAGATAGCGGGAAAGTAATTAATAAAACATAACATAACATTTTTGCAAACGGGTGCAAGAACTTCTTCCCTTTATTTAGCTTTTTCCCCGTTCAGAAGCGGGTTCGGCTCGCCGTGAATTGTTGCTCCATTTTTTTCTGTCGAATGGCTGATTGCGAAGCTTTCAAATGCCCATCTAGCGTATCAAACCACCGTTGTTTCGGCCGGCCTTTTGGTAGTTTGCTATTCACTTCAATGTTAAGACCAACCTTGGCAAATGAATTTTCGTTAGTGGGAATTACCTAACCATACCATCAAAAACGCCTCCCTCGTAATTTTTCCATGATCGATGTAACCCCAAACCAATCGGAGATATCCTCAGTTCGGATGTAACCACCACGTGTTACACAACTAGTCTTCATTACCGCGAAACGTTGTTCATTGTTTTTTATAGTCGGCCAACACTCACAACCATAGAGGGCGGCAAGGAGGGCGACACTACAGTAAATTTTGGATGTGAGACTTTCGTCAATACGTTGATCACAAAGAACACCAATCGTGGAATGCCACTTCATCCAGGTTGCGTTAATGCGTGAAGCAATTTCATAACGCATCTCATATTTCTCATTTTTGGATAAACAGTGATTTTGCCCGTTTTATGTAGATCGGTCGTAAAAAGTTCAGTTTTATTCAAATTTAATCTGAGACTGTGTTAAGACGATCATTCCATTTTTGGACAAGTTCCTCCGGATCATCTTTGCTATGAGACGCTAGGAAAACATTATTTGCATAAAGTAGTGTATAGGGCACTGGACGTTGGATGTCCCGTGTGACAGTGTCTACAATAAGAACAATTAGGAGTGGTGAGAGGGCGCTTCCTTGATGAACACTGACGGAGACACGAAGCGGTTTTGATATGCCCGCCACACTTCGAACTTCACTTTTCGCATCGTGGTGGAGCAATTTACCCAGCGTAAGAGCTCCTCTGGTACTAGGTTTGCACACAATCAAATGTATTTTCTAGATCCAGAAATGCAACGGAAAGAAGAGATGCTTCTCACGATGTTTCTCCATGAGTAACAGCGCAGCGTGTATTTCGTCGGTAGTTCCGCAATTCTTGACAAACCCGGTTTTATTCACGATTATTTGAACGATTTCATGAATATGGTTGTCAAGAATTCAAAAATCTTCATGTATGGGAAAGTAACCGAATCGGATCGTAATTCAAACATTCTACTGGACTATCTTTCTTTTTCCACATTGGAACTGTGCTACTTCCTTGCCGGTCAAATGGTGCTCTACCTTCCTGAATAATCCGATTGAAGAATTCACTGAGCCACAGTGTTGAGTCCCAGCTTTTCGCTTTCCAGAGCTCAGCTGCGATGTCGTCAGGTCTGGTAGTTTTTCTCGATTTCATTCATTTTAGTGCTGACTCGAGTTCAGTTGCACTGACAGTTAAGCCCATGGGTGTTTAACGTAGGTACCTGTCGTGGAGACTTAATCCTACGGTCTTCTTAAGACACGGATTGATTTTGTGACCACAATCAGAGCCCCGCTGTGACAAGCAACAACGATACCAGTCTATACCAAGTGCATGGCGTAGCATTCATACTTGGTTTTGGTTTGGCCGACAGGGTTGCCGCCCTATCTTCCTCACCGTCACCTCTGAGCACCTCTTTGCACTGACAGGTGGAATAGCTCTAAATGTCGGCAAAGCTTATGGAAGTGGAAGATTAATAAATTCTTCGATTGAAATGTATTCGAAATATTCTCGCCATCTATCCGTCACGGTTCGACAGTCGGTAAGCGAAGTAGCGTTCTTGTCATTAGCACATGTGTGCGTTCGTGTCGGTTTTTGGCCAGTCGATACAGATCTCTCTCGCCATCCCGACTGTCCTGTTTATTGCAAAGATCTTTGTAAAGGACAGCTCAGGTGACAGCGATCGCTTTCTTTGCTTCCCGCGTTTCTTTCCACGAGCCTTCATTTTAACATCGTCATTCAAAAGCCGAGTATCTCGGTTGATGTGATTACATCTTCTTTCTTCTCACGAAATTGCCGCCATTTAATGCACGGCTGGCCAGTACATCCCTCAAGGTGTTTTATCATGGCCAATATTGAGATGCGATGGTCTTATAGGGAACGGCTTTGCAAAATAAATAAATATAAATTGCTAAAATATAGTCGATTTGCGTTTTACTATTCCCACTGTAAAATGTAGAAAGATGAGACAACCATTTGATGAACCTTGTATTTATGAATGAATGAATGGGCACCATAGTCCCTGTTACCGTCTGCTTTCTCCCAATGGTGACATGGAATTAGGATGCCCATGGATGTATTGATCTGAAATGACAGTGGATAAGTGCCCCAGTAAGAAAGGGCGGCAAATCATCCTAAAACTACGTGGCGCAAAGCAGGAAAGGAATAGTGTAAACTTCTCGGTCAGTCAGTCATATGGGAAGCTGAAGCGCATTGCCAGTAACAGATAGCACATAGGCATAATTGGCGTGTTATGTCCCCATAAAAACCATATACAGTTAAGTTAAGTGGAAATGTTAATTTGTCTATCGGCGTCAGCTAATCAGTCCACTTTAAAAAAATTGTTAATTCACGATAATCAATCCGTGTTCGTGGTATTTCTAGCAAAAAGTCTTTGGGAATTAAAATTCAACACCGTCTCTATCGCTAGTAGTTTTTTATTTAGCAGAAATCGATGTTTCGAGATCGACTTGTTCCCTTCTTCAGTGCTGGGTGTATACCTTTATTCATTTTGTGGTGGTTTGATCATGTACAATCGGGCCCAGCTAGCAAATTGATTTTTGCGTAGTGGAGAAACCAAGGCAATTGCTAAACATTTATCAATGTATATGCTGCTATCCCGATTAAAGTCCTCTTCAGGAGTTAGAAAAAATGTCATTATTGAAGTTTTTTATAACAAGGAGGCTGTAGGATCATATATACCAGGTTTTCTGGAAGCACATAATTGGAATTTTAGATTTTTTTTTCGCACAAGGCGAGACTTCGAAAATAAGTTCGCATTTGCAACTACAAAAATTGATTAGAATTTTTTATTAAAGAAAATCCTCTTTTCTGGTCGATATAATGTTGCGTCGTCTGACTTTATATGAATCTAGGGATGTTTTATTTTTTAAGCCAATGTTCAAATAGATATTACCACTCAATGTGACTTGATGACTTAATCTATGATTCAAAAGGAGTAAAATAGTAATTGTTTAATTTGAAGATTCCTTACCCTAACTCGGGCAAGAGTCTCACGAAATAGAAGGGGCAACCTCTATTTTGATGGCCTGAGGATGCCAAGGAAGGTCGGGAACCTTACAGCTCACGGCGTCCTAAAATCTGAGGCAAAGGAAATATCGGTTGAAAATACGCTCCGTTGTGAATCTTCTCTTTCAATGAAGGCCCTTGGCTCTCGAGCTTTTCGTATTTTTTTTTTTTCGATTTTCAGATTCGGATTCGTGGTGCTTCAAAGATGCCTGATATCCCTTTTCATATTTCAGGTTACGATGCGTTTCAACGCACCGGATCAAGGATATGTGAAATTTTGTTAATTACATAGGAGGAACTGGAGCGGATCCTTCCCCTACATTCCCGGGCCTGGCTAACACAGAGACGTGCAAGCGCTGCCTTCTAGGTTGATTTTTACCAACTTCAGCTTCCATTAAGTCAATACCCATTTTTTAAAGATAAATTTAGAAGACAATTGAGAAGAAGAACAGAAGATACTCAAGTTAAAGGAAAATTGAAGAAGAATAGGAGTTTTTACTAGATATAAAAGGAGTTGGCAGAGACATATGGTTACGGACACTTTCGGAAATTTACCATGTAAAAATATAAAAGAGAAGTAAGCTCGTATCCATCTCCATTTACACCATGAAGCCTTACTACGAAGTGATGAAATTTTTATACAAAGGGGAAGACTCCGGTTGCTAAGATACTGTCATAATAAAAATAATTTACTCTATGTAAACTCATGTGGAATAGGCAGAGGTTCGAAGGCCTTCGGATTCAATGTCCAAGTGAATAATGAAAAGAAAATAAACCAATGATATTAGTACAGGAGCCGGCTGGTATCTTTTAAAAAATTATCTTTTTTAATTAATATCTTAGCTTTGGGAACTCTGACAAACGTATAATGTTGCCATTATAGCCCTTACCAGAATTAAGAATTTTAAATAAAGAAAATACAAAATGGCGACGTTTCGAATTGGCTGACTCTTTTTGAGGTTTTGGTTGAAAAACACCTTATTGGAATCGATTCAATGTCTGTTGGTTCGTCTCTCTCTCACACCCGATTTACTCGGAAACGTAGTCTGTGAATTTCTTTACATAAATCGAGTGGCATCATTTTGCACTGGGGTTATACATACATGTGAAAGGGGGGTGTAAAATTCCAACTGGCTTCAAACTGTATTCCATACTGATATCAAATAAAGTTAATAATAGTTCATTACGATATTTTAGATATTGACAAAAAATCTTCCTTAAGTGTGTAATACACAATTTTGGAAAGTTTGACAAAAATCCAATTATAATTAACAAAGCATAATTAATCGCACCCTTAGATGTATATGATGGTATTATTATATAAAGGGAGCCTGTGTAAACTGTGGAATTGGAGTTTGAAAATACACATATATTTTGAATTTCTATGTACGAATGAAAAAACCTTTATACCCGAAGCGTCTAGTTTGTTCATCTTTTAATGCCCTCAACAAAAGAGCTAAATATAAATAAAAATTCATAACTTTGGTACTTATTATAACCATAAATTTGTAACTACAACAATCCCTCAAAGCTTCAACAGATTGTCCAAAATCTTGTCATCATTATCAACGGCGCAACAGCCGGTAGCCGATCTAGGCCCGCCTTAAGAAGGAAGTCCAGACATCCCGGTTTTGCGCCGAGATCTACCACTTCGATATCGCTAAAAGCTCTCTGGCGTCCTCACTTAGCCCATCGCCCCATCTCAGGCAGGATCTGCCTCGTCTTCTTTTTCAACCATAGATTATGCATTTATAGACTTTCCGGGCTGCATCATTCTCATCCATACAATCATGTCAACTAGTCTTTTAGACTCCTAGGTTAACAGAGGTTATACTCCAGTGTCAGCATAACAAACGACAAAAACTTAAGAAAGTAAATGATTACCCATTTTCAACTACAGTATCCTCCAGTAGCGGTAAGTAGGCTAGGAAGTCAGCGTGACGGATCTCATAGGATCTTTATCAGCGGCAAAGAGTCAAAAGCAGAGAACTCTTTCCGAATTTTCCGTTGGTAACACACGTAAATGACTCGTATTACCTTGAAACCAATCAAATTTGTTTGATCTGCATCAAGATGAAGTTCATTGACTGCTACGCTCTCACGGAGGCGAATTTTATGCAGAACTGACTAATTTTTGAGGGATTAACTTTTCAGGCTTCCAAAATTCACCGCTAAGGCATTAAGAATCGAAACATACACAAAATGAAGTTACCATCACTAGATTGATGAACATTCAATCAAATTGATTAAATTGTCATCATGGGAAAAACTGCTACCGATATCTTAGACTTTATCTGGTGTGAATTGCAAGTCCACAGAAAAATCAATCTAGGTATCTATAAGATGACGGTTCGATGGTCGAGGTTCGAATTCCGGTAGTCATGGATGTTTATGTTCGTCTTTTTACTATCCCACTGCTGCAAGCTTATCACTTGCACTGCATTTACTGTGTTGATAATGAAAATAAAGCACAATTTCATTGAAAATCGAAATCATATTCGATAAAGCATTGAACAGAAGACATATGTAAATATCTAAAAACTACTAATTCATCTGCACTTCTATATAGAAGTGGGGTGGGAGAGAGAAAAATGTCGATATGGGTTGATGGGATAAAAATGTAGGACAGAGGTCACACCTGCCTCGGGTTTTCGCGCCACTTTCAGTAAGGTCAGGACCTTACCTTTTCGGCCGTTTGTCATAAACTTTCTCAGCGAGATGCTTTTTAGATTAAATTTCTGTGACAATGATGGCAAATCACAACTATCTAGTTGCACCGTTTCTACTTCATTAACATTTTTGTTATTTACTGTCACAAATTCAAATACGTTCAACGTACGAGCTACACTAGGATACCTAAGAAGGTATTCGAAGAGAGAGCAGATGGCGGAAGACCGGTGGGAAAACCCTCGGTCATGTGGGGTATCAAATGAAAGGACTCAAATAGGGCTTTTCGAATTTTTTTTTGCCAAGCTACAACTGAATTTTTCCTGTCCAGTACCTTTCTTTGCATCTTTACGTTTCGTTTTATAAAGAGATGACCCTGTGGTCCACCCCGGAAATTGGTTGGTTTCGCTGACTGTTCCTCAGTATCTTATATCTTTAGGCATTTTTTACGTTAGCAAGTCGTTTGGCTTTACTCTTTTTGATCGTTTCAATATATTAGGTCAGTTTTCGGACTTCGTTATTCTTATGTGATCGTAGTCGGTGACTATGTTTAATTACTTGGTCTTTGTTGACTTCACTAACCAATTGTTCTTTTAGGTACCTAAGCAGATCCTCATTACGAATAAACTGGGGAGTGTCTACTATGCTTCTAAGCACTTTATTTTGGAACGTTTCTTTTACCTTCAAGTGTGATCCTTTGGCATAGCTGCAGAGCTGGATGCCGTACTTTCACATGAGCCCTAGGATCTGCTTATAAATTATTAGCTTGTTGTCGATTATCAGCTCGGAATTTCTCCCCAATAACCTGTACATCTGTCTGTATCTCGCATTTAACTCGTCTTTCTTTCTTATGATGTGTCTTTTTCAGCTGAGTTTAGAATCGAGTGTCATACCTAAATATGTCACCTCACTCGTCTGTCACACATTTTGTCTGTTGCGAAGTTAATGTACATTGATTTGCTTTTGTACAATTTTATTTTCCATTTCCTGGTCCATTCTACAATGTAAGGATAACAGTGTCGTCCGTAAATGTTGCTATTTTGGCTTCTTCACAGCAAAGTATATCATTGGTATACAGAAGAAACAGTGTTGCGCCCAAGACACTGCCCTATCAGCTGTATTTTTTTTTTCAATTCAGAGCAAATTCCTTCGTATTTCACTCTGAATAAGCACTTTGATTCATATGATTTTAAGATATTGAAAAATTTTTCTGGGAGGTCCCCATGCAATTTAAACAACAGACTTTGATGCCACAGCCTATCAAACGCCGGGGCGACATCGAGACAAATGGCTAAGCACACCCGCTTTTTTCCATTACATTATCTATCGGATTCGCACTTGTCCACCTGTTGGACTGTGGAATGCTTTTCGCGGAAACCAAATTGGTGAGGTGGTATTAGATTTCGATCCACAATGATTTGCCTCAGTCTCTTAAGGGGGTCATCCCGTGTGTCGGGTTGGAGAAATCGATTTTTTTTTTTTTGCATGAATTGTACCTATATATAGTGGAGAATATGTGGGCAAAGGGATTTTCCGATATTCCGAGTCCTTCAGAAATTACAGGGTTAAACAGGTAAGGAGTTTGCAGCCGCAGCTAGAGTACTCGATGAGAAAGAGCATCGAGTCTTTTTTCACCTGTTAGTTTTTTGCCTGAGCCTTATAAATTTGAACACAGGTATAAATATAAAAAGATGAAAAACCAATCAATTGTCTAAACTTATTTGTTGTTTGGAATAAAAAGGATAATCCAGTCTAGATTGAGCACTAAAAGGCGTTCAAGTTATACTCAGTTATATTTTGTTGTAAGTATTATGCTGTTTTTGTGTTCAGTGATTTTTTTAAATGGATCATAGGAAAGGAGATCCCTTTAACGTTCAAC